>NC_133162.1:36732500-37445500 GCF_040802235.1 Manis javanica
CATCCTAAAACAGAATTTAAAAAGAAAACAAATCTTATCTACAGAATATTAATTTATAAATCACAAGGAATTAATTCTCCAAGATACTTATTAAAGACAATGAATTATAAAAGATAAAAATTTGCCAGAGCAAGAACAGAAAGACTGAGTTACATCTACTCTCTCCAAGTTTACACATTGTATGTTAAAATCAGGGAAACTTAACAGATTAGTGGTTCCCAAACTTCTAGGATCATAAGAGCTACCTAGAGAATTTGTTTTAAAGAGTCTTAGACCCTACTACAAATTACTAAATCAGAAATTTCCAAGGGAAGAGTAGGATTTTTAGTAACCACTCCAATTATGGTATATTAAACTTTGCTGCAAAGTCTTGCTACTCTTACCTTGAGAGATGGAGTCTCATTCCCATTTCCTAAATCTGGGCTGGTCATAACAACTTTCAGGTCCAAGAGAATGTGGTGGAAGCAACATCAGGGTTTTTCTGTGCCTCAGTCAAAACAAGCCATGTAATCTCTGCCCTCTCCTCTTCAAACACTAACTTTCAAGACGTTCCCCCTTCAAAATGTCCTACCTCAGAATTTAGCTACTGTGCTCTGAGAAACCCAAGCCACAGGGACAGGCCAACATGTAGGTCCAGCTGAGTACCCAGAATCAACCAACTATCAGCTACATGAATGAATCAATTTAGACTTTCAGCCCAGTCAAGCACAATGATTTCACAAATGCAAAAAATTTATACAAAATAGCCTAACAATGCAATTCTCCAATGCTATGGAATATACAATAACTGCTACAATTTTTAATAGAAAATTAGAATCAGGAGGCTTTAGGATAGTAAATATAAATTTATAAAGAAAAAAATGCTCCTTGCAATTGCCTGTGAAGTCAAGAATTAATATTGTTTATGGATCAACTTCAAACTTTTCTAGAAACAACATGACTTGTATTAGTCTCCAAGGCCAATACCAATTATTTGGTATTTCTACCAAAAGCTATCAGGAAAGGCCAAGGTAAAAGGAATGGCTTGTGTTCTTTTCCCAGATTAAAATGTCCTTCTATTCCTGTTCTGTTTGGTAAAATTCTATTCACCTTCCAGACCTACTATGATGTTACCCTCTCTAATCCATGCCCACAGCCACGGAGGTGAAATTCATAACCTCCTCAGTGTTTCTTCTCAGCATTCTCTTTGAAACATTTAGCCCATATGGTAAACTCAAATAAGGCAGTCATTTAATTTAGGTATCTGTCTTATTAGATTCTTTACTTCTGGAGGATGGTGATCATGTCTTATTTATGCTTGTAACCTCAGTGTTGGCAATATTCCCAACACTAACTGCTAAATGCTCCCCATGTTTAAAAAAACAAAATTTGAAAAGTAATTTTATCTTTAAACCTTTAAGTGACATAGAACTTTTATCTATTCCATACAAAACCTGAGCATCCCTATATTAACCAAAGTGATTCACAGAACTCTAGGCCCAGGACAAGTTAAGGAAACTCACTGTGAGCTATTGAAATTTGGTGACAAAGTTATTAAATGGCCACAATTTCAAAAAAATACTGTTTAACAGCATCTTTAATAAAGGGACCTCTTAGAGGGCAAAGAATCACCCATTTCATCTTTTGTGGGATTTTCTATTTCTGACAACCAAGTTTATTTATATTAATAAACCTGCTGTTTGAGATCAATGTCATTTTGAGAGAAAATTAACATCATTTAGGAACCTAATCTCCCAAAAGAATTTCATCTCTCCTCAAAACCCTTTAGTTTTCCTTCCCACAACTCAGAGCACATAGTTACCTGTATAGCAAGGCACCTACAAGAACTGATTAAATCATACATGCAAATGTTATTTCATAATTAATGGTCACTGGTAAAGAAAGTGAAAAAGTAGAACCAATGCCCACCTCTACTTCATTCCTAGAAATTTCAAAACTTGTTGACTGAGGCTTGGTTTCAATTCCACCAGGATCCAATGAACTCATTTTACTGGGCTTGACATCCATGGTTTGTTTATCCTAAAGTAAGGAAACATTAAAGCAACAATCCACTGTAACTGAAAATATATTAAAACACTTCATCCAAAGAATATGAAATCAAGGTTTGGGTGGATTAAATAGTGAAAGTAATTAAGACTTCTTCAAAACCACCTAACCCTTCTTCCTCTTCTATTTCATCCTCAGAGTCAGAAAAGACTGGGAATCTTTCCAGTCTCTTCTGGGTCTGATCTGAAAGATTATTTTCAGACTTTTAAGGTGTTTTACATATATTCTCTCAAGTTACTTTCACTGCAACTCTGAGTTAAATTTGGCAAGAACTGTTATTCCTACTTTTCCATCTGGAAAAACCAGAGAAATCCTTGGAATGCAACTATATAGCATTAGTGTAGAAAACATCATACTGATAGTGAAAACTTTTTTCTTGCCACACACTCTTCATCCCACTTTCTCAGTCAAAGGGTATGTTCTAGACCCAAATCCTATTTAAGGGATCTGTAGAAAAATATCAGATAATGTTTTAAACTTGATAAATTTCAATATGGGCCTTCTCACCACTGTCATCAAAATACAAAGTCAAATTCATCTCTTATGTCATCTACCCATTGTTGCCAAACAAGAAAGATTTTATTTAATTCATGAGGAAAGTAATACACTGACTTCCACTGTGGTAAAAACTGTGCTATTTCACAAATGCTCTCAATTAATTTTCATAATTCTATTAGGAAGAATTATTATCTCTCATTTAGATAAAGTTCAGAAATGTTAAGTAATTTTTCCAAAGGTCCCAAAACCACAGTAACAGCAGTGATATCTAATTTTTCCAATTTTCTAATCTTTGCCATTAAGACTACATGCTACCACCTCTTTTTGAGCAGTCTTTCTCTTAGAAGCAGGAAGTCTTTTGATGTGAGAGACAGGTAGGTCCATGTACATGCATGCGTGTGCATGTGCACACACACACACACATGCACATGCATTTATATTCCTATTGTCTGAAGGCTATATAAAGCAGCAGATTTTAAAGTATAGATCATTTAATTCTTCAGATGTATCCTGATTCAATTTAACTGGGAAGGAGCTATCTGTGAAATGCAATCCTCCCTTCATATAGAGTGCCCAGCCCTAATGTAGTACTACAAAAGTAACTCTTGAATGACTCACCACTGTGCTTATTATCAGAATAATTTATCCTTCAATCAGTAAACTTAGGGTGAGTCCAAGTATTTAAATATCACCAAGAGTTCAAGTTGAATCACATTTCCACATTTTAAAGGCAGATTAAGGACTACATCACAAATTGCTTATTTTCAATTACTCTACCTGGGATCTATGACCAAAATATTGGAGAAAGTCCTACTTCTCATTTAGTTATTGACAAATCAATCATAATGATAAGTTAGGAAAATGCAAAATACATGAGAAATATCCAAATAATTTTTGAAACTCTGAATCCCTTCTGATCTACTGAAACTTAAGCTTTAATCCTTAGTAAATCAGTTAAATAATTTTTAAAAATTCCATATGTAAAAAGACAGAAAGACTGGGATTCTACTGACTGTTCCAGAAGCTTCTGATGTGACCTTTTTCAATTGTTCCATTTCATTATACTTCTGTACATTACTGGAGATCAGGGCTTTCAACTGTACTTCTAAAGCTGCAACCAGCTGATCCCGTTCTTCTCGCCAACTTTGAAGGTTACTGTCTTTCTCTGCCAGCTGTGCTGTAAGTATTTCCTAACAACAAAATAGGAAAATGTTAAAGTTAAACCTTAAAACAGTAATGAATCTTAGAATTAAAATATATTTTATTATAAATAAAAAATAAATACAACTGTGAACAAGATCTGTAACAAATTACATAGTCAAGTCTAGATAAAATATTCACAAATTACATAGTCAAATCTAGGTAACACATGCCTTTATTTGTAATGTCCATATTCTATATTTATCCTTATCTGACTTCATCCAAAAATCAACTTATTAGTGTCCTCAGATTAAAGATGGTGGCATGAGAGGTGAAACAGAGGCCACCTTGCAAAACCACATATAATAGGAAAATATAGTTAATACAACAAATCCTACAAGAACAATAGGAAAGAAGGCTGAGACAGACTGCATATACCGGGAGAAAAGAAAAGAACTCATGGAACAGGGTAATGTACCAAAGCCGTGATCCAGTGGGACCCAAGCCCTTCCCCCACCCCAGCTCATTGGTGGGAGGAAGAGAAACAGAGGCAGGGACGGGATGGAAACCTAGGACTGCTGAACACCCAGTCCTGGAGATCTGCTCTGGGAGCATGAACCTATATTTCAGCGTGTTCTGGAGGTTAGTGGGGTTGGAAAGCTAAGAGAGATGGAATTACTTGGAGAGCCTGAGATTCCAGCCGCTTGTGTAAAAGGGATCCACACCCAGATGCTCAGAACAAAAGAAAGGCGGACAGTCTCAGAAACACTTCCTAACAGCAAGAGGGCTGCAAAAGAGGCAAGGATTGCACAGAGCTTGCTGCTCAGGAGAAAGGGCAGTGGACAATATTGTCTAGGTGCACTCTGCCCAGCAGGTTGGGAACTTTCAGGAGCTTCAGGTGCTTCATCCCCCTAACTGGCTATGCAGCTCCATGGGCCCCTACTGTGATATGCAGACTGCTGCGCTGTCCTCTGGACCAGCTCCAGCTTGCAAACTGGCAGCCCTTGCCCAGGCATCAGGCCAGCGAGTGGGAGACCCCACCTACAGCAGCTACAAACACATAGAGAGGCTTACACTTGTGCACTTGGCCCACTGGTTATGGCAGTGGAGACAGGAACAGCAGCCAGGAAGCAAGAAACAGCTCTTTCCTCCCCCTCAGGCAACAGTGTCACACCCCTATGACCCCCAACATCACTCCAGGGGCTAAGCAGCTCCAGAGAGTAGAGCTTCTGGGCACTAGAGGGCACCACATAAAAATATGAAATGTCAAATGAACCTGGTTCAAACCAAAATCCCACAAAAGACAGAAAAAGGACCAAGTGAAACTGAAATCATCAATCTTCCTGAAAAAGAGTTCAAAATAAAATTCATAAACATGCTACTGCAGGTACAGAAAAATATTCAAGAACTCAGGGTAGAATTAAGGACTGAGATTCGATCATTAAGGAATACAATATCTGAAATGAAAAATACAATGGAGGCATTTAAAAGCAGATTAGATATAATAGAGGAGACAGTAAATGAAACAAAAATTAGAGAAGAGGAATACAAAGAAGCTGAGGCACACAGAGAAAAAGGATCTCTAGGAATGAAGAGAATATTGAGAGAACTATGTAACCAATCCAAATGGAACAATATTCCCATTACAGAGGTACCAGAAGAAGTAGAGAGAAAAAGGGATAGAAAGTGTCTTTGAGGAGGTAATTGCTGAAAACTTCCCTAATCTGGGGAAGGAGATGCTTTCTCAGGACATGGAGGTGCACAGATCTCCCAACACAAAGGACCCAAGGAAGACCACACCAAGACATATAATAATTAAAATGGCAAAGATCAAAGACAAGGGAAGACTTTTAAAAGTAGCCAAAGAGAGAAAAAAGATCAAATACAAAGGAAAATCCAACAGGCTATCATCAGACTTTTTAACAGGAACCTTACAGGCCAGAACGGAATGGCATGACATATTTAATGCAATGAAACAGAAGGGCCTTGAACCAAGAATACACTACTTGGCAAGATTATCATTTAAATTTGAAAGAGGGATTAAACGATTTCTAGATAAGCAAAAGCTGAGAGAATTTACCTCCCACAAACCATCTCTGCAGTTTATTTTGGAGTGACTATTATAGATGGAAGTGTTCCTAAGTCTAAATAACTGTCACCAGAGGAAATAAAACCACAGAAAAGAAAGTAGAACAATTAATTGCTAAGCAGATTCAAAATCAAATCAACTACCCCCAAAATCAGTCAAGGGATAGACAAAGTGTACAGAGTATGGTATCTAATATATAAAGAATGGAGGAAGAAGAAAAAGGAGGGGTAAAAAAAGAAACTTTAGGTTTTGTTTGTTATAGCATACTAATTGAGTTAAATTAGACTGTTAGATAGTAAGGAAGTTACCCTTGAACCTTTGGTAACCACAAATCTAAAGCCAGCAATGGCAGTTAAGTACACACCCATCAATAATCACCATAAATGTAAACGGTCTGAATGCACCAATCAAAAGAGATAGAGTCACTGAATGGATAAAAAAACAAGACCCATCTATATGCTCACTCCAAAGGATAGATCAACCAGACAGAAAATAAGTAAGGAGACAAAGGTACTGAACAACACATAGAACAGCTGGACCTAACAGACATCTACAAAACACTCCACCCAAAAGTAGCAGGATACAGATTCTTCTCAAGTGCTTATGGAACATTTTCAAGAATAGATCATATACGAGGCCACAAAAAGAGCTTCAGTAAATTCAAAAATGCCTGAAATTGTACCAACAAGATTCTCAGACCACAAAAGTATGAAACTAGAAATAACTTATGCAAAGAAAACGAAAAAGCCGACAAACACAGGGAGGCTGAACAACATGCTCCATTAAATAATCAATGGAACAATTAGCAAATAAAAATAGAGATCAAGCAATATATTGAGACAAATGACAACAATAATTCAACACTGCAAAATCTGTGGGACACAGCAAAGGCCATGCTATACTGCAATGCAGACCTACATTAGGAAAGAACAATCCCATATGGACAGTCTAAACTCACAATTAACGGAACTAGAAAGAGAAGAACAAATAAGGCCCGATGTTAACTGAAGGAGGGACCTAACAAAGATTAGAGCAGAAATAAATAAAATTGAGAAGAATAAAACAATAGAAAGAATCAATGAAAGCAGGAGCTGGTTCTTTGAGACGAAAAACAAAATAGGTAAACCCCTAGCCAGACTTATCAAGAAAAAAAAGAGAGTCTACTCACATAAACAGAATAAAAGATGAGAAAGTAAAAATCACTACGGACACCACAGAAATACAAAGAACTATTAAAGAATACTATGAAAAATTATATGCTAAGAAACTGGACAACCTAGAAGAAATGGACAACTTTCTAGAGAAATACAATCTTCGAAGGCTGACCCAGGAAGAAACAAAAAAATCTGAACAGATGAATAACCAGCAATGATATTGATTTGGTAATCAAAAAACTACCTAACAAAATTCCTATACCAGATGGCTTCACTGCTGAATTTTATCAAACATTTAGTGAACACCTAGTACCCATCCTCCTTTTAGTTTTCCAAAAGTAAAAGAGGAGAGAATACTTCCAAACTCTTTCTATGAGGGCAGCATCACTCTAATACCAAACCAAACAAAGACACCATAAAGGAAAGAAAATTACAGACCAATATCCCTGATGAACAAAGACACAAAAATATTCAACAAAATATTAGCAAACCAAATTCAAAAATACATCAAAAAGATCATCCTTGATGATCAGGGAGAATTTATTCCAGGGATGCAAGGATGGTACAATATTTGAAAATCCCTCAAGATTATCCACCACATCTACAAAAACAAGGACAAAAACCACGTATCATCTCCATAGATGCTGAAAAAGCATTTGACAAAATTCAATATACATTCATTATAAACACTCTCAACAAAATGGGTATAGAGGGCAAGTACCTCAACATAATAAAGGCCATATATGACAAACCCACAGCCAACATCATACTTAACAGTGAGAAGCTGAAAGTTTTTTAAGATAGGGAACAAGACAAGGATGCTCACTTTCCCCACTTTTATTCAACATAGTTCTGGAGATCCTAGCCATGGCAATCAGACAACATAAAGAAATAAAAGGCATGCAGATTGGTAAGGAAGAAGTTAAACTGTCACGGTTTGCAGATGACATGATAATGTATATTAAAAAACCCTAAAGAGTACACTCCAAAACTACTAGATCTAATATCTGAATTCAGCAAAGTTGAAGGATACAAAATTAATACACAGAAATCTGTTGCATTCCTATATACTAACAATGAACTAGTGGCAAGATAAATCAGGAAAACAATTCCATTCACAATTACATCAAAAAGAAAAAAAAACCTAGGAATAAACCTAACCCAGGAAGTGAAAGACCTATATCCTAAAAACTACAAGACACTACAAGACAAATTAAAGAAGATGCCAATAAATGAAAATATATCCCGTGCTCATGGATAGGAAGAATATTGTCAAAATGGCCATCCTGCCTAAAGCAATATACAGATTCAATGCAATCCCTATCAAAAAAATACCAACAGCATTCTTCAATGAACTAGAACAAATAGTTCTAAAATTCATAGGGAACCTCAAAACACCCCAAATAGTCAAAGCAATCCTGAGAAGGAAGAGTAAAGCTGGGGGCATTATGCTCCCCAACTTCAAGCTGTACTACAAAGCCACAGTAATCAAGACAATTTGTACTGGCACAAGAACAGACCCACAGACTAATGGAACAGATTAGAGAGCCCAGATAGAGAAACCCAAACATATATGGTCAATTAGTAGTATACAATAAAGGAGCCATGGATATACAATGGGGGAAATGACAGCCCTTTCAACAACTCAAGTTGGCAAAACTGGACAGCTACATACATGCAAGAAAATGAAACTGGAGTACTGTCTATCCCCACACACAAAAGTAAACTCGAAATGGATCACAGACCTGAATGTAAGTCATGAAACCATAAAACTCTTAGAAGACAACATAGGCAAAAATCTCCTGAATATAAACATGTTCAACATTTTCCTGAAAGCATATCCTCCGGCAAGGGAAACAAAAGCAAAAATGAACAAATGGGTCTACATCAAGCTAAGAAGCTTCTGTACAGCAAAGGACACCATCAGCAGACCAAAAAGGCATCCTACAGTATGGGAGAATATATATGTAAGCTATTTATCTGACAATGGATTAATATGCAAAATATATAAAGAATTCACACATCTCAACACCCAAAAAGCAAATAACCCTATTAAAAAATGGGCAGAGAATATGAACCGACAATTCACCGAAGAAATTCAGATGGCCAAGAGGCACATGAAAAGATGCTCCACATCACTAAATTATCAGGGAAATGCACATTACAACAACAGTGAGATATCACCTCACACCAGTTAGGACAGCCAACATCGAAAAGACTAGAAACAACAAATGCTGGCGAGGATCGGAGAAAGCGGAACCCTCCTACACTACTGGTGGGAATGTAAACTAGTTTAACCTTGTGGAAAGCAATATGGAGGTGCCCCAAAAAAGTAAAAATAGAAATATCATTTCACCCAGGAATTCCCATCCTAGGAATTTACCCAAAAAAAAACAACTTCTCAGATTCAAAAAGACATATGCACCCCTATGTTTACTGCAGCACTATTTACAATAGTCCAGATAAGTGTCCATCAGTAGATGAACAGATAAAGAAGATGTGGTACATATACACAATGGAATATTATTCAGCCATAAGAAACAAACAAATCCTACCATTTGCCACAACATAGATATAGCTAGAGGGTATTACGCTCAGTGAAGTAAGTCAGGCAGAGAAAGACAAATACCAAATGATTTCCCTCATTTGCATAGTATAACAGCAAAGCAAAACTGAAAGAACAAAAACAGCAGAAGACTCACAGACTCCAAGGGACCAGTGGTTACCAAAGGGGAGGGGTAGGAGAGGGCAAGTGGGGAGGGAGGGAGAAGGGGGATTGAAGGGTATTGATTCGTTCACATGGTGTCAGGGTGGGGGGGTCATGGGGAAGACAGTGTGGCACAGGGATGACAAGTAGTGACAAGTAGTGACTCTGTGGCATTTTACTACACTAATGGGACAGTGACCGCAATGGGGTATGGGGGGGCACTTAATAATATGGGTGAATGTAGTAACCACATTGTTTTTCTTGTGAAACCTTCACAAGAGTGTATATCAATGATACCTTAAAAAAATCAACTTATCAGTCACTTCTTTCAGTAAGCAATTAATAGCTTTTAAACTAATACCAGCATTTTCGCCAATCTGGGAAATGACAGGGCACAATTAAAGTAAAACAAATGACAAAACTACTAGCAACAAAAAACAGAGATGAATATTTAAAATACCATTTTCAATGGGTTCAAAAATCACAATTTGGTTAGTGTTAATTAAAGAGAATATGTATAAAATGTAGACATTGTTGAAAGAAATTAAAGAACACTTAAATGGAGGGATAATGTATGTTCAAGGCTCAAGACTCAATATTGTTAAGATGACTGTTCTCCCCAAATAAATCTATAGAATCAAGGTAATTTCAATCAAAATCCAGGCGTGCGTGCGTGCGTGCATGCGTGTGTGTGTGTGTGTGTGTGTGTGTGTGTGTGTGTGTGTGTGTGTGTAGAAATGGAGAAGCTGACTCTAAAAGTTCCACAGAAATGCAAATTATCTAAGATAGTCAAAATTATTTTTAAAATGAAGAATAAAGTAGGAGCAGTCACACTATGTCATTTCAAGCATTATGATAATCAAGACTGTGATACTGGTTTAAGGAGAGAGAGAGAGAGAGAGATCAGTGGAACAAAGTAGAGGGCCCACAAATATATGGTCAATTGACACAGTACAAAAGTGCCATAGAAATTCAATGGAAGGAAGGACAGTCTTTTCAACAATGGGTGCTGGAAGGACTGAATAGCCAAAGCAACCCTAATCTCACACCAAAATTTCTAAATCTTGGATAACTGATCTATGACAAAAGTGGTAAATAAAGCAGTGGGAAGGAAACAGGTTTTTTTTCCATTAATACTATGAGGAAAACTGGTAATCCACATAAAAAAAACACACAAAAAACAAGCTTTGACCCCATCTCAGTCCAACATAAAAACCATTCTAGGTTCTAAATATGAAAAGTAAAACCTTAAACAGGAAATAATGTAAGCGAATAGTATTCCTTTAGGTTTATGAAGGAAAAGATTGGGAAAATGAACTAAAATTAGTTTAAGAATTTATAATTCACAGAAAAGCAATATGGCAGTGAAAAAGAAAACTAAAGGTTGCAAAAAGGTACTTGTAACACATTACGGACAAAGGGTTCCTATCCAGCAAGAATAAGGAACTACATATTAACAAGAAAAAGCTATTTAGTCTAACAGAAAATAGGTAGAGCTAATAAACAAATGAAATGATTCTCAACCTCATTAGTAATCAAGGAAAAGCACATTAGAACCATAAAAAATGACTGACAAAACAGTATGTTGGTGGGTATATATAGCAACTAGTTGGAGTATAAATGGGTATGATTACTTTGAAAAGCACTAATTCTGGCATTCTACTAGAGTTCCACATAGATATACCCTATCTAGCAATTTTATTCTTGGCTAAATATGCAACAGAAATGCATACACATGTACACTAAGAAAAATGTGTAAAAATGGATATGAGAATTTACTCTTAACAGCCCAAAACAGGGAACAACCCACTATCTTCAACACTGAAATGAATAAACTGTGGTGTATTCATACATTAAAATATTCAGCAATGAAAGTGGACTAACCACAGCTACACACAACAACACAGAGGTGATTCTCACACATACAATACTGAGTGAAAGAAGCCAGCACACACACAAATGAAATTCTGTATATAGTTGAGCATTGAAGAATGTGGGGGCTTGGAGAACCAACCACTCAGAGTTGAACATCCACGTGTAACTTGTGACTCCCCCAAAACTTACCTACCAATAGCCTACTGTTGAGCCTTACCGGTAAAATCAACAGTTGATTGACACATATTTTGTATGTTACATGTATTGTAAGAATACTGTATTCTTACAACAAAATGAATTACAGAACAGAACATATTAAGAAAATCATAAGGAAAATACACTTATAATTCTGTCCTGTATTTACTGAAAAAGAATCAGCATGTAAATGTACCCACACAGGTCAAATCTGTGTTGTTCATTCAACTGTTTATTTCCATCTATATGAAATTCAAAAGTGGTCAGACTAAAGTATAATATTAAAGAACAGAATAGTTATTCCCACTGGGAAAGCAGTAGAAGAAGGAGCCTCTGGGGTGCTAGAATGTTCTACTTCTTTAACTGGGTGATGGTTAAGTCAGTGTTGGCTGTACAATAATTCAGTGAACTATGTATCCGCTTTGTTTATTTACTGTGTTTGTGTTACAATTTAAAAAGCTTAAAAAATTGAACAATTTACTACTAATAAAAAAGGAGTCAACAATTTACTTTGTAAATATGGCAGACACATACACCCTAGGTATGACTATAAAGAAATATACAAGAAAGGAGGATGCTAGCTTTCTCTATAATTAAAAACTCAAAGCACGTTTAGCTTGCTGGCATCACTGCCAAAAGGACCACTGACTAGGAGCAGCTCCATTCCTGGTTTGGAACTGCACTATCAGCCAACAGTTTTAATTTCACTTCTTGTGTCTTACTACTGCCCATGAAGATTTAATGGGCATAAAATAGGAACAGAGAGCCAGCAGCAACCTGTCCTAGTAAGACAGATCCACTCAACAGATTTCTGCTCAACTCAACACTTTCTGAAAGTACCTCCAACTACATAAGTTGGCACATGAAATAAAACATTGCTATCTTAGTTTAGTAATGACAAGTATTAGTCTCACAAAACATGGCATATGACAAAAAGAGTCAAGACTCTGAACATGTCAACTAAATGTAATGTAGTATCCTGGATTAGATTCTGGACCCAGAAAAAGACATTAGTGGGAAAATTGGTAAATTCTAATAAGGTCCATAATTTAGTTAGTAGTACTATAATATTAATTTGTTGGTTTTCATCATTGTACCGTTGTTACATAAAAGAAAGAGAAGTTAGGTGATAGGTGTACAAGAGCTCTGTACTAGGTTTTGCAACTTTTCTGTAAATAAAATGATTTCAGAATAAAACCATAAAAATATTGTTTTAAGCCAGGGAGAAAATCATCCTTAAGTTACTGAAAATTAACATTCCTGTTTTAACAGGAAAGATTAGCAGTCATAAATAAAGGAAATAACAAGGGATAACAATGTGATACTCTCAAGTTACTATTACTGCAAACAGAGAACAAGTTTTCCATTTAAAGATAATGTTAATATGTCCCTCAGTAGTTTTCCTAGGATCAGTGATGTCTTTTAACTTTTTTTTGTTTGGCAACATTGCATGTCAAACAGACTAAGTTGTCAATTAAAATAGGATGAAGACAAACAAGCTAAGATAAAACTGCTATAAGAACTACAGCTAGTCAATGTAAAACTCAAGGTTATTTCTACCTATAGTCTTATAGAAACTAGTTGACTTTTCAGAGACCTGATAAAATTGGCTTATGTGGTAAAATACACACACCATGTTAGAATCTACAGTTCGAAATGCAAAAAGTTTTGCAATATAATAATATAACATTGTCCCTGTGGCAGTTAAAAGGAAGAGATTTTTACATTACCTTTTAGATACTGAGATGTAATTAGGTATTTTCCCAACTTGCTAAGTGGACTGAAAAAAGTTAAAATAAAAACAAATGAACTCTAAGATAAAATGGAACAGAAAAATCATCTCACAAAATAGACAAACTGCCCTAAAAACAAAACAAGAACAAAAACAGGCAACCACGTAGAGACTGATAAGAATTCCAAGGATAAATGTGACAAACCAAAGCATGTGAAATACACCAAAGGTAAAGTATAATTGTCACCAACCACTTCATTTTGTTGCTTTAAACAACGTTCTCTGTCTTCAGCATATTTTTTCATCTCTTTGTTTCGTAGACTCTCAGCTTCTTTTGCCTGAGTGATAAGCATCATTTTTTCTTCTAACCACTTCTTTCTATCAGCATTGTATTTCTGTTCAGATTCCTACATATAAATAGTACAAGTAACTACCAATTGCTTGAGAAGTACTATATCAACCTGTTTTTATAACACTGTAATAGAACCCATCACTTTTCACCTTTATGAAAACTTAAAAACAGGTGTTCTTTTTTAAACAATACAAGACCAGAGTTTATTTCAGATTATAGAATGAACACTGCTGATTCCCTTCCTTTATAAACTTAATTTTGCTATGAAATCCATTTAGGGACTTTCCTTCATCAGTGAGGTTAAGAAGAAATAAACAATTTAAATTTCTGAGCTACAGAGACCTAAGTGTTCCTAAAATGCCAGAACGAAAAGGCTTGGTTTGTGTTGGTCATTTCTAATTTCACAGTTTCAAAAGTAAAATATTCCTGTGTATACAGGATGCTAAGTAAAGAATAACTTGTGCAACAGGACAAACAGTTTATTAGTTTAAGGGACACTGGGAACAGAATATAGTTGATCAGTAATTTTCAAAGTGGCTTCCATAGATCTTTTGGGTTTAAAAGCATCTAATTTATGCATTCAAATTCCAAATAAAACATCATTTGAAACAAAAATAAAAGTACACTGAAAATATACATATAAATATATATCCCACAGCTAAAAAAAATTATAAAATCACTGAACTGGATAAACTATGGCAGTACATTCTAAGATTACAAAATTTATAATCTAAGATGGATAATTATATCAATTTAGAACAATGTAAGACGTACCAATATTCTTGAACATTTTCAATATAGTTAATGCATTTTTTCATAATTAATGGAGTATTTACTATGTTCTAGCTGCCTTTGGGTTTTACAATGGAAAGGGTAAATTCTAGCACACATAATTAACAGTTACAAAAGAAATTAATTTTTTTGTATCTGATTATATACAGTCTGAATTAAAAAAATAATTTAGATGCAGTAAACTTTTTAAAATCACTGTTTCTTCAATTTCAAAACAAGTTATGAATGCAACTTCTAGTAAAACATACATTATAAGTGGTATTTGGTAAATTCCATTTAAAAAATATTTCCCCCATATACTATATTCTGTACATAGTGAGAGTTGAACATGGAAAAAAACAACATCAACAGAGTACCTTCTATATAGCATGGTTTCAAATATATTCCAGGGTTCAAATAACAACTGTATTCCCTTCCAACTTATTAAACATTGAAAAGATTACTTATAATAATCGAAATAAGCTTCCTAATAGTCATCTTCCCCACAACAGCATTTGATGAATAAAAATTAAGTAGAAAAATAGGTACAAAGATATATGAAGTGGTGATTTAAGAATTAAATATATAATAAAATGTAAAATTGAACACCTAACCACGTATTTTCATTGGCACTCAGTTGTTTGTATCTTGGGAATTTCCTCATTTTTACACTGAAAATTTATATCTATATATGAATATTTCACAGATGTTTTACCTGTATCTAAATTAGTTACAAAATATTTACTTAATTCTCCTCTCATGAGAAAAACAATGGACAGATATATACAAAGACAAAATCATACCTGTAACTCATCCTGCAGCTTACTGAGCTTTCCACTAAGTACATCTATATTATCCTCAAGTTCTTTATTTGATCTTTGATTACTTTTAGTTTCCAGATCTTTGAATTTTTCCTTCCATTTTTCCAATTCTGATTTGAAAACATAAAATTAAATATAAAACTAGTTTTTAAAAGCACATGCAAAAATTATACCATGTAGAGGATACATGTTGTATAGGACAGACAAGAATCAGACCCAAAAGACGAAAGACCAAGAGAGAAGTGTGACTAATCCAACAGCTCTACTTCTGAGAGCTTTTACCAAATTCTTACAAAAGAGGGACAACAAGGATCTTTCAGGAACACAGTGAATAGTGTACAGAATACAAAGTATAAATGCATGTCAATCTTAATTATAAAGGATATTCCATATTATGTTATTAATGAAAAAAAATCTGATGGGTCTTCTGAAGGATGGAATCAGAGTATTGAGATAAATGTACAAGATTATAATAAAAGCTGAAAAGAGAAGAAACTCAGTTGAAAGTTTATCCTTAACTTGTGGGAAAACTGCAATTTACCATCCAGTTATTATGAAAGTTTCTTTATTCCTTTTTACTAGATACAATTTCAATTAGATTAAAAAATTTTTTTTCATCATGTTGGAAGGTAGCAAGTGACAAGACATTCCAAAAACTCACCAAATACTTTTTCACTGTGAATTATTATAAATACTACAAGCATTTCACAAAGGAAAGAAATGTAGGAAAATAAAGAAAACGGAAGAGTATATCTCAAGATATTTAAGCACTTCTTATTCTACCTGTAGCCAGCCTTTCAGCTTCCTGCAATTTCAACTCAAGCACTTGATCTTGTTCTTCCTGAGTTTGTTCCTGTTCTTGCAGTGTCATTCGCATGTCTTCAATTATTTTCTCTTTCACATTAAGATCTAAAATATTTGGGGAGAACATTTTAGAAATTATTAACATCTACATCTAGATATTCAACCTTCCTTGAGTTCTTCTAAAGAGAAAAGATTACTTTGTTGCTTCTGATGATAGCCACAGAGTAGTAGCAGAGCTCATTTCAGACACTTCTTACCAAAACTATTATTGATGTCAGAAGTGATAAACCAACAAATACATACAGGTGTATCTTGTTTTACTGTGCTATCCTTTAATGTGCATTACAGATATTGCATTTTTTTATAAATTGAAGGTTTGTGGCAACTCTGCATCAAGCAAGTCTATCACCACCATTTTTCCAACAGTATTTGCTCACTTCACATCTCTGTGTCACATTTTGGTAATTCTTACAATATTTCAGACTTTTCCATTATTGTATTTGTTATGGCGATTTCTGATGAGCCATCTTTGACATCACTATTGTAACTGTTTTGAGGCACCACAAAACCCACCCACAGAAGACAGCAAACTTAGTCAAGAAATACTGTGTGTTCTGATTGCTCCACTAACTGGCTTGTTCGCCTGTCTCTCTCCCTCTCCTCAGGCTTCCCTATTTCCTAAGACAACAATACTGAAATTAAGCCAATTAATAATGATGCAATGGCTTAAAAGTGTTCAAGTGAAAGAAGAGTCAGACATCTCTCACTTTAAATCAAAAGCTAGAAATTATTAAGCTCAGTGAAGAAGGCATGTCAAAAACAGACACACGCCAAAAGCTAGGCTTCTTGTGTCAGTTAGCCAAGTTTGTTAATGCAAAGGCAAAGTTCTTTAAGGAAAAAAAATCGCTACTTCAGAGAACACATGAATGATAAGAAAATCAAACAGCGAAACTGCTGATATGGAGAAAGTTTCAGTGGTCTGGACAGGAAATCAAACAGTATTTCCTTAAGCCAAAGCTTAATCCAGAGCAAGTCCTTCCCTCTCTTTAATTCTGTAATGGTCAACAGAGATGAGAAAGAGGCAGAAGAAAAAGTCTGAAGCTAGCACAGGTTGGTTTATGAGGTTTAAGAAGCTGAACCCATAACAAATGTGCAGGGTAAAGCAGCAAGTACTGGTGTCAAAACTGCAGCAAGCTATCCAGAAGATCTAGCCAAGATGATTAATGAAGGAGACCACAATGAACAACATATTTTTAACGCAGACAAAACAGCCTTATATAGGAAAGACAATGCCATCTAGAATTTTCATAGCTAGAGAGGAGAGGTCAATGCCTGTCTTCAAAGGTTCAATGGATAGGCTGACTCTTTTGTTAGGGGATAATGCAGCTGGTAATTTTGAAGACAGTGCTCATTTACCATTCCAAAAATCCTAGGGGCCTTAAGAATTATGCTAAATCTACTCTGCCTGTGCTCTATAAATGGGATAGCAAAGACTGGATGACAGCACATCTGTTTATAGCATGGTTTACTTGGTATTTAATCCTACTGGTGAGAACTACTGCCAGAAAAAAGACTCCTTTCAAAAGATCACTGTTCATTGACAATGCAGATCACCCAAGTGGTCTGATAGAGGTGGACAATGAGATTAATGCTGTTTTCGTGCCTGCTAACACAACTGCCATTCTGTAGCCCTTGGATCAAGGAAAAATTTTGATATTCAAGTCTTATTATTGAAGGAATACATTTTGTAAAGCAATAGCTGTCAGAGATAGTGATTCCTCTAATGGATCTATGCAAAGTAAATTGAAAACCTTCTGGAAAGGATTCACCATTCTAATTTAGATGCCATTAAGAACACTGGTGATTCATGGGAGGTGGTCAAAATATCAACATTAATAGGAGTTTGGAAGAAATTGACTCCAACCCTTCTGGATGACTTTGAGGGGTTTAAGGCCTCAGTGGAGGAAGTCACTGCAGATGTGGTGGGTAGAACTATAATTTCTATGGAAGTGGAGGCTGAAGATGTGACTTAATTGCTACAATCTTATGATAAAATGTGAATGGATGAGGAGTTGCTTCTTATGGATGAGCAAAGAAAGTGGTCTCTTGAGATGGAAATCAACTCCTGATGAACATGCTGAGAAGATAGCTGAAATGACAACAAAGGATTTAGATTATTCCATAAACATAGCTGACAAAGCACCAGGGTTTGAGGACTGACTCCAATTCTGAAAGATCTACTGTGGGTAAAATGTGACCAAACAGCACTGCATGCTACAGAGAAATTGTTCATGAAAGAAAAAGTCAATTGGTGCAGCAAACTTCATTGTTGTCTTATTTTAAGAAAATGCCATAGACATTCCACCCTTCGGCAACCAACATACTTATCAGTCAGCAGCCACCAGTACTGAGGCAAGACCCTCCACCAGCAAAAAGATTATAACTCACTGAAAACTCAGATGATGATCAGCATTTTAGCAATAAAATATTTTTAATTATAGTATGTATATTGCTCTTTCAGATATAATGCTATCACATACATAATAGACTACCAATATGTAGAAACATGACTTTTACATGCACTGGGAAGCCAAAAAATCCATTTGACTTGCTTTATTCACCTTATATTCACTTTATTGTAGTGATCTGGTACTGAACCTGCAGTATCTCCAAGATATGCCTGTATAACTCAACCTCAGGTCACTAAAGGTGACACTGAAAATGACAAAAATCTCAAAAGATGTCTCCCTCAATTATACAGATAAAGCAAGCTTAAAACAAACAAAACAAAAATTGTATGAGTAATTTTCAGTATTTCTGTCTACTCATGTAAGCTGCCAAGAGTGCTAATAAAACAAAATTCTTCCTATGGTTAAAGGAATCTTGGTATTATCTAAATTCTTTCTTTCAAAAAGCAAATACACTCAGATTATACAATTAATTAATTACAAGTTTATCCAAAGAATCTCCTTCCTCTTTCATTCTGTATTTTGCTCTAGAGATAAAAAGAGTCTAAGTACCTAGCTGTCAATTAGGAAAGTGCTAGGATACCACAGATAACTTCCCTAATGGCTATCTAACTATTAATTGAAAAGTAGAAGCAGTAAAGGAAAAAAAAAAGTTTTTTCAGTCAGACTCCAGTGATTTACACTTTATTTCAGAAAAGAATCAAGAAATATGCAAGAAATAAAAAAAAAATGAAGCAACATAAAAACAGACACAAAAATAAAGATAAATTTCTCATCACAGCTATCTAAAGATAGCTATAAGCTGTAAGTTACCATAGCTAAATAAATGACTGTCAAATAAACCAGCACTCAAGTGTTTAACATGCAGTGCAGAGCATCACTGAGTGCTGTAATGTCCTGGGGAGGCGTCTGGGAGCAGAGGCGGAAGCACAACATGTGAGAACAGGCAGGCAGGCAGTGAAAAGAAGGAATACCACCCAAGCTGGAGACAGAAACGTCTTTACAACTGCATACTGGAAATACTCAGTAATAGTGCAAATTTATTTCCATATATCAGATGCATGTAAAACAAGTACAAAAGCTTAAAGCCATGTGATACTATGTTTCACTTATCACACTGGCATTAAGTTTAAAGCTTCAGAACACTTAGTATGGGCAACACTGTGGGGAAATAAACACTCTGTACACTACTGTACTATACACTATTTTACACTGTAAATATAAACTGGTATAATCATGTTGTGGAGCAGCTTAGCAATATTTATCAAAATTTTTAATATACATCATTAAGGCCAGCTATTATACTGCTGGGAATTTCTCCTGCAAATATAATTACACGTATGCACAAAGACTTTGGTACAAAATTTTTCATGATAGTATCAAAGATAGTATTCAAAAATCCATCAACATCATACACCACATCAACAAAAAGGACAAAAATCACATGATCATCAGAATAGATGCTGAAAAAGTATTCAACAAAATTCAACACTCAATCATGATAAAAACCCTCAACAAAATGTATAGAGAGCAAGTACGTCAACATAATAAAGGCCATGTAAGACAAACCTACAGTCAACATCACACTTAACAGCAATAAGCTTTTCCTTTAATTTCAGAAACAAGACAAGGATGCCCACTCTATCCACTTTTATTTGAAACAGTACTGGTGGTCCTAGCCATGGCAATCAGATAACACAAAGAAATAAAAGGCATCTAGATTGGTAAGAAAGAAGTTAACCTGTCACTGTTTACAGATGACATGATATTGCACATAAAAAACCCTAAAGAATCCACTCTAAAATTACTAGAATACCTGAATTCAGCAAAGCTGTCTGTGTATACAAAATTAATACACAGACATCTGTTGCATTCCTATACACTAATGATGAACTAGAAGAAAGACAAATCATGAAAACAATTTCATTCACAATTGCATCAAAAAGAAAAAAATACCTAGGAAAAAATCTAACCAAGGAAGTGAAAGACCTATACTCTGAAAACTACAAGACACTATGAGAGAAATTAAAGAAGATACCAATAAATGGAAACACATCCTGTGCTCATGGATAGGAAGAATTAATATTGTCAAAATGGCCATCCTGCCTAAAGCAATATACAGAGATTCAATGCAATCCCTATCAAAATACCAATAGCATTCTTCAATGAATTAGAACAAATAGCTCTAAAATTCATATGGAACCACAAAACACCCCGAATAGCCAAAGCAATCCTGAGAAGGAAGAATAAAGCTGGGAGGATTATTCTCCCCTACTTCAAGCTCTACTACACAGCCATAGTAATCAAGACAATTTGGTGCTAGCACAAGACTAGACCCATAGATCAATGGAACAGAATAGAGAGTCCAGATATAAACCCATACATATATGGCCAATTAATATACAATAAAGGAGCCATGGATATACAATGGGGAAATGACAGTCTCTTCAACAACTGGTGTTGGCAAAACTGGACACTACATGTAAGAGAATGAAACTGGATTACTGGTTTAACTCCATACACAAAAGTAAACTCGAAATGGATCAAAGACCTGAATCTAAGTCATGAAACCATAAAACTCTTAGAAGACACAGGCAAAAATCTCTTGAATATAAACACGAGCAATTTTTTCCTGAACACATCTCCTCAGGCAAGGAAAACCAAAGGAAAAATGAACAAATGGGATTACATCAAACTAAAAAGCTTCTGTACAGCAAAGGAGGACACTATTAGTAGAACAAGGCATCTTATAGTATGGGAGAATATATTCGTAAACAACACATTCAATAACAGGTCAATACCTAAAATATATAAAGAATTCACACTCAACACCCAAAAAGCAAATAACCCGATTAAAAAAATGGGTGGAGGATATGAACAGACACTTCTCCGAAGAAAAATCAGATGGCCAACAGGCACATGAAAAGATGCTCCACATAGCTAATCATCAGGGACATGCAAGTTAAAACCACAATGAGATACCACCTCCGACCACTTAGGATGGCCAACATCAAAAAGACAAACAACAACAAATGCTGGTGAGGATGTAGAGAAAGGGGAAGCCTCCTACACTGTTGGTGGGAATATAAATTAGTTCTACCACTGTGGAAAGCAATATGGAGGTTCCTCAAGACTAAAAATAGAAATACCATTTGAACCAGGAATTCCACTCGTAGGAATTTACCAGAAGAAAACAAGATTTCTGATTCAAAAAGACACAGGCACCGCTATGTTTATTGCAGCCCTATTTACAATAGCCAAGACATGGAAGCAACCTAAGTGTCCATCAATAGATGAATGGATAAAGATGTGGTACATATACACAATGGAATATTATTCAGCCATAAGAAGAAATACTACCATTTGCAACAAAATGGATAGAGCTAGAGTGTATTATGCTCAGGGAAATAAGCTAAGAGCAGAAAGCCCATATGATTTAACTCATTTGTGGAGTATTAACAACAAGGCAAAATCGAAGGAACAAAACAGCAGCAGACTTACAGACTCCAAGAAGGGACTAGCGGTTACCAAAGAGAAAGGGGGTGGGTAGGGCAGGTGGGAAGTTAGGGAGAAGGGGGTTGAGGGTTATTATGATTAGCACACATAATGTAGGGGGGCACGGGGAAGGCAGTATAGCACAGAGAAGACAAGCAGTAACTATAGCATCTTACTGCGCTGATGGGCAGTGATTGCAATGCGGTGGGGGAGGGGAAACTTGACAATGTAGTAACCACAATGTTGCTCATGTGAAACCTTCATAACTTGTATATCAATGATACCTTAATAAAAAGAAATGAAAATTTAAAAATAGTGAATCTAATAAAACATATCTAAGTATTCTTACTGACTCTTTCTTACTCTTTTGCAAATATTTATTGTTAAATTAAAATTTGGGAAAATAGGGGCAACACCCAACTGGGAAAAACAAGCAACTGAAATTGTACCTAACTTAGCATATAATATTCTCTCTATTGGAATTTGAAATTATGTTTCATTTATGATCAACACCATGTCTTTGGTCAAATGAAGGACTCTATTCCTTGCAATAGCATTCTCTCAGTATATATTAAAATTAGCTTTATCTTCTTTATCCTAATCAATTTTGGCACATCATTCAAGGCTTTCCTATAAGAGAATGTATGTTTTTCTCCCCCACACACAAAAAGATATTGAATAAATTGTTATAGAGTAATACTAATGAAATGGAATACTATGTAGTCTTTAAAAAAAGAAAGTTTTATAAAGAGGGAAAAAAAGGTAAGGTAGAGCTGTATGTGACTTTAGAGAAAAATTTCTCAAAATTTCCCAAATATATAGAAACTCATTGCTTTAATTAGTAATTTCTTCTG
Organism: Manis javanica; assembly: GCF_040802235.1. Lineage (NCBI taxonomy): Eukaryota > Metazoa > Chordata > Mammalia > Pholidota > Manidae > Manis > Manis javanica. The sequence continues at coordinate 36,755,502 of NC_133162.1, forward strand.
GGGTCTTTTTCTTGAGATCAGACATTTCCAAAAGAAATGTGATCTTTTATTTGCCTTCTTTATCACAGAAAGAGGCAAAGTAGAGCAGGACAAGATAAGGGAACACAAGTTAGTCTGGACAGAAAAAGAAAAGTTGAACAGCATTAAGCTAAAAAACAGCAAGCTGAAATGCCAAGCTAGAAGGTAAAAGTTTATTGTGTGGGCAATGTTTCTGAAATGACTGAAAATTGCTAATAGAAAAATGACAAAATGAAAGAAGAACCTCAGAAACATTTAATCCAGCTGTGTGGCTACACAGGAGAATGCCTTTGACATAGGCCTAGCAATGAGACAGAACAAATATGAGGACTCACTAGGGAAAAGAAGTAATAGAATTTAGGTCTTGGATCTAAGGGTGAGGGGAAACACTATTTGAAGTCTAAAACAGGGGTTGGCAAACATTTTCTGTGAAAGGTCAGATAGAAGTATTTTAAGGCCTGTCACAACTATTTACTACAGTCATTGTAATGTGAAAGAAGCCATAGGCAATACAAAAAAGAATGTTGCTATGTTCCAATAAATTTTATTTATAAAATTAGGCAGTGAGCTGGATTTGGTCAGAGGGCAGCTATTCACTAACCCATGGTCTAAACATTAGGAACAGCAGAGATGAGAGACAGGGATCAGAAAATTAAGACAGTTTGGGTAGAAAGAGACATTCAGGTTCAGAATTTAGTAAGACTCCAAAACCACTTAATAAAGAAAACTATAGACAAATATCCCTTATATATATATATATATATATATAGATGCAAAACTTCAACAGAATACTAGCAAACTGAATTCACCAACTTACGAAAAACCATAATCAAGTGGGAGTTATCCCAGGAATGCATGTTTGGTTCAACATATAAAAATCAGTTAAAGCAAAAGACCATATTAATAGCATAAAAGGACAAAACCATATAACCATCTTAAAAGGGGTGGAAAAAAGCATCTGACAAAACCCTTTTATGATAAAAGAACATAGGGAACTAATTTCCTCAGCCTGATAAAAGGCATCTACAAACCCCTTGTCCTCCAAACATAATGCATAATGGTGAAAGAATAAAAATGTCCCCCTAAGATTAGGAATATGACAAAGATGTCCACTCTCAACACTTTAATTCAACATTGTTCTGGAGGCTTTAGCCAGGGCAATTAGGCAAGAACAAGAAATAAAAGGCAATCAGAATGGAAAGGAAGAAGAAAAATTTTTGCTATTTGCAGATGACATGATCCTGTATTTAAAAAGTCTAAAGAAAGAAGAAGACAACCTTATTGGAGTTCATAAACTAGTTCAGCAAGGTTGCAGGATACAAGAGCAACATGATTAAATCTACAGTATTTCTGTACAGTAGCAATTAACAATCCAAAAATGGTATTAAAAAAACAATTCCATTTTCACTAGCATTACAAAGAATAAAATACTTAGAAATAAATTAAGAAAAGATGTGCAAAAGTTACACACCAAAAGCTAAAAACATCACCAAAAGGAATTATAGAAGGCTAACTAAATGAAAAGATATCTCACATTCATGCTCCACATTGTTAGGTTGACAATTTCCCTAAATAGATCCTCAGAACTAACACAATCCCCACTAAAATTTCAGCTGGCTTTTTTGCAGAAATCGACAAACTGGTCCTAAAATTAATGTGGTAACACAAGGGACACAAAATAGCCAAAACAATCTTGTAAAAGACCAAAAGTGGGAGAATTTATACTTCCTGATTTCAAAACCTACTATAAAGCTACAGTAACAATACAGCATGGTACAGGAGTAAGGACAGACGTACAGACCAATGAAGCAGAGTGGTCTATAAATAAACTGATTTTCGACAAAAGTGTAAAGAGAATGCAAGGGGGAATAACAACAAATGGTGTTTTCTTTTCAACAAATGGTGCTGGGACAATTGTTTTCCCATATATATAAGAATAAAGTCAGACACCTACCTCATACAATGTATAAAATTATACTCAATGAATTACCTTAAAATGGATAAGCAACCTAAATATAAGAGCTAAAACTGTAAAACTCTTAGAAGAAAACCTACATGACTATGCATTATACAACAGCTTTTTAAAACATTAACACCTAAAGCATAAGCGGTCAAAACAAACTAGGTCAAAGGGCATCATCAAAATTAGAAACTTTTATGCATCAAAGGACACTATCCAAGAAGTGAAAAACAGTCTACAGAATGGGAAAAAAACATTTGCAAATCAATTACTTGATAAGGGTCTAGCCTCCAGAATATATGAAGAAGTCTTACAACTCCATAATAAATAACAACCCAATTAAAAAATGGGCAAAGGACTAGAACAGACATTTCTCCAAAGAAGATACACAAAGAGCCAATAGCAGAAGACAAGATGCTCAATATCACTAATCATTAGGGAAATGCAAACCAAAACCACAATGACATACTATTTTATACTTACCAATATGTTAGATTAAATGGTGTTCTCAAAATCTCTATGTCCACCCACTATGAATATGACCTTATTTGGAAATCAGGTCTTAACAGATGTAATAAGGTTAAGAATGAGTTCATATTGGATTAGTGTGAGCCCTAAATCCAATATGATTAGTGTTATTATAACAAGAGATAAATTTAGACAGAGACATATAGGAATAAGACAATGATACAGACACACCCAGAGGAAAGATGGCCAGTTTAAAACAGAGGCAGATTAGAGTTATGCTATCACAAGCCAAGGAAACAAAGGATTACCATCAACCATCAGAAGCCAGAAGAGACATGGGAAGACTCTTCCCTATACTCTTCAGAAAGAGTGTAGCCCTATCAATACCTTTATCTCAGATTTCTACCTTTCAGGACTGTGAGAGAATAAAATTCTGTTGTTTGAAACCACTCAGTTTGTGGTAGTTTGTGGAGGCAGCCCTAGAAAACGAATACAGATAGCTATAATTTTAAAAGTGAAAAATAAACTGGAGCCTTCATTTACTTCTGGGAGGAATATAAAATAGTGTAGCCCCTGTGGAAAATTTGACGATTTGTCAAAAAGTTAAATATAGGTGCCATATGATCCAGTAATTCCACTCTAAGGTAAATAACCCCAAGAGAATTGAAAATGTATGTTCACCCAAAAACTTGTACACAGTCATAAAATCCAAAGAGCAGAATTCAAATGTCCATCAACTGATACATAAATAAAATGTGGTTAACTCATACGATGGAATATCACTCAGCCATAAAAAAGAATCCAGTATTGATGCTTGCTACAATATGAGTGAAACTTGAAAACATTATGCTAAGTGAAAGTAGTAAGACTCAAAAGGACATATATTGTATAAATCACTTAATGAAATGTCTACAATAGGCAAAACCAGAGACAGAAAGTAGATTATTACCTGACAGGGTCTAGTGGGTGATTATTAATGGGTACAGGATTTATTTCTGGGGTGACAAAAATGTTCTTGAATTAGTGGTAGTGATTATATAACCTTGTGAATATATTAAATCCCACTAAACTGCATACTTTTAAAGGGTAAATTTTATGGTATATGTATTATATCTCAATTTAAAAAAAGAATTACTAAAATAGCTAAGTGAATAACACTCAGTATTTAAATAGAAATGCAGAAGCCAGGGAAACCCTCAACAACCTATTTGTTTGGGAATGAACTCTCAAAGGACAAAACAAGAGTGAAAAGTTGATGCCACCTTAATCAGGAAAGTTGCCAAAGTGGCCGCGGTTCACTCTGACAAAAAGGCAGCAAGTAACTGGTAGAAAATAGATCACAAAAGCTGAAAACTATAATAGAGTTTCAAAAAGGGGTAAAATAATATTACTTTTATATTTAGAAAAAATACACACACAATTTTTAAATACTATATAAAAATGAAAGTGATGAAAAGAGCATGGACAATAATGTCAAATACAAAAAACAAAGGGAAGTAGAGATTGCAAAAAACTAACAGACTTCTTATGTAGATTACAATGCCTGGGAGCAAGTTTCAAGAGCATGGAGAAGATCCAAGTCAGATCAAAGTACTGAAAATGCGCATATGCCCACACTTCTTGATATTTGACAAAGGAAAAATTAAAACATGATAGAAACTATATTGTGTTACAAAGGCATGCTTTTTCAGAATAGCTAAAATCGGTTCACATTTGCCAACATTAACAAAGGAAACAAACAAAGTAAAGAGAATCCCTAAAAAGATTATGGAAACAGGAGATGTGAAGGGAAAAAGGCCTAAGAAAAGCAGGAGAAAGTAGGACTGTACGTAGAGATATACTTTTCACATCCAAGTTAATCCCACAAATGTCCAAGTTATTTAAATAAATAATCTGATTGTCTTAGTTGGCCAAGTACAAATAGCATGAATTAGTGAGGAAAGTCTGAAACTTAAGAGTGGGTTCAAATCCCAGTTCTACTACTCACTCAACTAAGAAATTAAAGGGTGAATGAGAGAGAGGAGAGGAATATGCATAATTTTATGAACAGAAGTATGTACAGTTCATGTACAAATGTAATTTTATTATATTTCAAAATATCAATACAATTTGACTTAAAAAAGCATAATTTAGCAGAAGATTTGAGCCTTTAGTATTTTTTTAATTTAAAAAAAATATTTTTTAATGTTAAAATATTTTACTTGATGTATTTTCTTTACATGATTTTGTTTAGAAATTTATTTCACTCATTGTGACCTATGTAACTTTGACTTTATTTTTCACAAAATAATGGTCATTACCTGGAAATCAATGTTGCTTTGACTGAGGATTTCTTAATGTGTTATTTTTTCTAAGAATAAACTTGATGTTGCTAAGTTACTCACTAGAATCAATGCTTTTCTCTTCTGATAGAGCTACACCTTTTGCTGACCTTTATAATTTTCAAAGGAAAATGCTAACCCAATTGTTATTGCAACTACCTATTTTGCAGATATTTTAGTATTGAAAATAGAGGTTTGTCCCTGACCTTTGCATACTCTCTCATACAGCTTTATAGTTTCTTCCACTTTCTGATTATTTAACTGCTCCTGCAAAATGAAAGAATATGAGTTAAATGCAAATATAACTTAAACACACAGCAATATTTAATAGTGGTACCTAAAAACAGAGTTTAATATCAGCTTTGAAATCTAAATCCTTACAAGGCTGATTACTAGTATCAACGTTATAGCTTTAATCTACCTAAAAGTTATGGTCAGGTCATTTCACTTATTCAGTATTTTAAGTTACCACATTCTCTTACACATGACAAAAAGCAGAAATGGAGAAATGGAGATTTACTATCTGTGCAACATAGAAAGAACAAGGAAAACCTTAAAGTTCACCATCAGAAAACTTAAAATGAAAAAAAAAAGGGGGGGGCCCTCCACCCCCTCTACATAGAAAGTAATTGGGAAGTTTGAAAAAAATAAGAGGAGTCTTAAGTGGCAGCATTAAATTATGGGCACTGAAACTCCTCCACTTCTAGCTTTAACCTGCCAGACAATCCACCTTCACTCCCTATCTCATCTAACTTCACTTTTTATCCCCTCACTTTGTAAACCTTAGAATGAATCATTACACAACCTAGAAATCTTGGAATTGTATTAAGAAAGTATAGATTGTTTTATTAAGATTATTTTCAGTTTGAAATTAAAATCATATGTTTACATGTGAGTATACATTAGTTTGTTTCATTTAAAAGCAAACATGCAAAGAATACAGGAAATCATTTTTTTCATTGGTGCCTAATCCATTTAATTAATGTCAAGCAAAATACAAACACTTATAAAGAGATTGTGGTTTTTAAGTGTCTTTTTAAAAACACAATTTTATAAGACCTGAGCTTCACTTTTTTCTACTTTTTATTTTGAAATGATTTTAGATCCACAAAGGACTTGCAAGGATGGCAGAGATTTCCTGTATAATCTCCACTTAGCTTACCCTAATATTAATGTTTTATATTACCATGGTATTATTTATTTAAAAATCAAGAAACTAACACTGGACACAGAAAAATTAGCAGTTGAGTCTAGTAGCTGTTATTTAGAACATGGAAATAATCATCTTTATATGGAAAAAGGAAATTAGCATTGGTATAATACTATTAATAACACTACTGACTATATTTGGATTTACCAGTTTTTCCACAGATGTCCTTTTTCTGTTCCAGGATCCCATACAGGATACAACACTGCATTTAGTTATCATCTCGCCTTAATCTCCTCCAATCTATGACAGTTGCTCAGTAATCCTTTTCTTTAATAACCTTGACACTTTAATATCCTCAGTTTGGGTTTGTCTGTTGTTTTCACTACGACACTATGGTTATGAACTTGGGGGAAGAATACTGTGTACAGAAGATATGTGCCCTTCTGGTCACATCAAATTAGGAAGTATGTAGCATCAATATCACTTATTACTGGTGATGCTACTATTTTTAAACACCTGGTTAAGGTAATATCTGCCAGGTTTCTCCATTGTAAAGTTGCTCTTTTCTATACTCTACTCATTAGATGCACATCGCTATGGCCTTATTTAATTTTATGCAATTTATTTTTAGATTCTAGAAAAGGTCAAAAGAGAGTTTGTTATAAAGAACTCATTTAATTAGACACTGAAATATACCAACAGAATCTACTTAAACCACTTTTAGAAACAAAACTATTACCGTGAGTTGCTGAATTGTTCGCTGTTTCATATCTATTTCCTGAGAACACTGGTTTTTCTTTTTCTCCAGTTCATTAATTTTAATCCTTAATAATTTATCCTCATCACGCATTACAGATACCTACAAAGTAATGTTGTAAAACAAGTTAAGTATTTTTAAAAATACTAATTGCTTTTTATTGTTTAAAATTCATGAGCACTGGTCCAAAGATTCTTATCCTTTAAAACCCATTAGAAAAACTAGATAGAGTCTAACATACTATATGGTAAGGCTTCAAAGTGTCAGAAAACTTCCTTATACTCTAAAGGAGAATGCATATGAAGAGATCACTTTCTTCTTCCAGTATTTTAAGAATCCTGAACTCTGTAAGTGCTCTCAAAAAAAGAATCAACAAAGTACCTTGCATGAACAGCAAAATCATGATCATGGGAAAATCAATAGAAATATGGCTAAGGGGAAAACACTGGCTCAGATTTCTAAGGTTTATGAAGTGATGTGATCTAGTAGAACAAGAAATACTTTAAAAGCTAATAACAGCATGTAGAGGATGAAAATGGAACAATTATAAGATCAAAGGGCAAAGGCCAACTGATTTGGGTGGTTACCGGTAACCTAATTCCATAAACTTGTTAGAGAAATCAAAAGCGCTGTGAACTAGTATGCAAATCTTCACCAATGAAAAAAAATTAAAAAATAAGGAAAGGTAATCTATGTACATCTTTAAGCCAGTTTTCATCATACAACCCTAGAGATCTCAAAATCAAAAGGAAATTATTTGAAAAAGTTCCCCATCATAAAAGCTATGAAGTGCCATATAATAGTAGTTCTTGGTTTCAGGGGATTGTTAGATTCCTTTTTAGACTTTCTTTATGTTCCAAATTTATAATAAATATATATTTTTTATAATTATTCATTAATAAAATCTATATTGATCTGCTTACTTTGCTTTAAAATATGAGACTTTCAGTAAAAAATACCATCCTCATCAATTTTACAGATATAAACTCAGCCAATAATAGAGACTCTATCACACCAAGAGATGCACTTAAGGACTCTTTAAGTTTCCATCCTGGCTCTACCATTTATCAGCTATGTGTACTTGGACAAGGTGTACCTTGTTTCCTTAACCTAAAGTGGAAGTTAGAAATAATGCCTACCTCTAATAGTTGTCTGAGAATTAAATGAGATGATACATGTAAAGTCAGAATAACTGACTACTATTATTATTGTTGTTATTGACACTACACGTTGTTTATTTTGAGAAAAAGAAAATACTCCTAATAACGCCAGAGTAATGTTGGTTATCTCTATAATAAAACTTAGATACCTCTATCAATAGTGGTATGAAAAAAATATTAAAAATAGCATGAATTAATAAGCAACATTTGTATATACATGATCCCATTTATAATTAAAAACACAAATATATACAGTAATTATTTACATACATATATTATGTTAAAGCATATAAAAAGATGTAGAACACAGATGGACTGTCAAGAGTGATTATATTTTTAAAAAAGAAAGAAATGAGATTGGGAAGAGGGTTTTCACCTGTATCTTCATTCCTTAAAAAACATTTCCTAATGCATTACAATAAAAAGTTTTTATTGGAAAAAGAAGCAATTATTTAAGAACTGAGTAACTGGATCCATGTGAACGGACATCAGTTACACCATGCTTGATAATAATTACTGATAATCATGGTGCTCAGAAACAGTATCTTAAACCTGGAAGTTACATGCCTAGAAAGCAAACAATCCAAATCTTCTGAGTGATAAACAACTGCTTTCCAAATGATGCAACACTGCTTTTAACTTGCTGCTTTGACTAAAAATTTTCCTATTGCCTAATTATAGTGTAGGTCAGCTTTGCCAGCTTACATTTCTAATCTAATCTATCCTTGAAATATTTGTCACCTGGCCTTTGCAACATATTTAACTGATGAAGAATTCAAATCAAGAATAAAGAAATCCTACACACTAATAAAAAATTCAAAAAAAGGATAGCACAATAAAGAGAAGATAAGAACAAAAGGATTTTACACAGTGGAACTAGAATAGACAAATAGCCAATAAAAACAAATAGATGCTGCATTTCATTAGTAATCAGAATAATGCTATTTCAAGTCACAATGAGATAGCCCTTTTCACATCCTCTGACCCAGTAAGTCCACCCCTTGGAATATGAACTCTTGTGCAAATGTACCACAGGCATGTGTAAGACAGGAACACTATAAGATAAAAAAAAATCTAAGTAGTCAACAGGAGAATGGATAAATTTTAGTATACACAATGGAGTATTATATAGCAGTGAAATTGATTACAGGTAAATATAAAGGAATCTTGGGAATATGATATGAAAAATAAAAATCTCTGAAGAATACAATATACTGATTGGAGACAAATGACAAACATGCTTTAAATTATATTTTTAAAAGTTAAGAAAAAGATACATAAAACATTCAGTAGAGTAACTGCTGTGGGACTAGCCCCACAAGCAGTTGTATCAATTTTTTCAGACTATATCCATTTAAGTATTTTTTTGGAACTAACTCAAAGTAATAAAAAATAATTCCTTAAAACTATTTCAACTTTTAGAAAAAGTCTAAGTACAATATAAAATCAAGAAGCCATAAAAGAAAAATAAATTTAAATGTATGAAAATCAAAATGTGCTCCAAGGCAAAAAAAGATCTCTAATCAAAGTCAAGAAAATTGGCAATGGGGGAAGAGAGTTATGCAATTTATATCCTTAAAAGGCTAATTTCCTGAATATGTAATAAGGTCCTATTAAGCAATAAAAATAAAAAAAAAAACTCCACAACCCAAACTAAAAAGGCAAAGGAAAAGAATATACAATTCACAGGAAAAAAAGTACAAACGTTTTTTAAACAAAAAGATACTTAGAGAAATGCAAATTAGACTTACAGTGAAATATACAATCTGTCAAATTAGCAAATATCAAAAAAGTATGATAAAAAACTACTTTGTAGATAAGGGTACAGAAAAAACTCTTAACAATCATACACTACTTTGGCATGTAAACTGGCATAACATCTAAGGACAATACCAAAATCACAAATGTACAAACTAAAGACCCAAAAATTCTACTTACAGCAATTTATATCAAAGAATGACTTATAAATGTGCAAAGTGACATTGCTGCATAATTTCAATCAGCAGAAGACTGGAAACTATCTGAACTGTCCAACAAAGAGGAGATAAATTAAACTAATGGTAAATACATTTTATAGTCATCAAATAGCTCATTTTGGAGTCTCCTTTTATCCTGATATGAAATAACAGCCAAGACATACTATAAACAAGATTCACAACAGTGTTTACAGGGTATTTCCATTTTTTAATAGGAAGAAAGAGAAAGGATAGAGGGGACAAAGAAGAGAAAATAATTGGTAACATTTGATGCCTTGGAGGGAAACTTGATGGCTGACAGGGGTGGGAGTTTTTTCCCTCACTAAATAAACTTTTATATATTTTTAATTTGGAATCATGTGATTTTATTTCCTATTTTAAAATTAAAACTATAATAAAAACTTGTTCAAACTGCACAGCATACTTTCCTAAATACTATCTGCAAACAAAAGTTTGCTTTTTAATTTTTGGGGGGAACTTGAACCTGGCAGTCCATAAAAGAAAGAAAAGATTCTAACACTGCAAGAGGAGGCACATATTGTTCTTAATGTTGGAAAGTCTTCAGCTTTTTTACACTGGCTAAATTTTCTTTTGTGAAGTAGCTTCTCATTTTAAGAAAAATAATGGAGTTGACAAATGTTCTGTTCAGTCCTAAAATTAGTATCTAAACTTGATACATAAGGAAAACAGTATTTGTTGTTTAAATTGGCCACATAATTTTTCAAATAACCTACCTCTTTCTGTACTTGTTCAATCTGCTTTTTGGCATCAGCCAGTTTCTCTCTGAGCTCAGCATAATCTTCTTCCTTTCTCTGAAGATCTGCTTTCAGATTCTGGGTAACAGCAGAGCTTGCAGAGAGCTCCTCTTTCAATCTAGAAGTCACAAATCACTTCTATATTAAGACACCAAATCACTCAGGATCACCTGTGTAAACTAGTAACAATCTACAAAATTGTTACCTATCACAAATTCAAAATGTCTAAGCCATGAATGAATCCTTCAGAGAGGACTTCATATGTTTTTATAAATAGATCTTTGCATCTACCTTTTGGTTCCAAAGGTTTACATGCACAAAGTTCAAGTTCTTTACTCATCATACATGTTACACTTAAACAGATTAAGTTATGCCCACCTAAATTATTTAAGTTACTCAGGAAAATCAATGATATGCTTTTGCATATTTTAGAACATTTTAATTAATATTTATCTTACTTTTCTGTTTCTTGCCAATTGGTTTCTTCTTCTTCCTTTAACTGAAGTGAACGCTTTGCCTCTTGCAAATTATTTGTTAATTGTGCAATTTCTTCTTTCAACTTAACTTCCCTGTCACTTAAATCCTTGGTGCTTTTGACAGAATCCTGAAGATTTGCTTGAAATTCCTTCAGATTTCTTTCTAGCTTTAAAATGATAGATTCCTTTTCCAAAATTTCTTTTTCTAACTTGGCCGAACGACTACAGTCACCTTTCTGAGTTTCTAAGGTTGCCTCAAGTTCCTTTATTTTCACCTTATAGGAAGTAACATCTTGGCTAAGTTCTGAAAGTGCTCTCTTTCCTTCAACTACATGCTGCATTTGAACCTCAAGACTAATGTTTTTTTCTTGCAGCTCTTCCTCCAGCTGCTGTATAAGACTTTCTTTTTCTTTTAGTAGGTCACCTTGATTTTTCTCCTCCCTCTCCTCTGTTTTTAGTCTACTGTTTTCATCCTTATAGCCTTTTATTTCTGCCTGTAATTTTCCAATTTGTTGTTCCAGTTCTTGGATCTGGCAACTTTTTTTGGAGGAGGCCTTTACAATCTCCTTACATTCTTCCCAAATAGCTTCAATACTAGAGTGGAAAGCACTCTCCCTACTGAGTTCCTGAATACGATAGTCTTGAACCTGCTTATTTACCAAATAATCATTATTCAAAAGGCATAACTGTGTTTTTGGCAAGTTATCCTCCTGAGAACCACCTGACAGATCCCTGAGATTGAGTAAATCTATGTCTGAGATCTGAGAGGCTGAATCAAGCATATGCAGTTCATCTATTTTTGCTTGCATTAATTTTATTTGTGAAACATTATTTGTGATGTTTCTTCTAGCTGTTTCTAGTTCCTTTGACAATTTCATGATCTCCTCCCCCTGGTCTTGATTTATACTTCTCTGCACATGTAATTCAGAAATTACTTTATCATAATTTGACTGAATATTTTGGACCTCTGTACTTAGAGCCACACTCTTTTTTTCAGAAAAAGAAAGTTCCTGCTGCAAACTAACACTCTTTTTATCTAATTCTGCTTTTTCTTCCTTTTCATTTTTAAGTTCACTCTCAGCAATCAGTAAACATGTTTTTAACTCTTCATTAGTTTCTTGTAAAACTCTGTCTTCCTTATCTTCTGAGATGCTCTGTTGCATTTCTTCATTTTTCATCTGGCCTTCAGTGATAGCTAGACTATCATGTATAGGTCCTTTAAAAATAAGAAAATTATTAATTTGGCGATCCTTAGTAAAACCAAAAAGCTACCATACATGCCAACTGTCAAACATGACAGCAAACTTTCAGTGAAAAACCAATATAAAGTAAAAAAGAAAAAATACGTTGCAAAACACATGACATAAGCCCATTTAAAATTATAGCTCCATAAGTTAATGCAGAGTTAGCAAGCGGCAGTACACCACGGTGATGGTAGCTACCTCTGAGTAGGATTACCAGTTATTTCTACTTTCTTTTCATAACTCAATATCATGTGAATTTTCTACCACAAATCTTTATTATCATTATAATACAGGGCAGAGGGAAGGAGATCATATTTACTGAGACACCCCAAGGCAAGAATCCCAAATCCTAAAAAACAGTTTAAAAGTACAATTATTACAGATATACTAAATTAGTAATTTGAAAACTGAGTACCTTAAAATTTTCACAGGTAAAATTAGGGGAAAAATGGTTGAAATTCTGGTAAGTCTAACGTAGCTTTTACCCTTCACTAGCTGTATTAACTGTCAATAAACTGATTAACCCTATAAATACTTCCTCAAATGTAAAATGGACATAAATCACCTATCTCAAAGTTACTGTGAATATCAAAATGATAAATGAGTTTAGAAAATTGGACACGAGATGTAGTTAGGCATTATTAGAACCTAAAAATATTTACAGAAGAGTTCAGCTATTAAAACTAAGTAAAATTTTGCCTTTTTCAGGCTCAGTATCTACATTTCTAGAATAAGGTATTTCTACCTTCCCTACAGGATAGTGTTAAGAGGCCCAACTGGCTAATATATATGTTAAAGTATTTTGTAAATGTTATACAAATATAAGAACTTTAACAATTATAGTTGGTATAGATTAAGCTATGCCCAGAATAGATGCACTACTAAAACTTAATTGTTAACGTTCATTTGACAAATGAACTCACCTCATAACTGGGTTATTTGTTGAATAACCCAGTCTTCTCCACTGGTTCAGATTCCTGTTCTACTTTCCAAATGTAATTCTCTACTTAGGATGCTATTTTCACACCTATGACTTCATCATGGAAATGACTAATCGAGAAAACTACACAGTGATGTTAAGAGTCCTGGATTTTTTTTGTAATTTAAAAATATTTAAAAAAAAGAGAGAAGAAGAAAAATCCTCTTGCCTTTTGAAAAGACAAGTTATAAAAATGTCTGAATCTCAATGAGAGAGATTAAGAACTCAGCAAGTTAAAAATAACAACAATCACAAATTCAGGGCTCACAAATAGACCCTGAATTTCTTGAGTGAAGAAATCTGAGTCATGCATATTATATAGATATAGCCCCTAAACCCCTAAGTCAACACAGAAAAGTTCAACAGAACTTTTTGATCAAGAAATCTTCTCATAATTTACTGTATTTCATAGTAAATAATTATATAATACAAGGTAAATCCATCTTTTTTGTACCTGATTTTTTCAGATATTCATATAATTTTTTCACAGATTTTTACTGTGTCAAAAGTTTTATAGAACATATTCAGGACAGCCTTGTCAGGGAGAAATTAAAGTGTTAGTCCATAGCAATGGCTTTGTACTCCCTTTTAAGAAAAAAAAAAAACATGCATCCTATGATAACTATCAAAACTCTGATCCTATCCCAGTGCTTATAGGAGTCACATACTTTGTTCCAGAGATTTTTTAATAGTAGGTAGACAGGAAAGAGGATAATTATATTTATAATTTCCACATGATCCCATATGTAATCTCTAGGCTCTAATAACATGAATAACTGAGAAATAGCCAAAGTGGTTGTCAATTTAAGCAGAATTTTTTTTTTTTTTACTTAAACTTACTTTTATCTTCCCACTTCCAATTATTTACAGCTAACAACTATAGTTCTTAAATGATCATCTTCATGAATGGGTACCCTTAGGATTAGTCACACTGTGTACATCACTTGCTCCCAGCCAATTCCACTTCCTAGTGATCTACTGATCCTATATTCTCAACTAATCTATGGCAATAACCAAGGTGAAAGAGAGGGACAATGCTACTGAAATCATAGCAGGGTTATCCTCCCAGGAGCAAAGACACCCCTCCTTCAATGGATGACAGAAGGCATATGCATATTAGTCTCAATCCATTAGCTCACACAAGCACTATACATTCCACGAACCATGTATCTAATGCTATACTATCCTTTAAGGCATCTACTTCTGAAAATATTATTTTACTCAGGCTCTACAGTGCTTATGGGTGTAGTACCCAATTGTTTTCATCCTTCAAACCTCACGAGGCAGGTATTTATTTTAGTAAAATTACTATTCAGTAATTTACAACATCCATTTTTCAAGGTTAAGCAGCTAGACAGGTTTCTAAAGCTAATATATCGTTCTGTTAGAAAGCCCTATCTCCCTGTATCTGGCCACAGAAGTCTTTCAAAAGAAATAATGAATAATTTAGAATGTAAAAGTTGGTATTTCTTCCACATAAATAGGGAGATACAGCATATACATTCACTTGTTTTAGTAATTCTGTGGTAAACACAACTCAAGCACATTTGTCTTTAGTAATGCTCAGCTCAAAGTCTTACCTGCAAATGTCCTTGTCTCCCAGTGAATACAGAATTCAGAGGAAGAAAACAGTGTGGAGAGACTTTTACAGAAAAAGGTACTATAATTATGAAAACTGAAGTGGGAAGTTATAACCATTATAAGCACAGAAGTAAAAAGAATTATAGGCATGCAAAAGTGATAAAAGCACAATATCTAAAAACATATTTATCAAAACAAAG
The DNA here is from genome assembly GCF_040802235.1 of Manis javanica. Taxonomy (NCBI): domain Eukaryota; kingdom Metazoa; phylum Chordata; class Mammalia; order Pholidota; family Manidae; genus Manis; species Manis javanica. Next base: position 36,770,547 of record NC_133162.1, read on the forward strand.
GACAGCTCTAAATATGCCCATCCTCTGGGCAGTTGATCACATGTCAGAATAAGAATCAGTTCTGTTTAGATTTCCTCAGGTTTTTCCTCAGACAGTAAATTTTCTCCTATTTGTAACTTTTCTGTTTACTGCTTTAGGAATTAGCTTTCTTAAGGTCTCCTGCTGGCAAATGAAGTAGCACCTTTCTTTGCTGGGGGTTCATCTTGTTGAAGTTCATTTTCACTTAATCTTTTTCTTCCTGAATATGCTTTAGCTTTGTTGTCCTCAGGCATTTCAACTGTTTGATTACAAGTCAACTCACTGTTTATTATTAAAGATGTACCGGCCCCGTCCTAAAGTAAGACAAAGATTAATTCACATATAGAAAGCTATAAGAAATGTAAAAACTACATAAATTATATTTCAGTAGTGTATCATAAAAATGTATTGAAACCTTTTCTAAGCTGTTTATGTCTCCCCCCAAAATAACTGATGGGTCTGGCAAATGAGTGATATTAACTAATTTGTACACTCACTAAGGAAAACAAAAAAATTTGTCCTAAAATCAGTCAAGCATGTAGCTTCAGCCTGATACCCAAAAATAAATTCATATTAAGTTTCCTAAGGTGATCACGTAGGTTAGAGACTTGTTTGAAGATAACCACAGAAACCATAAATACTTAACTCTAAGTTACATTCAAAATGGGTTTTGGAAAGAGAAATACAAAAACACTGCAATGACACTGTTTCTTATAAATATTTTTACTTAAAATCTTGAGGTCCCACTCTAGAAACTCAGCAACTCTTCTGTGACCAAAACCTCTCAAAAATAAGTGGCATCATCTTACATTTTAACAACTTTCAGAAAAAGTTTTAACTTTAGCTTCTAGCCTATGTATATACTCAAAGATACACAGTTTACATACAGCTTTAAAATTGTTTATCTAAGTAACAAAAATCATTTAGATTTTTAAGTTTTAAGGCAAATACTATGTCTCCCTAAAAGGCAAACAGAAAAAAGGTACAATATATAGTATTATCCAGAAAGAGTAAAGGTGAAACTCAGCAGGTAAGTGTAAGTCTATGGAGTAATCAAAGGTATGGTAAAGGCAGGGATTTTTTAAATAGAGATTATTTAACTTTCTGCATACTGGAAGCAATCCATTTTGGAGAAAAAAAAAATTGTATGCAAAAACAAAATGCCATTATACATTATAAAATCAGCAAATGTTTCATTCTTAGGAGATATAGAAGAAATGATTTTTTAAGTCATAAAATAATGGGTTATTAATAAGTTTTTTTAGGTATTAGATGGAAGATGTCAGGAAGAACAAACTCCATGTTTTCTTACAGTTAGTCCCTAGGCGTCATTCGATAAATGACAAAATCCTGGGATAGGCAGATCACACCTCTGACAGAGCGTGAGAACTTTCAAACACTCCATGACAGGTTCAAGTTGTCTCCTTCGCCACTCTTAGACCTCTCAGAATGACCTGATAATACTTTCCTCCTTCAAACTATACAATCTTCAAAAACAAAAAAAATCTATCCTCCACAACTTGCAGTTACTAACAGGAGTGTTTCTGCCTCTAAGGTATGCTTGGTTAGAAGGACAATAAAGAACCACCATTCAAAATAAACTTTTTCATCATTAGAAAGAATCTGCTAGACCAACAGTTAATCAGCCTAGACCAACAGTTAATCAGCACAGTCAGGTTAAGTTCCAAGTTATCTCACAGTTGTTTATGTGTACAATTCAATTTAGTACAGTTTTAAGTTAGCTGATAGTGAGGTCTAGAGCCTATGTAAAAAGTTTATTTATAAGCAAGAACCATTACACTAGGTATACTGCCTAATGGATATTGCTTTTTTACTATTGCTTACTTAAACGTTACTAACACATTACAGTATGCAAACATACTACAAAAATAAATATAATTCCTTGTTGTATTTCCAACAATTTTCTTTGAAGTTGTAGTCACCAGAGTGATCTGTCTCTAGCTTTTCTTTTTCTCATTTTTACCAAACCAAAGGCCAGACTTAAAATCCAAATCAAGTGATCAGAGAATGAAGTGAATAACCAAATAAAAGTGCAGAGGGACTGGAGGCCCAGCAATTCAGTTACTGGCAAAAGTCAACCCCAAGTCTCAAAAAGTCTTCTCTCTCCTTATTTCAGAAACCAGTTTGCTTTTCTTAATCTCCAGCAGTACCATCCAACTACCCTAAATCAAAGTCCTCATCAACTACCACCTGAACTCTTCCAAGAAGCTCCTAACTGGTCTCTCTTCCTCCAGTGTAATTCCATCTCAATCCCATCCTCCAAGTCTCCAAAAACCACCACACAAAATAAAAACTCAACTTTAGTACTCCTCTCCTTAAAAGTAATGACTTCTCACTGCCTGCAGAATAAAATCCAAACTTTTTAATGCAGTATTTAAGGCCTTCCACCATTGTACCCCAACCTCTTATTCCCTACTTCATTTTCTCACCTCTCCTTGCTTCAGACTTTCTTCTTGAACAACAAATTGCTTGCACTTTCCTACACTGAATGAAAGGCTTCACATTTCCATGACTGTGCATTATGATTCCTATACCTGGAAGAACAGAGTATCTTTTTTGTCCCTCACATCTTCGAACTACCCTCTCCCCATACTTTCAATTGGCTAAGTTTTAATCACCCTTTAAGGCTCAACTTAATCATTTCCATCTCCAGAAAGTGTCCCCTAAACTCCCTCCTATTCTCAGCTTCTTGCATATACTGACTACCACTGCATTATTTCATTATAATTATGTCAAAGTGGTTTCTCTCTTACTGGGGAGTTCTTAAGGGAACTACTTTTATTAATCCATGTAACTTCCAGAATCTATCTAGCACAGTACCTGGCAACATGGCAGACACTCAATGAAATGACTGAAATAAACTATTTCATGCTTCTCATCCTTACTCTCTACCTTTATTACAAGGGTGGTTCTCCCAGTTCGAGTACAAAAAAGTCAGACAGACTGAATAACAAATCTAGTAAATGTCCAAAGAGAGGTCTGCTACCAGAAATTAAACAAAGGTTAACTAAAAGAAAAAAAAAAAAACCAAAGGATAAGCTATTCTTCTAGAATGTTTCTTATTTACCCCTGTAGTATCAAAAGCCATCTAATGTTGAGATGGTTCAGAGAATCATCAGAATTGGTGTATTGCAGTTTGACTGTCAAGCTACAAAAAAGAAAGGTCAACAGTCATTTTTTACAAAATACCATTCTTGCTGCTTCTGGTTCAGAGAAAAGACACACAAAATCACCTCTAAACAAAGTGAAGAGGATTGGTTATCAGTTTACTCAAACTCTTGTTATTGCCATGTGTTTACCATTTCTACTTCAAAAAATGATTTAAAGGAGCTTACAATAAAAACAAGGAAACCAGAAACCATTGTTTAAAGATGCGCTGATCATCCTAAACCAAATAAATACGAAATTACTTAGATCTGCATTTATGAAACGCTTAAAGGCTTTACATGCCACAGTACATAATGTAATCTAAAAAAAATTCAGTCTATTAAGTATACTAAAAGCATGTGAATAGTGACACAAATGCATATAATAAACAAGCCTCTGAAGAAGAAAATCTAATGCCACTCAATTTCATTTATAATTCTATATAGATATGGACAGATAGGTAGCTTTATGATCTATGGATACCTAAGCACATCTAAGTTCCCTTCACCCAGAGGCCCCCTTCCAATCAGCTGAAGCTTAACCTTCCAAAGACTACATTTTCTCCTCCCTCTTATGTGAAAAGCACTGTCAGCATAGTTTGTGGGTTATGTTCAAAGACATCAAATGCCCTCCTGTAAATTCTTAAGAATCCAGATTTGCACAATAGTTAAGTTGAATTTCACACCAGAATAATCCAACATGCTTAGTAAATTAATCTTAAATTATATAATCTATTTTAAATTATCTTATTTTGAACAAAAATAGACCTTGTAATATAATTTATAATGCAAAGTTAAATTCTTCCACTGCTTTTAAATGTACTTTCCATACAAAACTTTAGTTTCTGAAATGTGTTGACAGTATGCTCTTTTTGATCAATTATACTTATCAACTCTTGAATTATTTGATTCTGCATAATTATTTTCTTGATAAAGAAAAATAGCAATTTTAAGATAACTAAAATGTAAATGTGATGCAGTTTTAGAATTCCTTCAAATTTTAAGACTAAGAAAAATACCAGCAGCAAAACACTTTGCATTGCATGACCTTACCTTTGTTTAAAAATTAACATGTTTATATAACAAAGGAAAGAGAAGCAATATAGCATACTGGGTAAGTGGACCCTGGAAACACACTGTCTGGCTTTGAATCCTAGCTACTCTACCTTAAAGCTGTGACCCTGAGCAAGTTATTTACATCTCTGTAAAAATAAAAAATAATAACATATATTACAAAGCTGTTGAGATTTAAATGAGTTCATATATGTAAATCACTTAAAAGAGTACATAGCAAGTGTTCTATAAACATAAATATATATGAAGTAAATAAAAGAGCTACCAAACTAACTTGTTGATTTTCACTTTAATTTAGGAGGAAGATTACAGGGTACTCATTTTCTGATTTACATAGTTTAATATAACTGAATTTTTACAACTAGCACCTATTATTTGAATAACTGGAAAAAATAAAGGAAACAATTAGGAATTGTCTAAAGAGTAGCTGTAGAGTCCTCTGCTGAGTACATTATTTTGGTTACTTCTTTAAATATTGAATAATAGATATAAGATCTTGAATTATTTATATCTGATCGTATTTTAAAATATTTAGCTCTTTAGAAGAATAAATATAAGTTAAAATAAGATTCATGCCAGAGAAGGTCAGGAAAAATAGTAAGTTTAGAGGGCTAAATTCATATCACCCCTATGTACATTTGAAGTTTTATATTTATAACTGTATCAATGTCAAATTCATCTACAAACATTTGGAATAATTATCTGATCAAAGGTACAAGGTACCAGAGATCTCAGAACTCTGATCAGCACACTGTTAAGGCAGTATTCCATATTCTGAAAGTCAGTAATTTCAGATAAAATAAACACCATTTAAATATATCTAATTGACACCATACATCTAGTAAAAAAATGACATAGATCTGTATGTGCTGATGTAGAATTCCCTCTTCTGAGGGAAGAAAGCAAGACAGAACTACAATTACTTTTGCAAAACTTTTTAAAGGGTATATATATGTGTGTATGCATTGTCTATATATAGCTGACCCTTGAACAATGCAAGGGTTAGGGACAGTGATCCCTGTGAGCAGCAGAAAATTCACATATAAGTTTTGGCTCCCCAGAAACTTTACTAATAGCCTACTACTGACCAGAAGCCTTACCAATAACATAAAGTCAATTAACATTTTTTTTGTATGTTATATGTATTATATACTATATTCTTACAATAAAGCTAGAGGAAATAATTTTCAATTGTCACAAATCTCCAAAAATTTTTCCATTATATTTAGTGAAAAAATCCATATATAAGTGGACTGTGAAGTTCAAACTCATATTGTTCAAGACTGAACTGTATAAATACATATTTTCTGGAGGACTGAGGAAATTTCCCAATAGCCATCACTGAAAAGAGGTGTAAGGCTGAAGGCTCTTATATTTTTCAATATTTTTTAAATCACATTCCTTTATAACTCTTTAATAATTTTAAAAATAAATGTACACTGTTATAATTCATGCCCCTTCACTTACTTAAGTTTCTTATCAAGACAAAATAAAGTTTAACATATTACCTTATTAGATTTTGCAAGCTCTTGAACCAATGAATTTAACTTAATTTCTGATTCTGAAAAAAATAAGAATATTGAAAATAAACACATAAGCATCTAAAAAAATACACCATTGAATAATCACGAAACATGAGCTACTATAGCAGATAACTTTTAACTAGTGTTAACATTCAGGAAGAAGGATTTTGACAGCACTCAGCTACTAATTCTACCACCAGAGGGTGTAATGCTTCTGAAAAAGCCACTTTTGACACTCAGGGGAAAAATGAATAATGTATACTAAATAGTAAAAATTTTTCTGGTATAACTTCAGAGAAGAAAAGGAGCTAGTACCCTTCTAATCCACTCCATAATGTAGATGCACCACCTACCTGCTATTCTCTACCCATTTCATCTCATACAGAAAAGAGCAGAGTATTTCTTCCAACTCTCTTAAGCACAAATGGGACGATACACATGTGTACATATACATATATATGTAATGCTCTTGGAGCCAGAATGAAGCACCAATCTAACAGATTTCTCAAGACCACTCCACAGGAATCACTCTGTCCCAAACTTGCAAGCCCAGGGCAGAATCTACTACACTAGGTGAGTTCATACAGAATACAGAACAAAATTTATAGCTTTACAATTTCCTATGAGACTGCTTAATTTGCTGATAAAAGCTAATACTTAACTTGGTTTGTTCGGTTTTATTTTTGAGAAATCCATTTCCTAAAAATACTAGTTTAAAAATAAATGAAGGCAAAAAAATACTTACAAAAAAAATAGTAAATTACTAAAAAGCCATAAAAATGATACCTAGATCAAAGAATTTTATGGTCACTATGATAAATAAGCTGCATAAATCTTATGCTCACCAACTGTATTTTTATGCATTTATAATATCTAATTATAGGTAAATATGTCTACTTACCATTTTCTCTCTTTTTTAACTCTTCCTGGGTTTTGATTAATTCTTCTTTGGTTTTAGCTAATTCAGCTTTAACTTGATCAAACTTTATTTCTAAATAAGCCATAGCTTCCTGGGGGTCAGCAAGAGATGCAATATATAAGTGAGCAATTTCAGCCTGTTTCTTAATATCAGTGGCATCATCTTGAAGAGAATCAATAATATCTTCAATTCCTACATAATTATGTGCTTCCTAAAAATAGCAAAAACTACATGCCTAATATTAACAGTGGCTTTCACACTCATATGGTGGTACCATCTCATTTAGACAGTTTAAAAAACACAAAGCAAAAAAAATTCACAACTTGAAAATTTTTTAAATAAATGATATAGAAAGTATGGTGTTCCATTACACATTTTCTATTTTATGAAAATGAGACATATTTCCACATTTTTAAAAAAGTCATAAACTATGATAAGTCATTACAGAACAATTATGATTATCAAGCTCAAGTATGCTTTCAGTTATATAATGTGTCTTAAAAGGCAAGCAAGAGGAAACAAACCTCCATTTTCACAACTCAGACCAAGAACCAAACCATGTCTGAAAGCAAGAACCTGAACATCACCATCCTCAGCTGAGTAATTAAAATACAAAAAACAAGCAGTAACCCCAAAAAGACATGATCAACTTCAGCTTTAGTGGAAGCAGCAGAAAAAGATGTTTCCTCACCAGCAGGGAATGGTCAGTCACCTAGCAAGAGCAATCCTTTTTTATATATAAATATTTTTATCTTAATTAGAGCAGGAAGTAAATAACCCTTTAGGTCCCTTATACCATTAAAATTATTTAGTAAGTTTAAGATAAATCTGACAGGGCTATCCCATAACCGGACAAAAAGGAATCTGTCTGCCTATAATCAATATGACTCAAGTAACACCAAAGTAAGATATAAATACAACAGAGATACACATTTTTCAAGTCCAATAGCTATATTTAAACTACCTGTGCTTACATTCCTAACAAAGCATGCTTAATTATAATAAAGATACACAGTAAGTTTTTTTTTAATTCTAAAGCATATTAATGTTTCTCATCACTGATGGGTACACTAAATCCTGGTACCAGACACCTCAGAGTTTAATACTTCAGTTAACCTACTTCGGTTTCAACATTCACGGCATGATCTTCCCTTGCTGGTTCTTCCTGAGTGTTCCATTTACCAACCAAATCCTTGAAGATAGCCAAACGACATTCAGCATTTTCTTCTAATCTCTCTCGTTCCTCACGAAGAGTTTCCCTTCATAACAAATTAATCCCATTAGGAAACAGAAAAAGCACTACTTTGTGTTTTTGTTGTAAATTTCTAAGATTAAACACATTACAAATTAAAAGCAGATTTTAATAATCATTCAAGTAATTCAGAATCACCACAGAGATTAGAAACGGCTATTATCAAGCCTGTATTCTGAAAAAGAGGTCAGCAAATTCAAAGGCCACCTAGTATAAAATAAGTAAACAAGTTTAAAAAAATAAAACAAGTAAATAAAATACTCAATTTTTTCCCAGGACATGAAAGAAGTAACTTACTTAAAATCAGCTTCCCTTTGAGCCAAATATTGAGTAAACTCCTGTGTAACCTCTTCACGAATTTTAAATTCCAATGTTAACTTTCCTTTTCTTTCATTTATCAGTTTTTCTTTCAAATCTTCTATTAAATCCAACAGTTTCTAGAACATATAAAATTAAAATTCTAATAAAAGAGTAAACATATCAAGAAAAATACTGTCCAAATGTTCAAAAGTAAAACTCCTTTCATTAAGTTGATTATAATTATGCATCCTTTTAAAACTGATAATATTCTCACTGAAAATTATGTATTTGCAGAAATTCATCAAACTGAAAAATCAGGTGAGACTCTACATTTTAGAAACAGACTTACAGAAAATAAAATGTCTTGCTGTCTAACTACACTAAGAAATCAAGAAAGAAAAATTTAAGCACCTATTTATCCAACAGGAACTACTTTGGGGAGTTCATATTTGATTTCATGCAATCCACACAATCTTCTGCGACCTTGGTAGTGGCACCCACATTTCTTAGGAGGGGAAAGTAGGGACCAAGGGATGTGGTAAATGTTTAAGGTTGAGTTTTAAATTACTCTGTCAAAAATCTAAAGCCTAAGTACACAAAATACTTACTAAGAACCCCCAAACACTTAACAAAATGACAGAGATGTTACATTAACTTACTGAGAACTTTTATAACTACCCAATATGAACAACTTTGTAGCTTTTGAAAATACATACATAATCATGTAATATGGACAATGAATAAATAAAGCAATTAACACTTGACATGGTTAGTATAGATTTGTAATAAAATAAGTTCAAGTATTAAGGTAACAGCCTGGTATCCTTTTTAAAGGTTTCTGATGAAAGTTTCTCAACAATAATTAAACCAGTAGAGTCTCTTAAAGTGACAGATCCTTCAATCTCTCAGTTTAATATTTGAAAATATTTCTAAGATATGCTGACTTTGAATTCTACTTTGAGGAAGTTATACTGAAGAAATAATTATATAACAGGACACAGTGTTTTCACTGTAAGAATGGTTATTACAGTGTTGTTATTTGGTGGTAGTGGTTATATTTAAATAAAGAAAAAAAGCCCTAATTCAATAGTCAAACATTAAGAGATTTGTTCAATTATAATACTATCATAAACTACTATAATGAATAATGATTTATAGTAATAATACATACTTTTCAGTTTATTGTTAAATGAAAAAAATTAAATTACAAAACAGTAATGTGTAGTGAAATTCATTAAAATAGGAGATCTTTATATTTAATTTTTTTCCCTCTTTTCCTTTTCCCAGATTTCACTATGATTATATAATACTTTTATAACTTTAAACCACCACACACTCACCCACTGTTTAAAATAAAAAGTAACAACTAAAGAAGAGCTGTGGGAGACTTGGGAGAAATCTTCATGAATATGTTTAAAGTCCTCAAACAATTACTTTATCATTGTTAGCATCTGATAAAGTTCTTGCTGAAAAAAGTCTAGTTGGTTATTCTCGCTAAATGAATTTTAAGTATAAATATGAAATTTTATTTCATAATGATTTTTAATACTCCTTATTCTCCAATTAAAATGCTAAAATAAAGTATGCAAAGCTTATCATTTTTGTTTTTAAAAGTCAAATATTAGAAAAAACATTGATGAAATTTTTTAAATACCTAGTCAATATTATAAGAAGATATACATTTACACATGCAATCCATTACAAACTGCAGCATTATTTTTCCCTAGCAAATTCAGGAACTTTACTAACATTTCAAATTTGACATTATATATAAACTTCAGCTTTAAGAAGACCAGTACAAAACAAAATAAGATGATTAATAGCCCCATCTGTTACTGAGGGAAGTACTATATTAGAGACCCAAGGTAAACAAGGTCCAATCACACAGAAACCAAATAAGCTGGGACAAGTAGCATATGAAGCCTTCATTCTTCCAAACAATACAGGTACAATGATGACTTTCAGAGACACTTAAGTAAATTACTAAAATTAGAGTATTTAACCCAATACATCATCAATCTGTTTAGACTTTTATCATTCTTTTTATCAAAAAAATAATATGATATACAGCACCATCTGTGAGCACAGGGTTACTAGTGTTCCTAGAACATCAGTAAGAAGGCTCCATGAGGCTCCCCTCATGGCCAGTTAATGCAGGCATGATCTAAGTTTCAGGATAAATACAACTTATATATATGTGTGAAATGTATTTGGACAGGGGCTAAAAGAACCACTGTTGATCTTACTAATTTACCATAAATTTTATAAGATGAACAAGCAATTTCTGTCTTTGAAGAAATAAAATAATTGGTACTAGGTAGATATTTTGAACACTTGTACTTAACACTGCAAAGTAAAAGTCTGGTAGAGTATGCTAAAATCACTGGGTGAAAGGATACTGTGGAATAAATATTCACATGGTCTCAAAATATCATCCCACAGATATGCTTTACAAGAGAGATCTGAAAACACAACACCTTAACCAGTGAGTAGAAACTTTTAACACACCAAGAATGGAGAAATCAGACATCATGTTTCCTGAGGTGATACAATGGGAAATTCACAAATTTACCTAATGGGCTTGCTTAAAGTGTTAAACCTGAATTATGAGGGAGCTCACTGTGAAGTGGCAGGGAAAAAGATGGCACTGTGAGAAGCAAGGCAGAAACCTCCTCCCAAAATCACATAAAACACAAAAATACAGCAAATACAACTAATCCTGAAAAAGAGACCTGAAGATTAGAGAACAGTCCGCCTAAATCTGGGGAAGAGAAGACCTCACAGAAAAGGGTAAATTGGCAAAGTCGCAATCCGACAGGACCCAAGCCCTCTCCACACCCCAGTCCACAGGTTGACGGAAAGAGGAGTGGACCAGGGAGGGAATAGAAGCCAAGGGCCCCTAAACACCTGGCCCTGGAGATCTGTTCCAGGAGCACAAACCCACATTACATGGTGCTCTGGAGATTGGTGAGGCTGGAAAGCAAAGATGGGCAGAACACTTGGAGAGGCTGAGATTCTAGCCACTTGTGGAAAACAGGTATGCACTACCGGCCCCCTGGGACAAAAGAAAGGTGGGCAATTTGAGGGACTTCCCGGCAGCAAGAGGAGTATTAAAGGGGGAAAGATTACACAGAGCTCTCTGCTCAGGACAAAGGGCAGGCGGACAAAACCTTCCCAGCATGCTCACCCCAGCAGGTTGGGAACTCTCACCGGCTTCAGATGCTCCATCCCCAGCTGGCAATACAGCACTGAGTCCCCCAGCTATAGTATGCAGCCTGCTGCTCCTTCTTCCCAGTAGGTGCCAGTCCCACTCACCTGCCACCCCTGCCATCACACCAGGCCTGCTGAAGGGTGGCCCCACCCATGGAAGCTACAGGAGCATAGCACAGTGACTCCTTCCTGTGTGCACAGCCCACTTGACCTAGCAGTGGAGACAGGCGATACAGCTGCAATGGCAGGAAACCCTCCCTGCCAAGCTCCTTCCTTCCAACAAGCACTGGTTCACTCGCCTGTTGACCCCCACCACTGCTGCAGGCACACGGCAGCTCCAGAGTATTCCCCCTGCCCACTCAATCAGCTGATGCCCCAAAAAGCTTACTACAAGCAATGCAGAAAGGTACCACAACCATTGCTCTTCAGCAGCTGGGGCTCCCGCACAGGGAATTGAGCTTCTGGGCACTAGAGGTCGCCGCCTACACAAGGCTATTATTCCATAGGAAACACTAAAAAAAAATGAAGCGTCAAAGGAATTTGGTCCAAACAAAATAACAAGAAAAAACACTAGAAAGAGGACTCAGTGAAACTGAAATTGCCAATCTTCCTGATAGATTTCAAAATAAAAGTTGTACACATACTCACAGAGCTACAGAAAAATATTCAAGATCTCAGGCAGGGCTTCACAAAGAGACAGAAACTTTGAAAAATAGATTATCTGAAATGAAACATACAATGGAGGGATTTAAAAGTAGATTAAATGATATAGAGAAGAATGAAATGGAAATTAGAGGCCAGTAAAACAAAGAAGCTGAGGAACAGAGAGAAAGAAGAATCTCTAGGAATAAAAGAATATTGAAAGAACTGTGTGGCCAATCCAAACGGAACAATATTTGTATTACAGGGGTACCAGAAAAGAGAGACAAAGGGATAGAAAGTCTCTTTGAGGAAGTAATTGTTGAAAACTTCCCCAATCTGGGGAAGGCAATAGTCACTCAGGTCATGGAAGTGCAGAGATCTCCCAACACAGGGAACCCTAGGAAGACAGCACCAAGACATACAATAATTAAAATGGCAAAGATCAAGGACAAGGAGAAAGTACTGAAAGCAGCCTGAGAGGGAAAAAATATCACTTATAAAGGAAACCCCATCAGGCTATCAGCAGACTTCTCAGCAGAAACCTTACAGGCCAGAAGGGAGTAGCATGATATATTTAATGTAATGACACAGAAGGGCCTCCAACAAAGACTACTCTACCTGGTAAAATAGCAGTGGATATAAAGACACTGAGATGGGACTAGTGGTTATGAAAGGGGAGGGGATGGAGATGGTGGGAGGGGAGGGAGAAAAGGATTAAGGGGCACTATAATTCACAAACACAATATAGGTAGGTCAAAGGGAGGGCAGTACAGCCCAGAAAACACAATGACTCATCACATCTTACTATGCTGACAGTGACCACAATAGAGGGGATGAGGACTTGATAATACTGTGTTGTTTATATGAAACCATCATAAGATTGTATATCAATGATACTTTAATAAAATTTTTTTTTAAAGTTAGCTCACCGAAGAAAAAAATACTGAATTATGAGGAAATAATCAGACAAATCCAGATTGAGGATATTCTCTACAACTAGCTTCAACTTTCCAAAAATATCTACGCTAGATTATAGCTAACCAAAGAAACATGACAATCAAAATCAATGTGTTAACTCTGGCTGTCTATCAAAAACAAACAAAGTGGCTATAAAGGACAGACTGGAACTACTGGCAAAACCTCAACATAGACAGTATAACAGATGGTATTATTGTATCAACGTTATATTGCTTAGGTATGAAAAACATCTTGTGATCTAGAAGAAAATGTCCTTGTTCTTTTTAAATATAAGCTGAAGCATTATGTCTACATTGTGTTTTCAAATGGTACAGGCAAAAAAAAGTATATTTACATACTCAGAAAAAGAATTAAAGTAAATATGGTAAAATGTCAACAAGGCATATCCAGATGAAGTGTGAATGAATGTTAATTGTCCTAGTTTTTCTATATGTTAAAATTTTTCAAAATACAAAGTTGAAATATAAAAGATTTCATGTACTGTTGAGAAAGGTGGAAGTGAGAGAGCCTTAAGAACTGTTAAGCCCTGATCATCTACACCTGCCCTCTTACAGCACTAAATTATGTTTTCTACCTTTATCTTGCATCTACCTACCACTTCAGCATTTTATTTAAAAAAATAAAAATAAAAAATACGGGAGAAATGTGGGATTCACATATAAATCAAGTATAAAAATCAAATGAATAATCACATCTGACTTGATTGTTTATAGTTCATGATGTGTGATCAAAACCAAAAGTTTCTGTGATATGACTGCCCTTGCACTGTTCACCATGTAAGAACTTGTTCACCATGTAAGAACTTGTTCATTATGCTTCAGAAGATTGGAGACTGTTGAGAGTTAGGCTTGGGGTTGATTAATGAATGTGCATTAAGTCCCCTATACAGAATTTTATTGTTGTTAACAACCATTTGATCAATAAATATGAGAGATGCCCTCTCAAAAAAAAAAACTGTTAACCCTAACTTCAGAATACTAATAAGTCAAGCTTAGAAATATGAGTTGTTAATACATACTTTCTTCTCCTCATGGCTAATGAAAGCCTTATCTTCCTCTAATGTTTTATCTAGATCTTCATCAGTAGGTTCAGTTTCCACATTTTGGTTTTCTTCAGCTTTTTCTATATCCTCAACCAAATCTTCATTTTCCACCAGATCTTCTAGACCACTTTCCCATGAAATCATGGACCTTTTTACATTTAGTATTGTATTATCTGAACTACTGTCTAGTGATACATCTTGAGAAGATCTGACAGGTCCAAATGATTTCTCTTGAGAGGAATTTAATGCATCTGGAACACAAACCTGTTAAAATATCCAATGTGACTTTTAAAGCAGAAAAGGCAAGAGCTGTCCACTAAAAAACAGTTTTGTAAATTTAAGACAATTTGTGTTAAAAAAAAAAAAAACCTACACAAACCAACAAAGAATAAGGAACTAGCATCCTTAAATTAACATTCCAATAAGAAAAAAGCTAATTACACATGTATAGTACAAGTAAATTTACTTTACTGAGCTAAATTCTTAGTACTACTCCTAGCAGGGGTCTTCCCCATGAACTAGACAGATGCCACTAGATGAACCAGACAAATGGCAGAGCAGACAATTAATTCTAAGGATACTCATAATTTATAATGGGTGTTCACTATTAACACTCATTACTGTGTCATTTTAATCCTAGCAGAGGTAACTTTCAATCTTTTCCCATGTCCTCCTACTTAGACAAATATCTACATTTTTAATTTTCAATTATTTCCTAGGTCTACATTTATAAGTGCAAAATGTATTTACCTACTCCAAAAAAAAATCACTAATATTCTAATAAGAGGCTCAATAAATTCTGCATAAGTTTCAATATATTTACTTTTTGTGCAATGGCTGAGAACTTCAACACACTGAGTGTTTCATCATAGGCAAAACAACACTGGCTGATGTTGACAATCATACATATTTTCCCTTTACCATTAAAAAAACTTTGAAAATAGTGGGTCAGTTTACTTTCTCGGAAAGGCACATGCTGTTGAAACCTATGGAAAAAGATTTTTAAAAATTTTAAGTTAAAACAAATCTCATGAAGTCAGGATACTAATAAATTTTACAAAGAAATAATTAATCTCACAATCACAGACTTAAATTCTAGGTTAGTGATTAGTTCCACCTGTAATTGTCATTTTCTATTTATTTATGTTGCTTTAATTACTATATGCTATTACTACTACTAACAATAATCCAGTAGGCAAAATGTTAGTAAGGAAACCACATTGAATTGGGTTGTATTCTCTAATGCAGAGCAATTATACAACATGTAATGAAACACCTTAATTAGATGAAGGCAGATTTATGATTTACTCAGCCTAAAATGCTAATTAATGCAGAAATCTATCACATCTAAAGAACACAATTCATTAGTAGGAATAAAGTGGTTTTAAATGCTAAAGCAGTATCACAAGAAGTTTATTATCTAAAGTCTGCTGGTATATATTTGCTATGAAAAATACTGTGTTATACTTAATGAGTCACTGGCATCAACTAACTTTTTATTTTAATCCAATATCTAAGTATTTTCCTTGTAATCCATATGTAGTCATTAGATAATGAGCAGGTTAAGAACAAAAAAGAACTTTCTAAATAAAACTAGCCAAGTTGAAAGTTCAAGTATCTTAATATGCTATTAACACTTTTAGCAACACTTACTTTGACTTTTCACTGTTCTTCAAAACATTAATACATTTTCCAAGAGTCAATAAAGAAGTGTTGATGTTCCCCGTCTCTCTTAACCTCTCACCTTCGTTTTGTGTCTTCATGCTTCGTTCTGAACCAGCAAGATCACATAAAGACAATCTGAATTAACCAAAAAAAAAAGGGCTTTAAAAGTTCTTTAAAACAAAACAATTCAAAATTAATTACAACTTAAAGAATGTTCAACTTACTCACTGACTCTAATTACACGAGGCATTTCAGAATCTTCTTCAATCTGTAATATTCTAATAGTGAATATGCTATGACTGAAAGAAATACACAAAATCAAATGTTATCATTTTATTTCTGCATTCTAAATAGTAAGCAAACATCTAAATCAACACTTACTTATATCCTAATGCTAGTTATAGTTCCAACAACGCGTTTTCCAACTAGCTGCAAGATACTTAAATCCAGTGTTCTACATCATCTACCTACCTCACTGCCTTAAACCAACTACAGTATCTTTCACTAAATGCCAAATACCTCAAGTCAACTCCTCTTAGCATTCCAACTTCTATTAATGGAATCATTTATTAAAAAGTTTCAATTTGCTTATAAAGAACACATTATTTGTTAAAATGGTATTATGTACTGGTAAAATTCTTTGAATAAAGATATTATTTTTTAATTGGTGTTATATACAGGTAATCTTTGAATAAATAACTAAAGCAAAACATCTGGCCTAAATATAGGTTTATGTGGATCATGTATTATCCTCATGCCATACTGAGTATAGGAAACAGGGCTCTTTACCCCTTAAAAAAAAAAATCTGTTTTAAATATCTCACTGCTTAAATGTATTTTTTCTTGCTCTCATCCTCCAATCCCTTACATGAAAAATATCTTCCCTTAACCCCTTGATTTTTTAGCCTAACTCAGTATGCATATAGTGTCTGTGTTCATCGGGTGAGAAAGACACAGAGAAACGTCCATCATTGTAGGCAAATCTTAAAATACCAAGCTTAGATATCCACATAAAGAGTAAACATATCTCAGAGACTGTGAAAAACTAGTAAATCTTATGTTAGAACAAGAAATAGTCCTGATAATCTTATGTGCTTAGTGCTCTTCAGTTTACAGAATATTTCTATGTCTGTGAATTCACTTAACCTATCAGAGAACCCACTGTCCACTTTAATCTTAGATTAGTTGTATTTAAATTAACATAGAATACCCCAGGTGCTTCCAGCTTAGGCCACAGAGCTTACCTTCTGCTAGAAGCATTGTTCAGTTTTGTGAAGGCAACACTCTGGTGTTTTATTCCTAGTTTTAAAAGTCTATATGCTTCTTTGGAATCAGATACATGAATCCATTGTAGATCTTTAAAAATAAAGAGGACACATATCAGTTTTTAAACACACAGCATTTGTTGTACAATGTAATTTTTTTGAATATTTGTAATCTCTTTTCCCGAAGACATATAACAAAATTTTTCTTTCAATATCATGCCCTAGGTGGAGTCAACTCAATTATTCCATGTTCCACTAAAAAAGAAGTACACAAAAGAGGAAATTATGATTTTCCAGTATTTAAGTTATACAAACACACAAAGTAAATGTTCTTCAACAGTCAGCCAAAGGGAAAATTAAAAATAGTAAGATTCCTTAGAATTAGACATGTGGGGATTGGGGGGAGACAAAACACAATACAAATTAAGCCTAAAATTACCTAGCTCTAAGACATTGCAATTCATTACTGAATCATAAAATAAAATTGAGTCATATTCATCATTTTATAAAAATGAATAGAATATAGAAAACATCAAAGTGCATCCTTTGTAGTAGGGAGAGTAAAATTAAACTTTCGAATTGTAAATATATATGCACATACATACATACATATGCAGGCACCAGGTCATGATGTTACTAATATGTATGTATTTCTGTGAATAGGGTGTAAAATGGATGAAAAAACACCACCATGGGGGGAAAAAAAACATTCCCATAGCTCCAAAAACCTGTTTTAAATATCTCAGTGGACACTGTTAAAATGCAGAATGATGTATCAACACACAGAGCTTTTCCTATCCCCCTAAATCTAACAAATGATACTCAAACTCAATACTATAATAGACCCCTCTATATTCAGGTTTAATTAACATACCAAAACATACTTCCTATCTTGATGTTAGTAATTAGCATAAAAGTTTTCAATTACTAGCTCACTCTCCAATAGTTACAATAAAACTTAGAAAGAAACTTCAGAGCAATACAATAAAAAATACTCAGTAGTATACCTTTTATAAAAGAATAGCCTTTTACATCTTGGGAAAGGCGTAGCATCTTTCTCTTTTGGAATTTAGATGATACAGGAACAAACAAGTCATATATGCACTCATTGTAAATCTCAAAGAAAGAAACCCACACAGAAAATTTTATATTAACAGTATTCAAACTAGCTCGTTCACAATCTTGCATGGATTCTTCAAACTCTGGGTTATTCAAAGAGCTTGTTAAACTTCCTGCAAGAAATAAAAAAGGATTAATTATGAAATTAAGCAACTGACTAAAAATGATACACCAGGACAGGTCAAGACTCCTTGGACTTGAAAAACTAAGTAAGTATCCTTAATATTCTGACCAGCCCTTTAAACACTTTTTGGACCAAAGCAATGTAAATACTATTTGCATTAATCAAAGTATGGCTCTTATCTTTTTTCTTTTTGAAAATATACTAATGAATCAAATTGAAATTAAATGTAAAGGACAAAGAAAAATCAGAATCTCTCTTGAATTCAGCATGAAAGTTATAAACAGTAAAAGGAATACCTGTGTTATTAAATCCAAATAAAACTTTAGAGTGACTGCCATTTCATATAGTTATGTGCCATTTCCCAAACAATACTAAGTCATTAAAGAAATTAAATAACTAGGATTCAAAAATTAAAAGCTTTTCAATATATCTCATGTAATCAACATTTTAAAGGCAAGAAAGGAAAACTTACCATAAAGAGTATCATAACTATCATGATGAGTAACAACCTAAAAAAGAAGGATTTTTTTAAGTTAAAAATCATTCTTTAGTTAAGATTTATTACCTTGTGTGTGTATATATATATATAAATTACCCATCTAAATAAGTCACCAAACCACAACTTTTCATCTACTCAATTCAATAACTTCTTTAATTTTTTCCTCATTATATAATAATTCTCATAATAGAAAATTTAGGGAACTACAGAAGAATATTGAAAAGACTATTATCACATATAATCCATGCCACTTAGAGGCAATTAATAACAGTATTTCAATATATTCCCTTCTACTCTTTCCCCACACTTACTACATTATAAGCTTTATCTTTCTATAATTAACAATTATTTGTAAACACTTGGTGGCTGCACAACTGAACAGATGTGAAGTGAATTATTCTCTTATTCCTGAACATGTAGATTTACAAAGTTTTGTCAGTAAAAATAACACTAATATAAAAAAATCCTACAATAAACACCTTAATATATTATCTCTTCTTCTGCATTCTAATTATTTCCTTAGTATATATACCTAAATCTGTACTGGTAGGTAGAAAAATAGGAAACTCAGTTCTCACTCTTAATACAGTATTGTCAAATTGCTTTCTAGAAACACATTTTACAATGTATGAAAGTGTGTGTCTCATTTTTGAAGTTTTTAAATAATTTCATAGGCAAAATAACATTTTAACTGGACACCTTGTTAGAGAAACCTTTTCATTATTAATTAGTATTAATTCTTTCCTCTAAGAATTATCTATGCAATTATCCATTAATCTCTGTAATTTTTGTTAAAATACTATTTTACTTCCAGAGACCATAATCATGGAATCTGAACTTTCAACTACACTGAGTAACTTTTTATTATGTTGAAACCTGATTTCTAAATGTCTTAAAAAAAAACAAAGTATCATCAATATTTGGAAAATATCTATAAAAAGTGTTAATAGTTTTAACAATCTTGAATAGGATAAATGTCTGAAAGTACAAAAATCTAGAAGCAACAGGAGGAATAAATAGACAAGTATAACTTCATAAAAATTTGTTTCATGAAAAAATAATTTAAAAAAAGAAAAAATATGTAAATACATAATCAACAGATAACACACATGAATTAAGGTAGTAAGAGACTTAATATGTATTAAATAAAAGAGCAAGTTACAGAATGTATGTACAGTAAAATCTCATTTTTGTTTCTTAAAAAGACTATATCCTACATACAAAGATATGAAATACATGCAGATACATATATGACTGCTTATATGTGTAGGCAGACCTATTTAGAAAGCTCCATACATAGATTTTATATAGAAAAAAAAAAAGATCAAAAAGTATACTTCCCAATCTGTTAATGGTGGTTTCTCTTTGGAAATGGAATTACAATTTTTCACATTCCCATGTTTTAAATTTTTTGTCTACATACTACTTTTACAATTAAAAAAAAATCTTTAACCATTATATAGAAAGCACAATGTTATTTCTACAATAACCAAAAAAGATTTCAGAACCATTTACATTTGCACTGTTTAGGCAGTTTTGCTATTTGTTCAATAGAAAATAAGAAGAGATGTCAAACTTTAAATATTTTTCTCAAAAAGAACTACAACGATCACCACAAAACATCCCAATTTAGGCTGAAACAAACTAAAGAGCTTATAAAAGGTCATTACTTGTATAAATTTTACATACTAAAATACTTCCACACCTCTTTAATCTGCCGAAGCAATGCACTTTTGCTAGCAACTTCTCCTTTCTCTTCGCCTGGTGATAACCGTAAGTATTCTCTGGATCTATGTGGTTTAAGGTTCATCTTCGTATATAGTCTTTCCTGAAGACTATTAAATAATACACTCAAAGTTCGAGGCAGAATGCCTACATTTTCTTCGGTACCTGTGAAAAGAATTTTTGTTTTATACTCTCTCAGAGTATTAGGAAAGCAGAAACATTCCTGGCCTACCAAGACTCCTCTTATGCCACCAACAGGCAACAGTAAACAGCGGAGACAAAAGTAAGAGAAGTTGAAGAATTACTCAGTTTTCCATGACTGTGGTCTTCATTGTATAACCCATATTTTATCAACTATTATTCTGATGCAAAACTTGAAATTTTACATTCAGATCAAGCCATAAGATTGCAATCACCCATAATCACAAAGTATAAAAGTAAAATGAAATATAAAGTGTTTCCCTGGTTATCCATGCTTAATTCACTATGTCACATCAACCCTTTTCCTGAATTTTTATTATCTAATTCTCTACCATACAAGCAAATTAGTTTCACAAATGAATTAAATCAATCAGAATCAAAAGCCATCAACAAGACACATTCAATGTGCTATTCTTACTATTAAAAATGAATCAAATGTACTAGGTAATGAAAGCATGACTACATGAAGGTATTATGAAAATGAGTAAATATTAGTGCTTATTTCTTTCCCAAAAACAACATACCTTGAAATGTGTATGTTTTTCCTGAATTGGTTAGTCCATAAGTGAAAATCAGCCGACTTTGTCCTTTCAAGAGGTCTTTTACTGACTGCAGAATGCAACCCTGGAAGAACTCCTTCTGTGTAATTTCTGGGCCAAAAACCTAAATAAGCATTTTTTAAAAACAAGTCTTCTTAGAAAATTCACAATGAGTTTTAACCTCTATTTCATGTTTTAAAAATTAAAAAGTTTTGTTTTATAAGATTTATTTTTAAAAGTTGCCATATCCCCAACTGCTACAAATACATTTAAATGACAGGCTATGAAAACTACTGCCAGGAAGTTTTCAAGATAAAAATGAGACCTAGTTACTCAAGTTTTCATGTAAATTCTGAAAAGAACATTAAAAAAAAAAAAAGAATTATAAGAACTGTACAGTAATTTTATTCACTTTCAATTGTGAAATCACTGAGGGAAAAAAAAAAACAGCACCTAAGATATAAGTTCTATAAGCATAGTATTGTACATAGTTCATTAAATACAATTATGTAGCGGTTTAGCCTGTGCCAAGCCCCCTTTTCTTAAAACGAAAATCTCTAGTTTCACATAGGTACTTACCTTAGAAAAACTGAATTTCTGTGCAATCTGCCCAGAGCCTTTCTCACTTAACTGACCAAAGATGCTTTGAGGATCTTTAAGCAGAACTGTTTGTGAATCCAGAATATACACACAGCCCTAGAACACATATATTTACATACGTAAATCCACAATAAATAAAAACAATGGTATTCTGCCCATTTAATGAAAGTAAAATATTAAAACCCAATTAAATTCAACACGAACCTCAGACTCATGTTCTTTTTCTGACTGTGTGAATGGTCTTACTCGAAGACAAACCTGCAGATAATCTTTGGATTCCAAACCATTTACCTTTTAAAAAAGATAACAAAATAGTTGTATTTAAGGAATAAAAAATACAGCTTTTCACAAATTAATTTTTTTAAATGGCTGATTGTTACCAATTGAAATTATACAGACCCTCTAAGCAAAGTGATTCTTCTGTTTTTAACCATTTTGTTTGAAGAAAAACAAATGTCAAAAATAACACACCACAAGATTCCATTTCCTCTATCTTCTATATTTACAGTTGAAGTTTACAAAAGCTTTTTTCAATAAAATCTTAACCTTTATAACTAAATACATATAACAAGTTCTAAGTCACTAGAACATAGAACTCTAGAAAAAAATCACAAGTAAAGTAATCAGAATAGTCTACTAACCCAAATGCTCCATTCCATAATGCATTAGGATTTTTTTGCTATATAGCATTCTCTTTACCTCTTCCTTTGAGGAAGAAATGAGCCTAGCTCAATTTTTAAAAAATAATTTTAAAGAAATGTTTAAAAAATTTTTAATAGCAAAAAGGAAACAATTACTGAAAAACACACTACAAAAAACACTAAAACTAGAAAATTTGAATAGCCCGAAATTCAGTTTACATTCAAAATAGACCCACCAAATAAAATCCTCCATCCCCTGCTAACTCATTGGCAAATTCTCTCATTTAAGGATATAATCATACAATAACCAGACAAGGATACAATCATAGATAAACTCTTTAAGAAAACAGGGAGAGAATACTTCTAAACAATTTTGACATGAGAAACTGAATTTCTGTGTAAAAAACATATCAAATAAAAGACTATTATCCAAAATATACAAAGAACTCTTAAAACTCAACAAGAACATAAAAACCTTATTTAAAAAAAAGGACCAAAGACCTGAAGAGGCACCTCCTCACCAATTAAGATATTCAGATGGCAAACAAGGATACGAAAAAATGCCCCAAATTATTATGTCATCAGGGACATTCAAATTAAAACAACACAGCACTACATACCTGTTAGAATGGCCAAAATCCGAAACACTGACAAAAATACTAAATGCTGATGAGGATATAGAGCAATAGAAAATCTCATTCATTGGTGGTGAGAATGTAAAATGGTACACAGACATTTCAGAAGACAGTTTAGCAGTTTCTTACAAAATTAAACATAACCTTGCCATATGATCCAGCAATCATGCTCCTTGTTATTTATGCAAAGGAATTGAAAACTTCTGTCCACACAAAATCCTGCACATAGATGTTTAATGCAGTTTTATTCCTAACTGCCAGAACTTGGAAGCAATCAAGATGTCCTGCAGTAAGTGAATGGATAAATAAACTGCTGTACGCCCATAAAAAGGAGTATTATTCAGTGCTAAAAAGAAATGAGCTATCAAGCCATGTCAAGACATGGAGGAAAGTTAAGTGAATATTACAAAGTGAAAGAAGCCGATCTGAAAAGTCTGCATATTATGATTCCAACTATATGATAATCAAAAGGTAAAACTATGGAGGCTGTTAAAAGATCACTGTTTGGTAGAGATGGGAAAGGGAATGAATAGGTGGAACACAGTGGATTTTTAGGGCAGTGAAAATGCTCTGTATGATACCATAACGGCAGATACCTATCCCCATGCCTTTGTCCAAAACCACAGAATGTACATCAAGAGTGAACCTTAATATAAATTTTGGACTTTTGGGTGATAATGATGTATTAACATAGGTTCATCAATTGTTAACAAATGTACCACTCTGGTAGAGAATGTTGATAACAGGGGAGGCTATGCATGTGTGAGAGCAGAGGTTGTAAGAGAAATCTGTGTGTACCTTCTGCTCAATTTTGCTGTGAATATAAAATCTCTCTAAAAAATAAAGTCTATTTAAAAATAAATAAGTAAGATTGACATACCAAATATTGGTGAGGATGTGGAAAACTATAACTTCCATACACTGCTGCTGGATTATACAATGGTATTATCACTTTGGAAAAGTTAAGTAATTTCTCAAGAATGATCCAGCCATTCCATCCCTAGATATTTACCCATGGAAAAAACAGAAATATATGTCCATACCAAGATTTGTATATAAATGTTCATAGGAGCTTTGTTTTTAATAGCCAAAAGCTGTAAATATAAATGTCCATCAACTGTGAATAAACAAATCACGTCATATCCATACAATGGACAAAAAGGAATGACCTGATAGACACAACATGGAGGAAACTCAAAATAAGCATGCTGGGCAAATGAAAACCAGATCTCCCCACCAAAAAATGAGAACACATACTTTATGTTTCCATTTCTAGAAAAATTCTAGAAAGTACAAACTAATATATACTGACAGAATGTTGAACAGTGGTTTACTTGGAGGTATGATGGGAGGGAGGGATTACAAGAACATACAGGGAATCTTTTAAGAATGATGGAGATATCCACTATCTTGATTCTAGTGATGGTCTCAGGAGTACATGTATATATCAAAACTTGTCAAATGACACTTTTTATTGTATCTTTACATCTTAATTATATTGTAATAAAGCTGTTAAAAATGTAATTTACAACAGCTTCAAATACCATGAAATATATACAAATACATTTAACAAAAGATGTGAAAGGATGTATAAAACACGGCTAATGATTTAAAGACCTAAATATATGGAGAAACATACTATGTTTATGGATTAAAATAGTATTATTAAAATGTCAAATCTCTCCAAGTTGATTTATAGATTCAATGCAATCCTAGTCAAAAATCCCAATAGACTGTTTTGTAGAAACTGGTAAATCAATTCTAAAATTTGAGTATACAAAGCATCTAAATATACTTCCTCAGAAAATATCCCTAAAAAAGAAAAGCAAAGTTATAGAATCCACACTACCTGATTTCAAGAATTATAAAGCTCCTGAAACAGAGAGTGAAGTATAGGCATAAGGATAGACAAATGGATCAATGGAACAGAATAATCCAGTAATAGATCCACACATAGATACACCAATCACCTGACTGTCAGTACAAGCACTAAAACAATTTAATGAGGAAAAGAAAGTCTTTTCAACACAAAATGCTGAAATAACTAGATAAATTGAGGTTAAAAAAAAAACTCAATGAACCCTACATCAACTACACACAAAAACTAATTCAAGATGGACAACAAATATAACCATTAAAAGCTACAACCACTTCTAGAAGAACATGTACCAAAAAGCTTCACAACTGTGGGCAAAGATTTCTTAAAGAGAACACAGAAGAGCAGCATCATAAAAGAAAAAAAGTTAAACCGGACTTCTTTAAAATTAAAACCTCTGCTAATCAAGATACCATCAATCTAATAATGGTTATATAGCCACAATTTATAAAGATATATCACAAACCACTTAGAAAAACCTATTTTTTTTAATGAGGAAACGATTTGAGGAGACATTTTATGTAAGAAGGTATAGGAATGGCCAACAAATACTTGAAAAAATGCTCACTAGGCAAAAGCAGACTAGAACCACAATAAGATACTACTACACACACAACAGCACCAAATGCCGGCAAAGAGGTAGAGGAACTGGAACATGCATACATTTCTGGTGCTAATACAGCCAGTTTGGAAAACAATTTAGCAGCTTGTAATGAAGTTAAATTTGCACTTACCATTCAACCCACATTTCTATTCCTAAGTATTTAACCAAGAGAAATGAAAAAACAAATTCACAGAAAGTCCTGCACACAAATGTTCACAGCAGCATTATTTGTAATGGTCCAAAAATGGAAACTACCCAAATAACGATCAAATAGTAAATGGAATTGTGGCATAACCGCACAATGAACTACCACTTAGTGATAAAAAGTAGCAAATTACCAATTCATGACCCATGATGAATCTCAAAAATATCATGCTAAGTCAGAGGTCAGGAAATTTCCTCTGTAAAGAGCTAGATAATATTTGAGGCTCCAAGGGCCCTATAGTCTGCCACAACTACAATTCTACACGCAAAAGGAGACCTAGAAAATAAGTAAACCCATTAATATGGCCATGAAGCAACAAAACATTATTTATGGATAGTTAAGTCTGAATTTCATTAATTTTCACAAGTCATGAAACATTATTCTTCTGATTTTTCTTCAACCATTTAAAAAGGTAAAAACCATTCTTAGTTTATGAGCAATTCAAAAAACAGACCGTTATTTACCCACCCTTGTGTTAAAGAATGCAGACACAAAAGTCTACAAAATGTATGATTCCACTTATATACCAAGAAGTACTTATTCCTTCTTTTTCTTTCTTTAGGATTAATTAAGCTAAAGTAGAAGAGCCCAGCACATGATGTATATTAAGTATTATTCTTTTCTATTTCCCTGTATTCCCCTTTCCCCTTCCATCACTCGTTATAAAATGCATTAGTCCACCTTTCTAAGGCATCAAAATTAATAACATAAAATGTAAAATAGAATATAAATGGATTGAAAAATAAATGTATAAGAAAAAGTCTGTAAAGCCACACAGCAAACATTATAGTGGCAGAAGGTAGAGTGATGACTTTAACTTCTTAAATAAACACTACTGAGTTATTTTAATTTTTAAACATTTGTATGATTATAAAACAAAAGCCTGCAATTCCCTAGGTGCAGAGTGGGTTATTTTACAATTTTTGAGGGAATCACAGCAGTAATTAACATATGATAAACACCATGAACTATAAGCTCATAGTTTCAACATCATATCACACTATTTCTTTTGACATGTTATCTTCATGAAGCTGGATTTTTTAGTGGTTGCTGTGATACAAAGCAAATACTACCTCAAAGCAATGAGGAAAAGGAAAAGAGGGCACTCTGATTCCAAAGCTTGAGAAGTTGTGAGTTGTCCAAAAGCACACACATCCCATTAGCAACAACCATAGAAAAGGATGAGTGATATTAAAAATTATTTTTTCATTTAAGTTAATTCAAATGGCTATTAAGTGAGGGCAAAGTTACTAAGTTGTTTGGACCTAGTGCTTAAAAAGGAGCTATTATGTATTTAAGATGCCATGAAAATACTACTGATAGAAGGTTGCCTTGAATCCACAGTTTGGAAAGCTCTAGTTGTACCTATCTGCAGGTGTGTGTGTGCCACTCACATTTCCACTCAATCATGATAGTCAACATACCATTTTTGTACTTACCTCCCTGCTTGAAGCAACTAAAGAAAATTCCTGAGAGAGGTCAAGCTTAATGCCATCAAAATTTATTTCTGAAGGTCTGGCAATTGGGTCAGCACTAAAAACATATGACAGTCTAGGCACTCCCTCTTGATTGAAATGAGATTCCATTCTGCAAGAATAACAGCAATTTCTTTAGACAATCTTAACAAATCAGCACATAAGCCATCCACCGTTTAAAAAGTCTTGAGTCCAGTCCACTACTTTCCCCTATATTACTTGACTTTCAGAGAAGGAAAATGTTTAGATTGCTTCACGTATAACGTGATGATCTATGAAAAACACAAAAGATCAAATTATTTACAGACTCTGAATCAAATAATGTTGGAAACAACTACCACTTTTATTCATGATCCATCCTATGTGTAGATTCATCCAAAGAGATTTTGTTAAGATAATTCATAGAGTGTACAAAACATTCCATCTCTGCCTGAAACCCTTTCAGAAATCAAATAGTAAGGGTTGAATAATTATACCCTTGTGTTATTTGTTATTTAATGTCTTCTGAAGAATGTTACTTATAGACTTTGTAATGTTTTAGCATTTAGGAGTTAAACTCAGTTATTTGTATAATTACTTTCAGCTAAATTCTTTCAAATAATGCAAATGAGAAGTGAAGTAATAACATGTCAACATTCAAAACATGACACATCATAGGTCTTAACAACTCAAGTGAATATGGATTAACACATCAAACTATTAAAACTAAATTGAACATGAATTCAAAAAGATAAACTTAGAGCAATATTAACTGAAAAAATATTAACATTCAAATTATTTACTGAGAATACCAGAAAGAAAGAGAACTTGCTGCCACTCTTTGACAATGTTATGAAAGATCCAGAACAGTGACTCCCAAACTAGGCTCAGGAAAGCAGCAATGGGTAATCACAGATGTTATATCAATGAGTCAAAGACAGCCCCTGCTTTCTTCTTCACAGGCCAGAAACATCAGTTCAAACACCCACTTAAGTACCAAAAATCAAATTTTTACATATCCATTTGCTTTGAATATAGCCCAAATAAGCTTATTTTTAGCCATTTAGAGCCTAAATGGTTTGCACATCCCATGAGACTGTGCCGAACACCAGCTAGCCACAGATGAAAACCAGGGCTATAGAGAACCCAAGTCACTGCTGCCCTCTGGAGTCCTCTGACCCAAGGACTTGCAGCTGTGCTGCTGAGCAACATCACTTCCATATCTAAGGCCCCTCTCTGATTCTCCCTTCTCTCCCTCTCTTCCCCCTCTACTTGGTAGCCCTTCTCTCTAGCCTCCGGAAGGTCTCAGTCTGTGGGGGACTTCCACGTGCAATCCTGTCATATGCCACCCCTATTAAGTTCCTTGGGTGCTACTTTTGCCTTGATCAGCCCTGAAACCCCCAAACTCAAATACAACAGAGTTGTGGGGTTTTTTCTTTTTATCTAAATTGCAAGACTAAGGAAATTATACATTTACCTCAACAAAACCCAGTAAATTACAGTTAAACCAGTTTAACTTTATTTCTTTTTTTGCATAATCCACGTAATGAAAATGGGAAAATTACTTAAATGCAGTTTGACAGAATATTTCAAACATGCAATTTACGAGTGAAAATTAAGAAAAAGAGTATCTGATAGAGTAAAAAAATAACCACTGATCTAGAACATGAAAGAATAGTTTGCAAAAACATTGAAGTACTGACATTAACATTTCATAACTCAGATTTCAAGGAAATACCCATGAAACTGGAAGGTGAGCTTCATTCTTTTACCTCAATTAATTTTTTTAATGATAAATCTTACATTAAATTACTAAATTAAAATGAATATTTGCACCTCCTTTAAAAAAGTAAGGTTATAGTAGTTTATACTTGTTCTTGTTCGGTTTCAATGAGCTACTTCTGCCTCTAAACATTTACAGAACTGTTGAGATGTACTGTCACTTCCTGTACTTTTAATTAACTTCTATTTATGTGTGGCCTCCCTAACTTGACTAGAAATTTCTTGAGGGCAAGGACCTTCTCTTATGTTACCTGTATCCTCTACAACAAATTCAGAGATGAGTGATAAAATCTCCGTCTGGTGACTTATGTAAAATGGCAATAAATCCTCTCTACCGTCCTGCCTGAAAATGTTCCTACTCTTTTAGTAATATTATCTATAGCAACAGCAGGGTTCAAAACCTCATTTCTCATTTCAGAGGGTTGTTTCTACGAGTGAGAAACTGCATTTTTCCCTCGACGTTCCATTGTTGCAGACTGGTGAAAAATAACCAGATCTTCTACTGAGTCAGGTTTCTGAATGGCATCCACAAAGTACAGCCTCAAAAAGTCTTCATAACTAATTGATAAAGCCTTTGTATTATTTTACAGCTTGAAGTCTTGAGTCTTGGACATCTAATAAAATATATAAACTGCTACGCTGCTTCTAAGTAAAAATACTACCTTGTTTTATAAACAAAAATAAACGTGAATTTGACCACCTTAAGCAAGGATTGTTTACAGCATTAACTTGTGTCAACCAGTCCTTCAGCAAAGAATATATCTGAGTTGCGCCAAGCAGGAATCACTGATGTGAGAAGTGGCATGAGATGGGGAAAACCTCAATGGGCAGATGACAGTAGTCATTGCACTCTCCACACACACACCCTTCCGCTTGCCATTGCCAAGCCCAAGAAGGGCAAGCCCTTGACACCAGCAGCAGCCAGGAAATAAACACACCGAAGGCCACATTAGGGCTCCCCGAAAGAGTCCATGTCACGGGCCAAGCAAACTGCTCTCCTCCGGGATTCAGGAGTCTAGGCTTGACAATAGCAGCCTGCGCCACAACAATGACAACAGAAACAATTATAAAAATATTGATTGCAAACACTTAGTGCCTACTATAAACCCGCATTGTTTCTAAACAAGGTTACATATTATCTTCACAAGCGCCGGTAAGAGATACACACTACTACTACCCTCTTTAACAGATGAGAAAGCTAAGGTCCCAGAGAGATGTAATACTTACCTTGCGTCTCAGCTAATACGCGGTGAGTTCGAGACTGAAACCCTGACCCCAGTAGTGTGGCTCAACACTTCCACATGCTCGCGCTGCCTCAAGCGCCCCACCGCTCCGCAGCACAGGTCCAGAGAGTAACAGTGGCTTCACAAGCCCGGTCGGAAGGTGCCACCTCTCACTGCCGGAACCACTTCCCCGCCTCAGACCTGACTTGGGCGCACTCACCCAACCTCCTCCCTCGCACCTTCACGTGGGCCGCCACCCCACCCGCGAGGAAGCGTTGATCGGCCTGCCCAACCCGTGAGCAGCACCGCGAGGTTTACATTTTTAAATTCAAACAATGGCGGCCAGGGCACCGCACTGAACGCTGGGAGTGGGCGGAGCCTCCGTAAAGACGCCCGGGAGCGCGGAGGGCTCGCGCTGTGGGATTCTCACCTGCTCCCGGAAGGACCTTTCAAATCTGGGAGGCGGGTCTTGGAATGCCCAGCGACCAATGGGCGGAGGAGTTAGTGGGCGGCCCGCCTGCGGATTGCCCGAGCCTCTACTCTGCGCGCCGCGCGGGGGTGGTTACTACTCGCGCAGCTGGGATGGCTACTTTCTTCTGTTGACGGGGGCGCACATGTCGGATACCATTCTGGAGACAATAAAGACGTAGCGAAGGCCCCAGGTGAGGCCAATGCCGCCACACTTAGTTCGCGACTGCCCTAGGGACGAGCCGAGGAATGGGGAGCTAGTCAATGAGCTGCCCTGTCCCTGCGTGCGGGAACAGGCACCGTATCCGAGATTCTCTTAGAACCAGCGCTGCGGTCGCTTCCCTCGCTGCACGACCCTGCCTGTCGTCCACAGCCCTCAAGAGACGAAATGAATTTTTCCCAAAATTGATTTTTATAAGCATTTTCTCTTTTTTTTCTGCCTTTTTGAAAATATAAAGTAGCTACCGCTGCAAGGCACTGTAGTGTGGCAGTCTTAATTCCATGCATTAGCAGAGGTCTTGCCCAAAATGTGCCAGTATATCCTCTGCTTTGAAAGTGGTTCTTTTGAGTTGGTGCTATTACACTCATATGACAAGCATTTACTGTACTCATTTTAAAAAATAACTGCTAACGTTAATTGAGCATTTACTTTGTGCCAGATGATGCTAAGCTTATAGAATGGATTGTCTTACTGATCCTGAGAACAGTTATTTGAGGTAGGTCCTATTACTATCTTCATTTTATAAATTCCGAGGAAACAATTCATATGGTTAAGTCATTTGCTCAAAAGTGTATGGATGGCTGTTAATGGCGGAGCTGGAATTGAAACTCAGCTGCATGATTTAAAGACCCACCCTCTTACATGTGGTTTTTATCTGATTGTTTTACGTGGTTAGTAGCATTTGTAGAATACCTTGTTTGGTGAGCTTGCTATCTTCCTTTCCTTATTCTGTGTATCTCCTGTGACACCCACTTGTCTCACTAACTTCCCCATCTCCTCATTCAGGTGGCCTTCTCTCCCCACAAAATAATCTTATTTGAGGTCGTCTAGTTTGGAGTTGAGAAGAGGATGCAGGGCCAGGAGTAACAGTGAACAAGAAAAGCAGATGTAAAAGGGAAAAAAGGAAGAAAGACAATAACTTTTCCTGTCCAGGCTGGAACTCAAGTCTTTTAGTGTCCATGTCAGTTTCCTTTGCTCCTTCATTGGCACTTCATACCCCTAAACTTGAGTTTTCTGTCATACCTCGTAATTGCTTTTTACTACCTGTTACTGATTTCCAGCTCTTAAATCGATCAGGTTCTACACTTAATGTTCAATAGATATTTTTGAAAACTTGGGACATGCCAAATACTAGGTTAGGACTTAAGGGAACAGTGGAGGACAGTGAGCAAAAAAGAGACCAAACCTCAAGGACCTTACAATCTAACGGAATAGACGATTTAAAAAATACAAATAATTGAGAAATTCCAACAGTACTGTGCATTTGATCTGAATCTCCAAGGGTCATTAGGAATTAACTAGGTTAAAAAAAAAAAAAAGGTGTTGCATCCCAGCATGGGAAACATACCACACACAGGGATAAACACAAAATCCAACAGATTCTCTCTCATTTTATTCTAGCTCCCAGAAGCATGCCACACAGTTGAATGTTACATACACACAGTTAAAACCTTCAATTTTGAAATACTTCTGAGTTCTAAATTGTGGGAGTCCTTAGAACATGGTCCTGAGCCACCCTTTTTCTCTCCAGTCTCCTTCCTTGGCAACCTCATCAACTCCCATATAAATGTCTTTATACTGGTGACTGCTAACTACTAATCCTCCCCACACTTCTCCTCTGAACTCCAACCAGATGCAAATAAGTATTCACTTGGATGTATAGCAGACATCTCTGACTTAACGTATTCACTGTGGGACCTTGATTTTTACTCCAAAACCCAGATCCTCTCCTCCCTAATCTCCATTTTGGTGAAATGACACCACCATGTATCTGCCCAGCTACTAAAAATGAATAAAAAAATCATCTTTGAATCCTTTTCCCTCACCATCCTCATCCATTTCATAAGTAAATGCATGCAAATACATCTGCTTTACTGATGTAAGTGAAATCAATATCCCTTCCCCACTTCATTACCAGACCACCTCAGCCTCCCAGCTTCTCTGTCAGCTTAAGGTCCTGCTGCCCTCCAGAATGTTCTTTATAAAGCTACCAAACTAATCTCAAAATGGAAAGGATCACAGCACTCCCTGACTTAAAGCCTTTCAATTTAGAATAAAATGGTATTTATACTGTTAAGTGAAGGGAAAAGGTGTGAAAGAATATATAAAGAATACTGACTTGTATAAGAAATGAGAAATTCTATGTGTATATGTATATATATACATTAATATGTGTGTATATATATACACCACACTTTTTTTGGTTTACTTTTTATAAATACAGAAACTATAAATCAAAATTAGTTAAGAATTGTTGCCAGTAAGGGGTGGGAATGTTTTTCAAGGATTGGGGATGGCATGTGTCTTCTCTGAGTAAACTTTTTAAAAATATAGTTTTGCCCTTTAAAAAGTGTAAATCTAAAAGAATGGAAATAAGAGCAAGCCCTGAAATTTAATACCAGAAACAAATGAACCTACTTGTATATCAAATTGCTAACTTAACCATACTAAGAAAAAGAGTTGTTCAATTAACTTGAGCACAGTACTCTATATACTGGAGTTCAGAGCTGTTGGATACAATGGAAGAGCAAAAAGAAGTGCAAAGAAATCAGTAACTGCTTAGGTTTGATGTGAAAAATGTAGTACTTTTGAAATTATTGTGCATGTGTTATAGGTAAAAACAAATAAGTAAATATAGCCATGTTGTTTGAAAGGTTCTCACTGTGGGAGGAGGAAGATAAATATTGAATGATAAAAGGTAAGGAAGAACTCCATGGTGTTTATTTGAATTGAAGGTAGTAGAATGCGGTCGTGATTTTTTTTTATCTTAATTGGGCCCATCAAAAGGGCCTAGAGTCCAAGAAACCCTGATACCTGACCCAGCACCAAGCCACCCAAATGTTTTCTAAATACTATTTATCACTAAAAGGAACCAGTGCACCATAGAGAGAAGGCTGCTTGCAGGTCTGAAACAGGGAAACTAGGAAGTGAGCCTGAAACATTCTTGTCAGAAAGCAAAGAAGTCCTTAGAGATTAATGGAGTCAAATCAAAAGGACATTGAATCTGGCCTAACAGGTCTTCCACTGACCATATTTGGAACAATTTGAGCATCAAAAAGAGTAATGATAGTAGTAGATCCAAACATTTATATTCTTTTAAAGTCCTTTCCATAAGAGAGCAAGGGAGAAAGAATAAAAATGAAAAGCTGTTCTGTACACAAGAATGCCAGTTAAATGAGTGCAGGAGGGATTCTAATAAATAGAAAATCCTCATTTTGCAGCTCTCAGTGTGAAAATTGACATAGGTAAGGATTATCAAGTAGCTCAAACAATAGATGCTAACACCGTTGGCTGAAAGGTTGCCAGGGAACAGGGTGTTAACACTATCTCAAAGAATCACCCTAAAGATTAATTCTTAATTCTAAAGGAAAAGGATAATTTTACTATGCAGAGATTTATTTGACATCCCTTAACCAAATGAGGAAACATCATCACTGATAATGGGACAGTCTATCATCTGATACTATTTGTGCCAGCAGTGTTTAACCTAAATCTAATCATGAGGAAACACTAGGGAGAAAAAAGAAGGTAAAACCTTTTACAGGACAACAGGCCTAGGCTCTTCTTTGGAAAATAAATCCAAAGTGGAAGATTGCTTTAGTGGAGAAGCAAATGTTGCTAAATGAAGTTCATGTATCCTGATTGGTTTATAGATTTAAAAAAAAACCTGAAAGACGTTTTGTGGACAATTGAAGAAATGTAATTATGGATTACATTCTAGATGATACTGAATCAGTATTAAATTTTTTGCATGTGATAATTTGTGCCGATGTAGAAGAACGTCTTTGTTTTGAGAAGACACTTGCTTCAGTATTTAGTAGCAAATTGTTAACAGTGTCGTGGCTTACCCAGAACGTGAGAGAAACAAAAGAATAGAACAAAAAAAGCACATGAGGAAAAACGATAGTGATTGGTAGGTAGATCTAGATGAAAGGTACATTGTGCCCCTTTCAGCTTTTTTAAATAAGAGATTTTCTAAAATAAAAAAAAAGAGGGAAATTTTTTCTCATTCTTTACAATGGGCTTCTGGCCCTGCAGGATCAGTCACCGTCCAAACTCACTCCCTCTTATTTTACTTTGTGCAGTAAGTTGATCTGCTCTGGGAACCTCAAACACACCAGAATTTCCAGCATATTACCCTTTGCAGAGGTGGTTCCCTCCACTTGGATTCTCTGCTCTCCATTCATTGTATGGATCACTTCTCTTTCTCCTTTAGATCTCATCTATAATATTACCTTCATAGAGAAGACTTCCTGCCCACCTTATCTCACATGGGCCCTCTTTTTTATTTGCAGGCTCAATTCCGTTTTCATACTTATTGGAACCAACAAGTATTATATTTGTCTGGTTTTTGTTGTCATTGCTGTTGTTCCCCTACCTCCTAAAATGTAAGCTCTGTGAGTACAAGAACTGTGTTTCTCTTGGTCACTGATGTATTCTCAATGATTCTGTAAGTACGTGGTGATCAATTAAGTATTGGTTGAAAAATGAATGAAGGCTGATGTGGCTGGGGTGAAGACTGTGGGGAGGGATGAGCCGAGGCCAGATCCTATAAGACTTGGTCAGCTAAGTTAACTGATTTGGGTCCTTATTCTAAGAACAATGAGAAACCAGTGGACTGTGTTAAGCAGGAGCATAGTGCAATCCAATTTGTCTCTGTGTTTTGAAAGGGTCCATCTCATGGAACAGAACAGAGTCAGCCAAGGAGGATGCTGTTGAACAACTTAGAAGGCTATTGCAACCATCCCGGCAAGAGATAACAATAATGTGGACTTGAGAGATGGCAAAGCAGATGCAGAAAACTGGAAGGATTTCAAAGGAAGTTTTCCCTACATTTTCCATTTCAGCACCAGTCACTGAATTTTCCCTTAGATATACAGAGCCAATTTGACCCAGAGATGCTTAAGATCTAGTTCCCATTCTGGATAATTCTAACTGTCCTTTTGAAGTGAACATTAACATAAAATGAAAAAATTGTTAAGTTACATCCAAATGATTTCCTGCCCTGATCACAGCCTCTACTGATAGTAACCTTCTATGGACCAGATACTTTTCTAAGCACATTACACTCATTGAATCCTAACGTTAATCCTCTTGAGGTATTTTTGTTATTATTATCCCCACTCAACAAAGGAGAAAACTGAGGCATGGAGTTATTAAGGAATAGCTAAGGTATCTACTACATAGGGGTGTTAAGTTTAATTCAGATAATTTTTGTAAAGTACTTATAAAAGTGCCTTGCATATGTTAAATAATAACTTCCTAAATTTGTAAAATAGTCAACAATGGAATTGAAGTTGGAATCTGTGCAGTCTGGCTCCAAAGTCTGTGCAGTTAACCACTGCATTCTACCACCATTCAAAGTTTCGGCCCAATGTTCCTTGAATGCTATTAAAAGAAGACAGAACCTAACTTCTGCTGCAAAGCTACCTTCAAAAGCAGGACTAACGTAATTAGTTTTTTCAGTCCCAAAACTGAGTAGGTATTAATTACAAATGTTTAAGTTACAGGTGCAACAAAAATTTATGAAGCACCCACAATGTCACACATGTCTCTACCCTAAAGAACACTTCAGTCTAACACAAGCCTTTTTCAGTCTGAGATTTCAATAGAGAATCCTTAGTTCCTTTAGCCACCCACACATATAGTACATTAATTTCTCTCCTATGCATCTAGAATCGTACTCATATACCAACCTGAAGAAATAGCCACACAATTTTTTTTATATTCTGTGATTTACATGGGGAACTTCATGCACAATTTCAAAACAATGTGACAAATGTTACAAGGTAATAGAAGCAGAGTGAGTGTAGTTTAAGAGTAACAGCTCTGAAGTCATATTTGAATTTGAATATAAAGCTTAGCCACTTACAGGAAGTAACCTCAGGTAGAACATTTAACTTCTTTAAGTCTCACAAAATTGTGAGGATTAAAATAGCGTATGTGAGTTATTTAGTATAGTCCTGACATATGGTAGGTTTCATAATGGTGGTTATTTTTATTGTCTGCTTATTAAGCAAACTCATAAGTATCTGTCTTGGACCACGATGTCCAGGATACCTTGAACATACCAGCCATTCAATAAATATATTTTTATTGAATGGATGGCATCTACCAGAGATTCCTTAAAATGTCATGTAGGCTAAGATGAATGAATGGGATTTAACAATGAATTGTTAAATCAGAAGGAGACCATTCCAGGCAATGAAAACATATGAGTCAATGAGAAAAAACACAAGAGCAC
Organism: Manis javanica; assembly: GCF_040802235.1. Lineage (NCBI taxonomy): Eukaryota > Metazoa > Chordata > Mammalia > Pholidota > Manidae > Manis > Manis javanica. Next base: position 36,807,761 of record NC_133162.1, read on the forward strand.
ACAAAAGTTTCTAGAAACTATTAAGTACATAGTTCATTATGACTGTGAGTATAGCTAATGTGGATAATGCCAGGAAATGAAAACATAGGCAGGTCCTAGATAATAAAGGGCCCTGTATGACATGCTAGAAAGAGTTGGAATAATATTCTGTGAGGCATAGTAGGTTGTGTCCAGCAGAGAAGTGGAGGAGGAGAAGCAACATGAAGGATTGGGTCTAGAATATCTCAATCTTACAATGTGGGAGTCAATAGGTGGAGGAACAGGACATTGAAGTTTAAGTATATTATTTATAGATACAAAGGTAACCAGTAGAGAAAGAAAAAATAACCATAACTCTTGAGCCAAATGCTTATCTGTCATTGTAGTAAGTGAATAGATAATACCTGTAGTTGATACGTGAAGAAATAACTTTAGGACCATTCTGTTCTAAGATATGTATAGTAACTGCCAAAAAAACTAAAAATAAATAAGAGTAGTTGCCTCTTGGAAGTAGGAATGAGAGTGTATGAACTTGGCAATAAATATTTTTAAATCTAATAGGTCAGAGGAAAAAAGCTTTCCTTTATTAAGCACTCACTGTGTGTCAAGCTGTAAGACCCCATCACCTCCTTAATGAAGGAGGCCCCCCACTCCTGAGCCTACAGAGATTGCATCATTGGCCATCTTTCTAGAACACGCTAAACTGATACTTGCCTGAGGACTTCTCCACTTTCCATTCTGTCTGTTCTTTCCAAAGGTCTTTCTTTGCATGACTAACTCCTCATTATTCAGTGTTCATCTTAAACATACCCTCCCCAACAAGGTTGTCTTGCCACCCGAAGTTGCTCCCTTTTCTCCCCCAACCAGTCACTTTCAATCACACTGGCCTATTTTACTTTCTTCATAACACATATAATAACTGAAGTTACCTTATTTATTTATTTACACTACATCTTCCCCACCACAACATAAGCTTACAAGAAAGGGACCTTATCCATCTTATTCACCACTGATATCCCTAGTACCCAGAACAGTGACTGGCACATAATAGGTGCTCAATAAATGTTTGTTCAGTGAATGAAGTCTTGCAGGTATCATACGCACCTCTAGCATCCTATGATCTTGAGGACGATGATAGCTTCTTTTTCTTTTTAATCCCCAGGGCCTGATTCAAAATATGAGCTAATATAATATTCAGTAGGTATTCAAGAAAAGTTTATTACTAAATTTATAAATGAATACTGAAGTAAGGGTCATGCCAATATGGTCTTTTTATTTTATATGCCATCTCATCTTATAGTACAAAGGTAACCAGTACTTAAAACCCTAGTACTTCTCTAGTATAAATATATACACATGTAACCAGGAATGTGTTTCCCACTGTCCATCCAAACCCTTCCAAGTGCCAGACTGGGGCCCCTGCTGCTCCTTCATCATCAGTGTTCTCTAGGGGTGAAGGACCTCACACTGTTTTGAAAAGAATGCCCTGTTGACTCAGTTCAGAACAGAGCAGTTCAAGTGGGAGCCTAGCAAAGTCTTAGGGTACAAGTGGACATCATTCACCTGGATGATCCAGGAAGCTGAGTACAGGTGCTAGAATGACCTGACAGTGATGCCAACAGCACCTACACAAAGGTGGCATGCTCACTCAGATGGCAGGGATGGTCTGCAGTCACTGGCCTGCCTGCCAGTAGCTCTCCAGGGCTGGCCAGCAACCGCCCGAACTTAACTTTGTTTCTCTTTGTATCCCTGATCTAACAATCACTATTCTCCCAAAATCAACCTAATGGATTTAACTGCTTAGAAGTGTGGGGCAAGAAAGAAACCCACAGCGCTAACATTTCAAGATCTTTTCTCACTGCTTATAACAAAAAACCACACATTCTATTACCAAAATGAAACTGTTTAAAACCAAAATGCAACTATTTATAGATCATCTCTTGCATTGTTTTGTAAATAACACTTGGCAGTGCTAGTGGATTTGTCATACATATTCTACAATTATAGACTTTCTGGGGAATTTATCTAATCCAAAGGATTTTATTTCTGATGAGCTATTTTAAGATTCTAGTTTCCTCAGAAGGAGGAAGTAAGGGGTATGCCAATATGGTCTTTTTATTTTAGAAAATACTATCTTTTTGGGTGCTTTTCAGATTTAATTTCCTAGTGAAAATAATGATGTCATGAATAGTTTGATTATTTTTGGTTAGGGGAAGCCATTGAATTACTGTGATTAATTGCTAAATAATGAGACCAATTTAAATAAACCTCTCCAGAAATACGATCTGTGCTGTATCCCCCAGCAGGGCCTTAATATTGTTGGGATAGAGGACAAGAGGGAGTTAAGAAGGAAAATGAGAAAGAAGAAAAAAGAAAAGAAATGCATATTTAGATACTTTTTGCTTTCAATCATCTAAAGGAATAGTTCTGAATCTTTAGTCACGGAGGCATACGATATTGGGGACATAAGGAGGCCTAATGATCTGGTTCAACTTACTCATTTTATAGTAGAGAGAAAACCAAGGTTCTGGAAAATTTTAGTGACATGCCCATGCACTCATTTAAAAAAAATAAATACATAGAACAGTCCTTTTGCAATCAGAAAATTGCAGTGTTTCTTTTTACTTCTTGAGCTGATTTTCATTCCATGCCCTTTGGAATTTTACCCTAATAAAATCTTTTTACCCTAAGATTCCTCAAGGGAGGAACAACCTAAGACAGGCACAGTCGCAGGGGGGCCATCAGGTGAGAAATTGGGGAACAACAGTGGTGAAGCTTAGAACCTCACCCCCCCTGTGTTGAGAGAAAGCTTCTGCATCCATGGATGTTTTATTGCCCTTGTCTAGCTCAGATTAGCACATAGTCTACAGGCACACACCTGATCATCTACAATTGCTCTATTACAACACTAAGCTATGTTTTCTACCTTTATCTTGCATCTACCTACCACTTCAGCAGTTTATTAAAAATAATAATAATAATAATAAAGGGAGAAATGTGGGATCCACATATAAATCAAGTATAAAAATCAAACGAATATTCATATTTGATCTCATTGTTTATAGTTCATAATGCGTGATCAGAACCGAAAGTTTCTGTGATGAATGCCCTTGTACTGTTCACCATGTAAGAACTTATTCACTATGTAAGAACTTGTTCACCATGTAAGAACTTGTTCGTTATGCTTCAGAAGATTGGAGACTGACGAGAACTAGGCTTGAGATGGATTAATGATTGTGCATTGAGCATTGACCCCCCTATACAGAATTTTATTGTTGTTAACAACCATTTGATCAATAAATATGAGAGATGCCCTCTCAAAAAAAAAAAAAAGAAAATTGTTGGCCAAATGAGATTAAAGTTCTGGACTGATTCCAAAATGCAAAAAAAAAAAAAAAAATCTTTTTACCCTAATGTAGAAGCACTTGTGTTCAAAGGCTTTAATAAAGATCACCTGTCTTTCAGAAATACACAGATTTAAATTTTTTTTAATTCCCTCTAAGTTAAAAACACACCTCTGTAATTGTCATGACAACTATCATACAAGTAGTTAAGGTAATATAAATATATTAAATAGTTTTTATACTCACTGAACATCTAAGAAATTTTCAGCAATGTACCTCTTATTGATATTAATGGGTATTCATTTATTCAGTAGTTCATGTTCTCATTGAAGAATACATCAAAAATAGGGCACAGTACCACTTCTGTTGCTGTTTTTAATTTTTATGTATGTAAGCATAATGTTACCTTATACACAAAAACAATAATACATGAATAGAAATAATTTAATTATAATAATGTCACCAAATTCTTTGAACTTCTTTCAAAAATTAAATGCCGAAAACCACAGTGCTTTATTATCTGAAATTATTTTTTAAGATTTCAGCCAACAATTCAATTAGGTCCTCTTTTTAATTTGTTAAAGCTATGAAAGAAACCATCTGACTTATAGTTTTACTACACAGACATTAGCATCGCAATCTCTGAAGCCACACCAAAAAGGCTTTCTCAAGGATTAACAAAAAACTTAATTATACCTTTCACTCTTATCCACTGACACTTCATTTAAATCAATATACCTAGAAAAAATTGGAACTGTTAATTTCAGTATCTGTGCTAATACAATATATTTTTTTATTTCTTTTATTATATGTTTTAAATACATTTTTGTCAAAATCTTAAGGGTTTCATTTATTGAATTTATGGAGAAAATGTTACCTTATAAAATTGGCAAAGCCAGTCTTCATTGTCAAACTAAGCAATAAAAAGTAAGACGTGTTTTCTTCTATCAGAAAAAGTCTAATTTTTCAGTTCAAATAAATATGTTAATATTTGTTTTAAGGACTAGTATCAAAAACACAGAAATAAGTTGTAATGGAACCCATGTTGTATATTTCTAAAAGCAAGATTAAAATGGTATAGCTTTAATGTAATTAACTTTACACTAGGTAATTAAAACAGTAATATATTTTTCTTTACTTAATTTGCAATATAGTGCAATGTAGTATCCAGCTAAAAGAAGAAATCATTTATGAAGCAAGACCTATGAATATAGGTGTGATATTCTTCAGGAAATACACATGTATAATTTGAACTTTGATATTAAATTTTTGATGTAATGAAAAGCATACTTAAAAATCATAAAGTCATTAATTGCATTAGACATCATAACCCAAACTTTTCCTATGTGTTTAATAAAAGATAAAGGTATATATTATAGTATTTATATTAATCAGGGTAATTAAAGCTAGCTGCTCCACACAACACCTCCACACTGTTTTATTTCTCATTCATTTCGTGGCCCCAGAGTGAATAGGGTGACTCTCCAAGGCAGCTACCTTCAAAACAGTGGCTTTGTTCCTTTCAACCGTGAATCTGCAATATTGACCTCCATGAAGCTAGTAACTGTGCAGAAGGGTTCATATCTAGGATCGCAAGTGGTGTGCATTCCTTGTGTTCATATTCCTTTGGTAGGAATCCAATCTAACTGCAAGGGAGAATGGAATATGTGGTTTTCCTGCACACTTAAGAAGAAGCAGCCTGGCTAATGAGCATATAGCCAATACCTGTCATATAGCCAATAACTAATTGGTCCAGTAGCTAGCAAACTAATTTGTTGTTACTGGGAGATAGTAAGAATTAAGTAACTCAGAATATGAAATAAAATGGGAATCAACTATAATCAATAAATATTTCATGATCTGATTTAATAAAATAAGTTTTTAACCACCTTATTGGATGATGTACAACTAATGCTGTAAAATTTTTATCTGTGAGTGTTAACCAGTGTCTCTTTAAAATGTTGGTATTCCTAGAAAACGTCCTAGTTACACTAAAAAATAAACAGCATTGCTACTTCTGCTGTTTAGGCTCTTTGGAGGCACCCTTCTTTCCAGCTAAAGACAAGTGCTGGGATGAGTCCTTTTTTTAAAAGCTGAAAAGACTTGCTTTCCTTTAGTTTTTTTAAAGCTGTCTTTGCTTTGCTATCATAGAAATATCTCTCAGGAGCATTGCATTCTTTGATAGTAGTCCAGAAAGGGCAGAGGCGGTTGCCACCGCTGCCCATTCTATTTAATTCAGAAAATACCAACACAGGCCAAATACCTTGGTTCTAAAGCAACAATTTGCCCTTAACATAAATATGTGGAAGAAAAGCAAGGATTAGATAGGTTTATTTTTATTTTTTATTTTGGTATCATTAATCTACAATTACATTAGGAACATTATGTTTACTAGGCTCCCCGCTTCACCAAGTCCCCCCCACAAGCCCCATTACAGTCACTGTCCATCAGCATAGTAAGATGCTGTAGAATCACTACTTGTCTACTCCGTGTTGCACAGCCCACCCTGTGCCCCCCCCCACATTATACATGCTAATCATAATGCCCCCTTTCTTTTCCCCCCACCTCCCTCCCTCCCCACTTGCCCTCCCCCACCCCTCCCCTTTGGTAACCACTGGTCCCTTCTTGGAGTCTGTGAGTCTCCTACTGTTTTGTTCTTTCAGTTTTGCTTTGTTGTTATACTCCACAAGTGAGGGAAATCATTTGGTATTTGTCTTTCTCTGCCTGACTTACTTCACTGAGCATAATACCCTCTAGCTCCATTCGTGTTGTTGCAAATGGTAGGATTTGTTTGTTTCTTATGGCTGAATAGTATTCCATTGTGTATATATACCACATCTATATCTATTCATCTACTGATGGACACTTACCTGGACTATTGTAATAAACAGTGCTGCAATAAACAGGAGTGCATAAGTCTTTTTGAATCTGAGAAGTTGTTTTCTTTAGGTAAATTCCTAGAAGGGGAATTCCTGGGTCAAATGATATTTCTATTTTTACTTTTTTTGAGGAACCTCCATATTGCTTTCAGCAAGGTTAAACTAGTTTACATTCACACCAACAGTGTAGGAGGGTTCCGCATTCTCCAATCCTCACCAGCATTTGTTGTTCCTAGTCTTTTCGATGTTGGCTGTCCTAACTGGTGTGAGGTGATATCTCACTGTGGTTTTAATGTGCATTTCCCTGATAATTAGTGATGTGGAGCATCTTTTCATGTGCTTGTTGGCCATCTGAATTTCTTCGGTGAATTGTCGGTTCATATCCTCTGCCCATTTTTTAATAGGGTTATTTGCTTTTTGGGTGTTGAGATGTGTGAATTGGATATTAACCTCTTGTTAGATAAATAATTTACAAATACATTCTCCCATACTGTAGGAAGCATTTTTGGTCTGCTGATGGTGTCCTTTGCTGTATAGAAGCTTCTTAGCTTGATGTAGACCCATTTGTTCATTTTTGCTTTTGTTTCCCTTGGCGGAGGAGATGCGTTCAGAAAAATGTTGATCATGTTTACATTCAGGAGATTTTTGCCTATGTTGTCTTCTAAGAGTTTTATGGTTTCATGACTTACATTCAGGTTTCAAGTTTACTTTTGTGTGTGGGGATAGACAGTACTCCAGTTTCATTTTCTTGCATGTATATAGTTGTCCAGTTTTGCCAACACAAGTTGTTGAAAAGGCTGTCATTTCCCCATTGTATATCCATGGCTCCTTTATTGTATACTAATTGACCATGTATGTTTGGGTTTTTATCTGGGCTCTCTAATCTGTTCCACTGGTCTGTGGGTCTGTTCTTGTGCCAGTACCAAATTGTCTTGATTACTGTGGCTTTGTAGTAGAGCTTGCAGTTGGGGAGCGAGAACCCCCCACACACACTTTATTCTTCCTTCTCAGGATTGTTTTGGCTATTTGGGGTCTTTGGTGGTTCCATATGAATTTTTGAACTATTTGTTCCAGTTCATTGAAGAATGCTGTTGGTAATTTGAAAGGGATTGCATCGAATCTGTAGATTGCTTTGGGCAGGATGGCCATTTTGATGATATTCATTCTTCCTAGCCAAGAGCATGGGATGAGTTTCCACTTGTTAGTGTCCTCTTTAATTTCTCTTAAGAGTATCTTGTAGTTTTCACTTCTTTGGTTAGGTTTATTTCTAGGTATTTTATTCTTTTTGATGCAATTGTGATGGAATTGTTTTCCTGATTTGTCTTTCTGTTACTTCATAGTTACTGTATAGGAAAGCCACAGATTCTGTGTATTAATTTTATATCTTGCAACTTTCCTGAATTCTGATATTAGTTCTAGTAGTTTTGGAGTGAAGTCTTTAGGTTTTTTTATGTACAATATCATGTCATCTGCAAATAGTGACAGTTTAACTTCTTCTTTACTCATCTGCATTCCTTGTATTTCTTTGTTTTGTCTACTTGCCGTGGCTAGGACCTCCAGTACTATGTTGAATAACAGTGGGGAGAGAGGGCATCCCTGTCTTGTTCCCGATCTTAGAGGAAAAGCTTTCAGTTTCTCGCTGTTCAGTATGATGTTGGCTGTGGGTTTATGATATATGGCCTTTATTATGTTGAGGTACTTGCCCTTTCACCCATTTTGTAGAGAGTTTTTTCATGAATGGATGTTGAATTTTTTCAAATGCTTTTTCAGCATCTATGGAGATGATCATGTGGCTTTTGTCCTTCTTTTTGTTTATGTGGTGGATGATGTTGATGGATTTTCGAATGTTGTACCATCCTTGCATCCCTGAGATGAGTCCCACTTGGTCATGGTGTATGATCCTCTTGATGTATTTTTGAATTCAGTGTGCTAATATTTTGTTGAGTATTTTTGCATCTCTGTTCATCAGGGATATTGGTCTTTAATTTTCTTTTTTGTTGGGTCTTTGCCTGGTTTTGATATTAGGGTGATGCTGGCTTCATAGAATGAGTTTGGGAGTATTCCCTCCTCTTCTATTTTTTGAAAAACTTTAAGAAGAATGGGTATTATGTCTTCTCTGTATGTCTGAAAAAATTCCACACTAATCCATCTGGCCTGGAGGTTTTGTTCTTGGGTAGTTTTTTTATTACCACTTCAATTTCGTTGCTGGTAATTGGTCTGCTTAGATTTTCTGTTTCTTCCTTGGTCAGTCTTGGAAGGTTGTATTTTTCTAGGAAGTTGTCCATTTCTTCTAGGTTTTCCAGCTTGTTAGCTTATAGGTTTTCATAGTGTTCTCTAATAATTCTTTCTATTTCTGTGGAGTACATCGTTATTTTTCCTTTCTCATTTCTGATTCTGTTGATTTGTGTTGATTCTCTTTTTCTCTTAATAAGTTTGGCTAGAGGCTTATCTATTTTGTTTATTTTCTTGAAGAACCAGCTCTTGGTTTCATTGATTTTTTCTATTGTTTTATTCTTCTCAATTCTATTTATTTCTTCTCTGATCTTTATTATGTCCCTCCTTCTGCTGACTTTAGGCCTCATTTGTTCTTCTTTTTCCAATTTTGATATTTGTGACATTAGACTATTTGTTTGGGTTTGTTCTTCCTTCTTTAATATGCCTGGATTGCTATATACTTTCCTCTTAAAACTGCTTTCTCTGCATCCCACAGAAGTTGGGGCTTTGTGTTGTTGTTTTCATTTGTTTCCATATATTGCTTGATCTCTATTTTAATTTGGTCATTTATCCATTGATTATTTAGGAGCATGTTGTTAAGCCTCCATGTGTTTGTGACCCTTTTTGCTTTCTTTGTACAATTTATTTCTAGTTTTATACCTTTGTGGTCTGAGAAGTTGGTTGGTAGAATTTCAATCATTTTGAATTTACTGAGGCTCTTTTTGTGGCCTAGTATGTGGTCTATTCTGGAGAATGTTCCATGTAAACTTGAGAAGAATGTGTATCCTGCTGCTTCTGGGTGTAGAGTTCTATAGATGTCTATTAGGTCTATCTGTTCTAGTGTGTTTTTCAGTGCCTCTGTGTCCTTACTTATTTTCTGTCTGGTGGATCTGTCCTTTGGAGTGAGTGGTGTGTTGAAGTCTCCTAAAATGAATGCATTGCATTCTATTTCCTCCTTTAATTCTGTTAGTATTTGTTTCACATGTTAGTGCTCCTGTATTGGGTGCATATATATTTATAATGGTTATATCCTCTTGTTGGACTGACCCCTTTATCATTTGGTAATGTCCTTCTTTATCTCTTGTTACTCTCTTTGTTTTGAAGTGTTTTGTCTGTTATTAGTACTGCAACACCTGCTTTTTTCTCCCTGTTGTTTGCATGAAATATCTTTTTCCATCTCTTGACTTTTAGTCTGTGCATGTCTTTGTGATTGAGGTGAGTCTCTTGTAAGCAGCATATAGATGGGTCTTGCTTTTTTATACATTCTATTACTCTGTGTCTTTTGATTGGTGCATTCAGTCCATTTACATTCAGGGTGATTATTGAAAGATATGTACTTATTGCCATTGCAGGCTTTAGATTCGTGGTTACCAGAGGTTCAAGGTTAGCTTCTTTACTATCTTACCATCTAACTTAACTCGCTATTGAGCTATTGTAAACATAGTCTGATGATTCTTTTTTTCTCTCCCTTCTTTTTCCTCCTCCTCCATTCTTTATATGTTAGGTGTTTTATTTTGTGCTCTTTTGTGTTTCCTTTGACTGCTTTTGTGGGTAGTTTATTTTATTTTTTCCTTTAGTTAGTATTTGGTTAATCTGCTTTCTTTGCTGTGATTTTATTTTCTCTGGTGACATCTATTTAGCCTTAGGAGTGCTTCCATCTAGAGCAGTCCCTCTAAAACACCCTGTAGAGGTGGTTTGTGGGAGGCAAATTTCCTCAACTTTTGCTTGTCTGGGAATTGTTTAATCCCTCCTTCATATTTAAATGATAACCATGCTGGATACAGTATTCTTGGTTCAAGGCCCTTCTGTTTCATTGCATTAAATATATCATGCCATTCTCCTCTGGCCTGTAAGGTATCTGATGAGAAGTCTGATGATACTCTGATGGGTTTTCCTTTGTAGGTGACCTTTTTTCTCTCTCTGGCTGCATTTAATACTCTGTCCTTGTCCTTGATCTTTACCATTTTAATTATTATGTGTCTTGGTGTTGTCCTCCTTGGGTCCCTTCTGTTGAGAGTTCTGTGTGCTTCCATAGTCTGAGCGAGTATTTCCTCCCCCAGTTTGGGGAAGTTTTCAGCAATTATTTCTTCAAATACACTTTCTATCCCTTTTTCTCTCTCTTCTTCTTCTGGTTCCCCTATAATGTGAATATTCTTCCATTTGGATTGGTCGCACAGTTCTCTTAATATTCTTTCATTCCTAGAGATCCTTTTATCTCTCTCTGTATCAGCTTCTCTGCATTCCTGTTGTCTGATTTTTATTCCATTAATGGCCTCTTGCACCTCATCCATTCTGCTTTTAAGTCCTTCCCAAGATTGTTTTATTTCTGTATTCTCCCTCCCAACTTTATGTGTTAGCTCGTGCATTTTTCTCTGCAGCTCCATCAGAATGGTTATGACCTTTATTTTGAATTATTTTTCAGGAAGATTGATTAAATCTATCTCCCCAGGTTCCCTCTTAGGGGATGTCTGTGTGATTCTGGTCTGGATCAAATTCTGCCTTTTCATGGCGATAGAGGTAGTTGTGGGCAGTTGGCACACGTGTCAGCTGGGAGAACAAAGACCCTTCCTGCTCATCGCCTTCCTCTCCTGTGAGAACAGCAACCCCTAGCAGCTTGTGCTGGCCAGCTGCGTGCTGACAGGGTCTCTGAGTCTGGCCCGAGCGGCTGTGGGGGAGGCTCTGCAAGGCTGCTGTGGGCGTGGCAGATCTCAGGCTGCTGCTCCTCTATGGTGGGGCCATGCAGGAGGGGGAATGGCTGGGAGGCTGTTTATCTCTGTGAGGTGCCTCAGAGCTGTGTTGCTGCCCAGGGGGTTAGGGCACCCGGAGTTCCCTGGGATTCCCAGCTGCTGAGCTGATTGTGCCAGGACACTTCCATCCAGCTGTGGGGTCCCTGTCCCTTTAAGACTTTCAAAAAGCACTTGCTTTTCTTTTGTCCCAGGAGCGCTGGCTGCAGGGACCCATTCACAGGTTTTACTGTTCTGTTTCCCTTGTATCCATCACACCATGCACTGCGTGTCTGCGCTCCCAGTGTGGATGACTAGGGCTGGGTATTTAGCAGTCCTGAGCTCCCACTCCCTCCCCGCTCTGACTCCTCTCCTCCCGCCAGGAAGCTGGGATTGGGGGGGTGCTCAGGTCCCACCGGGCCACAGCTTGTATCTTACCCCCTTTGTGAGGTGCTGGGTTCTGGCAGGTGGAGATGTAGCCTGGTTGTTGTACTGTGTCTTCTGGTCTCTCTTTTAGGAATAGTTGTATTTGTTGTATTTTCAAAAATATATGTGGTTTTGGGAGGGAGATTTCTGCTACCCTACTCATGCCGCAATCTTGGCTTCTCCCTTTCTAGACAGGTTTTTGTGTGCTTTGATTAATTACTCAAGGAAACTTCCCCAAAACCAATCTTTGAACTGAATTGTCCCTTTGTTGGGCAACGAGATATTTACCTGTTGGGACAATGCACCTTAAGAAGATTCCAGATAGGTAAGCGTATGCCTTTCTTTTATAAAGTAGGAGAATGGACTACAGTGAAGGGAGAGCTGAGAATGCAGAATGTTTGCTCAAGGCAAAGGAAAGAGTCTGCTGAAGTAAAGAAAATTAAGTAGGGCTTTGTAGTCAAACAGACAGGTGGATTCCAGGCTCTGTTACTTATAAGTTTGTGACACTGGGCAAGGTCTATGGACCTTTCTGAGTCTGATGCTTCTTAAATGCCAGCTTTTCTGTATGCCAGGGTGAGCCAATAAATGGCAGTGACTATTACAATCTAATAGGGAGAACGGTGTGGAGAAATAATATGAGAGTGATCTAGCCCCACTTAATAAATATGATATCTTCCTCTCCTAAGTGAGAGAATCCTCAGTGGATTTTATACATTTCTCATATTTATTTACTAGATTTTAAAGTCTTCTGGGATTGTAGGTACTGTGGTTACTCATTTTTGTAAACCACTCAGACCTAACAACTGCTCTTGCACCTAACAGAAGAGAGAAGGACTTAGGACAGAATCAATAGCCTTTAAGTCTTTTACAAGAGTTTGTATTAAATGGTTGATGAACACTTAAATATACGTAGATGAGAATGAGGAAGAAAAATTGGCTTTCAAAAAATAAAACACATGGAATAGGACCCAAACCACAGAAACTTGAAAGTCATTCAAAATTCTAATGAATTCTAGGTTAAAGGAAATATTTTAGTAGAATGGTTAAGATATGTTTTAATTCTGAACTGACTATCAGTGATTCTGACTCACAGTTGGAATGTACAATTTGTGGAACAGTTGAAAAACGAAAAGGAAACCTTTCAAATGAGTGGATATTTAGGGAAAATTTGTGGGAGTGTTTGAGTCATATCTGAAATGAGCTGTTTTCTTTCATTTTTTCCTAACTGTTCATTGTGGGGCAATTAATAATTAAGCAGATAATTACCGAACAGCAAATTTGGTACAAAAAGAAGTATCTATATTCAATGACTATAAATTTATCATCTCCAACCTCCTCTTGCCCAGGCATCTTCGTGTTATCCAGCATGGGGCTCAACTACTGACTGTATCAGTCAGACAGCTAAGAGTATCAGGTTCCTTTGCTAAAACTATTCCAACTCAAATCATCCTGGCAGACAATACCAAACAAAAATTCTTTGTCCAGGAAAGTGGCCAAATGTTAGACAACTGAATTGAAGCAGGAAAAACAAGGAATAGCTGCATAGCCTTAAGCAAGTTGCAAATGGAGCTTCACTCTCTTTATCACTAAAATGATATTTTTAAGACAGTCACACACTCTCTACCCTGCAATTCCAAAATAAGACCAAAACAACAACAAAAACCCTCTAAAACCCAAAAGTGATTTGGTAAGAATAGCACCAGGACTATTTGGCAGCAAAACTTGCTGTGGACAAATATGGAACCTCGGTTACATCTCAGTATTCATGGACATCAATCACACACATTCTGCTATTTGCTGGCATTTTGTGACTGGGGGATTAATTGCACTGTGAAAATGCCCAAGAGTTAAGGACATGCCTATAGGTTACTGTGAGAAGAAGAAAAGGAAGCATCTGTGTTTATTAATAGTTCAGAAAGTAGAGTTAACTACAGAAGCTTGATGGTGGTGTGTCTGTGAGACATCTTACTTAAGAATATGGTATGGGAACCACCACCATATATGACTTGAAGAAACAGAAAGTTAAGTTGTTGAAATTTTACAGTGATAATGATGAACAAGAAATTATGAAAATTAGAAAAATATTGCATAGAGGCAAATATGAAGATCTTGACCATGTGTTGATAGAATGTATTCAACAACAAAGAAGTAAAGATAAGCCACTGACTGGTTTGTTGGTCATGAAGCAAGCTAGAATATATCATGAAGAACTGAACATTGAAGGTGAGTGTGAATATTCAGAAAGCTGGCTGCAGAAATGTAAAAAGCATCATGGCATCAAGTATTTTAAAATCAACATTAACTAATGCTTGTCACAGACTTAGAGCTACAATGATGTTTGACTATGACCTGGCCGATGAAGATTTTGAAGGATTTAGAAACTCTGGTGAAAAATCTGCTGATTATGAAACTTCTGAAAATTATACTGATGAATTCACTAAGATAATATCTGATGAAAATCTAGCCCTGAGCAAATTTACAATGCTGATGAAACAGCTCTGTACTAGTGCTATGTCCCTGGAAAAACCTTAACAGTGGCTTGATGATGGCATCCCCAAATTTCAAGGGTGCCAAGCAAAGGTTGACTGTTCTTGGATGTGCTAATGTTGCAGGCACACACAAGATAAAATTGGCAGTGATTGGAAAAAGTCTACATCCAGGATGTTTAAAAAGGTTTGTGCAATTTACCTGTGTATTATTATGCAAACAAGAAAGCATCAGTAACAAGAGAGGGCTTTTCCTATTGGTTCGATAAGCACTATGTACGAGCACCATGAGCTCATTGCAAGCAAGCTGGACTGGAAGACAATTGGAAAATTATTATTCCTATCCACCTATTCTACACATCTCCTTTCTGTACTTATGAAAAGTAATGTTTTCAGCATTTACTTCCCCTCCAGTATGACCTCCATAATACAACCTTATGACCAAAGAATGCTGCACTCTATGAAGAGCTAGTATAAACACAATTTTTTGGAATAACATGCTTCAATTAATCAAGACCTTAAAATCCAAGACTTCCTTAAAGAATTTAGTCTTAAGGATGCCATCTATGCTGTTGCTAATGCTTGGAGTGATGTTACTAGTCAACATTAACTAATGCTTGTCACAGACTAAGAGCTGCAATGATGTTTGAATATGATCTGGCCAATGAAGATTTTGAAGGATTTAGAGACTCTAATGAAAATAAGATATCAAAACTCATTACAAATGCTAAAATTTTATCAGCTGAAAGAGTAAATAAGTTGGAGAAAGCTGACATTGAAGAAATGCTGAACATTGATAATGAGGCACCCATTGTACATTCTTTGAGTGATGGGGAAATTGCTGAGGTGGTGTTAAGTACAGATCAGTATGAAGACAGTAGTAATAGTGATGATGGTGGTGACCTTACGAGCATATGTGAAAAAAATCTCCGTAGGCCATGTGGTAAAAATGTGTGACCAATTAATGGCTAGTCTTGATAAATGGGCATTTATCAGTGAGCAAGAGATGATGCCAATTTATTCAGTTAAAGAGAAATTGCTTAGATAGAAACCTACTTTAAGGAGACCAATGATACTGAGGAAAGTCTTTTAAAAGGCCCTTTGTTGTAATGCCTCTTCATCACTTGAGAATCCTTTATCCAGCTCCAACCTGGCTTCATAGACAATGGTAACACGTATGTAACCTCTTCTCCAAGATTCTTAAGCAACCAGAAATCATAAATTTATTGCATATGTTATGGGTCAGTTTTCATCAGTATAAATTTAAAATTTTACTTTAAAAATTCCTTAGAAATAAGGAGCTTTATCACAATCTGCAAAGGAAGTAAGAAGCTTAAGTATTTACCATCTATATTTACCCTGCTATTACATTTGCCAATAAATCTATTTACCAACAAAGTTCATTTACCAATAAATTTGCTAATTTATTTGTGTAAATAAATTGTAACATTATTTGTAGTCTTTATTCCACATAGTGTGAATTTTCATACATTTCTTTGCAGAATACTGCATTCCATACCTGTTTGGAGTGTTACAAATCCTATAGGATAAGGAGCATATTCCAAATTTTTTTTTCTGAATACATTTATTACTTCTAATAGTTTTTTGGTGGAGTCTTTAGGGTTTTATATATATATATGTATATATATATATATATATATACATATATATATATAGTATCACGTCATCTGCAAAATAGTGACAGTTTTACTTCCTTACCAATTTGGGTGCTTTTTTTTTTCTCGTCTGATTGCCATAGCTAGGACTTCCAGTACTATGTCAAGTAAAAGTGGTGAGAGTGGGCATCCTTGTCTTATTCCTGATCTTAAACGAAAAGCTTTCAGCTTTTCACTGTTGAGTATGGGGTTAGCTATGGGTTTGTCATATATGGACTTCATTATGTCAAAGTATGTTCTCTCTATAACCATTTTGTTGAGAGTTTTTATCATTAATGGATGTCAAATTTTGTCAAATGCTTTTTCCACATCTATTGAGATGATCATATGGTTTTTATCCTTCCTTTTGTTAATGTACTTTATCACACTGACTGATTTACAAATACTGTACCATCCTTGCATCCCTGGAATAAATCCCACTTGTTTGTGATGGATGATCATTTTGATGAATTTTTTCATTCAGTTTGCTAATACTTTGTTGAGGACTTTTGCATCTAAGTTCATCAGGTATGTTGGTCTGTAATTTTCCTTTTTTGTGGTGTCTTTGTCTGGTTTTGATATTGGAGTGATGCTGACCTCATAAAATGAGTTTGGAAGTATTCCCTCCTTTTCTATTTTTTGGAATACTTTAAGAAGGGTGAGTATTAACTCTTCTTTAAATGTTTGGTAGAATTCAGCTGTGAAGCCATCTGGACCTGGATTGTGTTTGGGGGGAGATTTTTGATTACCAATTCTATTTAATTGCTGGTGATTGGTCTGTTAAGATTTTTTGTTTCTTCTTAGCTCAGTCTTGGAAGATTGTATGTTTCTAGGAATTTGTTATTCCTTCTAGGCATTTTATTGGCATATAATTTTTCATAAAATTCTCTTGTAATTCTTTGAATTTCTTTGGTGTCAGTTGTAATTTCTCCTTTTTTGTTTTCTGATTTTGTTCATTTGTGTCCTCTCTTTTTCTTGATAAGTAAGACTAAGGATTTGTCTATTTTGTTTATCTTCTTGAAGAACTAACTCTTGGATTCAATGATTTTTTTTCTTTTGTTTTCTTATTCTCTGCTTTATTCATTTCTATTCTGATCTTCATTATTTCCTTCCTTCTAGTAACTCTGGTCTTTGTCTTTTTTCTGTCTCCTTTGGTTGTGAGATTAGATTGTTTATTTGGGATTCTTCTTGTTTCTTGAGGTAGGCCTGTATTGCTATGTTCTTCCCTCTTAGAACCACTTTTATTGCATCCCACATATTTTGAACCCTTGTGTTTTTGTTTTCATTTGTTTCCATGTATTGTTTGATTTCCTTTTAGATTTTTTCATTGATCCATTGATTATTTAGAAACATGCTGTTTGGTCTCCATGTGTTTATGTGGTTTGTTTTTTGTTTGTTTTTCTTCATGTAATTAATTTCTAGGTTCATACTATTGTACTCTGAAAAGACGTTTAATGCAATTTCAATCCTTTTTATTTATTGAGCCTTTTTTCTAATATGTGTGATATTTTCTGGAGAATATTCTGTGCACAAATGAGGAAAATGTATATCTGCTACTTTTGGGTGAAATGTTCTGTATATATCTGTTAAGTCCATCTATTCTAATCCAAATCTCTTTTTAAACTTCAAAATTCTCATTTCCAAAACACATCTGGTCCCCTGGGTTTTAGATAAGAGATTATAGAACTGTAATACCCACCTTAGAGATTTGCTGTGAAGATCCAATGAGGTAATCAATGTAAAATTGAAATGCCTGGGAGGAGGGATTAAAGATGGCAGCATGAGAGGTGAGACAGAGACCTCCTCCTAAAACCACATAGAATATGAAAATATAATTAATACAACTAATCCTGAAAGAGCAACAGGAAAGAAGGCTGCACCAGAGTGCATACACCTGGAGAAAGAACAGACCTCACAGAACAGGGTAATGTACCAAAGTCAGGCCTGGTGGGACCCAAGCCCATCTCCCACCCCAGCTCACTGGTGGGAGTAAGAGAAACGGAGCAGGGAAGGGGTGGATGCCTATGACTGCTGAACACCTAGCCCTGGAGATCTGCTCTGGGAGCATGAACCTATATTGCATGGGGCTCTGGTGACTAGTGGGGTTGGAAAGCTAAGACAGGCAGAATACCTGGAGAGACTGTGATTCCAGTTGCTTGTGGAAAACAAGGATCCATATCTGGCTGCTCTGGGCAGGCAGTCTGAGAGACTTCCTAAAAGCAAGATGGCTGCTAAAGGGGCAATGACTGCAGAGAGCTTACTGCTCAGAAAACTACAAGACTCTCATGAGAGAAATTAATGAAGATACCAATAAATGGAAACACATCCCATGCTCATGGATAGGAAGAATTAATATTGTCAAAATGGCCATCCTGCCCAAAGCAATCTACAGATTCAGTGCAATTCCTATCAAAATACCAACAGCTTTCTTCAATGAACTAGAGCAAATAGTTCTAAAATTCATATGGAACACAAAAGACCCCGAATAGCCAAAGCAATCCTGAGAAGGAAGAATAAAGCTGGGGGGATTATGTTCCCCAACTTCAAGCTCTACTGCAAAGCCACAGTAATCAAGACAATTTGGTACTGGCACAAGAATAGACCCATAGACCAATGGAACAGACTACAGAGCCCAGATATAAACCCAAGCATATATGGTCAATTAATATACGATAAAGGAGCCATGGATATATAATGGGGAAATAACAGCCTCTTCAACAAGTGGTGTTGGCAAAACTGGACAGCTACATGCAAGAGAATGAAACTGGATTATTGTCTAACCCCATACACAAAAGTAAACTCGAAATGGATCAAAGACCTGAATGTAAGTCATGAAACCATAAAACTCTTAGACGTCAACATAGGCAAAAATCTCCTGAATATAAATATGAGCAACTTTTTCTTTACCGCGTCTCCTTAAGCAAGAGAAACAAAAGCAAAAATGAACACATGGGACTACGTCAAACTAAAAAGCTTCTGTACGGCAAAGGACACCATCAACAGAACAAAAAGGCATCCTACAGTATGGGAGAATATATTTGTAAACAACATATCTGACAAGGGGTTAACATCCAAAATATATAAAGAACTCACACGCCTCAACAACCAAAAGGCAAATAACCCAATTAAAAAATTGGCGGAGGAAAGAAGAAATTCAGTTGGCCAACAGTCACATGAAAAGATGCTCCATATCACTAATTATCAGGGGAATGCAAATAAAAACCACAATGAGATATCACCTCACACCAGTTAGGATGGTCAGTATCAAAAAGACTAAGAACAACAAATGCTGGTGAGGATGCGGAGAAGGGGGAACCCTCTTACACTGCTGGTGGGAATGTAAGCTAGTTCAACCATTGTGGAAAGCAATATGGAGGTTCCTCTAAAAACTAAAAATAGAAATACCATTTGACCCGGGAATTCCACTTCTAGGAATTTACCCAAAGAAAACAACTTCTCAGATTCAAAAAGACATATGCACCCCTATGTTTATCACAGCACTAAATAGCCAAGATATGGAAGCAACCTAAGTATCCATCAGTAGATGAATGGATAAAGAAGAGGTACATATACACAATGAAATACTATTCAGCCATAAGAAAGAAACAAAGCCTACCATTTGCAACAATATGGATAGAGCTGGAGGATATTATGCTCAGTGAAATAAGCCAGGCAGAGAAAGACAAGTATCAAATGATTTCCCTTATTTGTGGAGTATAACAAGGAAGCAAAACTGAAGGAACAAAACAGCAACAGACTCACAGACTCCAAGAAGGGACTAGTGGTTACCAAAGGGGAGGGGTGGAGGAGGGGGGTGGGGGAGGGGGGGTGGAGGAAGGGGATTGAGGAGTATTATGATTGGCACACATGGTGTGGAGGGTATCATGGGGAAGACAGTGTAGCACAGAGAAAGCAAATAGTGACTCTGAGGCATCTTAGTATACTGATGGGCAGTGACTGCAATGGGGTGTGGGGAGGACATGATAATATGGGTGAAGGTAGTAACCACATTGTTTTTTCATGTGAAAGCTTCATAAGAGTATATATCAATAATACCTTTAAAAAAATTGAAATGCCTGGGACAAAGTAAATGTTCATTAAATGTAGTTGCTATTATTATTTTTCCATTTCCCTATTCTTAAGAGTAAAATATAGGACAAGGCCTTTTTGACATGGAAATTAATAAGTCAACCTAACATAAGTAATAATAAGCATTCTTCAAGTTTTATTACCCTAAACAATGCTTTGGGAATGTTTTGCTGATAGCATGTACTACAGTGTCTCCTAAATCTTTATCCAAAAGATTGAAGCATGTTGCAAATTGGAGGATAAAAAACGTTATGCCAACAAGCTACACTACATGTTTATAAAATACATACACCTCTTTTTGGCTTTTTTAATTCATCAAAGAAATACAGTTGCTTATCTGTCTGCTAACCATTCCCTCAGCTCCCTTTGCCATAAATACAACCTAAATAATAATTTAACCTCCCTCATGAGCAATGATTTATTCTTTACTCTTTGTGTATAACTTCAACTGCTATCATAAAACCTTGATCATAGCTGAATAAAGTTGGCATTCTGTGTTATAAATATATCTGTTCTTAGCTATATGATTTATTGCTTTTCTCTTTTTATAAAAGAATAGTTATTGTAGAAAACATGGAAAATATGATTTATAATGTAGAAAAACTCACCACTGATCTTACATCCAGTGACAATCAATCTTAACATTTCTCTGCTTTCATCAAAGCAATCTCTTGTGCTAAACTATAAGCCCTATGAAAGTGGAAACCCTGTGAATTCATTCCTGTTCCCTACCCTGTCCTCAGCATCTCACAGCAGCAGGCATATAACAGAGTTAAAGAAAACACATACACACACACTCAGGAATCAAACTATATTCACAAGGTTTTTTGGCCATATTATTTTTAGTTAACACTATTTTGGGAGCATTCTCCCATATCAATTGTATATGATCTGACAAAATCTGATTTTGTACACTGCAGTCAGCTTATCCTATTTACTTCCGGAACTTCCTGCTCCCAGGCCCTTGGAGAAAAGGCATGGCATGGAAGAGTGAGAGAGTCTTACCAGGGAGAGAAAACAGCAGCAACTCCACCTTGATAAGTAGGGATGTGAAGGATGGGTCCTGTGTCCTCAGAATTACCCAATCTCATAGGACCAGTCATTGAAACAGGTGTGAACTAGCTGGGAGATGCTGGAGTCACTGTGCTGCCCTGGAAACCAGGCACATGATTGAAAGTGCCCCATTGATATTTAAGCCAGAGTGAACAACCAGACACCAGGTGATAGTAAACTTTGTATTGTGAGTCAGACCCTAGGAACTGGCCTTTGGTAATTGAATTTTTGGACCTATTCATATGCCATATCAGGATTTTTCTGTAATTTGTACAAAGTTCTGAAGTTAGATAATATCTCCTTTCTCTGCCAAGTAAGATGCTTTCCATTAGTTGTTAATTTCTTTATCTAGGGATAATTTCTTAAGTGTCATCTATCATTAGGTTTCTGAAGTGTTACCATCAAGTGTCTAGGTGTGATCTGGGTTGTGGTTTTTTGTTTTTTTTTTTTAGCTTTTCTAAGCACTTATGGGCTCTTTCAGTGGAATTTTCATATCTTTCATTGACAATGAGATATTTTATTCTGTTGGGTTTTTTTTTTAATGTTTTCTCTTCTCCATGTCTTCATTCTCACCTTATAGAACTCCTTTTTAGTCTTCCTCAAATGTTTGCTGATTTTTGGTTGTATCTTATGTTTGCATTTTCAGTTACCTGTTAGCCTGCCTGTATGCCTGTGAATGCTTGTCATGTATTGTTTTGTGCTTCCTGTGGTTATAGGGGGCGAGGTAGGGCACATACCAGACTAAGCAGATCAGTAGCTTGTCTTCTGGGCATGGGAACTCCCCCCCCCCCTTTTTTTTTTTTTGAGATACACACATCTCTTGGGTACTGTGGGGAAAAATGGAGCTTTCTGAACAGAATTCCCACCTGGCCTTAATAGGTAACCTCTTTGCACATCTATGGAATGTTTTACTCGGGGCAGAGTGGCTGGTCAGTCACGGGATTGCCAGTCCAGTGTAGGGGTGGAGAGGCAACACTCATCCTCTCCTGCCCTCTGTTCCTGGTATGTAATTGGTCAGGCCCCGGCCAATCACCAGGGACCAGCCCTCATGGTGCCAGGGGAGGGAGTGGGGCAACTGGGGTTTGGAGCCATAAGAACAGGGTGGGCACTTAGAGAGCCACCAGTGCAAGCCAGTGGAGACTGAGCTGTAGGAATACACCCCTTTAATTCCAACTTCTTGGCCTTGCCTTTCTTCTGTCTTAATGAATTTATAGAGAACTTGCCCAGGGTGGGAAACCTCTCCTCCAGGAACTACAGGTACTACCCTCCTTTTAATGCCCAAGTGGTCCCATTCACTGGAATTGCCTTTGCTGTTTGTGCAGAGCACAAGGAGGAGAGGAGTGGAAGGGAGACCCATGAGTTCACTCACATTCAGGGCTGCTTCCTCTGCTTCAACTAGATTCTCTCAACAATCTTTGCCTGATTGTTCCCACGTAATAATGTTACAAAAATCACACTGAGAGGCGGAGCCAAGATGGCGGCGTGAGTAGAGCAGTGGAAATCTCCCAAAAACACATAGAGCTATGAAAATATAACAAAGAAAAATCTTCCTAAAATAGAGACCACAGGACACAGGACAACATCCAGACCACATCCACACCTGCAAGAACCCAGCGCCTTGCGAAGGGGGTAAGATACAAGCCCCGGCCTGGCAGGACCCGAGCGCCCCTCCCCCCGGCTCCCGGTAGGTGGAAAGAAACCGGAGCAGTATTTTGTTTTTTTTTTTTGGCGAGTGCATATTGGAAGCCTTAAAGGGACAGGGACCCCGTTGCTAGGGAGGCAGGGTGGCGGGACCGGTGAGCGGGTGCCTGGGACCAGCGCCTGAGGACAAAGAATATCCCGCATTTTTCCCTGCGGGACCAGTGGGCGGGTGCTTTTTGGAAACCTTGAAGGGACAGGGACCCTGGTGCTAGGGAGGCAGGGCAGCAGGACCAGTGAGCGGGTGCCTGGGACCGGCGCCTAAGGAAAAAAAAAAAAATTACATGTTTTTTCATTTTTCTGTTTTTCTTTTTTTTTTTTTTTCTGTTCCCTCTCTCTTTGTTGCTGTTGTTGTTTTGGATTGGAGAGTGCTTTTTGGAAGTCTTAAAGGGGCAGGACAGGTCACTTAGACCAGAGGCAGGGAATCTGGGGATCTCTGGGCACTCTAACCCCCTGGGCAGCAGGGAGCACAGAGGCCCCTTATGGAGATAAATAGCCTCCCAGCCGCTCCCCCGGGGCTCCACCATTTTGGAGGAGCAGCCGCAGCCAGGCCACGGCCACAGCAACAGCGGAGATAAACCCCATAGCAACCGGGCAGGAAGCAGAAGCCCTGCCTGCACACAGCTGCCCAGCACAAGCCACTAGAGGTCGCTATTCTCCCAGGTGAGGAAGGCCACAAACCAACAAGAAGGGAAGCTCTTCCAGCTGTCACTTGTACCAGCTCTGCACACTATCTCTATCACCATGAAAAGACAAAAATACAGGCAGACAAAGATCACAGAGACAACACCTGAGAAGGAGACAGACCTAACCAGTCCTCCTGAAAAAGAATTCAAAATAAAAATCATGAACATGCTGACAGAGATGCAGAGAAAAATGCAAGAGCAGTGGGATGAAGTCCGGAGGGAGATCACAGATGTCAGGAAGGAGATCACAGAAGTGAAACAATCCCTGGAAGGATTTATAAGCAGAATGGATAAGATGCAAGAGGCCATTGAAGGAATAGAAGCCAGAGAACAGGAACGTATAGAAGCTGACATAGAGAGAGATAAAAGGATCTCCAGGAATGAAACAACACTAAGAAAACTATGTGACCAAGCCAAAAGGAATAATATTCGTATTATAGGGATAACAGAAGAAGAAGAAAGAGGAAAAGGGATAGAAAGTCTCTTTGAAGAAATAATTGCTGAAAACTTCCCCAAACTGGGGAAGGAAATAATCGAACACACGATGGAATTACACAGAACCCCCAACAGAAAGGATCCAAGGAGAACAACACCAAGACACATAGTAATTAAAATGGCAAGGATCAAGGACGAGGAAAGAGTTTTAAAGGCAGCTAGAGAGAAAAAGGTCACCTATAAAGGAAAACCCATCAGGCTAACATCAGACTTCTCGACAGAAACCCTACAGGCCAGAAGAGAATGGCATGATATACTTAATGCAATGAAACAGAAGGGCCTTGAACCAAGGATACTGTATCCAGCACGACTATCATTTAAATATGCTGGTGGGATTAAACAATTCCCAGACAAGCAAAAGCTGAGGGAACTTGCTTCCCACAAACCACCTCTACAGGGCATCCTACAGGGACTGCTCTAGATGGGAGCACCCCTAAAAAGAGCACAGAACAAAACACACAACATATGAAGAATGGAGGAGGAGGAATAAGAAGGGAGAGAAGAAAAGAATCTCCAGACAGTGTATATAACAGCTCAATAAGCGAGCTAAGTTAGGCAGTAAGATACTAAAGAAGCTAACCTTGAACCTTTGGTAACCACGAATCTAAAGCCTGCAATGGCAATAAGTACATATCTCTCAATAGTCACCCTAAATGTAAATGGACTTCATGCACCAATCAAAAGACACAGAGTAATAGAATGGATAAAAAAGCAAGACCCATCTATATGCTGCTTACAAGAAACTCACCTTAAACCCAAAGATAAGCATAGACTAAATGTCAAGGGATGGAAAAACATATTTCAGGCAAACAACAGTGAGAAGAAAGCAGGGGTTGCAGTACTAATATCAGACAAAATAGACTTCAAAACAAAGAAAGTAACAAGAGATAAAGAAGGACACTACATAATGATAAAGAGCTCAGTCCAACAAGAGGATATAACCATTCTAAATATATATGCACCCAACACAGGAGCACCAGCATATGTGAAGCAAATACTAACAGAACTAAAGAGGGAAATAGACTGCAATGCATTCATTTTAGGAGACTTCAACACACCACTGACCGCGAAGGATAGATCCACCGGGAAGAAAATAAGTAAGGACACACAGGCACTGAACAACACACTAGAACAGCTGGACCTAATAGACATCTATAGAACTCTACATCCAAAAGCAACAGGATATACATTCTTCTCAAGTGCACATGGAACATTCTCCAGAATAGACCACATACTAGCTCACAAAAAGAGCCTCAGTAAACTCCAAAATATTGAAATTCTACCAACCAATTTTTCAGACCACAAAGGTATAAAAGTAGAAATAAATTCTACAAAGAAAACAAAAAGGCTCACAAACACATGGAGGCTTAACAACATGCTACTAAATAATCAATGGACCAATGAACAAATCAAAATAGAGATCAAGGAATATATAGAAACAAATGACAACAACAACACTAAGCCCCAACTTCTGTGGGACGCAGCGAAAGCAGTCTTAAGAGGAAAGTATATAGCAATCCAGGCACACCTGAAGAAGGAAGAACAATCCCAAATGAAAAGTCTAACATCACAATTATCAAAACTGGAAAAAGAAGAACAAATGAGGCCTAAAGTCAGCAGAAGGAGGGACATAATAAAGATCTGAGAAGAAATAAACAAAATTGAGAAGAATAAAACAATAGCAAAAATCAACGAAACCAAGAGGTGGTTCTTTGAGAAAATAAACAAAATAGATAAGCCTCTAGCCCAACTTATTAAGAGAAAAAGAGAATCAACACAAATCAACATAATCAGAAATGAGAATGGAAAAATCACGAGACTCCACAGAAATACAAAGAATTATTAAAGACTACTATGAAAACCTATATGCCAACAAGCTGGAAAACCTAGAAGAAATGGGCAACTTCCTAGAAAAATACAACCTCCCAAGACTGACCAAGGAAGAAACACAAAAGTTAAACAAACCAATTACGAGCAAAGAAATTGAAATGGAAATCAAAAAACTACCCAAGAACAAAACCCCGGGGCCGGACGGATTTACCTCAGAATTTTATCAGACACACAGAGAAGACATAATACCCATTCTCCTTAAAGTGTTCCAAAAAATATAAGAAGAGGGAATACTCCCAAACTCATTCTATGAAGCCAACATCACCCTAATACCAAAACCAGGCAAAGACCCCACCAAAAAAGAAAATTACAGACCAATATCCCTGATGAATGTAGATGCAAAAATACTCAATAAAATATTAGCAAACAGAATTCAACAGTATATCAAAAGGATCATACACCATGACCAAGTGGGGTTCATCCCAGGAATGCAAGGATGGTGCAACATTCGAAAATCCATCAACATCATCCACCACATCAACAAAAAGAAAGACAAAAACCACATGATCATCTCCATAGATGCTGAAAAAGCATTTGACAAAATTCAACATCCATTCATGATAAAAACTCTCAGCAAAATGGGAATAGAGGGCAACTACCTTAACATAATAAAGGCCATATATGATAAACCCACAGCCAGCATTATACTGAACAGCGAGAAGCTGAAAGCATTTCCTGTGAGATCGGGAACCAGACAGGGATGCCCACTCTCCCCACTGTTATTTAACATAGTACTGGAGGTCCTAGCCACGGCAATCAGACAAAACAAAGAAATACAAGGAATCCAGATTGGTAAAGAAGAAGTTAAACTGTCACTATTTGCAGATGATATGATACTGTACATAAAAAACCCTAAAGACTCCACTCCAAAACTACTAGAACTGATATCGGAATACAGCAAAGTTGCAGGATACAAAATTAGCACACAGAAATCTGTAGCTTTCCTATACACTAACAACGAATCAATAGAAAGAGAAATCAGGAAAACAATTCCATTCACCATTGCATCAAAAAAAATAAAATACCTAGGAATAAACCTAACCAAAGAAGTGAAAGACTTATACTCTGAAAACTACAAGTCACTCTTAAGAGAAATTAAAGGGGACACTAATAAATGGAAACTCATCCCCTGCTCATGGCTAGGAAGAATTAATATCGTCAAAATGGCCATCCTGCCCAAAGCAATATACAGATTTGATGCAATCCCTCTCAAATTACCAGCAACATTCTTCAATGAATTGGAACAAATAATTCAAAAATTCATATGGAAACACCAAAGACCCCGAATAGCCAAAGCAATCCCGAAAAAGAAGAATAAAGTAGGGGGGATCTCACTCCCCAACTTCAAGCTCTACTACAAAGCCATAGTAATCAAGACAATTTGGTACTGGCACAAGAACAGAGCCACAGACCAGTGGAACAGATTAGAGACTCCAGACATTAACCCAAACATATATGGTCAATTAATATTTGATAAAGGAGCCATGGACATACAATGGCAAAATGACAGTCTCTTCAACAGATGGTGCTGGCAAAACTGGACAGCTACATGTAGGGGAATGAAACTGGACCATTGTCTAACCCCATATACAAAGGTAAACTCAAAATGGATCAAAGACCTAAATGTAAGTCATGAAACCATTAAACTCTTGGAAAAAAACATAGGCAAAAACCTCTTAGACATAAACATGAGTGACCTCTTCTTGAACATATCTCCCCGGGCAAGGAAAACAACAGCAAAAATGAGCAAGTGGGACTACATTAAGCTGAAAAGCTTCTGTACAGCGAAAGATACCATCAATAGAACAAAAAGGAACCCTACAGTATGGGAGAATATATTTGAAAATGACAGATCCGATAAAGGCTTGACGTCCAGAATATATAAAGAGCTCACATGCCTCAACAAACAAAAAACAAATAACCCAATTAAAAAATGGGCAGAGGAACTGAACAGACAATTCTCTAAAAAAGAAATACAGATGGCCAAGAGACACATGAAAAGATGCTCCACATCGCTAATTATCAGAGAAATGCAAATTAAAACTACAATGAGGTATCACCTCACACCAGTAAGGATAGCTGCCATCCAAAAGACAAACAACAACAAATGTTGGCGAGGCTGTGGAGAAAGGGGAACCCTCCTACACTGCTGGTGGGAATGTAAATTAGTTCAACCATTGTGGAAAGCAGTATGGAGGTTCATCAAAATGCTCAAAACAGACCTACCATTTGACCCAGGAATTCCACTCCTAGGAATTTACCCTAAGAACGCAGCAATCAAGTTTGAGAAAGACAGATGCACCCCTATGTTTATCGCAGCACTATTTACAATAGCCAAGAATTGGAAGCAACCTAAATGTCCATCGGTAGATGAATGGATAAAGAAGATGTGGTACATATACACAATGGAATACTACTCAGCCATAAGAAGCGGAAAAATCCAACCATTTGCAGCAACATGGATGGAGCTGGAGAGTATTATGCTCAGTGAATAAGCCAAGCGAAGAAAGAGAAATACCAAATGATTTCACTCATCGGAGGAGTATAGGAACAAAGGAAAAACTGAAGGTACAAAACAGCAGCGGAATTACAGAACCCAAAAATGGACTAACAGGTACCAAAGGGAAAGGAACTGGGGAGGATGGGTGGGCAGGGAGGGATAAGGGGGGAGGAAAAAGAAGGGGGGTATTAAGATTAGCATGCATGGGGGGGAGGGAGAAAGGGGAGGGTGGGCTGCACAACACAGAGAGGACAAGTAGTGACTCTACAACATTTTGCTAAGCTGATGGACAGTAACCGTAATGTGGTTATTAGGGGGGACCTGATATAGGGGGGAGCATAGTAAACATAGTATTCTTCATGTAAGTATAGATTAAAAATTTTTTTAAAAAAAAAAGAAGAAAGAAAGAAAGAAAGAAAAGGGGGATTACTCCTTGATAGGATAAAACTATTGGTAAATCAAAGATCAACGCATGCTTTAAATATCTTTAATGTTGATCACTTAAAGGGTGTCAGATGATCAGCTATGGAGGTACTCTTTTCTGATAATATTCCTTTCTCTTAATTAAAAAAAAAAAAAAAAAAGCAGTTACTGTGTGCTGACCTCCAATGAGTTCTGCACAGTGGTATAGAGGGCATGTCAAAGTGTGGGCAAAGGGTCTGTTTGTTTCTATGCAGAAGATCAAGGCCTAGCTTGGATACCCAGAAAATGAACTAAGATACGATATGAGGAGGAGCTTCCGGCATCAGCACTCTCTGGAGGACTTGTGCCGGGGGATGATCATCAAAAAGCCTCCACAGCATCTGGACGATGCTGTGGTTGTGGCTGCATCCAGCCCACGATCTCCTGGACTTGCCATAGGAATGAGGAGGGAGATGTCTAGGCTGGCATGTGCATACAGTGAGACAACGAATTTGACCGGATCTGTACTGTTGGAACTCAATCAGGAGGTGGGAGGGGTGCAAGGTATAGCACTCCAAAATCTTATGACTATAGACTATCTACTGTTAAAAGAACATATGGCATCTGAACAGATCCCAGTAATGGGCTGTTTTAATTTGTCTGATTTCTCTCAGACTGTTCAAGTACAGTTGGACAATATCCATCATATCATAGATAAATTTTCACAAATGCCTAGGGTGCCTAAATGGTTTTCTTGGCTTCACTGGAGATGGATGGTAATTATAGATTTGCTTTGTTTATGTCACCATATTCCTATTATGTTAATATGTGTGTGCAAATTAGTTAGTAGTTTAAAACCTATCCATACTTAAGGTACTCTACAAGAAGATATGTCAAAGAAATAATCAATCCACCCATGTTTCCTTCCATATGCTACATCTGTGGCTTTTCTTCTTTCTTCCTAATTACAACCCTTAAATAGAATTCGTGCCTCATATCGAATTTACCGAGTATCATAATTCCTCCAGGTGGTAAAGATACCTCGAGACAAGTGCTGGGCATAGAAGCCACAGGGCATAAATCTGCAAAGAAGTAAAAAGCTGACCTTTTCAAACAATATGGCTTCTCTCTCACTTACCAACTTTACATTTCCCTGTATGGCCCCGGAAGATGACTGGTTAGCCAGAGACGGGTAAGATTCCTCAAGGGAGGAACAACCTAAGACAGGCACAGTCGCAGGGGGGCCATCAGGTGAGAATTTGGGGATCAACATAGGTGAGGCTCAGAACCTCACCCCCCCTGCTTTGAGAGAAATCTTCTGCATCCGTGGATGTTTTGCTGCCCTTGTCTAGCCTGGATTAATACTTAGTCCATAGGCACACACCTGATCATCTGATCATCTACATTTGCCCTCTTACAGCACTAAACTATGTT
This sequence comes from Manis javanica, assembly GCF_040802235.1. Classification (NCBI taxonomy): domain Eukaryota; kingdom Metazoa; phylum Chordata; class Mammalia; order Pholidota; family Manidae; genus Manis; species Manis javanica. The sequence continues at coordinate 36,837,714 of NC_133162.1, forward strand.
TTCTACCTTTATCTTGCATCTACCTACCACTTCAGCATTTTATTAAAAATAAAAATAATAATAATAATAAATGGAGAAATGTGGGATCCACATATAAATCAAGTATAAAAATCAAATGAATATCCATATTTGACCTGATTGTTTAAAGTTCATAATGCGTGATCAAAACCAAAAGTTTCTGTGATGAATGCCCTTGTACTGTTCACCATGTAAGAATTTATTCACTATGTAAGAATTTGTTCACCATGTAAGAACTTGTTCGTTATGCTTCAGAAGATTGGAGACTGACGAGAATTAGACTTGAGATGGATTAATGATTGTACATTGAGCATTTACCCCCCTATACTGAATTTTATTGTTGTTAACAACCATTTGATCAATAAATATGAGAGATGCCCTCTCAAAAAAAAAAAAAAATCACACTGAATGTTGGTTTGACTTGGTGATGCTCCCCATACTCACTTTCTCCAAGTCTGGAGCAATACTGAAACCTGTCCCACAGTTTACAGGTGCCCTTGGCAGCTTTGTTCCCTCCTTCAATGTTATCCGATTCTGTTCTGTCTTGCAGCAATTCCCCCAGAATTTTTGGTCCATTTAGAGCAATTCATCTTATAAGTCAGCATGATCTTCAAATATCTATATATTTATTTTTATATATGTGCATATTTTTACACACACACACACACAAATATTTAAGTGTATATACACTTTGGGTTTGCTGTAGGGTTTAGATCAGGAAAGTAAGGCTGGATGAACAGGTGTTTGTTTATATTGCCATCTTGATCCAATATCGCTATAGAAGTTTTCAAACATTTTTGACATCCTACTTTTCAAACAAAATTTCACTTAGAGGATCAATACATTAAACAGATAAAAGCAAAACTAGTTGGAGAGACTCTAGTTGAAGCAGAGGAAGCAGCCTTAAATGTGAGTGGCCTCAGGGGTCCCCATTTGCACTCTACTGCAGTTCCTGAGTACTGCCATGGAATCTTAAAACATTGCAGAACAATTTAAAAACTACTGACATAATTTATAGCCCAGGAGTGTCTCACCCATAATAGGTTCTAAATAAATAGTAGCTATCATTATTACTATTAAAGACATTGTCCTTCACCTTCCCTAGCACAGCACCTTCCACAGGTCCTGATACCAGCTTCTGAGAGTCTCATCGTGGAGAAAAAGAAGTTAAAAAAAAAAAAAAGGAGAGAAAATCAACAATATAGGAGCTTCTAGTAAACATTCCTAAGCACTCTCCCAAGCCTCGCATGTCAACCTCACTTATTCCTCACAATGACCCTGAGGCAAGTGTTTTGATTCCCAGGATATGATGAAGACATAGAAGCTCAGACAGACATAGCAGGAATGTGCACAGATTCAAATGTAAGAAACATCTAGTTATTTTCTTAAATGTAATTAAGACTAACTCCTAGCATGATTCCACTAGAATGGCAGGAAATGACATTTCAGCCATGCAGAGGCTTCTCTCAGCAAGTCTTGACTCAGGATTCTGGGTCTTTCCCAGATTGCTAATGTATGCTGAAGGCCTCATTCCATCTGCTGGAGGATCTGCTAGTCACCCATTTTCTGTACTAGAAAACTTTCCTCTGGATTGGGCCATGCCATGGCTTCTGTGTGACCTGTGATGTCAAGGATCTTTGAAAAGCTGGGGTCTCAGTCTCTGGGATTCAGTATCTCAAGGTATTTCTCACCTCACAGCTCTCCGAACACCAGCTTCCTCCTCTGGCCACTGCATGGAGGGTACTCAGATCTCAGAAATCCTCTCACCCCCAGACACCTCTTTGTAGCAATGTCTCTTCCTTGTTTCCCTCAAAGAGTCCCTTTTGACACTTAGCAGAATCTTGCAGAGTTTGAGCTTTTAGAAAATGAAAACTGCTGCATGGAAATGTCTGCTTTCCTTGGGCAAAAAAACCTGAGGCAAAATACAGACAATCTTAGAAAGGGAGTAATGAGCACAGGATATGGAGATTATGCAACGTGATCCTCCATAGATTTTTTCCACAACAAAACCTAATTGATCTGAACTCCGACCATCATAAGAGGTAGAGCTAAGATTCAAAAGCACTCTTCCAGCTGTGCGTGCCACCTAAATAAAACTGCAAACTGAAGAGATCCAGGAACTTGAATCTTACAATCTGGACCCAGAACTATCTCACCTACAGAGGGACATTCCATCATCTTACATTTACACTATGTACCAAGGGCAGAATCTAAATTGTTCTCTTCTCAGAATCTCCACATGGTTTGTGCTTATGTAAAGCTGTGCTTGCCAGAACATAACAACAACACTCTTATAAAGCATTTAAATGAAACAAATCCAGGCATCTTCTCCAATGGTAATACAGGCATTATGTAAAGGAGACGTAATACAAAATGACTTTCTACACAGAGGTGTGCTTTCAGATTTTTGAGTTAGGTCCCTTTGAACAATAATTAAATATTTCTAGGTGGAAGACTTTTAAGCCTTTTTCAAACAACCAAGAATTTCATTTTGTTCTAAATTAATTTATTTGCAGTGCTAATAAGAATATTTAGTGATTCCTCAAAAATAAAATTTGAAATGGCTATAAAGTTAAATCACTGAGAAAACAGTCACTTAATTTTGAGTCTGTCTGAATATTTTTTGTGTGTAGTATTTTTACATTGACCTTGACTATCAAGAACACATTAAAAATACAAAAGCAGGGATGGGGGTAGGTGCTTTGAGTCCTCTGAATAACCAAAACAAGAGTTGTAATGCTCAAGTTTTCTTAAGTGAAACCCTTGGACACACAATCTTTGTGTTTACCCCAAAATTGGGTTTATCCCTTACTAAACATTTTTAATGTGTTGTATAAATTATGAAAGGAATCCAAGAAAAGTGGAATTACAAAGAAAACCTCCTGAGGTTCCACCACCCAAAGAATACCACTGTTAACCTTTTAATCTATTTCTTTTGGGATGTTTAGTATGCATGTTTCAAATCTCCCATTGTCACCATTGCCTGTCTTTAATAGTCATGGTCAAATGCACTCTTTTCTTTCCTTTTTACTAGTTTTTATAAAATATGCATTTCCCCCATTTAAAATATAGGCTCTTCATAAGCCTTTTTAATGGCTGAAGGTCTTATCCTACAGCTACATTACAGTTGCCTTAACTAGTTTTCTGTTATTCGACGCAGAGGGACTGTCTTCCAGAAAATCCGCTCTTTGGGATTCCATGCCTTGCATCTTAAACTGCCATTGGTGTACATGGCTAAGTGTCAGGGGTTTTTGGATGCTACAGGATAAATATCTTCTTAGAGTAACCAATTTTCCACAAAACTGGAAGAGGACATTAATTCTAAAATAAACACAACCCACTCATATTATCAAACAGAACTAGAAATGTATATATTTTTAAATAATGCTATAGATGGAACCTGCATTTTTAGAACTACGTGGTTGGTCTCTTGTGATACTTAATTTTGCATCTTCTTGATGTATACTTAAGAAAGCAGTGTCTGTATGAATATATATGAAAACAAATCAACCAATCCTTGCCTTGCTTTTATTGAGAAATTTCTATTGGTGTGGGCACAGGTAGGAAGGGTAAGGGGGATAAAGGTTTACAACAATTCTCAATCATAATATAACTTGGTCACAGAGATGGAAGTGCAGCATGGAGAGTATAGGCAATGATTCTGTAACATCTTTCTATGTTGACAGACAGTAACTGCACTAGTTGGAGTGAGGATTTAGTAATTGGTGTAACTGTTGAACCATATACTTGAAACCAATATGTTATTGTACATCACCTGTACTTCAATAAAAAAGAATAGAATTTCTAGGACTGAGTATCTGCTCCGTGCTCCATTTGAAGTATGTATAACCTTTGCTTGTATTTTACTTAACAAAACAAGAAAAGAGCCCTTTATTGTTGAACATATCGACATTATTTTCCTTATTTTTCTTTCTATTTGCATTATTTGAAGTGAGATTTATTTTATGTATGCTTTTCTTACTTATTCAAAACATTTTATGTTTAAAAATGGATTTATGAAGTGGCTTTTATAGCTCATTTTTTTCCAAAATTAAAAAACTATTATTAAAAAACAAAATTTACCCATCTCAACCATTTTTAAGTGTACAGTTCAGTAGTTTTAAATATATTTACATTGTTATGAGACATATCTCCAGAACTTTTTGTCTTACAAATCTGAAATTATATATCCATTAAACAGTACCTCTTTTCTTTTCTCCCTCACCACCAGCCCCTGGTAAATGCCATTCTACTTTCCTTTTTTATAAACTTGAGATACCTCAAATAATAGAATCATACAATATGACTGGCTTATTTCATTTAGCATAATGTCCTCAAAATTCATCCATGTTAGCATGTGACAGGATATCCTTCCTTTTTAAGGCTGAATGATATTCATATATATATATATATACACACCAAATTTTGCTTTTCCACTCACCCATTAGTAGACATTTGGGTTAATTCTACTTCTTGGTAATTGCAAATTGTGCTGCTATGAACATGAGTGTGCAAATATCTCTTTGAATCCCTGCTTTTGGTTCCTTTGGGTATACACCCAGCAGTGGGATTTATGGATCATATAATGGTTGTATTTTTATTTCTGGAGATCCTCTATACTATTTTCCATAGTGGTATTACCCATTTTTTTAAAAAGAAGAAATGGCAAAGAAATAGCATACTGGTGGAGGGTCATGTTGGACCAACACCCTAGATTCCCAAGGGGTAGGAATTCACTTCTGCAATGTCCCCTGTCCCCATTCCTTTCTCTGACAAAGCCCTGATTTCATTCAAGTGTTTACTATTCCTTCAGGAGGCTCATGAGTCAAAGGAATTGAACTTCATCCCCAGCGTTGGGAGTATATCTTGCTTACTCTAAACCACTCATGATGTGACCACTACCTTGCCACTGAACAGCTTAGGAACTCAGGCTGCAGTCATTCAGGAACAGCTTTCCTTGGAGAGGTGTTATTGGGAGAGGTGTGGGCTTGTGACCTAAGCTGGCCCAATCAGTTTTAAGGGAAAGGTTCCATGGTACAGTTGGGTAAAGGGTTTTCTTTTTCACCTTTAGAATATGAACAAAGAAACATATGACCCCATTTGCCCCTGTAAGCTGTTTATTAACAATGAGGGGCCATAGTCTGGAGACAGAACTGATAAAGGAAGACCAAACCAAAAGAACATCAAACAGATGGAATGGAGTCCTCTTGGCTTTGGGCCTGGAACCCTTCTGAAGTCTGGACTGCCTGTTAGTAAACTTCTTTGTTTAAGCTAGGTTTAGCTGGATATTGTTACTTGCAGCCTAATGCGTCCTACGTGATAAAACTCTCCTCTGTGTTCAGGAACTTTTGGGGAAAAGTTTGAGAATCACCTCTTTACATATTGGCTGGTCATTGCAGTCTAGTCTTTATATTACCAACCTGGGGACATTATGCCTAAGGACATTTTAAAATCTGAGAGGTTTCTGTTCTGTTGCTAAAGGTTGGATGAAGAAGGGGTTACCTCTTCTGCCAGGAGACGCCCTGTGACTAGATCTAACCTAGAGGAGGTGAGGTGGTTCCTTGGTGGTGACTTTGTAAGGGATGGAGTGCGTGCAGGATTGCTTGCCCATACTACCTTTATATGTGTACTTGAAAAAAAAATGCCCTTCCCAAGACACTTTACATCCATACAAAGGTAAACTGTCATAAGATACTGAGTATGTTAGCACAAAACATTTTTCTTTTGTTTGCCAGAAAATTTTCATAATGAATACACAAGTGTATGGGAAGTGAACAGCTCCTTCTTAGTTAGATCTGGTGCCATAAGCATGGCACCATCTGGACCAAGGAATGTGCAGCCTGTTGGAGACAGAATACAGAATGCAGAGCAGATGAGGAAGCTGGTAGAGATGTACTTACAGTTCATTGTCTTTTAGTTCAGACAGAATTTTGGTAAGAAAACAACTTTAATGAATAAACCAGAGAGAAAGTCTTTTTTTTTTTTTAGTTTTTCATTTTAAAATAATTGCAGACTATCAAAAAAGATGCAAAAAAAAAAAAAACCCCACACAAAAAACTCATCACCAAAAACCAAAAATCAGTTCTCATATATCCTTCACCCAGCTTCCCAGATGTTTACAACTTATGTAATAGTAGTACAACTTTGAAAAGCAAGATATTAACTTTGATACCATACTATTAACTAATCTACAGATCTTACTCAAATTTCACTGATCGCACACTACTATTTTTTATAGTGCTGAATCTGATCCAGGATCACACATTGCATTTAATTCTCATATTTCCCTTATCTCTTTCAACCTAAGATAGTTCCTCCATGTTTCTTTCTCTTTCATGACAATATGCTTTTGGAGAGCACTGATCATTTGTTTTGTAGAATGTGCCTGATATCCTCATGATTAAATTCAGGTTACACACTTTTGGCAAGAATACAACAGAAGTGACACCGTGGCCTTCTAGTGCATCATTTCAGGAGTCATGTGATGTTGATATGTCTCATTGCTATTGATGTTAAGTCTGATTACTTGGTTATGGTGATGTACACCTGTCTTCTCCACTGTAAATTTGCTCTTATTCTCTTTATAACTAATATCCTTTTTGGAGATGCTTTGATGATATGCATATATCCTGTTTCTCATCAAACTTTGTCCCACTAGTTTTATCATCCATTGATGATTCTTACCTACAACAATGATTTACTGTGGTATTGGTCAAAATTGGCCAAGATTTGAGCTTCATAATTAAGTTTAGAAAGATGCCTCAGGAGAAGGTGAGAAACATCTTGCAATCTGCGATATAATGAGTTATAATACATATTTGGTCATTCAGATGACCAAATATATATTTCCCGGGTATATTTCATCTTCATTCACAGTTCCTGAAAACACTTCAGGGCCTTAAAGGTGAAATGGGTGTCTTGTCATGTTAATGGACTTTTGGGACCCACCCAAGGGTGGGGCTGCAGGCTGAATCAGCCAATATCCAGTGATTTAGTCAATCATGACTATGCAATGAGGCCTCACAAAACGCTGAAAAGAACATACCTCTCTCTTGGATTCTTCTTTTCTGTAGGAGAGCTTCTGCACTTGCAGAACCAGAACGCTTCCATGCGCTATTCAGCCAGGCTGCAAGCTCCACAAGGATTAGAAGCTCCTTTATTGGAACTTTGCCCTAATGTATCTCTTCATCTGGTTGTTAACTTATATCCTTTATTAAAGTGGTAAACCTAAGTATTTTCCTGAGTTCTGTGAGCCTCTCTAGCAAATTAATCAAACCTAAAGGAGAGGTTGTGGGAACCTCCAATCTGTAGCTGGTTGTTCAGAAACGCAGGAAGCCTGGGGCTTGCAACTGGAGTCGAGTCGGGGATGGAGGGCAGTCTTGGAGGATGGAACTCTTAACCTGTGGGACGTGGTACTGTCTCTGGGTAGATAGTGTCAGAATTGAGTTGAGTTCTTGGACACCCTGCTGGTGTTGGTGAATAGATTGGTGGTGTGTGGGGGATGACTCCCTCACACACGCACATGCACATGCACACACACTGGAATCGGGCATGAGAACCCGAAAGGAGTTATACTATTACTGTGTACATTATTGCCTTATATTGAAAAAATACACAATCTGATAGTATAATGTGGTGACAAAGAGCAGGAGCTTTGCAATCAGACAGATCCAAATAGACATACTGACTCCATTGTGTATTAGCTGCATTATTTTAAGCGATTTAACTTTTCTGGGTATCAGTTCCCTTATTGGTGCAGTAGGGATTATGGAGTCTACCTTATAGAGTCTCATGATGAATATAACGAACATAAAGCACTTTGCAAACTGTCTGGCACACAGTAAATGCTAAGTAAATGCTAAGCTATTATTATAATGATAATGGTTATTGTTATTGAATCAATCTTCAGCAGAAAGAAAACCCAAAGGTACTTTCTTGGTTTAGTTACTTATGTGAAAAATACCCTTTCTTTTTTCAAAATTTGTAGTCTTTTATGAAATCTACCTGGGAAGAATATACTCCTGATGTACCAGTTAAATGAGCAAGAAACTAGATTCAACACACACATACACCCCCCACATGCCCATAATTTTGAGTGTGATGACAAAAGAGAGAGACTGGCAAAGATAAAAGTTAATATAAACATGGAATCTAGGATTACTGAGCACACCACCGACACTGCTGGGTTTTTGTTTTTGTTTTTGTTTTTTTTGACCCAGTAGTTGATACCCTGTTCACAGTAGTAGAACTCTACTGTGTGAGCAAATGGAAACGTGCCACCCTAAAAAAAAACCTTTATTTCTCAAGTTCCCTTGCAACCAATGGTGGCTAATATGACCAATAATCAAAAGTAAGTAAGCAAAAAGAGCTACAAATATTACATGTTGACTACTAACAGCTCCAGTTTGGTTAACAAAAATGCCCAGGCAGTTCTCTGGCACTTCATCTTTTACTCATGCCAGTAAATAAGACCAAATAGTAATAAGCAACTCATGATGAGTGTCACCACCAAGTAGTTGCTACCCAAAGGGCTCATCTAAACAGCATGGCCTGAGACAGAGGTGGCAAAGAGATGGTATTTATGTTTTGATTGGCTGGTGTGGATGTTTAATAAATTGTGTGAGTTATTAAGTATCACACAGTAATTGAGATTTCTTGATGTTCTTATAAAATTCTAGGTCTGAGGTTTTGGGTGGTACCAGTTAACTGCAGCTGCCCCACTCTAGCACACCTTTCTATTCGATATTGCTTTTCTTACTGTTTCCAACTATCATCAGGTTTGTTCTACTGTTCTTCTTATAATAAAACATATTTTAATTTTAACGAATATTTGATCTCTGTCTAAAAGAAAAATAGATGGATAGAGCTTTGTTTTTTATACCTCATGCACTGGCAATTCAGTTACCTGCCAGAGGGCACAGAATTTGAAAAAACATTCAAACACATGCTTTCCAACTTCATCTGCAGATCAGCAATCCTTCTAGCTCATTCCCAATGCCCCATTTCATGTATGTTACTTTAGCCACCTTCACAACCACCATTGAAGGAAGCATTAGCATCTCATTAGGATGGGAGATATTAGAATGATTTTTCCGAGGTATTGTTGTGTAATTACTGTGCTGAAATTTTGACTGCTGTTTTGTTGATTTGCAAAGTTGTTATCTCTGAGTGTTCTTTTTCAGAAAACAGGAATGGGTAGAATAGGTAGACCAAAGGACATTTGTGTCACCTAAATTGGTGACCTCACATCATTGCTTCTTCACCAACCTTTTCCTTGTCATTTATAATGAGCTATTATTATTGAGCACTGTGTGACAGGCATTACACTGAGGGCTTTACCTCCACTGAAAAAGTTAATCATAATAACAACACTTTGAAGTCTGTTGAAAGATTAATTTCTTTTTAAGTTGACTCAGGATGCATATATAAATATAACATGAACATGCATCTGTGATTTTATTTAACATATCAATTAATGATGAAATAAGTAAGATGTTACAACCAGTTTAAGGGAGAACCCAAAGAGCAGACATATGTGTTTATCCCTCAAGAAAGCTAAAATGAACTTACTTTATAGGTGCAAAACTGATCTAGTCACAGGACAATTGATCGTATACCGCTAGACACAATTTGCACATCTATGGACAAGAATGATTTGCATTACTCTGTTGTCTACAACTTACAGAGTTGGAAATAGCTCAAAAACAATGGAATGCAGAGATGTTTTAATGGGATATCCCACCAGTCTTTTTTTATTTTCATTTCATAGTTTTTCCTGAAAAGTACTTCTATTGTTATTCCCCCTTTAAAAATGAGGAAATTGTAGCCAAAAAAGGTTACATACATTTTCCAAGATCTCATAACCAGTAAGTGGTGGAAGCATATCTGAACACAAATGTAACTGAATCTGGAAAAAAATAATTCAGTTTATTAAATCTGTTTTCCTCTTGGATTCATTGTGCTTGCAAAATTCAATTCAAAGCAAGCAAGAATCAAAAAACAGGAGCCTACTCCTTCTTGCTTTCCATGCTATAGCTGTTATAAACTGGCAGCCTGAATTCAGCCCAAGGAAATTTTTTTTTACTTGCTCAACTTAAAAAAAATTTTTTTAAATTAGTTTTGACCATTATTATTTACCTGTTACCATGCAACAAAATTCCTTCAAACTTAGTGGCTTAAAAACAATAAGAATCTATGGTCTCAGTGTCTTACCTGAGTGGTTCTGGCTCAGGGTCTCCCAAGAGTTTGCAGACAGGATGTTGGCTGGCACTGCATCACCTGAAGGCTTGACTGGGAGTTGGCTCACTCCCCTTGTTGGCCTGGTGTACAGGCTGGTCGCTGGGAGTTCTCAGTTACTTCCATGTGGACCTCTTCCCAGGTTACCTGAGTGTTCTCATTTCAGTGTGGCTGGCTTCCCCCAGAGTGAGTGATCCCAGAGAAGGCAAGGCAGTCTTTCATACCTTTTATAATCTAGCCTTGGAAGTAGCTCACATATCTTCAGTTCTGCCCTATTTTATTGGGCACTCAGACCAACCCTGATGCCGTGATACAGTGCCCAGGACACATACCATGGAGAAAGGTTATGAGGCAGTCTCAGAGACTGACTACCACATGAACATTTGAACATCATGAGATTTCACCTCAGAATATGGATTTCTGCCTTCTCTTGAACATGCCAATCTGGCACCTCTGGGCCTGCATTTACACTTGACAATAAACAGTTGTGAAGTTGAAGTTGAATAGCTACTACTCACTTTGGAAGGGGCATGAACCTCCTGGATCCATCCTAGTTCCCACTCAACTCATTTACATAACCCGTTTGGCCCTGTGACATCTTTTTCGCATTAAAAGTAATGCGCAAGATCTCCTTGTCTTTTGACAGGCTTTAAAAAAAATTTAATGAATGACAAAAGGAGAAAAATGTAAAGGTGATCGGGTTTTCTGGGTGCTGCATGTTTCCCTCAGTTGGAGTGCTATCATCCCCTTCCCTGTTTCCCACCGGCCACTGTGTGTCTACTCCCTTCTGCTTTATTTGATAGTTACTGTGTCTGTGAGACTGTTTGGGAGTTGCTAAGTGTAACTCCTAGGGAAGTTTTGAGGTGGGAAGATGAACATTATTCCATTTGGTGACCTTTCATGGGGAGAAAGTACATAATTTTTTCAAGGCATGTAATCAAGATAAATCCAGGTAATTTCATGATGAGGGCTTGACAGGTAAAAGGAAATATCCTTATGAAAAACTGGGAAGTATGCCTTGACCTTATTTTAGCTGGTTGTCACTTCATCCTGTAATATTTTTTCCATTGCTCCTTTCTCCTTTTTCCATTGTTCCTTTCCATTTCTTCTTTCTTGACTAATGTCAGTCAAGTTTTTAAATAAATTATAACTCTCAATGCAACTTGAGATAAGAGTTGACCCTGGCCATTAGCTCTAGGATTGCATGTGTGACAGTTCTGGTAAGGAGATCCAAGTTCCCTGGCTACATGGATCAGTAAAAGAAGACAGTGACCCAACAGGACCCATCAGAACTGATCCCAGGACTTTTTTTTTTTAACTATTGAAGGTCCTACCTAAGGATGAGGCTAACACAGAAGTAAGGAAAGTTGAGAGATTAGAGACTGATTCCTGATGATACTTTTGAACACTTGGATCTAACCATGTATGACTAACTTATCGCTAAACTTTTCAGTTACATAAGCAAATAAATTCCCTTTTTCACTTGAGTCATATTGAGTGAGGTTTCCATTACTGTAACCAAGAGTTCTGAATAATACAGCAAATCTGCAAATGAGACTGACTTGGGTTCCAGTTTTGGTTCTGCCACTTACCAGCCATGTGACTTTACACAAATACCTTAATCTATTTAAACCCTGAATTTTCTCATTTGCAAAGTAGGAATAAAACTAGAACTTAACTCATGAGGCTGTTAGGAAAATGAAATGAAAAAGTCACAAAATGCTTAACATAGTATTTGACAGAGAAAATACTCAGTAAATATTTTCACAGTTCACAGGTTCTGTGCTGTACAGCAATGATTTATTTTAGTCATTTCCTCATACACCTCACAGTAGGGAAGGTAGGTGTGATTTTCCTCACCCTAGAAATCAGGATACTGTGTCTTAAAATAGTTAAGATACTGGCCTGAGACTTTTTTGAAGTGTGGTTGACAGACAGTATTTTGTTAGTTTCAGGTGTACCACAAAGTGATTCAACATTTGTATACATTGCAAAGTGATCACCATGATAAATTCAGCTACCATCTGTCATTGCACAAAGTTGTTACATATTGTTAACTACTTTCCTGATGCCGTACATTGTATCCCTGTGTCTTACTTATTTTATAAGTGGGAGTTTGTACCTTTTAATCCCCTTTCCCTATTTAGCCCATTCTCTCCTCCCCCTACCCACCCTGGCAACCACCAGATTGTTCTCTGTATCTGTGAGTCAGCTTCTTTTCTGTTTTGTTTGTTCATTTGTATTGTTTTTTTAGATTCCACATATAAGTGAAATCCTATTTGTCTTTCTGATTTATTCCACTTAGCATAATACCCTCTGGCCCATCCATGTTGTCCCCAAAGCAAGATTTCATTCTTTTTTATGGCTAAGTAATATTCTATTAGGTTGCATATACCACATTTTTTGTCCATTTGTGGGTGTACCACATGTTCTTTGTCCATTCATCTACTGATGGACAGTCAGGTTGCTCCCAAATCTTGGTTATTGTAAATAATGCTGCAATGAACATAGGGTGTATATGTCTTTTTAAATAAGTATTTTTGGGTTTTTTTGGATAAATACCCTGAAGTAGATTTTGCTGGATCTTTTTTATTTTGAGGAACCTCCATACCATTTTCCACAGTGGCTACACCATTTTACATTCCCACCAACAGTGCATGAGGTCTCCCTTTCTCCACATTCTTGCCAACACTTGTTATTTCTGAAAAAAACCAACTCTTTATTGACTGAAATAAGACATGTCATCTGCCACTGAGCCCAGAGTTCTTGCGGTTTGTGTCTGTCATGGTTCAGGAAACAGAGACTAATGTGGGTATTATAAGCAGAAATCACTTAATTATCTAAAATAGTTGTTTATAATTCCATTTATTAGGTGGGGGAACTCTGCTTTTAATATCGTGTAGCTAGGAGTTATAATGGACCAACCCATGCCACAACAACCTAGTTAACATATATATATGTAAGTGACTTTCTACATCTAGGAGTGCAGCTGCTGGATCCCAAAATATATGAAAATTCAACATTATAAGATTATGTCAAATTATTTCCAAAATGGTGTCTCATTTCACAATCCCACTCCAGTCAAAACTGCCACCACTAGCTGTCCCAGTCTGTCCCCTACCTGCTCTGCTTTCATTTGTTCATGTGGGAGTCTCCCCAGAGACCTCCTCTTCCTTTCTGGCAATGAGAGATACTTCACCGAGTGTGTTGTACTGGAGGAACCTTTGAGGTAGGGCAGGAGGATGGGCTGAGGACGAGCACATAGACAGGACAGACGTTACTGGTTAAGTTTTAGCCATTGGGTTGAAAGTGGGCTCATGAATGTTACTTGCATTATTATAAACAAAGATACAGGCAAAAATAAATAATGGAGGTAAAAAAAATTTTTTTTAATATACTTCACTGGAAGGACTGAAGGACTGGCTTCAAGTGGAGTTTGCAGAAAGCACTCCCAGAACCTGACATAACTTACCATACAGGGATGCCATACACTGGAGGCCAGGACAGCTGAATTCAAGAACAAGTCATTGTATCTCCACTGTAAGCTAAAGATTGGAAATCACAGAGCCACTGCGATTGCCACTACAACTTGATACCTGGAAAGCTGAAGAATGGATGCTGGAGAAAGCTGCTGCAGGAAAACCTGTGTTTCCTAATACGCTTGCAGTAGGAAGCAGCCAGTGAGGCCTCTGCCTCATTTCCTACCTTCCAGAGCTCATTTGGGTGCACCCAGTTGACAGAACTGAATTAGCAGAACCAAATTAGCATCCGGAAATCTAGCTGCAAAGGAGTCTTAGAAATGTTTTAGCTTTTCAGCCTTAGAAATATAGAACGTTACCCCAGAAGGATGAAATGGAAACCAAGCAAACTAATCAATAGTATCTATGGCAGAGACAATGCTGTTTTCATCAAACCCACTTCATTTTCCTGTCAGGCCTATAACTAAACTACATTCCCTTCTTCCCAAGGTCAGTGAAGCCATATGGCTGACTTCTGAATATGTCAAATGAAATATGTGCAGAAGTGATCTGCCACTCACAAGCTGGGCTCCTAAAACATCCCTGGTGGTCATCATGCTCTCTATCCTCTCCCAGCTGCTGGCTGGATACCCACACTCTGGCAAACTTAGGAGTCATGCTTTGAAGATGGTTGGAGCCTCTGCTAGCTTTGGCTCTGTTACTTGACTGCATGGAGCAGAGTTGCCTCTCAACCTCCCCCCTCTACATTGGACTATAGAGTGAAAAATGAACTTTATTGTGCTATTGTGTATATTGTGTTAAGCCACTAAGACTCAGAAGTTCTTTTTTTGCAACTAGCATTAATACTATGATGAAAACCACAAATGGAACCTTGAAGTGCGAGGGTCGCTCCAAAAACAAAAACCTAAAATAAGTGGCACTGGCTTATGATGCCAGCTGTAGGAACAAAGGAAATTGATTCCAAAGGCAGAAAAGGTGGCAGTCCATGCTGTGTGATGGCAAAACACTCAGTAAAAATTCTCGCTTATAATTACTTAAGAGGCAGGACATATGCTTACTGAGCTGTCCGCTCTAAGAGAAGCAGTTGGAAAGACCCAAGCTGTTAGTGTGAATTGGCTGCTGCTGGCTGGCAAGTTCAGGCAGTTTGCAGGAAGAAATGTGAGAAAATAAGAAAATTATATAAATTGGTATCTTGAAGTGGACCACTTCTAGGCCCCAAACAGTAGGAAGTAAGGTTCAGAAAACTATGAGCAACAAAAGCCTATGACAAAGGTGACATTAAAGTTGTGGTCTTCCCGCTCAGTCCTGACAGATTCAAGGTGGGTGCCACCATTAAGTTGAAAGAAGCATGAGGATTAGTAAAAAAGACACAAAGAAAAGAACTATGTCTAGGAAAGTATTTTGAGTATAGTTGGTGGCACAAGAACTATCTAAAAGGAAATCAATGAGAAGCTTGTTAAGTTTCTGAGGAAATAATATTTCCAAAGAAAACAAAAGTCTAAGACAAAGGCTAGTTAAGGCACAAAACAACACTCAGCCTTGGACTCCCAGCTTTCCAGAGGAAGGAAACAGACTCCAAAGTAGGCATAGCCCCAGAAATAGCTTCCTCCCTACCACCCCCTTCAGATATCTCCATGGAGGGTAATGGCCAATCCAAAGAATTCCCAAAGACAGGAACCAGGGGGCACAGAGAAATATGGGTGAAGTAATTCCTGTCCTAGAAGAGAAACAGAGTCCGATCAAAGACATTTAATGGTACTTCTGGTCGGGGAAACGTCATAATGCCCTCTGACTGCTTTGGACCACTGTCAACTTTGTCTTTCATTTCTTCCCTTTCCAAATAGGACACTGAATTTATTTGTCTGCTTGCTTCTGTATAATTGAGGATGAGAAAGGAGCAGGTATAACTTCAGCTTGTAAATTACTCAACCAAAAAGAACTACATGGGTACCAGATGAGGATGACTGAGCATCACTCATGGCTTTTAGCTGGATTCAGTGGCTTTGGAGAAGGTTCTCAGGGGTGGAGGTGGGGAGGAATTTATTCTATACTGGGAGGAAGAATGAATGGGAAATTCTGTTGAGCAGAGAGCAAATAGTGGCAGAGACAGACCATATGTTTTCCAAGCTCATTTCTCTTTCCTCCCAGGCATTGAACTACAATTCTCAAACTCCTAAAATTAGATGGAGGCCACTTGATTGAGTTCTGGCCAACAAGATGTGGACAAAGAAGCTGTATTATATTTCTAGGCCTAGTCCCTAAAACATTCCCCACATCCTCTATGCTCTTGTTTGTCCTTCATCTCCTATCTTGATGTCAACACGGCGGGTAACACTAGGCTCCTAAATGACTGCCCAGAGTGGAAACCCCCATCTGACCACTTTGAGAGCAACAAAGAAGTTTTTATTGTTTTAAGTCACGGATATTTCAGAATTATTTATTACAGAAACTAGTGTTAATTATGTTAATAAAATCTCCACAGTACTAATGTAACATGCTAAACGTTATATGAAAAATGGGCAGCTAGATGTTTACTCAGAGACTCCAGACCTTTTAAATACATTATTTCAGCTGTTAGATGATCACAGACCAGCCCATCTGATAAATAAATTTCAATTTTCTAGGGACTGCATTTCTGACACAAATATACCCACCCACAATGAAACAATGGATATATCTTATCTAAGTGTGCCTGAGGGGTGGGCCAGAAAGATGCCAAGTGAAGTGGGGAAAGCCTTAACATTGTTTACAGGTACGGTTCCAGATCGAATCCTGCATCAGTGTCACAGATGGTCTGTCACTCAAGACCCAACCCAGGGAAGAGAAACCACCTGCATGTCTAGAAGACAAGAACTATGGGGCAGGAAAGAAGGAGAGGCAGAGAAGCTAATCAGAGACAGCGAGGCAACGCAGACATGAGCAATGTAAGAAGCCACTACCACCCTCAGACTGGCAAGACACAGGGGCAGGTGGTATATTCACAGCCCAGGAGTTGAGATCACCCAGCAGGAGAGAGAATCAAGGCAGACGGGTGCCATAGGCACTGGAGACCTCAGAAGCCAGAATGCCTCCCAAGGTGGTGTGGGAAGGAGAGGAAGACCCTGCCATTCCCTGTCCGGTGTGTCCCCCTGACTAAAGCAGCACAAAGACAACCAACCTGGGAGCCCAAGAAAGACCACCTGTGGGAGCCTGCCTGCCCACTTCACTGAGCAGGGCAGGGGGATGTCAGGCAGAGGATCTGGGCTCACACAAGCATAGGATCCACAGAAACTGCCCTGAGACTGCCATGCTATGTGGAAGGGTCATGTGGAGGGAGAATGATGACCAGCCAGCCCCAGGTTCTCTAGTCATTCCAACCTGGTGCCAGACATGGAAATGAAAGAGCCACCTTGGACATTTCAGCTCCAGCAGACACGAGTTAGAGAAAAACTGAGGAACCAAACCACAGCTAGAATTTCAGTCTCAGAGATACAAGTAAATAAGGCCCCAGTTAAACAAACCACCCCACTATCCAGTCATCATTAAATAGACGAGCTATTTCTGAGCTCTGTCCAAATTCCAGATCCACAAAATCAGAAGCATAACAAATGTTATTTAATGCCACTAAACAAACAAAAACTTTTTTAGTACACCATGAGATTTGAAAAAGATAACTTGAATGAGACATACTGGCTGCAAGAAGTGCCATTCCTACCCTAGCCGCTGAACTGGATCCTATGTAAAAAGCAGTTGCTCACCATTGGCATTGACTTTGATTCCAAATAACATGTGTGACCTCTGCAGAGCAGCAACAGGGATGCCAGCTGAAGGCTCATCCTGGCAAAGTTCTCTTCTGCTTGAGCCCAGAGGACAGGGGAGATCTGTGAAAGCTGGCACTCTTCCAACTGCTGAGGGGCGCTCCAGCCACTCTGTTACCTGACACAGCAACCCCGTCTTGCCGTACCGGGAAGGCAGAGAAAGATCTGGCTTTGTTTAACTACATTATTGGGGTTAAATGAACCTCACTTAATGGGCATTTAATAATAACGATAGCTAATATTTACTGAGCATCTCACAAATGATTTTAAATTCCTTATCACCATTCTCAAATGGTCACTCAAACTGCCTGGCAGTTTCAGAAGTAAGCTAAATACCCATCTTCTCTCAATACCCACTGCCATCCTCTTTCTCCTCTCTGTAAGCTGAGGACCTCACCTCATGTTTCACTGTGATCTCCAAAACTAGACTTCTTCCTGCCATCTGATTTACTTCTTTTCTCTTTCAACAATGGAGGAAGTACCCCTCCTCCTATTAAAGACCTCCTTCCATTTGTGTTCTAGATCATCCCACCACCTTCACTCTCTCCTCTGATCATTCTATCAGCACTCAAATAGGCTCCACTTTGAAAACTTTGCTTTGACCGCTAAGGTCCCTCCAGGTACTGCCCTGTTTCTCTCCTCATCATGGGACCCTCACTGCTTGGAACAATGGCTTGCACATGGTAGCATCATTTTTAAATATTTGTTGAATGAATATACAAAATAGAGATTGTTAGAGCTAGGACATTTTTAAAAGAGAAATGAGGCTCTTTTGGAAACAAGATTCAAGACCAGACTGCAAAAGAAATAAGAGGACCCAATAATTGTGATGAACTGCAGTACTGTTCAGGCACTGGAATATCATAGCAGATGTTCACAACCATGGTGTTAGGTAATACGAGATATACCGCCTTTTGGGAGGCACTATGGGTGAGTTATGAAGCATGCAGTTTCTAGAGCCACCTAGACCTGAGTTCAGTGTCAGTTAATCATTTTTTGCTTTGTGAACTTGGATGAGTCAATGAGCCCCTCTCAGTTTTAGGGGTTCCTGCAACTGGAACATGAGGATAGTAATAGGATCCATTTCACATGACTACTCTGATTAAAGAGACAACACTTACAGTGTAAATATTAGATAATAAGACTAAAATTTTGCTAAACCCAGCTCCATTCCTAAAATTATGCCCAATACTTAGGGTCACTCTGAGTATAGCCTATCACATTTCTAGGCAGCCGTACCCCATCCTTAACCAAATCATAATTAGAAGATACTCAAAAAATATTGATGACTGACAGGGAATTTGTTCATGTGGGGTATGTTTCATTGCGGTACAGTTGTTATTGGTAGTGCTGATGCTATATTTTCCCATCTCTGTTGACCAAAAAAACCCCAAGGAACCTAAATAGGCAACAAGAGTATTAGGTAGAAAATACTCCATCAGCAGGGAGAAGAGTAACCAGTTTAGATGAACAATAACAGAAAAGGACTGGCCTGGGCCTTCTCCAATGATTAGTTCCAATAGGTAATTTTCCTTACATTTGATTTATCCTAATGGGAAGGACCTTCTATTCAGCAAGTATCTGTGAAGTGCTACCATATTTGATACAGCATACGCTAAGAGTACCTCCTCTACGTCCACCCCAACCTTAGTTAACCTCTATTTGATATTTAGAGTTCACCTTGGGTATCATCTCCTCCGCTAAAGCTTAAGACAAGGTCAGGGCACCGGCGGACATGTTCTGACAGCACTGGGAGCTTTACCTTTCTTGCACTTTGCAGGTGCGCTTACACCTTTACTTTTGTGGTGATTGTGTGTTGAACGCCTGTCTTTTCTGGAATCTAGATAAGGATAGGGACTTTGTCTGGTTTTGCTCAAGCTTGTATCTCTGGTACTTAGCTTGGTGCCTGCTCTGTAGTAGTTGCTCAATTCCAAGGAAAGGAAAAGACTGAGGCTCTGATGAGGCTTTCATGTCACTGTTAATGACAAACACTGCAGAGCAGGTTTTGCTTGTTTTTGGTGACCTCTCACTCCCCAAGGCAGCTCTGCTCCTAGGGCCCTGCAGAAAGCAGTATGAAAGCCTTTTTATATATATATATTTTTTTTCATTAAAATATAATTTATATACAATATTATATTGGTTTCAAGCATACAACATAGTGATTTGACAGTTAAATACATTATTAAATTAAATGCTCACCTCCACTAGTATAATTACTGTCAACATAGATGTTACAGAACTATAGACTGTATCCTCTACGCTGTACTTTCATCCCCATGACTCCTTTATATTATGATTGAGATTTTGTGTCTTTTTATCCCCTTCACCTGTTTCTCCCACCCACCCATGCAAATCATTTAAAATAGTCTCTTGTATTTCTTGCATGATGTGCTCCATGGCAAATCTCTAAAGAAGGTGCCAACACCAATAACAAAACAAAAATGAAAAAAAGTTCATCTAGGATCAATATTATTCTGGTAGTCAAAGTTCTAGTAATTCTTTTTGAACTATGCCTTGAATTGTCTTTTCTGGGTGCTCACACTGTAACATAAATGTGGGTAAGTGGATGGATGCTTGGGAATGCTTGATGCTATCTCCATTTTAGCAAGTACCTAAAATTTCTATAGTGATAGTGTATAATGACGGTGTGGCAACGGGTTTTGTGTGTGTCTTCAGAAAGTAACAGTAAATCACCTCTTATATGGTATTTTCCAATATTATTATATTTGGTCTCCCAGCTAAGGACTTCCTCCCCCAATCCATTCTCCAGCCTGCTACTAGAGGTCCTTACAGAATGTAAATCTTGTAGTTTCTGACAGCCTAGAACTCTTGAATAATTTCCTGTGGCCCTCAGGAACAAGTCCAAGCTCTTTGCTATGTGCAGAAAACCATCTGAAATTTGGACCCCCATCTAATGTTTTCAGCTGCTATAGCTCACATCCTCCATTGGTAAGCTGTCCTTCAGCCTTATGGAACTCTTGGCAGTTTCCCAAACATGTCAGGTGGTTTCATACCACCCTCAAAATCTACTCCCTCAGGTCTGAATGGATTTCCTTCAACCTAACCTGAAGAAATCCCTTTTTTTTTTTTGAGAGGGCATCTCTCATCTTTATTGATCAAATGGTTGTTAACAACAATAAAATTCTGTATAGGGGACTCAATGCTCAATGCACAATCATTAATCCACCCCCAGCCTAATTCTCATCAGTCTCCAATCTTCTGAAGCATAGCGAACAAGTTCTTACATGGTGAACAAATTCTTACATAGTGAATAAGTTCTTACATGGTGAACAGTACAAGGGCAGTCATCACAGAAACTTTCGGTTTTGATCATGCATTATGAACTATAAACAATCAGGTCAAATATGAATATTCGTTTGATTTTTATACTTGATTTATATGTGAATCCCACATTTCTCCATTATTATTATTATTATTATTATTTTTAATAAACTGCTGAAGTGGTAGGTAGATGCAAGATAAAGGTAGAAAACATAGTTTAGTGTTGTAAGAGAGCAAATGTAGATGATCAGGTGTGTGCCTGTAGACTAAGTGTTAATCCAAGCTAGACAAGGGCAATAAAACATCCATGGATGCAGAAGATTTTTAAGAAATCCCATTTTTATTAAAAATTCAGCTTGAGGGTCATTTCCTCCCTGAAACCTGTTTTAACATTCATCTCAGTACCCCCTACACTTTCCCTACCCCAGGCTCACTCTCTCGAGTCCTCTGGAGTTACCTCTCATTGCACAGGTGACATACTTCACTTTGTTCATTGTTTCTTCCCTTAAAGCAGCCAGGGTAATCTGCAAAAGACCCCCTGCCTTTCTCCCTAAGAGAAAGTGACCTTGCCTAAAACAGTCCTAACTCCCCCACCTCCCGTCCATAAAATCTTTCCATTCTGTGCAGTTCTTCAGAGCATCTCTCTCCTTGCTAGAGGGGATGCTACCCAATTCATGAATCCCTTAATATAGCCAATTGATCTTCAAATTTACTTGGATGAATTTGATTTTTTAACAGTACGTACTGGAGATGCTAGAAAACCATCTGACTTCTCTTTCCCCTGAATAGTAAGCCCCTCGAGAACAGTGAAGGCACCTATTTTGTCTTTGTATTCCCACCATCTTTAGTGTCCACAACATAGCACACACTTAAAAAAAGATTGGTAAATAAATGAGTGAATGAATGAAGGGAAAGAAATGGCTTGTGGGTTCCTTTCTCCCTCATGTTCTTCCAAACGTTACTTGTTCCATGCCCCTGGTGGATGGAGCACGTGATAGCTCATGCCTCTGAGTTACACCGCTGAGACACACCCCCCTGAATAAACCTGTGAGATGCCACCTGACTTCCTACCACATGCCGGTGTAACTGATCCAGTGTATCAGCGTGACAAGGCGGGAGAAAGGAAGCAAGTGGAGGACATTCTGTCCCCAGGACCAGTACTTCTGCTCTGCCTGGGGCTGAGCCACCTGGCTCAGGCTTTCCTCACCATGCCTGGGAATCAAGCTGAAGAGAACAGATCCTTGGAGATACTGCATTGCTAAAGCTCTTATTTGTATCTCTGATGTAAATTGCTTCCTAAACTACTCAGCTTAAATTATATGGGAATTTGAAAACTTATCTATTTGAATATTTAGAAGTGGCAGTGGAGATTTTTTAGCAAATATACAGTAGAAAGTAAGAGACACTCTGGGTGAAATATCACCTAAGTCATCTATTCAGTCATAAATAATTACCAAGAGTTTCCTAGGGATACAATGATGAGTGAGAGTCATCTGCCTTAGTGGAGATCACAGTGCAGTGGGGGGAGACAGACAAACCAATAGTATTATCTGACTTTTTCATAGCACTTATGATGTGCTGGGCACTTTACATATATTAACTTATTTCATCATTGTAACAATTCGGTGATGTCCTATTATTATCCCCATTTACAAATGAGGGAACAGATGTATTGAAGAGTCATAAACTGAGAGTCATGAAGGTGAAGTATAGGGAGTAGAAAGACAGTCTAGTCCTAAGGATCAGGGAAGGTGTCTCTAAATCTAAGAGGTTGAAGTGAAAATCTGAGGACTGAGTTGGGATCTAGTAGACAAAGAAGCCTGAGGGAAGAGAGTTTCAGGGACTGGAAACAGCGATGCAGAGGGATAGTCATTTGTTCGAGGAACTGACTGACAGGCTGCTCTATAGCAGGGGAGGCAGGCAGAGGCCACAATCACCTAGGTTTTTTCCTCTATGTCTTCAAATAGTATAATAAGGTCCGAGAAGTAGAGAGAGATTTGGATTTAGTCGTAGCTTTGCTCTTAATATATAATAGCCTCAGTCATTTCTCTGTGGCTCAGTTTCCTTATCTGAAAAAAATGAGTGGATGCAACAGAGTCCTCAAGAGGTCCATACGCTTCTAGAGTTGGGGTTCTAGGTCAGGCTCTGCTAGAAGGAAGTGCCAATCTGAGGTGCAAGCCCAGGCTGTTGCTGAGCATGCTAAGGCCCAGGGGACCTGGCAACTCAGTGGACCTGCCAGCATTTGCCAGCAGGGACTCCTCTGTAGATTGAATAAATACAAATGATAGAGAACATAACATGTAATAAATCATACGGTAAGTATGACTGTGAGCATGGTTTGTTCCCCTTGCTTGAAATGAAGGGTGTACTGTTAACAATGACAGGGTAATAATGATAACTACCTCTTTGGAGCATTTACTGTGTGCCAGGAATTGTGCCAGGTACTAAGTACATGTCTCATAGCTCCTTGTTAGATTCAAAAGCTGAGGCCTCAAGGGATTACATAACTATGGGAAGGTCCTCACCACCCAAATTTGTCCTGCCTACTGAACATGCCTAGTCCTGTTTTCTAATGCCAGGTGTGTTAACTTGAGCAATGACCTTCTCTGGGTTTGCTCAGTGACTGAGTTGGAATCTGAACCAGCTCTGACTCCAAAGCTTATGGTGTTGCCCACCATGCAATGCTACCATCCCTTCTTAAAACACAGGCAACTCCTTACTCTATAAATAGAATGACATTGTCTCTTGAAGTTCTTTCTGGGTGAGGAAAGTGCTTTTTATAGCTTGGACTACTTCTGTTTACTTGATCTCTTCCAGCACTGGTTAATCCTGTCTACAGCTTTGTCCTTCACTGTCCTTACACTGTATTCCTAGGTTTCCTCCCTGCAAAAGACAAGTCCACGAGACCACATGGTGTCTATATGTGTGCCAGCAAAGAAATTTCACTCCCTGCCTCCCTAGATCGGCGTACCTTTCTATAAATAATCATTCTTCTTCTTCCCCTCAGGCCTGTGACTAGTTTGGTCACTTAACCACACAACCACACACACTCACAAAGCAGGGAAGGAGGGGTCAGCGGGGACACGGGTGGGAGGGGGCAACGTGAATGACCTTGCAAAGGTATTGAGCCCACTGGGAGCAGGATTAGCAAACCTGAAACCTGCACAAATGTTTGTCTTCCTCTCCGTTCCTCCCGAAGCTGCCTAATCCTCTCGCGCCCTCTCGGCTCTCTCCGCCATACAAAGCCCAACCAGCCCATCTCTTTGCAAACCCAGAGAACTTCAGTCCCCATGTTGAAACTCGTCGGTGGCTGTGGCGGGCAGGACTGGGCATGCTCAGTAGCAGGTCCAGGTCTGGGAGGCGAGGAAGCCGCGTTTGAAGTCGCGGGGCCCGGGGGTCCAGGGGAGGCGGGCTGCGGGGGCCCCGGCTGGGGGTGCGCGGGGATCCCGAGCTCTGCGCCCGGAGCGGACATGCTCCAGGCCGGGGCGGCGGGGCCGGCGCGTGGGGGCCAGGGCGCGGAGGAGGCGGGGGAGCCGGTAGGAGGAGGGGAGGAGCGCCCGGCTCGCCATTCCCCGGCGCCCGCTCTGCGGCTGCTGAATCGGAAGCCGCAGGGAGGATCCGGGCAAATAAAGACGCCCGAGAATGACCTCCAGCTAGGCCGCCTGAGCCGGGGCCCGCGCGCTGCCCCACCGGCCTCCGGCATGGGCGACCGGGGCAGGCAGCCGGAGCGCTCGGCACCGCACGCCCCGGGAGCCCCCGCGGACGCCGGCGCTGGCGCGGTGAACGGGCTGCTGCACAACGGCTTCCACCCACCGCGCCTCTGCAGCCGAGGCCCCGCGAGCGGCGGCGACACTGCGCCCCCGCGCCTCCCGCTCCTGCCCGAGCTCCAGCCGCAGCCGCCGCCCCCTCTGCACGACTCCCCGGCCAAGAAATGCCGGCTGCGGAGGAGGATGGACTCGGGGAAGAAGAACAGGCCGCGTAAGTCCCCCGGGAAGGTAGCGCCGGCGCGAGGCGGGCGCAGCGTTCGGGGCCCGACGCCCGGGATCCGAGGGGCAGGCGCCCCAGCGCACCCGGTGCGCCCCAGCGCCCACCATTGGGGGTGGACGGAGGGGGCGCCCGGGTCTGGATCTTTCCCTAGGGGCGCCAAGCCCTAAAGATCGCTGCCTGAACCTGACCCTTGTTTGCTTCCATCTGTAGAATGGGCTAGTTGTACGCGGAGCCTGAGCTGCGGCTTAGGCTCAATAAAAGGCGAACGCATTGCCCGCCTTCTAACTTGTTGGTGGGAAAATGCACGTGTGGGAACATTTAATGGGGTCCGGAGGTAGGGGTAGAGTAGAACCAACAGCCGGAGCTGCCCCCTCTCCCTTCTCGCGCTCTTCCTTTCTCAGAGAGCTCCTCTTTTGGGGACTGACGCTCCAGCAGCCAGCTTGCCCTTTGAATTCCAGAGTAGCCTTCTGCACCGTGGGTTTATTGGCGATCTCAAGGCCTGGAGGCGTGGAGTTTGACAACCCTCCAAATCACAGACTATTAAACGCTGCTTCTTCGCAGCCAATGAGAGGACTTGTTGGGAGGGACACACCCACTGATACCATGTGGGCCGGAACTATCTGGACCAATGAAGATTGGAGGTGAATTTTTTTTTTTCGGTGAGAGGGGCGGTAGAGTTGAGGGTTTCAGTGGTAATGCACAGCGCAGAAAGCTGGAATGCATTATTTCAGCATCTACAGCTTGTGTATAAAATGTTCATTTGTAAAGAGTACCTTCCCCGCAGTACGTTCTGGGATGTAAATTTGTAGACCGAGTTTACAGCCGGATTTTCCTAGCTGAGCTGAACCTCATTCAACTGGTCCTTTCTGGTTGGCTTTCATGAAGCTTTTAAATGGCAAAAAGCAAAGTAAGTAGAGAGCGTTCTAATAAGTGCATTCAATAAGTGATGGCTTTCAAACATGCACGTTTTGCATACACTTTAGTCTGTCTGATATAGGGAAATTGCTAGAGAGCTTTTGGATTTATCTGTGTGAAAGCTTGTTATTTGGCTAACAGGTTCTGTTTGGCAAACTTGTTTCTCTCTGTTTCTCAGTTTAGACTCTTAGCTTTTCGGATCCAATTAAAGTCCCTGAGACATCGGAAAGTATTTGAACGTGACTGTAGGACGAGGTGACTGATAACTTGTGTGTTGCAGTTCTGAAATGTTTAGGTTGAAAGTAAGGTCTTCTCTGGAACTTAGAAGCCACACAGCAGATTTGGCTACAGTTGTAAGGAAAGCATCTAGCACCAGTATTTGTATTTGCTTTTGTTTTTGAGACTCATTAGGAAATGACTTTGTTTATGGACTTAATATTGATTACTTATGATTTATTTACCCTTTTACCTTTTCGGAAGCCATGTTCTAGTTATTTCTCTGATCTGCATTCACAGGTTATATGAGAGTTTGCAATTTAGTAGCTAAAATAAAATGAAAGAACTGTATTGAACTTTAGTATCGCTAGCTAAAATGGCCTATATTTAATTGAGGGCATAACAGCTCTTGAAATAATTCTTGAAGAATTGACAATATACTGTCTTAATAATAGCCTGGAGGCAGAGAAAAAAATAACCTTTAACCTTAACTTGTGCTTGTGAACCTACAGGAATTATTATTTTACAATACAAGAAAATATAACTTCATGCCTGTGTGCTTTCTGTCAGAAGTTGAAGCAGTTTGTATGTTTTACAAAATAAAAACCTCCATTATTTAATTTTAGGAACGATGATACTGATTTATAAACTTTTAAAAAGTATTCATCGAAATTGACTTCTTGTTTTCCTATCATGTTTTGTTTTCTCAAATTTGAACAAAGATTTATGAAGTTTTACCTATTCCAAGTCACATTTGCTATGTTCACTACCAAAATTTCTTAGTTAAAACTAGTTTTAATATCTTTATGCTTGCCTATTTACATTTAGAAATCTTTTTTATTTAAAAAAACATGTTACTCAATCAGTTGATATTTAGGTACAATTTTTGATGACTGGCAGGTTTTATATAAACAGTTATTAGAAAGAGTATTGGGTGCTTCAAATGGAATTTAAGAGTAATGTTGGGGTGGAAGCATCAAAGGTGAACAACTAATTCCCACTTACCAATTTACGACATCAGATGCCTGCTTCTGTCCCAATCAGAAGCAGTGCCTGGAATGCATATGTGGGTAGGTGTGTTTCTATTTGGTGATATTTTGGGTGGAGTGCAATACACATTAAAATACTTAATGTTTAAAAATGATGAATTGAATGAAACAATACAGTAGTGTTTGATTATTTTAAAAATTTAAATCTGAACCCTTAGTGCAGGACTACTCACAATCTTATAATCTAAAAAATCAGGCCAGTGTCAGGTTGACTTTACTAAACCAGGGAAGGAGAATATTGATCCTCTGTTTTCATCTCACCTATCATTGTCTTAACTCTACTTATCCTTGGAAAGGTTTTCTAAGACTGACTGCTTCCTCAAGCTTCCTTAGTTACTTTACCTTACCCTGCTACTTAGCAGCCGAGTGACCTCAACCAAGTTACCAGCTCTCATCTTGAAATGCTGGAGTTGTCTTAGGTGATCTCCAGTTGTTGTTTCTTGTACCCCTAAAACTGATGATACTTCGGAGCTTAACAGTTCTTCCTATATGATCTATATGATGTCTACACTAGTTACTCCCTCTGCCACATGACTTAGCATTTAATTATGCTTTGTTTTTGCCAATTGTTTCATGGTGTTGCTTGTCTTATCTCCCCAAGGCAGTTGGCAGTCTAGGTATAGATGTATTTTTTTCTCCAGGCCTTACACCCTGGGCGCCCGGGTATTTGACTGTTGTCACAGAAAAAAAGTACAAGTGACATCATTACCACCTCACTAAGGTAGTTGATTCCATCCCTACAAAGATGGCAAAAGGCCTTCAGTGGAGTTTCCATAAGGTAGCAGTAGGGAGAGTCCTTTTGTATGTTCCTTGGTGCTCTGATTCTTTGACACATACATAGTACCACCTTTCAGAGTCAGTTCATTTCCCAAATATTTTGAAACTAATGATAGTCCTAATTAAATGCTGTGAGGGCCTAATATGTTGTAAATGGTGTACCCATTCAAACTGGAGAGGGCTTGAGTTTCAATTGTAGCTGCATGATGTGGGGCCAATTACTTAATCTTTATGCTTCAATTTCAGTTTAGAAAGATGTATATAATCATTGTTACCTCACTGAACTGGTGTGAGGATTAAATGAAGTGGTGTATATAGAGAGAGACGTTAGATCTCTGCTTAGCATCTAGCAGTTATTTAGTAAATGCCAGCAGTCATCGCCGTCTACTGAACACCACCCACTGTTAGTCCATAGGACAGGGCAGTTGAGCTGGCAGAGACAACCTCAGATTGACTTTCTTACTTAAAAAAAAATTCAGTTCTAGAATAAGAAAGACCAACATGTTTTATTTGATTAGCTATAACACTCTTATCCCACAATTACTTTTTCTCTTACCCTTTCCCAATAAAAATACTGGATAATACAAAAATGTAGGAAAAAAGTAGAAAAAAGTACTCACAATCCTATTACTCAGAGAAAACAACTGTTTAAAGGTAATTTTTTAAAGCCATATTTTAAAGGTAATTTTGGATCATACAGAGATAAGACTTTGACAACATTTTTATTTGAATATTATATCATATCCCCTAACATCTAAACTACATTGATCTATAATAACTGCACTAGAGGGAATAAGGATTTAATATGGGTATCTGTTGAACCACTGTTGTGTATTTGAAACTAGCAGAAGATTGTATACCAATGATACTTTAATAAAAAAAAATTTTTATCATAAGACTTTTCTTACGGCATTAAAACATCATTTTAGTGGCTATATTATATTCCCAGTGTTCCATTATGTGGATATATCAGATTTATTTAACCTGTCTCTCATAGCTATAGGCTACAGCTAGGGTCTCCACAACAGCAACTTTGTACATAACTCTTACATTACTTTCAGTGAAATTGGTGAATACGTACTTTTAGAGGAGGAACAGAAATGGCACAAAGTGGTATATATAGATGTTGCCTTGAAATCCTGGATATTTATGACCCCAGGGACACTGTTAAATGAGCCACACTTGCAGACCAAGGAGAAAAATTGTTTGAGTCACCCAGCACAATGCTGCCAAAAAGGCAAATATTTGAGCATCATCAGAAGGCTCGGGGATAAATGCTGCCCTCTTCCTTCCCTATCCTGTTGGGTGGCAACAGGCAGGAATATGGCCTGGACCAATGCCAGCAGCCTCCTTGGGAAGATCTGACTTCCAAGTGGTCCAGATAGCACACTGGCAGAAAAATGGATGAGAGTTCATTACGCTCTTGACATACCCTGGGTACATGCTGAAGAAACCCAAAATCTGTTTCTCTAGTTTTAGTAACATTGTGAAAGTTCAAGGCTTTAATTTTCTAAATAATGGGATATTTAGTTTTGGCATTTGGGCTTTCTACTACCTCTGAATCAGGCTAATTAGGAAAATGAGGATTAAAAAAATAAGGTAGAACTTTCTGGTTGTATCTGCATAGAGGATGGGCATATATGTGGTCTTTTTTTTTTTTTTAACATGTTTGATACTTCTGAATGGATAGGAAGCATTGCAAATTCAAGAACAGAAGACTAAAATGGAAAGCAAGGATGTACTCTAGTACTGCTACCTTCTAGGATATGGTCAGATTCCCAGGTTTATCAATAAAGTTATGAATTGTGCAATGCCCATTTGCACTGAAAATTAAGAATTTATGGCCCAAGAGTCCAGCGTCTTGAGTTTAACTCCGGTATCAGGATCTGTTAGACATATGAATACCACTTTTCCCCAAAGACCAGTTAATGAATTTCAACATTAATACAAGGCATGTTTAATTTGGCATACTGACCAAAGATGAAAAGAGTGCTGTTAATTTTTAACACATGCAACATTTAACACGTGAATAAAACAAAATTCATTATGGTTTTGGAGATGAAATTAGTAGGGAAACAAAATTGAGGTTTTTTTGCATGTGATAATTTGTAATAGCATGCATGTATGTGTGTGTGTGTTTTAAAACAAACCAATTACCATGAAAATAATAAATCAATGTTTGACTTCTACTGTATGTAATTTCATGTGCTGTAATATGTAAGCCAGCATTCTATCTTGGGATAACAGTATTCTGTATCAGATATGGAACCGTTCAGTGTACCCAGCGTGACGCACAGAATTTCTAAGTAGACCTTTTCTCTAGATAGTGCAGCTGTCAAGCTTGGTATCACATTACTTAATCTATGATGTCTTCTAGATGCTTAGAGTTGGCTAATCATATGTGTGTCTGTGTGCGCATGTGCATTTTCTCCTTGGGAACATATCTGAAAGCGGCAATTTGAAGGGGTGAAGGAATTATATTGAAATAATAATCTGGACATTCCAACAGTTTGGAAAGAGGATGGAGAAATTCATGACATAGTGGCTACCTACAATAATCACTCTGAGTAATTAAAGTAGCTATTATTGAGCACCAGCTATGTGCCCATTGTTCTGTATATGTTTCTACAAAAGCCTGCAATTACCACTCCCACTCTCCATTTCCCAGAAGGGGAAAGAGGCTCAGAGAAGTGAAGCACCCTACCCCAAGCCCTGTAGTCAGTGAGTGGCAGGGCCAAAATGCAACCCCCAGTCTAACTCCATTGCCAGCTAGCTGGCTTTCTTTTCTGCCACAGTAAGCCTGTTATTTATGTTGGGAAAAGGAAGTGTTCTACAAAACTTCAGAAAAGATGAGTGTGTGCAGTCTGTGTACCTGTGGGAAAAAGCTCATCCATGTGTCTGTGCAAGTAACAGTAGCCAGAGTTAAAGGGCATTACTCTGTGCTCGATACGGAGCTAAGCGCTCTGGGTGGATCATCTGATCAAATGCTCCCAGACCTGGATTCAGAGCCTCATTGCACTGCTTCCAAACAGGGTAGCTGAAGATGGGATTCTAACTTCTCAATGACTCACTTTGGTGAATAGTGATAATGATGCCCATCTTATCAGTTGTGAGGCCAAATGTGGAAAATATAGATAAAGTGTAGACTAGAATGCCTGTACCTTGGTATGTGGGTGGTAAAAGATATTTCACTATAATACTAGCTAATATTAATAAAAGGCATTCAATATTAATATTATTGCTGTTAGTCACAGAGGCTTTCAAAACTTTCGGAAATCTCAGGATTTCCATGAACTCATCCTGCCCCAACTGAGAACCTTTGGAATTGGGTTTCAGGATCTGACATCACGTCTTGAATGGAAGCTCCCTGATTCCCTCTGACGCTTTTACAAGCAGAATGCATGACCTGTGTCACAAGTCTTGACCTCACTGTCACTTTCATAATTCACTCCACTGCAACTCCTGTGACCGAGTAAGAGTGTGCCCTGTCTGAGAGTGCTCTTGGCAACTTTGTGAATTAGAAAACTGTGTCACTTATGTTACTGCTAATCTAATGTCAGGACAAAGTTATTTTTTAAAAAGAAAGAATCTTCCTTTGATCTTTACTGTTGGATGTCTCAACCCTTGAGTGAGGCAGATATGCAGGAAAGAGATGAGAAGGATTAGGAAGGTGGGCACTTCTCCTTTATAAAAGCTGCATGAATTGAACAAGGCTTCAGAATTCACAGCAGCTGCATCCAGCTCCCAGGCCTTCTGTGTAATTCACAGACTAGCAAACTGGCTTGGCAGAGGATGAGATGCACATTTCTGGGCACTTGTTGCCTTAAAGACCAGCACATGAAACTTCTCGTGTGCCTGGCCTTGACTCTGTGCTGAATCAGAGGTCACAAGGACTTAAGATAGCAGCTCAGGACAGTCTGGACCTGCATGAACCTCTGTGAACTGTGGCCAGCCTGGGCAGTGCCAGTTACTAGGAATTCTCTGAGGCTTCTGGACAAACAAATCCTTTGCAGCCTGAGATGAGCAGTCCTGGAGTGCAAAAGGGAGGGATGTACTTAGTTGTCTTCAAGTTCAATATAGGTCAGCAGTAAGGCAAGTCTTCCATCAAAACATAAACACTCAGTAAATGTCAGCTATTATTATGGCGGGTGGTGTTAGATGTCCTTCCTTACACGAAGTCAAGATCTGCCTCCCCATAATTTCCACCCTGTCTTCCTTGACAATGCAGTGTTCTATCTTATATATGACATCTCATTAGATATTTAAAGACAGCTATTTTATCTTGACTTTTCCTTAAGGTCCTACCTTCTAAAGAACCAAGACCCACACTCTCGCCTGCTAGACTCCACCACCCATGTTATTCAGCTTGGGTTGTACTGGGTTGCCGGAAATTATTGCAGCTTAGACTGGAGGTTGGCTTCTTGGGGTTGTCTTGAAGGGAATCAGGTTAAGTATTGACTAGGGTGACCTTGAATGGTGAGATTTAGTAACCCCTATGGTTTCCACAAAGGTTAACCAACTTTATTCCTTTGAGCCAGTTAGACTCTGAATGAGATACTCAGCTTCATATAATACCACCTGGAGTGTAGCCTGAGACCAGTTGCCTCACTTGATTTTACTCAAATGCTACGGCAGTTCCATAAGTCACTAAACTCTGTATGATTGGAAGATTGAACATAATTGCAGCTGTTTATCATTCCCCAATTATTTGTATTTGTTGAAAAACATCTAAAGAAATGCTCTGTATTTAGGGGAAATGTCATGTATTTTAAGAAAGGTAATGTCAGTTTGGTCAAGGAGATAATCTTCTTACCTTTCATGGAAGGTTTTTACTATGAGGATGTGGTTTGAATGTGATTTATTCTTTGGGGTGACCACATAATATTTCCTCAACAGTTCTAAAGAGTGGTAGAGGGTACCATTAATAATTATGCCAGGGCCACAGTCATACACTGGGATTATCCTTGTCAAGCCAGGAGTCCTCGTGGTGTGCTGGAGCTGGCTGCCACAGACTCTGGGAGCTGGTTAGGCACATTACTTCCCAACTTTGTACTCAGTGTCCTTGCATTGGTGAGGCACAAAATCGTCCATAGTGGGTGTATTTGCATAATGGAAACTGGAAAATGCTGAAAATCAGGGCTTTATTTTCAGAGAGCCAATTGTTAAATATTTACCAGTACACCACTGACTGGGATACAGGTCACAGGTCACTCAGAGAACAGTCCCAGGGAGGGAGCATCAGTAATACAGACTGAATTATTAAAATAATTGAGGCAGAGAATGAGAGGGAAAGGTCAGCCTGGCCTCTGCTAAGTAGGACAATAGCAGAGGATGAAAAGTTAGACAAGGGAGATTCATTCTCAGGAAAGAAAGTACTGTATTCTACAAACTGAGGCCCACTATGAGATAAGGTTAGAATTTAGAATCACGTCATTGTCTGCCTCCCTTTCTCCCTCTTAAATTTCTACTTGGAGTATAGCTGGGCTCAGTGCTGGATTATCCAATAGATTGAACAAGCTGGTGTTAGTGTACCAGCAGTGCAGCAGGGGAACCAAGGAAAGGAGAAAATATACATGCCTTTATGTATATACATAGATAGACATTATATGTATATAGACTGATAGATGTTGTATCTATCTGTATACTTGCGTGCAGCAAAGTTATATCACAGGAAAGTCATAACTTGGGTCTTTATACTTATTTCATGATTCGCTATTGTTTTTATTTTGAATGACTTGAATTATTTTGAGTTATGTGTTATTATTTGTGGTTTGAGGAACACCAGTATTTTTTTCTTTAAATAGGGGTCAATCAGGCCCCAGGTGAGCCTCGTACCTTTCTAGGGTACTCGGTCCCCTTATTGCTGCTGCAGTGGCAGGGTGGAGTTGCCACAGTGTCTTCATTTCATATTTCTGGTTAGTGCAGGCAGGTTGAAATTTGTCCCAGCCAAGAGGGAAAGGAGTTTGGTATGTTTGGTTCCGTAAGTAGGATCTGTGAGGAAAAAGAGGGACTTCCCCAGTTCATCCCCATTTGAATTTTACTCCAAAGGTAACTCATTGTGCTCCGTGTGACCTCACAGTCTCCTGAATGAGTATTTGGAGCGAGTGAAAAGATTTTTAAAGAGATTGTTTTATTTAGGAGAATTTCAAGTGCTATACAAAACTAGAGTGTACAATATAACTAACTGCTAATTCCTCACCACTCAACTTCTATAATTATCAACCCATGTCCAATCTTATTTTATCTATTACGTACAAGCCTTCACCTCCCAAACTGGATGATATTGTAGTGAATCTCAAATATCATATCATTTCAGTGATAAATGTTTTCATCTGTATTTCTAAGAAAAAACTCCTTTTGAAAGACATAAACATAATCTAGTATTTGCTGAAAAAGTTAACAATGTGTTATACCTAGTTGAGACTAGTATTTTGTGATGCACAGTCAGGTGAGTAAATTCAGTTATCTAGCCACAGTTAAAATTGTTACATCCTGTTTGTTGAAGAAAAACTGATATTCTTTTGCTCCAGAGGTTTATTTGTTTGCCAGTACCTGTTATGTTTGTTTATGATTAATTTTTAACCAATTTTTCTCGGTCTGAGATTTGAAACCTCATTCTTGGAATGAAATAGTCAGTGCCCAAAAGGGTGCTTTGGGATCACCTCAAAGTCACTGGACTAGAAGTGATTAGTATCTCCAATGTAGTTTTTGTCTTGAAATTGAGATGAGAGATTAGGAACAGTAGTAAAGGAATTCCACCCCTCTCATTTCCCCTGAAGTCATTAGGGTGGGGGCCGGCAAGCTAGCACTCACCCTAAAGAAGGTGAGAAGTGAAGGATGGGGCTCAGGCCTGGGAATCTGGAGGTGCTCGATTCAGAGTTGATCCTGGGGTTTATAGGAGGTTAACAGGATGGGTACTGCTGAAATGTGTTGAGATTTGCAATTCTAGGTAACCTTTAGACCTGTGACTCTGTATTAGAGTAACCGCAAGAACAAAGGAAAAGATCCCGAATCTATGTAGTATCTGTATCAGTTTTGTTTGGCAAGCGTTCCTGGGCCTGAAACCAGTTAAATGTCAGTGAATTCTTATCTGTATATAACTGTCAGGACTGGTTTAACTTTTGTCAGTTTTATGAAAAATGTGCTTCAAGTACATTTTATACACCCCTGCCTTCTTTGAAAGAATAAGTATAATTTAATATTTTCAGATAATTTAGGGACAACATTAATACCTGTTTTTATACTAGGCTATATAAGTAATGGGGTATAAAGTGTTTAGGTTTGCTCTTTTGTTTTGCAGTGAATGTATATTTGTTATCAGCTATGTGTAGGATGGAACTTCCAAGGGCTCCACGTGTTTCCTTCAAAATTCTTCTTTAAAAATATTTTTGTCTATTTAAAAGTTTTAATTAAAAAGCATACTGGACATGGAGAAGACAAGTAATGACTCCATAGCATCTTACTGCACTGATAGACAGTGACTGCAGTGGGAGGGTGGAGGACTTGATAATATATATATGGGTGAATGTTGAAACCACAATGTTGTTTATGTGAAACCTTAATAAAATTGTATATCAATGATACTTTAATAAGAAAAAAAAAGCATGCTGGAGACCACCTAACAAATATTTGGGTGAGTTCTTTAACCTCTCTGAACCTCAGTTTCATCATCCATAAAATGGGTATTATAATAATAATGCCTATCTTGTTGGGTAATGAGAATTAAATATTGCATGTAAAGCTCCTAGCACAGTACCTGGCACATAGTAAACCCTTAATGTTAATTGATAGACAGGCTGCTGCTGGATTAACTCATTTTTTATAGACCTTAGAATAAGCTTCTTCTGAATTATTATTAACAGACCATTGATTGGCAAGTTTGTAGCTCTGAAACCTCTTTAAAAGTTTGGGCTGTGCATGTGTGTCCACATAAAATTGCACAAGCTAATATACCACTTCAGCACAAGTATATCACACTTGATTAAATTTTAGGCAAGGCTCAGGCATACTTATTTGGCAAATTTACTAGCTTAGGTTGGTTACATAATAAGCAAAAGAGTAACCTGTCAAGTCCTGATAAGGCTGCCTTAGTGTTTTAGCACTTATTATAAGGTCTAGATGCTTTTGTTTGGTGAAATTACAGTAAACTTTTGTGAAACAGTTCAGTAAATTCAAGATACTGAATCATTTTTTATTCAAAAATCCCTGAGATTGCAAGGAAAGCAGTTCAAAAATCAGTTAGGCTTTGCACCTACTCTCTGTGAATCAAGCTGTTCCCCATATTGTGTAATCCAAACAAACTCCAATAGTAAATCGAACACTGAAGTTCATGAAACTGCCGCTATCATGTGTAGTGGCAGTTCTCCAGCCTTTGTGATTCTCAATACAGCAGCCTTCTCCCTGATGAACTGTATATTAAACATGTGGTAAGTTTTGTAAAATAAACCAATGTAAATAAGATGTTGCTTTTATCTCTTTCACATGTGAGGTCCAGAGTTAAGATGTGATTAAAAGGTTTCAGTGCTAAGGAGTTTGAAAATCTCACCTTAATGATATAGAACAGCACTCTAAATGGCACCAGATAAATAAAATATTTTGAATGTTCATACTTACACTTTTACAGTTTTAATCTCTTCTCCCAATTAGTTATTATATCTAGCTGTGACTTTGATAAAAATTGTTATAGTAAAAAACATTTCTTACTAATTACAATGATCATCACTCTGGCCACTTGCCAGCGGTAATCCAAGAGGCAGCTCAGAACCTGGGAGGACAACAAATTCGGTGCTGGAAAGTAGGTGAAATTGGAGAAGCTTGTGCATTTTGTACATGGAAGTACTTCCTGTGCTCTGTTTCTTCTTACCAAAGTCACAGTTTTAACAGACTTGATTTTCTGGTTACTCTGCATTCATACATAGCAGTTTTGGTATAGACCTATTGTAGCAACACTGATAACAGCAAGCAATCAACAGCATTAATTCAAAAGCAAGACACAGAAAGCTTTGTAACAGAGACAAAAGAATAGTCAAACTGTAGCAGCCTGGAAAGCACAGGGTTAGGTGGTCCCTGAGGGCATCAGTGTATATGAGGCATAATAACTGATTCTCATAGGACCCTGAATCATCAGAAAGAGCAAACATTTTTTTCTGTTTATTTTCTTTACAATTATGGGAAAGTGGGTCATGCATTTTAGAAAGATTTCCTTCAAAAACAGTTATAATTTGGCATTCATATTTTAAAAGTTATCTATAAATGGAAGGTTGAGCCAGAACTTTATATATCTATAAAATCCACTTTATTGAGGTATAATTCACATGTAAATTTACCTATTTAAAGTATACAATTCAGTGGTTTTTAGCATATTGACAGAGTGCAGCCATCACCTCAATCCATTTTAGAATCTTTATCACTCCCAGAAAACTTATATGAGTAGTCACTTCTCTTTTTCTCCACAACTCCCAACCCTAGGCAACCACTATTCCTTCGTCTCTATAGATTTGCCTATTGTGGACATTTCATATAAATAGAATCATATAATATGTGGTCTTTTGTGATTTCACTTAGCATGGTATTCTTAAGATTCACCCATGTCTTTGTGTGTATCAGTATTTTGTTCCTTTTCATCGCCAAATAATATTTCACCGTATGGAGATAGCCCACGTTAACTTCCTGATGGATGTTTGAGTCATTTCCACTTTTTGGCTATATGAATAGTGCTGCTGACAGTTTAAACATTTACATACAAGTCTTGTGTGGCCATATGTTTTCGTTTCTCTTGGGTTTATACCTAAGCATGGTTTTGCCAGATCATATACTAACTTATGTGAAACCTCTTGCAGAATTGCCAGACTGTTTTCCAAAGTGACTGCAGTATTTTATATTCCTGCCAGTGGTGTACGAGGGTTTCAATTTCTCCACATCCTCAGCAACACTTGTTATTTTCCATTTTTTAAGTTATAGCCATGCTAGTGGGTTTGAAGTAGTATCTCCCTGTGGTTTTGATGTGTACTTCCCTAAAAGAGCTCGTATGCCCCTCCAACACTAACATCTTGTGATTTTAAACTTTTTGTAGGTTTGAATGTCATCTCCAGCTTAATTAGAAGATTCTTGAATGGCTAGGAAGTGTCAGGCTACATTTTGTGATAGTTACTCTGCTTAAGAGGGAACCTGCATAAAGCTGGCAGAGTTTTCACTCCTTTCCAGACTGTTCTTTGTTAATGATCAGTCCTTACGGGCTAGATCCTAAGTGCCAAGGGGGCAAGTTCATTGCTGCATGTACCATAGTGCCTCACACTGTCTAGGAACAAAACAAATAACTGTTCAATGAATCAGTCAATGCATAAGCATGAAGTTGGTCTTGGATTATTTGAAGAGGTTGCTGTGATCTCCTCTTTCTTTCAGCTTGCATTGCCATGTGAGCAGTTGGCATGTCTTGACTTAGTCCCCACCCAGTTTGA
Source organism: Manis javanica (assembly GCF_040802235.1). Classification (NCBI taxonomy): domain Eukaryota; kingdom Metazoa; phylum Chordata; class Mammalia; order Pholidota; family Manidae; genus Manis; species Manis javanica. The sequence continues at coordinate 36,875,927 of NC_133162.1, forward strand.
CTTCAAAAATTTACCAGACTTCCCCAGTGGAGCAAAAATAAATGAATAGAACCCATTTCTGGTAGACCTGTTTGTTCTGCCTGGCAGTACCGCCTAGCAATCTGTTCTCCCCAAAGCCTCTCTAATTAACCACTCCCTGGTAATAAATTGTCAGCAGTATCCCTAGAGTGAGTAAGCTTGCTCTGGTGGCTTATCAAGATATAAAGCTAAACCTCTTGGTGGTTTAAATTGGGATTTGTTTAAGTAGGTAATAAGATTACCATCTTGAGCCTTGGTGTGGGCATTAGGTAGCTGAAGGAGCCATTCCTGGGTGGATGCTGTGACCAACTGTGGTGGCTGAAATGACCACATTGGAAATAGACATACAGGTGCACTGAACTCATGTCCCATGGCACTTCTGTGCACAGTCAAAACTATGAAATCTTCTTTTTAGTGCAGGGATTGTATTTCTGTTGACGAAGGTAGCATAATTAAAGCTGAGGTTGATGCTCAGCATCCATTGCTTCTCTACTGGGCAGGGCAGGCAGCTTCCTGACTGAAGAAATGGAGATGATGACCATAACTGTCTGCAGTTGTGTTTTCCTCCCATCTCCTTAGCCTGAGAACATTACTGTGGGATGGGACACCAATTTCCTACCATTTCCCCTCCTGAAGACCTAGCACAAAAATACAGGGCTTGACTACAGGGGCGACAGGGAGAAGATGAGCTCCGTGATTACTAGAGTGACACCTCTCTTTCTGCTCTGATGTCTTTCATGAGGGTGGCAGGGAGAGGCTCCAGGACCTTGGGAAAGAAACTGCACCTCACTGAGCTGCTCGGGGACTTGATGAAGAAACTCCAGGAAAAGTTCAAGCCCAAAAAGTTGACGTTTTGGGCGCCATTAGCTCTAGCTGCATCTTGCCCCTTCTTGCTCATCCTGGCTCACATCCGAGCTAAGAATATATTTATAGAGGCCACCAGAATGGCACCCTGCAAGGGCTTTTTTTCCACCCAAATCTTAACCTGAAAAAAAAAAAGGAACATAGCTTTTATGTTGGTGTTTCTGTTTGTTGTTCTGATTTCATGTGGTTGCCTGTGTCAAGGTCAGCCACGTGGGTTGCGAATCAAAGAATGTCTGCCTGCCTGACCTCAATACATGAGGACTGTTGCCAGAGCTCACTTTTTCATGGAAGAATGCAGGGTTACCTCTCAAATGGGAGTCACTGGGAGAGAGGAGTGCACTGGTGAAATGTGATCATATGCGAAACATTCCTAAAGCCATAGCCATGGGGTTTAGTCATGGATGGATGATAACTTCAAAAGATGTATTTAAATTTGAAAATCACCTGCAGCATTCACATTATAAATGGTTCATAAATAATTTCATTAACTAGCAATTAGATGTGTTCGAATCCCTCCTGGGAATGGGACGTCTGGTGGGACATTACTGTGCATTGCCTTCAGCTGTCAGCCTGAGTGCTCTTGCAGTTAGTTACAAGCAAGGGTGGCTCATTCAAACTCTGACTTTTCACTTTTACACTGTGGTCTGGCTACTTACAGCATTCATTTTTATTCAGCTAGAACAGTGGTCTTGATCTTGCCCAGTGAGAATTCCAGGGCCCCCTCACTGAAGACATTTTCTCCAGTCCCACTGCACTGGAATCTCCAGGTATTTTTAACAAGTGCCAAAGGTGGCTTTTATGGTGAGGTGAATGTGAGAAACACCATGGTTGATTATAGCCAGTTATCTTTAAAAATAATTAAACCTTTGACTTTAAAATTTAGTTGTACCACATACTAAAATTAAAGTCTCTTTAAGGAAATACAATTGTAGGCAACACAGAGAGACCTAGTTCAAATTGCAAATGCAAAGTAGACTCTGGCCAGGTATCCTGTCAGTTCCAACCTTGGGTGGGGGTGGAGCAAAATGTAAATAGAGGGTCACGTTCATGGACCCCGGGCACCTTGGCCTTTAGTCCCCTTCCTTCATGCAAAATAAATAGAAGTCATATTTTGCGACTGTGTTGGTGTACAGATGAATGTATTGATATGAACATGACAACATTTTCTTTGACCTGAGAGTTCATCTTTTTCTTCTGATTTTAAAAGAAATTATAGTATTTCATGACTGCTTAAAAATCTTGCAGCTCCTGGGTACTGAGTCTAATGTGCCTAACAGGTAATTTGGGCCTGCGTGGCAGGATAGTGAAATTCAGACTTCGGGTCTGGTGGCTGATGTGAAATATTTCTTCTTGCCTCGGAAGTTCTGAAAGGTATCCTCGCTGTTCTCTTTTACCCTTTCGTATGTGGGAATTTGATCAGCCCCATCGTTCCTGCCCTTGTCTGGGTGAGGAGAAAGTTGATGGGATCCGAGGCTGTACCAGTGGCAGGAGGGCTCTTGTCACACGGGGTGCGTGGCCTTCCCCTCAGTGATCCTTCGCTGCAAATATGCCTACACTCCCGGAAGGGTCTAAAGTCACCCCGTTTAACATACAGGATTTGTCCTGACAACAGGGTAGGTGGGTGATGAGGACTTCCTACTCTAAATTCCCACCTTTGGGGGCCCTTGTGATATCAAGAGCCTAACTAGCTAAACAGCTCTGCTCTGGGGTGTCAGGCTTTCCCCGCCAGTGTGGGTGGCTTGTGTCTCAGCAGTTTCAGTAGCAGGCTTGATGTGGCTAGGGGACGGCCTGAACAGGGGAAGCTGCTGACCTGGGGAAAGCATACTGTTTTCACGGGCAGGACCACAGATGCTCTCTGCTCGTTGAAGCAAAGTTAAAACATTGGGTTTTTCTTTTGCATCATTACAGAGAAGTTTTTGATTGAGAATTCTAATATAATTCTGATTATGAAAATTAATGTATTGATTATAAACTGAAGTGCATCATCAAAAAAGTTGGAAGAAGAAAAAACACAAGCTAATCTATGATCCAGAGATAATGGCTGTTAACATTTTTATCTCATTTCCAGTCTTGTTTTCTGTGTACATAACCATTTAATTTTCACACAGAATTCTAATCATATGAAATGAACGATTTACTCACCTGCCCTTTTCACCTATATATAGGTGAAAACAATTCTAAATACTGTGGTGAAAATATTCAAGAAATTTTATTGGTAGTTGATGACTCTAAAACAAAGCCTGTTTCTTAAAGACCTTTTCAGAACACTGAAATAGTCTCTGAATATATAATGTATGTATATATTCAATATATATATGAACACTTATATATTGAACAATATACATATATATATAATGAACATTTTCCTTACATCATTAAATGCCACCCTACAAATGACTTTAATGTTGGTATGTTGTTCCTTTGCATTGATGGATGATCATTTATTTAACCCGCTCTCTATTTAGGGGCAGTAAGTTAGTTCTATTATTAGGAGTAAAACTTCAATTTTTTTTTTAAGATAACTTTTGGAATGCATGCATAATCACTTCTATAGGGTAAAGTGCAAGTAAGGTATCAAAGGGTATAAGAATCTGAAGCTTTTTAGTATATATTTCCAAATACCCCCATGGAAAGGTTACACCAGTTCACATTCCCATTCCCACTGGCACTCTCAGTGCTCTTTCCTTTTCCCCTTGCCAACACTGGGTATTGCCATGTGACTAAAATTCAAACTAAAGAAATCTGGTATGCATTACTTTTAAAGAAAACATGACTCAAGTTTCTTTGCATAAAGTATTTAATGTTTAGCAGATTGCTCTGTGTGCAATAATTATGGGTTTCTTTACAGTGTTATGGAAAACCTTTTATTACATTTTACATTTACCACTTTCTTCAAGGTCCTTAAATAGTTCTTTGGTTTTCAACTTTTATGTCTGATGCAGTTGTAAGTATGGTTTTGGAGAGCTTTGTGTGTGTGTACTGAGGATGACAGAATGTGAGAACCAAACAGAACTTTGGTATTTAGTTGGTGCACCTCCATCTTACAGCTTAGTAAATGGCCCAAGAAAGAAACTTGCTCACAATCATTCTGTTTGTTTGATGCTCTCAATTGCAAGTGACAAACAACTCAGCTCAGACTAGCTTTGAAAAATGGGGAATGTATTGGCTCATGAAGATCAAAATGGATTCTGTACCTACTGTGGGTAACCTTGGACAACTCCTTGATCTCTCTAAGCATTCATTTTTATATCCTTAAACAGGGTGTTGGACTCGACTGAAGGTCCCTTCCTCCTCAGAGTGTTAAATGCCTCTGTAAATATATTTGCAAAAAATTACATTATACTCTCAACCACATTTAGATGTCATAAAGGGAAGGCTGGCCCTCTGCAAATTTTTAAAGAAATACAATCCTATTACTCACCTGGATTCTAAATTAACAAACTTTTTTTTTTTGGAACATATGGTAGTCCTTAGGCAACTTCAACATAATTAGTATTGATGTTACTGTAAAAATATCTCTGAAGTGCTTTAAAATTCTTTTTATTTTTCTGTCAATTACGCAATCCTCAGAACATCTTTTCCACCTATTAGTTTGCTTAACAAATCTATTCACAAATAGTGGGAGAAATTCAGTCCTGCTGGTCTCTATTCACAACTATTACAACAAATTCTGACTCGGTGGAACCTTGAGATATCTGTTGAGCTGCCCAGAACAGCAACTGGTGACTGAGTCAGACTCAGTGCCCACAGGAACTAATCCTGAGCTCTCGGAATTTACATACAGAAAGAAATATTGGTGTTGGGGAACCTTGCCTTTCCAGGAACACCTCTTAAAGCTCTGTAACTTGTTGTTCAGGAGGAGATAGATTTTCTAATGTCAGACTCCCTTAGCCATTAGAACTGTTTCTTTGTTAGGAAACTTTTTCTGTGTGTGTGTGTGTGTGTGTGTGTGTGTGTGTGTGAGAGAGAGAGAGAGAGAGAGAGAGAGAGAGAGAGTGAGAGAGAGTGTGTGTGTTTCACTCTGCTCATTTTTTGCTATTTGGAGTTCACTGTATAACCCTTGAAATTTACTGCTGGAAAAATAAATGCCCCTCAGAGACTATTCCACTGTTCTGAAAAGGTCTTTAAGAAACAGGCTTTGTTTTAAAGCCATCAACTACCAATAAAATTTCTTGAATATTTTCACCAAGTATTTAGAATACAGATTCATTTCCTCGTTTTTATGATTACTAGGTTACCAATCTTGGTTTGATGTTTGGAGGAATTTTTAGACAGAAATAAATGCAGCAGGACCTACCTACCTTTTTATTAACACTCAGCTACCACATTTATCAGCAGTACTGACAGTCCCTGGATCTAGTCCTGTAGGAGAGGAATGGTTCCAGAGGAAAAAACCAGCCAAAGATTTTGATGAAAGGTATTCATCAGGATAGGCAAGATCATGCTGCAGTAACAAATAACCCTCAAATCTCAGTGGCTTTAAACAACAAATGTTTATTTTTCCTTCATATTACAAGTTTATTGAGTGGTGGTGGGGGCTCCATTCAGCCTTGTCTTCACTCTGTGACCCAGGTGATGGAGCAATCATTATCTTAGATTTTTCTGGTCATGCTAACAGAAAAAATTCTGAAAAGATCTCATACCAGCCATAAATTTCTTGCCTTGAAGTGACATACACCATTTCCATTCACAACTCCCTGGACAGCTAAGGCACATTGCCCAGCTCAGTTATAAAATGTCTTGGAATTGCATGTAGTCTAACCCCTATGGGCCTAGTAGGAGGAGAACCAGAAATATCCGGTGGCAGCACTAGTGACCGCCACAATTTGCTTTTTTGATTACCAGGTATTTGGCTTGCTTTCCCACCTTCAGGTGGAATACAGTCATCTTGTCTCCAAAGGGGCAACCTGCAAGCCCCACCCAGTCACGGCATCTGGATGCTGCCCAGGGCACTCTAAATTAGGGGGTGATACAAAGTCATTTTGACACAAACTTTAGACCAGGGTCCTCTTGAGCTCGAGACTTCTGAACTAAGAGAGGCAAGTTTTCTGATGTTGACCCCCTCCCCCACCTTGTATATTACTATGTAACAGTGAAACCAAAATTGGAAAACCCTTTGTGCACTGCAATTCATAAAGAGGGCAAGTGGAAGACATCCAGTCACTGGTCCTCAGTCATTTTAAAATGCTGAAGCCATTCCAAAATCCCTCTGGGATCCTGCCTTGTCCGTAGAGAATGTCTTGATTCTTCTCTTGGGGAGGTCCTCCCCAGTCTATTGCTGTCTTTGGCCCTTGGCATTTTCCAGTAACCTCCTTGACCACATCTAAAGTTGAGCACCGAAGAATATGCCCTCCTTAGGGCCTGCAGCCACTTTTTCAGCTGCTTCCCAGCTTTAAAGGGTTGGAGGCTTAACAGTTCTTTAGGAAAACTTTTCTCAGTTTTCCCACCTTTTTAGGTTCAGGCTGGTGGTTTCTTTAGCAGTACAACTCTTTTCAAAAAGACATAGGTTTCTTATCTATTTAACTCTAGATGATTCCATATGCCAAGCCCTCAGTTCTTGGCATGCTTTTATTCACTGTACACCTGAGGGCTTTTGCTTCCAATCTCTTAACATTTATTGACTTAATTGATGATACTTTGAACCTATCAGGCTTTGGTGGGGAAGCCACACCTCAAGTCTCTTTTTCCTATGCTAATTGAAAGAATTAACTAAGAAGCCACAACTTTAACTGCCTCTATTTGGAGACCTTCAATCTTTCAGTGTCAAGCCATTAAGCCAAGTGAGTGTGACCGCCATGCTCTTCCTTTAACCACACCCCAAAGCAAAATGCTAATTGATGTTTTTCACGCAAAGCCTTTCTCAGTTTTATCCTTTATCTGTTGGGGAAAAGAAGCAGCTGGTTTTTCCAACCTTGCAAGGCTGATTGGTGGACTCTATTCCCTTTCCTTGTTGCTTGTGAAGTGTCAGTTATTTAATGAGAGCATCTCTCTCTTTTTTTTTTTTTTTGGTTACCCATTTTAAAATGCAGCCAATAGTAGCCAATAGTAACCAACGCATGCTACTAACAGATGACTCTCAACCTCTCCCACAGAATCTACTAATTCTTTAGGTATGTTATCTGCCCTCCAAGTTACAAATTGGGTTTTATCAAATGCTTTTGCCAGCTTCCAGATCCGTTTCCTTACTCCCTGCTGCTTAGCCTCTAAGCCAGTGCCACATTTTTTGTTGCTGTTAAAGCAAGTCTTATTTCAAGAAGCAGTCAGAATAGGCCAGGCTCTGTTCTAACAGACAATACCCACATCTCGGTAGAGTAAAGGTTTATTTCATGCTCGTAGTGTATGTGCAATGAAGACTGGCTGCATCCTCCCTCCAAGAGCTAGGTTGACAGGTCAGCCACTATCTGGAATGCTTCCCATTGCCATGGGAAAGCTCTGTAGGGTTCCATGCCTGTACTTACCTGCTCTGGCCTGGAACTGATGACCTGAACATCACTTTTCACCATTAAAGCAGTTTTCCTTCAGCGTCATTTTTGAACTGTATCCATTTTGAGACATATAAATCTAATTGATCCTTGAAGTTATATAGTATTCCATCATAAACCACATTTTATTTACATATAGATGGACATCTAGACTGTTACCAGGTTTTTTATTATTAATATTGCAACAGTGAATATCTTTGTATATGTCTCCTAGTGCTCATGTGCAAGAATTTCTTTAGGAAATAGTTCTTTTTATTCTTTAGAATATGCTGAGAGAGAGGCTGGACCTAAAGTGAACTACTGATCTATACAGCACTTTGTTTCATGAACATCAGCTTCTAGTGTATACACACCTCACTGTGGTAAAAACCGTTTTGAAGGAGTACATCAGTTTCTTTGTTTGCAGTATTATTCTTGTCCACTTTCAACCCGGTCTCCTGCTGAGCATCATGATGCATATTCTAGAAAAATTTTTAAATGGCATCTAGTTTAAGGAGGAGGAGTAAAGGGTGAATGCAAACATTCTGAATCTAGAACCAGCATCACTTCTGGCAAACACAGAACAGACGCTTATCAGTGGTTCAGCTGATTTTATCAAAGCATCTGGGTATCCTGGATTGGAGAAAACATGCGTCATGTACAATAGCTATGTCAGGATGTCCGTCCTTCCCTTCTCTTCTATCTCCATCCACAGCTTGTATATGGGAAACGTAGTTTAGGTAGACCTTGACATCAGGAAGATGAATAAAACTGTATGCTTAAAATATGACAGTGTCCCATAAAGGCATTAAGATGTGATAGAGGAGCATTCAATTTTTCATGAAAGTAATAAATGAGCATAGGTAATTCAAAGCAGTTTCCATCACCATTTAAACTAATGCAGTATTCCAATTTGCCCATTTTATCTTAACCAAAACTGCTGTTAAATATTTAACTGAATCATCAAAACTTTACACTTTTTTCCACTGTTTTGTTGAGTTGCCAGCAAAAGCTTTGAAAAGACTCAAAAGTGAGCAGAAAGTAGGAAGGAGAAACCAGGATTCTAAATGACATATAATGTTTCAGTGTCTCCTGTTGCGTTTTTAAAAGTGAATCCTCTTTGTAGTTGGTTGTACTTACCAATATCCAACCAAACCAAAGGCCACATAGGGACTCTTCGTCCCACAGGGCTGGTGACAGCTGTGGCTGGGTGAATACTGAATTTCTGGTACAGAACTAGATTATTTTCTGGGTTTCACACAGCTTGTTCTGTCCATTCTATGCTGAGAGGTCTCGATTTTCCATCCTCACTGAATTCTTATTTTTTTTCCTTCTGCATGTCCTTAAAGTTCTAAGTGTAGAACTGTCTCCATCCCCTTATCTGATCTCTAGCCTTCACCCACACAGTCTGCTCATCCTGCGACCCCCTAATGATATTAACTTGAAGGGTTGGCCTTCTATACCTTTCTGTGTGTGCATATAATCATAAACACATAGGGGTCTTCCTTCCACTGTCCTTCCTTTTCTTACTCTCTTCCTCCCTTCTTCCCCTCCTTTTTTCAAACCAAATTGGGTAAATACATTATTTACACTTCTAGGCAGCTTTCAGTTTTCTCATTAACAAAGGATTGTGGCTATCTCTGCAGGCAGCTGGGCTAGATTTCATTCATTTCAATGGCTGCCCAGTATTCTGTGGTTTGGAAGTCATACACTTTACAGTGTCCCTTTTAAAGGGCAAGCACGTGTTTCCAGATTTTTTTGTTGTTGTTTTTAAATTTGGCTGCTCTAAAAGGTGCTGCAGTGAACACTTATACCTATCTTTGAATACTGGTGCTTTTCTTTTCTATGGACCAGGACATGAATTAGCTGGATTAAAAATATATGTGTACTTTTAATTTTAGTAGATATTGCCAGTGTCTTTCCAAAATGTGTTGCTTTCCTAGCAATGTTCCAGAATACACTTCCACCATGCTGTCCAGGAGTAGGTGTCTTCCCTATTTTGATAAGAATGGATTATAACCGTAGCACTGATTGCATAGCCCAGGCATCTGTTGACAAGTCATATAATATTTCGGTAGAGTTTAAAATGAGGGTACTGGTCAGCCTGTATGATTGAGGGGTGGTTGTGACTTTTTTTTGTATTTCTTAAAGTATCCGTAGGAAGCTTATAGTGGGGAAAGAACAGGAAACCTTTCTAATGCAATCCACCCTTTCACATGTAGGGGAACTGAGGTCCAGAGAGGTGGAGGGGTTGCAGTGAGCAAGTTCCTGTCTGCTGCTTCTGAATCCCAATTCGAGGCCTTACCTACTATCTACACCAGGCTGACTGTGAATTTTAAGCAATGGACCAAAAATGTTCTCTGTGAGCTGAATTCGACTAGTAGGCATGAACTGTTGCCGGTTGTCTCTGACCTCCTGTTAGGGCAAGCAAGCTTCCCAGCCTACACTGGGCTCTGTGGGATTTGCTTTGCAAACTTCTGCACAGAAAATAAGATCGTTGTTAACGTGGTTTTGTCAGTGGAATTTGCTGCTTTTAATCTTTCTGGGAGTTTAGGATTTTATTTTTCTATACTGTTAAGAGTTACTGCTTGCCTAGTGTGGAATAGCTGGCTTGGATCACAGCTAAAGTGAATCGCTGTTTCTTTAGCTGAGATTCTGATAAAACAGCATGTGGGAGCCATGATATATGCAAAATATATACAGATAAGGATTGTGATTACATGCAGCTTGGTGAGACGCTCAGGCCCTGTGAAGTACATGGGAATTGAGACTGGCCTAGGGAACTGCAGAATCCTAGTTCTCATCTCCCACTCAGTTCCAAGGCTGATTCTAATTGAGAGTACAGTGTGAGCAGAATCATGGACACCATCTAAATTGTAAATTTCTCCTTGCCAGTCTCTTCTTTTAGGCACAGAGAGTTGAATTCGTGTAAATTGAATGTTAAATGCATATGTGACACCACTTCATTTCATTCTTGAATATTCAAAAATTGAGTGTGTCTTTAAATGTACAAAATTCAGCAACACTGTCTTTCTGTCCACTAGCCTTCCCGTGGTTCGGCATGGATATCGGTGGAACGCTGGTTAAACTGGTCTACTTTGAACCGAAGGATATCACAGCTGAAGAGGAACAGGAGGAAGTGGAGAACCTGAAGAGCATCAGGAAGTATTTGACTTCTAACACTGCTTATGGGAAAACGGGCATCCGAGACGTCCACCTGGAACTGAAGAACTTGACCATGTGTGGTCGCAAAGGGAACCTGCACTTCATCCGCTTCCCCAGCTGCGCTATGCACAGGTTCATCCAGATGGGCAGCGAGAAGAACTTCTCCAGCCTTCACACTACACTCTGTGCCACGGGAGGCGGGGCTTTCAAGTTTGAGGAGGACTTCAGAATGGTAGGTCGGGCTTGTCCTTGCCAAAACAGCAAAACCCCCTGTGAGAGAAGGAAGGAGTGTGTCTCCTGCCCGTTCCCTAACTATGAGCCTCCTACGGAGGAGCTGGCCGATTCGCTGGGGGCTCTCGTTACTTCACCTTCCTTGCCTGCGTCTATACAAACAGTTTCTTCCTCAAGGGATTGTTACATGAAGGATTAAATGAGGTGATACGTACTTGGCATTTAGTAAATGCTCAGTAATTATTAGCCATTCTTGTCATCATTATTTCTGTTGCAATTACTACTGTGCAATGTGGTAAAGATGATGTAAACCCCCTTCTGAGGTATTTCAGTTAAGAATTTTCCATCCTCTCACTGCAGGTCCATGAAAAGCATAATCATTATGCCTGTTTTATAAATACATAGACTGAGGCCCTTGGGAAAGGCTATAACTCCTATGAAAAATTATTCTATCTATCCATTTGCTCTTTTGTGTTTTATGAATGTCATTCAGAAGTTTTGTTCACAAAAAAAAGTAATACCAACAATATTGATATTATTTATAAGTGAGTTGCTTTATTAATGAATAAGATTTAGGGAGTGTGGTTCTACATAATAATAATGCTGTAACCTGACCGGTAGTGCATACCATCTCTGTGTTGCTCATTTAGATTTGACAGATTTGGCTAAATGGAAAACATGAATGAGAAGCATTGAGTCCAGACTTTCTTTTTAGTTAGCAATCCTTTAACAGCTATGTGTTCCAGTTTTCCCATCTCTATATCCAAGATACTTTCTATAATGTCCAGCCTCATCTCATAGGGAATAAAATGAGAATAAAGTGAAATAATAGATATAGAAAATAAGGGAAGCTAGATTGAAGTGATTGAACATTAATCGCTTAAAGGAAAAAGGATTAGAAAATCTGGGGGTTAGTTTTGCCAGCAAGTTGTAAATATAGTGAGGTAAATTGTAAAATATATTTTCTCACAGAGTGCCCATGACTGGCATTTTGTCATGGAGCTAATGGAATGCAATCTTGCCATAAAATCTATCAGTTAATAAATCTACCATGAATAAATTAATCAATCAATGCATTATTCATGGCATTTAGTAAAGCTATAAATGCAAATTTATTTGTATCATCAAAAGTAACATCATTTATCTCATTGATGTACTAAGTAGTTTCTAAAAAAAGTTGTCAGTGGAGTCCTAGCACATATCTTAAGTAAGACTGATTATGTTCAAGTTTTGACTTTTTTCTTCCGTGTCCCCTCTCCCTACCCAGCAGTAGGATTCAATGCTGCCACTTAGTTAAATAATCCATGGGACCTTTTTCCCACCAAAGGGGTCCAGTGATCAAAGAAGTTTCTAAAACTGAGAAGGCTAAGATCCAGGAGCATGAAAAGTGAATTTGAGTTCATAATTTAAAAAGCTTTGGACCTGACTTCTAGTCCTGTTTCTGCATTTAACTGCCTGGGTGACTTAGGGCGGTACATATCCCTCCAGTGGGCTTCAGTTTTATCATCTGCAAAAAGGTGGTTGGTAAGGTGGTGAGAAGAGAAAGGATCATGAGACCTTTGAAGAACAGGACATGTAGAATTTTTGTACTGCATGGATAAGGAAATGAAAGCTAAAGAGAGATTAGGAGGCTCTGGTAGGGCCCCCAGGTAAGAGCTGAAACGCGCTCAATTCAGATTCAGAAGGAAACGTTGACCGCACTCTAGTGCCGTGAGTGCCCCAGGTCCCCCAAGGGAATCCTGTCTCTCCATCTCCACCAGGGAACTTGAAGAGAATCTAGGTAACCTGGAGCATTTATGCAACCCCTGTCAATGCCCATGTCCCTCCTGTGGAGTAATGTAGGTTGGCCGTGAGGAACTGTGTCTCTCAAGGTTCTGTACTGAGAAAGTTCCTGTCTATTAAAACCAAGATAAAGAAGCTTCTGCTCTTTTGGGCAGGGTTGCTGGAGCCTAATGAATAGCCTGAAGCGGAGAGCAAGTCTGGAGTATGTGCCCCAAATGATCTGGCCAGCTGGGCATACATCTATAAAGAAAGTATGCTGCTGCCTTCAGTGTCTGTGCTGTCTTGGCCAAAGTGAAGACACAATTGAGAAAGTCAGGTCTCTTCCCATAGCCTGCTTGTCAGTGCACTAAATGTTGTGCCTGTTCTTCCAGGGTTTGTGAGGATGAATAGGTTTTATCATCTTCCTATGCATTCATTCACTCATTCAACACGTATTTGTCATGTTCCTTCTATGTACCAAGTACTGTTATGAACAAAACAAAGCCCTTTGCGCCCCCGGGATTATGTTCTGATCAGGGAGACAGTCAATAATTAAATAAGAGAATATAGGATATACCAAATGGCCGTAAGTGCTGTGGAGGGGAACAAAGTAGGGCAACAGGGATAGGGCGAGTTGGAAGGTTTTTGTGTCTTGAGGTAACACTGGAGCAAACCAGGCCTGTATCTGGGGAAGAGTATTTTAGGCAGAGGGAACCGTAAGTGCTCAGGCTCTTTGATGTATGCTGCATCCAAACTCTTCCCCTTTCCAGAACAGAAAATTTTAAATGCTTTCCTGATTGTAAAGGAGCAATATATACTACTGTAAATAGTAAACATTCCAACAAACATTAAAACAGTGTATGCACATACTATAAATATACAATACAATAAATTTTTTTTTTCAATCACTGTTTTTGGTATAATACAACTTTGTAGAAATGTGTTTTAAAAATCTCAATAATTAGGGCTAACTAAAAGATGTTCAGCTGATCCTGGTTAGTTAGCAGTCATTAAACTTGATGACTATATCCTTTTCGTACATAGTAAATGTACTTATCCTTACTAATGTCACCTAGTCTTCATCCAATTTAGAATATGCAAGAAAAAGCTGTAAATCTTGGGACAAGCATTAAATTAGACCCTGTGTAGAATATTTTCAATTACACAAAGCTGTATTTCTCCCTCTTTCTTTTCTTCTTTTTTTCCTTTCCTCCTTCCTTCCTCCCTCCCTTCCTTCTTTTAACATTTAAGGATCACATCACACATTTCTGACTGGCAGAAATTAACCTTCACAAAATGGAACACAAAAGAAAGTCTTAATCTAACTACAAGTGGTCTAAGAAATTGACAAGCCAATGAGGAATCTGCAGCATTTAGAAAAGTGGTCCTCAAGGTGGAGATTCCGTGTGATTATGTAGATTTCAGGGAGCTTTGTGTTTATCCCCACTGTCCCTATCCTGTGAGTTTTGTTTTAGAGAACCTACCAGGACATTTTCTGAACCATATCTAGTATTTTCATCCACAATCCTAACTTGAACAAGAGTATCCCTCAGAATGTATTCTAATAGAAAATTTATAGAAAAAAGTCCTCCCTTTTGTCCACCTAGCTCTTCCGTACAATAGCTACTTTTCCATTGTGAGTTTTCAAGAGTAACATTAATTAGAAACTAGAGTGACTCTTAATAGTTAAAAAACCCAAAGACCCACCCTCTGAACAAACAAACATAGCACAACAATCTTATCTGGTCAACAGTAGATTTAGGGAACAGAAAAGGATTTTCTCCTTGCTTCATTACATTTTCTATAAGGTGTGAGGATGTAAGAGTTGGCCTTAAGCCAGAAATTTCCAAGGGAACAACCTAAAGAAGTTAATAATGGAAAAACCCTCAGGGGGTGTAGGGTTCTTGTGGATATTTGAAATCCTTAATCTCAGTGTTCTGTTCCATAACATTATTATTGGCAAGACTCCCGCTACTCTCCAGGCACTAACCTGTGGCACTGCAGGAGCACAAGGTGCAGTAGACACCGTCGTTTTCCACTTCATTCTGGCTTGACACCTTTGACCATTAACTCCGGCGCCTTTTATCGTAGGGTGTGCAGGAAGAAGCCATCTTTAAGGTTTTGTTATATTTCTCACTCATAGGACACATTTGAAATTCATCTCTCTCTCTCAGGTCTCTATTGTAAAGGTTTCCTTTAGGAGGAGAAAAGAGCCCTGTAATTTGTCATTCACAATCAACCATTTTGTATGCAAATTGTTCTTGGTTTGGTAAGATAACCTTTTCTGCCACTTCCAACATGATTTATGGAGCCAGTGTCAGCCAGGGCACCTTGGGAAGCATAAGGTATCATACAGATGTGCATTTTATTCATTTCTGAAATACAGTTTAGGGACTCATTTCCCAACTGCCAGGAGAGTGATATAAAGGGTGTGGTAGGTCCATAGAATACTCTCATAAGAGTAGGGATGGAACCTCTCGGGACAGCTTTTACCAGATTTATCTTTTGGGCTCTTTACTTAGTTATTTTTGATAAACCAAGCAGAAGCCCATAAGAACCTCTTACGAGTGTCTCCCAAGCATGCCTTGTGTTTAGGAGCCACCTTTTTTCTAACATAAAGGAATCACAGAATTTCCTCTAAAAAACAGAGTCTCGGTGTGGAAATAGTGTTTCCAAATGTATTTCAACTTGAGATAAGGAGAGCTGAATTATTTTACTTCTCACATAATTTGCACTCATGTTTCCCAAGCATTTTCACACAGCCATCTCATTTGGTTCTTGAAAGCCACCCAGTGAGTTAGCACAGCTGCTGTCAGGGAGAGGACGTGACCTTAGCAGCTGCCTGTGTCACCTCCCTGGGGTGTGCGGATGGACTCACGACCACTGTGTGGTCCCAGGATCAGCAGCTTCAGCCTCGCCTGGGCTGTTCTCAGAAACGGGGAGTGGGGCCCAGCACACTGTGTTCCCACAGACCCTGCAGGTGCCTGTGGTGACCCCTAACGCTTGAGAGCCCCACTGCACCCATGTTTGCTTGGGTGGTTTTGGTAGTGCTCCCAGCAGTGTTTTATTTCATCACAGTTACAGTTTGAAAGTTTTTTGTACTTGACTCCTTTCTTCCCCTACTTGGGATCCAGAGTAAGTCACTTAACCTGCTGATCCCTAGTGATGCATTTCATCTACAAAATGGGTAACAATAGCTTCTGGCATAAAGTCCTACACATGAGATTGATGTAGTTTTTTTATTAGCTTCCATTGTTTACACGGCATTTGAGTCTCAGGGCAAGCTCAGGCTTACTGTTTTTAAGTTTAGGGGTGTGGCTTAAATTTAGTAATTTAGGAATTAACAGAACTCATACCTTCTGGAAGTGCTAAGGAGAGTTAGAAGCATGAGCTTTTGGGGCCAGTTCCTCCTGCCATAAGATAGCCCGTGTGCGCATGTCTTCCTAGTTCCATGTTTAATGACATCATGTTGGTAGCTGAAGTTGGCCATGATGGGGGCAATTATGCCAACAAAATTGGTGATGCTATAATCCAGGGCTTTTGCTCCCAGATTGCTGGTGTTTAAGTATTTATCAGCACACTGTGGTTACAAGGTTATGTTCCCATTAGCTAAGCTGCATCTGCATGTTTGTTTGATCCAGTCTTTCAGATCTGTCATTACTGAAGACCCACGGCAGAGGTCAGCATTAGAATATATATAAAATAGTGGGATGGATGTCAGGGTCAGTCCCCAGATAGGTTTTGTTGGCCTCCGATATTAAAAAAAAAAAAAAAAAAGAATCAACTAGTTCTCAGCACTTAAAAACTGGATGATTTCACATAAAAATCTGGATTTCCAGCTCTCAGGAAAATGGGATCTTCTGGCACCACTGAGCCCCCTGTTACCATGGCAACAGTGGGCTGCTGCTGTGTTTTAAATATGTGCGGATTGCCTTGAATGCCCCAATCCCCCTCATTCTGTTACTGTACATCTAGTCAAGGGCTTCACTCTTACAGGTTTCCATACTGTCACCTGTAGGCATTTGCATTTGTTACCCCTGATAAAAAGAAAAACTAAGTCCAGAGAAAGAGGGTTTCTCCATAGCTAGGATCTGAGCATGCTGTTTCAAGCTTTTCGCAAAGCTAATTCAGTTGTACTAATGAGCTGCAGAATCTGAGGAGTAAGTTCCACCTTATTCTGAATTTCAGATGGTTTGTTTGAAAATCCAGTTAACGACTGGAGTCATTGCTTGCCTTTGGGAGCCTGTCCTTTTTCCTGGAGGGTGAAGACTCGACTGAGGTCTGAATAGGTCTCACTCAAAGTGACTGACGTTTCTTTTTCCCAATTTGGAGCTGCATGACTTCAGAAATATTCATCCCCCAGTAAAACATGAAGAACACGTGTTTGCTCCTAGCACTTTATTTGAAAATGTTTTTGAGGGGAAAGGGTGAGATAACAATGTTCCTTTCAGATCAGAGTTGTGTGTTTCTAAGACCTAGTTTATTTGCCTTGACAAGTTTTTCTTTTTCCCTAGCATAGTTTCAGGACAGCCAGCTGGACAAACTGCGTCTCTGTCCATGTTTGTGATGTTGGCTTTGGGAATGACCGTCAATATTGTTGATGGACTTCTGATTAATTTTTAAGCAGGTTAACCTAGTCCCAGGACTGGCTGTTGAAGTTGGTACTTTTCCGTTTGGGTTGTTCCAGGAGGTCATAACTTTGCCTGTGCCATTTAACAAATGTTTGCTAAGCAACTATGACAGACAGGACTTTGAGCATGCTGCTGCAGGGCACCCAGTGAACCAGAATGTAACTAACGCTGTAAGTGTGATGACAGAGGTTAATGGGAGACTGAGAAATCTGGGAGGACTGAGCACATAGCATTCCCACTGCCATGTCTCACTGTAGTTTTTTAGGCTCCAGATAGTTTTATACCTATAGTATTAGCCCCTTGAGTTTGTTTTTTCTTTTTTTTTTGGAGGGCATCTCTCATATTTATTGATCAAATGGTTGTTAACAACAATAAAATTCTGTATAGGGGACTCAGTGCACAATCATTAATCAACCCCAAGCCTAATTCTCAACAGTCTCCAATCTTCTGAAGCATAATGAACAAATTCTTACATGGTGAACAAGTTCTTACATAGTGAATAAGTTCTTACATGGTGAACAGTGCAAGGGCAGCATATCACAGAAACTTTCGGTTTTGATCACGCATCATGAACTATAAACAATCAAGTCAGATATGATTATTCATTTGATTTTTATACTTGATTTATATGTGAACCCCACATTTCTCCCTTATTTTTTTTTTTAATAAAATGCTGAAGTGGTAGGTAGATGCAAGATAAAGGTAGAAAACATAATTTAGTGCTGCAAGAGGGCAAATGTAGATGATCAGGTCTGTGCCTATAGACTAAGTATTAATCCAAGCTAGACAACGGCAACAAAATATCCACAGATGCAGATTTCTCTCAAAAAACAGGGGGTTGAGGTTCTAAGTCTCACCTCTGTTGATCCCCAATTTCTCACCTGATGGCCCCCCTGCGACTGTGCCTGTCTTAGGTTGTTCCTCCCTTGAGGAATCTTACCCGTCTCTGGCTAACCAGCCATCTTCTGGGGCCACACAGGGAAATGTAAAGTTGGTAAGTGAGAGAGAAGCAATATTCTTTGAAAAGGTTAGCTTTTTACTTTGCAGATTTATGCCCTGTGGCTTCTATGCCCAGCATTTGTCTTGAGGTATCTTTATCACTGGGAAGAATTATGATACTTGGTAATTTTTGATATGAGGTACGAATTCTACTAAAGGGTTGTAATTAGGAAGGAAGAAGAAAACCTATAGAAGTAGCAGACAGAAGAAAACATGGGAAGATTGATTATTTCTTTGACATAACCTCTTGTAGAGTAACATAAGCATGTATAGGTTTTAACAAACTACTAATTAAATTGCGTATACACATTAACATAATAGGAATACAGCTACATAACCAAAGCAGACCTACAATTACCAGCCATATGCAGTGAAACCAAGAAAACCAGTTAGGTACCCTAGGCATTTGTGAAAACTTATCAATGATATGATGGATATTGTCTAACTGAATTTGAATAGTCTGAGAAAAATCAGACAAATTAAAACAACACATTCCTGGGAACTGTTCATATCCCATATGTTCTTTTTTTTTTTGAGAGGGCATCTCATATTTATTGATCAAATGGTTGTTAACAACAATAAAATGCAGTATAGGAGGGTAAATGCTCAATGTACAATCATTAATCCACCTCAAGTCTAATTCTCGTCAGTCTCCAATCTTCTGAAGCATAACGAACAAGTTCTTACATGGTGAACGAATTCTTACATAGTGAATAAGTTCTTACATGGTGAACAGTACAAGGGCATTCATCACAGAAACTTTCAGTTTTGATCACGCATTATGACCTATAAACAATCAGGTCAAATATGAATATTCGTTTGATTTTTGTACTTGATTTATATGTGGATCCCACATTTCTCCCTTTATTATTATTATTTTTTTATTTTTAATAAAATGCTGAAGTGGTAGGTAGATGCAAGATAAAGGTAGAAAACATAGTTTAGTGCTGTAAGAGGGCAAATGTAGATGATCAGATGATCAGGTGTGTGCCTATGGACTAAGTATTAATCCAGGCTAGACAAGGGCAGCAAAACATCCACGGATGCAGAAGATTTCTCTCAAAGCAGCGGGGGTGAGGTTCTGAGCCTCACCTCTGTTGATCCCCAAATTCTCACCTGATGGCCCCCCTGCGACTGTGCCTGTCTTAGGTTGTTCCTCCCTTGAGGAATCTTACCCGTCTCTGGCTAACCAGTCATCTACCGGGGCCAGACAGGGAAATGTAAAGTTGGTAAGTGAGAGAGAAGCCATATTGTTTGAAAAGGTTAGCTTTTTACTTCTTTGCAGATTTATGCCCTGTGGCTTCTATGCCCAGCACTTGTCTCGAGGTATCTTTACCACCTGGAGGAATTATGATACTCGGTAAATTCGATATGAGGCACAAATTCTATTTTAGGGTTGTAATTAGGAAGGAAGAAGAAAAGCTATAGATGTAGCATATGAAGGAAACATGGGAGGATTGATTATTTCTTTGACATATCTTCTTGTATAGTACCTTAAGTATGTATAGGTTTTAAACTACTAACTAATTTGCACACACGTATTAACATAATAGGAATACGGTGACATAAACAAAGCAAATCTATAATTACCATCTATCTCCAGAGAAGCCAAGAAAACCATTTAGGCACCCTAGGCATTTGTGAAAATTTATCTATGATATGATGGATATTGTCCAACTGTACTTGAACCATCAGACAAATTAAAGCAGCCCATTTCTGGGATCTGTTCACATCCCATATGTTCTTTTAACCATAGATAGTCTATAGTCATGAGATTTTGGAGTGCTACACCTTGCACCCCTCCCAACTCCTGGTTGAGTTCCAACAGTACAGATCCGGTCAAATTCGTTGTCTCACTGTATGCACATGCCAGCCTAGACATCTCCCTCCTCATTCCAATGGCAACTCCAGGAGACGGTGGGCTGGATGCAGCCACAACCACAGCATCGTATAGATCCCTGTGGAGGCTTTTTGATGATCATCCCCCGGCACAAGTCCTCCAGAGAGTGCTGATGCCGGAAGCTCCTCCTCATATCGTATCTTAGTTCATTTTCTGGGTATCCAAGCTAGGCCTTGATCTTCTGTTAGTCCATTTTTGGGTTCTGTAATTCCGCTGCTGTTTTGTTCCTTCAGTTTTTCCTTTGTTCCTATACTCCTCAGATGAGTGAAATCATTTGGTATTTCTCTTTCTCCGCTTGGCTTATTTCACTGAGCATAATACTCTCCAGCTCCATCCATGTTGCTGCAAATGGTTGGATTTTTCCACTTCTTATGGCTGAGTAGTATTCCATTGTGTATATGTACCACATTTTCTTTATCCATTCATCTACCGATGTACATTTAGGTTGCTTCCAATTCTTGGCTATTGTAAATAGTGCTGCGGTAAACATAGGGGTGCATCTGTCTTTCTCAAACTTGATTGCTGCGTTCTTAGGGTAAATTCCTAGGAGTGGAATTCCTGGGTCAAATGGTAGGTCTGTTTTGAGCATTTTGATGAACCTCCATACTGCTTTCCACAATGGTTGAACTAATTTACATTCCCACCAGCAGTGTAGGAGGGTTCCCCTTTCTCCACAGCCTCGCCAACATTTGTTGTTGTTTGTCTTTTGGATGGCAGCTATCCTTACTGGTGTGAGGTGATACCTCATTGTAGTTTTAATTTGCATTTCTCTGATAATTAGCGATGTGGAGCATCTTTTCATGTGTCTCTTGGCCATCTGTATTTCTTTTTTAGAGAACTGTCTGTTCAGTTCCTCTGCCCATTTTTTAATTGGGTTATTTGTTTTTTGTTTGTTGAGGCATGTGAGCTCTTTATATATTCTGGACGTCAAGCCTTTATCGGATGTGTCATTTTCAAATATATTCTCCCATACTGTAGGGTTCCTTTTTGTTCTATTGATGGTGTCTTTCGCTGTACAGAAGCTTTTCAGCTTAATGTAGTCCCACTTGCTCATTTTTGCTGTTGTTTTCCTTGCCCAGGGAGATATGTTCAAGAAGAGGTCACTCATGTTTATGTCTAATAAGAGGTTTTTGCCTATGTTTTTTCCCAAGAGTTTAATGGTTTCATGACTTACATTTAGGTCTTTGATCCATTTTGAGTTTACCTTTGTATATGGGGTTAGACAATGGTCCAGTTTCATTCCCCTACATGTAGCTGTCCAGTTTTGCCAGCACCATCTGTTAAAGAGACTGTCATTTTGCCATTGTATGTCCATGGCTCCTTTATCAAATATTAATTGACCATATATGTTTGGGATAATGTCTGGAGTCTCTAATCTGTTCCACTGGTCTGTGGCTCTGTTCTTGTGCCAGTACCAAATTGTCTTGATTACTATGGCTTTGTAGTAGAGCTTGAAGTTGGGGAGTGAGATCCCCCCTACTTTATTCTTCTTTTTCAGGATTGCTTTGGCTATTCGGGGTCTCTGGTGTTTCCATATGAATTTTTGAATTATTTGTTCCAATTCATTGAAGAATGTTGCTGGTAATTTGAGAGGGATTGCATCAAATCTGTATATTGCTTTGGGCAGGATGGCCATTTTGATGATATTAATTCTTCCTAGCCATGAGCATGGGATGAGTTTCCATTTATTAGTGTCCCCTTTAATTTCTCTTAAGAGTGACTTGTAGTTTTCAGAGTATAAGTCTTTCACTTCTTTGGTTAGGTTTATTCCTAGGTATTTTATTCTTTTTGATGCAATGGTGAATGGAATTGTTTTCCTGATTTCTCTTTCTATTGATTCGTTGTTAGTGTATCGGAAAGCTACAGATTTCTGTGTGTTAATTTTGTATCCTGCAACTTTGCTGTATTCCGATATCAGTTCTAGTAGTTTTGGAGTTGAGTCTTTAGGGTTTTTTATGTACAGTATCATATCATCTGCAAATAGTGACAGTTTAACTTCTTCTTTACCAATCTGGATTCCTTGTATTTCTTTGTTTTGTCTGATTGCCGTGGCTAGGACCTCCAGTACTATGTTAAATAACAGTGGGGAGAGTGGGCATCCCTGTCTGGTTCCCGATCTCACAGGAAATGCTTTAAGCAATGCTCTAAGCTTCTCGCTGTTCAGTATAATGCTAGCTGTGGGTTTATCATATATGGCCTTTATTATGTTGAGGTACTTGCCCTCTATTCCCATTTTGCTGAGAGTTTTTATCATGAATGGATGTTGAATTTTGTCAAATGCTTTTTCAGCATCTATGGAGATGATCATGTGGTTTTTGTCCTTCTTTTTGTTGATGTGGTGGATGATGTTGATGGATTTTCGAATGTTGTACCATCCTTGCATCCCTGGGATGAATCCCACTTGGTCATGGTGTATGATCCTTTTGATATACTGTTGAATTCTGTTTGCTAATATTTTATTGAGTATTTTTGCATCTACATTCATCAGGGATATTGGTCTGTAATTTTCTTTTTTGGTGGGGTCTTTGCCTGGTTTTGGTATTAGGGTGATGTTGGCTTCATAGAATGAGTTTGGGAGTATTCCCTCTTCTTCTATTTTTTGGAACACTTTAAGGAGAATGGGTATTATGTCTTCTCTGTGTGTCTGATAAAATTCCGAGGTAAATCCGTCCGGCCCCGGGGTTTTGTTCTTGGGTAGTTTTTTTATTTCCATTTCAATTTCTTTGCTCGTAATTGGTTTGTTTAACTTTTGTGTTTCTTCCTTGGTCAGTCTTGGGAGGTTGTATTTTTCTAGGAAGTTGTCCATTTCTTCTAGGTTTTCCAGCTTGTTGGCATATAGGTTTTCATAGTAGTCTTTAATAATTCTTTGTATTTCTGTGGAGTCTGTCGTGATTTTTCCATTCTCATTTCTGATTATGTTGATTTGGGTTGATTCTCTTTTTCTCTTAATAAGTTGGGCTAGAGGCTTATCTATTTTGTTTATTTTCTCAAAGAACCACCTCTTGGTTTCGTTGATTTTTGCTATTGTTTTATTCTTCCCAATTTTGTTTATTTCTTCTCTGATCTTTATTATGTCCCTCCTTCTGCTGACTTTAGGCCTCATTTGTTCTACTTTTTCCAGTTTTGATAATTTTGATGTTAGACTATTCATTTGGGATTGTTCTTCCTTCTTCAAATGTGCCTGGATTGCTATATACTTTCCTCTTAAGACTGCTTTCGCTGCGTCCCACAGAAGTTGGGGCTTAGTGTTGTTGTTGTCATTTGTTTCTATATATTCCTTGATCTCTATTTTGATTTGTTCATTGGTCCATTGATTATTTAGTAGCATGTTGTTAAGCCTCCATGTGTTTGTGAGCCTTTTTGTTTTCTTTGTAGAATTTATTTCTACTTTTATACCTTTGTGGTCTGAAAAATTGGTTGGTAGAATTTCAATATTTTGGAGTTTACTGAGGCTCTTTTTGTGAGCTAGTATGTGGTCTATTCTGGAGAATGTTCCATGTGCACTTGAGAAGAATGTATATCCTGTTGCTTTTGGATGTAGAGTTGTATAGATGTCTATTAGGTCCATCTGTTCTAGGGTGTTGTTCAGTGCCTCTGTGTCCTTACTTATTTTCTGCCCGGTGGATCTATCCTTCGGGGTGAGTGGTGTGTTGAAGTCTCCTAAAATGAATGCATTGCAATCTATTTCCCTCTTTAGTTCTGTTAGTATTTGCTTCACATATGCTGGTGCTCCTGTATTGGGTGCATATATATTTAGAATGGTTATATCCTCTTGTTGGACTGAGCCCTTTATCATTATGTAGTGTCCTTCTTTATCTCTTGTTACTTTCTTTGTTTTGAAGTCTATTTTGTCTGATATTAGTACTGCAACCCCTGCTTTCTTCTCACTGTTGTTTGCTTGAAATATGTTTTTCCATCCCTTGACTTTTAGTCTGTGCTTATCTTTGGGTTTAAGGTGAGTTTCTTGTAAGCAGCATATAGATGGGTCTTGCTTTTTTATCCATTCTATTACTCTATGTCTTTTGATTGGTGCATTAAGTCCATTTACATTTAGGGTGACTATTGAGAGATATGTACTTATTGCCATTGCAGGCTTTAGGTTCGTGGATACCAAAGATTCAAGGTTAGCTTCTTTAGTATCTTACTGCCTAACTTAGCTCGCTTATTGAGCTGTTATATACACTGTCTGGAGATTCTTTTCTTCTCTCCCTTCTTATTCCTCCTCCTCCATTCTTCATATGTTGTGTGTTTTGTTCTGTGCTCTTTTTAGGGGTGCTCCCATTTAGAGCAGTCCCTGTAGGATGCCCTGTATAGGTGGTTTGTGGGAAGCAAATTCCCTCAGCTTTTGCTTGTCTGGGAATTGTTTAATCCCACCATCATATTTAAATGATAGTCGTGCTGGATACAGTATCCTTGGTTCAAGGCCCTTCTGTTTCATTGCATTAAGTATATCATGGCATTCTCTTCTGGCCTGTAGGGTTTCTGTCGAGAAGTCTGATGTTAGCCTGATGGGTTTTCCTTTATAGGTGACCTTTCTCTCTCTAGCTGCCTTTAAAACTCTTTCCTCGTCCTTGATCCTTGCCATTTTAATTACTATGTGTCTTGGTGTTGTTCTCCTTGGATCCTTTCTGTTGGGGGTTCTGTGTAATTCCATCGTGTGTTCGATTATTTCCTTCCCCAGTTTGGGGAAGTTTTCAGCAATTATTTCTTCAAAGAGACTTTCTATCCCTTTTCCTCTTTCTTCTTCTGGTATCCCTATAATACAAATATTATTCCTTTTGGCTTGGTCACATAGTTCTCTTAGTGTTGTTTCATTCCTGGAGATCCTTTTATCTCTCTCTATGTCAGCTTCTATACGTTCCTGTTCTCTGGCTTCTATTCCTTCAATGGCCTCTTGCATCTTATCCATTCTGCTTATAAATCCTTCCAGGGATTGTTTCACTTCTGTGATCTCCTTCCTGACATATGTGATCTCCCTCCAGACTTTATCCCACTGCTCTTGCATTTTTCTCTGCATCTCATCCCATTGCTCTTGCATTTTTCTCTGCATCTCTGTCAGCATGTTCATGATTTTATTTTGAATTCTTTTTCAGGAGGACTGGTTAGGTCTGTCTCCTTCTCAGGTGTTCTCTCTGTGATCTTTGTCTGCCTGTAGTTTTGTCTTTTCATGGTGATAGAGATAGTTTGCAGAGCTGGTACAAGTGGCCACTGGAAGAGCTTCCCTTCTTGTTGGTTTGTTGCCTTCCTCACCTGAGAGAATAGCGACCTCTAGTGGCTTGTGCTGGGCAGCTGTGTGCAGACAGGGCTTCTGCTTCCTGCCCGGTTGCTATGGGGTTTATCTCCGCTGTTGCTGTGGGCGTGGCCTGGCTGGGGCTGCTCCTCCAAAATGGTGGAGCCCCGTTGGAGGGGGAGCGGCTGGGAGGCTATTTATCTCCGTAAGGGGCGTCTGTGCTCCCTGCTGCCCAGGGGGTTAGAGTGCCCAGAGATCCCCAGATTCCCTGCCTCTGGTCTAAGTGACCTGTCCTGCCCCTTTAAGACTTCCAAAAAGCACTCTCCAAACCAAAACAACAGCAACAATTAGAGAGGGAACAGAAAAAAAAAAAAAAAGGAAAAAACACTTGATTTTTTTTTTGTCCTCAGGTGCCGGTCCCAGGCACCCGCTCACTGGTCCTGCTGCCCTGCCTCCCTAGCACCAGGGTCCCTGTCCCTTCAAGGCTTCCAAAAAGCACCCGCCCACTGGTCCCGCAGGGAAAAATGCATGATATTCTTTGTCCTCAGGCACCGGTCCCAGGCACCCGCTCACCAGTCCCGCCACCCTGCCTCCCTAGCACCAGGGTCCCTGTCCCTTTAAGGCTTCCAAAAAGCACTCACCAAAAAGAGAAAAAAAAAAGGGGAAAAACTCGCGATTTCCTCCGTCCACAGGTGCCGGTCTCAGGCACCCGCCCACCGGTTCCGCAGGGAAAAACACGGGATATTCTTTGTCCTCAGGTGCCGGTCCCAGGCACCTGCTCACCAGTCCCGCCGCCCTGCCTCCCTAGCACCAGGCTCCCTGTCCCTTTAAGGCTTCCAAAAAGCACTCACCAAAAAGAGAAAAAAAAAGGGGAAAAACTCGCAATTTCCTCCGTCCTCAAGTGCCGGTCCCAGGCACCCGCTCACCGGTTCCACCACCCTGCCTCCCTAGCAACGGGGTCTCTGTCCCTTTAAGGCTTCCAAAAAGCACTCGCCAAAAAAAAAGAAAAAAACTGCTCCGGTTTCTTTCCACCCGCCCGGAGCCAGGGGGAGGGGCGCTCGGGTCCCGCCGGGCCAGGGCTTGTATCTTACCCCCTTCGCAAGGTGCTGGGTTCTTGCAGGTGTGGATGTGGTCTGGATGTTGTCCTGTGTCCTGTGGTCTCTATTTTAGGAAGATTTTTCTTTGTTATATTTTCATAACTCTAGGTGTTTTTGGGAGATTTCCACTGCTCTGCTCACGCCGCCATCTTGGCTCCGCCTCCCAGATAACTTTTGACATGTAGATACTGGGTATGTACATTGGCTTTTTTCGAAGCCCTGCCATAACGTCATCTTGCCTATAGTTTCATGCCTGAATATTGTGATCAGTATCAAGTATAAAAGTGTCTCTGTAATCGAAGTGAACTACATGAAGTGGCTAAGAGCACAGTCTTCAGAAAGAGAGAGTGCTGGGTTCACACCACACACTTCTCTTCCCTAATGCCAGGCACCTCAGGAAATGATTTAACCTCCCCCATATGTTCTTTTAACAGTAGATAGTCTGTAGTCGCATGATTTTGGAGCACTGCAACTTGCACTTCTCTTAATTCTTGTTTGAGTTCCGACAATATAGATTCCATCAAACTTGTTGTTTTACTGTATGCACAGGCCAGCTTAAATATCTCCTTCTTCATTCCAATGGGAAGTCCAAGTACCGGTGGGAAGAATGCAGCTACAACTGCAAGAGCACCAGCATCTTTGTTGAAGTTTTTTGATGATCATCTTCTGGAATGACTCTTCCAGAGGGTGGTGATGTTGGAAGTTCTTCTTCATATCGTATCTTAATTTGTTTTCTGGGTAGCCAAATTAGGCTTTGATCCTCTGTATAAACACAAACAAACCCTTTGCCCACACTTTGATATGACCTTTATACCATTGTGAAGAACCTATTGGAGACCACCACACAGGATCTGCTTTTTTTTTTGAAGAGAAGGAAATATTATCAGAAAAATGTACTTCCATAGCTGATCATCCGACACCCTTTCAAAGATCAAAATTAAGGATATGTAAAGCATGCATTAATCGTTGATTTGCAGTTAATTTTATCCTGTCAGGGAGTAATCCTCCCCATTTTTTTTGTTATCATTAATCTACAATTACATGAAGAATATTATATTTACTAGGCTCTTCCCTACACCAAGTCCCCCCCCACAAACCCCATTACAGTCACTGTCCATCAGCATAGCAAAATGTTGTAGAATCACTACTTGTCTTCTCTGTGTTACACAGCCTCCCCTTTTCCTCACCCCCCACATTATACATGCTAATCATAATACCCCCTTTCTTATTCCCTGCCCTTATCCCTCCCTACTCTTCCATTCTCCCCAGTCTCTTTTCCTTTGGTAACTGATCTTGGGTTCTGTGGTTCTGCTGCTGTTTTGTTCCTTCAGTTTTTCTTTTGTTCTTATACTCCACAGATGAGTGAAATCATTTGGTATTTGTCTTTCTCCACTTGGCTTATTTCACTGAGCATAATACCGTCTAGCTCCATCCATGTTATTGCAAATGGTAGGATTTGTTTTCTTCTTATGTCTGAATAATATTCCATTGTATATATGTACCACATCTTCTTTATCCATTCATCTACTGATGGACACTTAGGTTGCTTCCATTTCTTGGCTATTGTAAATAGTGCTGTGATAAACATAGGCGTGCATCTGTCTTTTTCATACTGGAGGCTGCATTCTTAGGGTAAATTCCTTGAACTAGAATTCTTGGGTCAATTGGTAAGTCTATTTTGAGCATTTTGAGGAACCTCCTTACTGCTTTCCACAATGGTTGGACTAATTTACATTCCCACCAGCAGTGTAGGAGGGTTCCCCTTTCTCCACAACCTCGCCAACATTTGTTGTTGTTTGTCTTTTCGATGATGGCGATCCTTACTGGTGTGAGGTGATATCTCATTGTGGTTTTAATTTGCATTTTCTCTGATGATTAGCAATGTGGAGCATCTTTTCATGTGCCTGTTGGCCATCTGGATTTCTTCTTTAGAGAACTATCTATTCAGCTAATCTGCCCATTTTTTAATTGGATTATTTGTTTTTTGTTTGTTGAGGCATGTGAGCTCTTTATATATTCTGGATGTCAATCCTTTATCGGATCTGTCATTTATGAATATAGTCTCCCATACTGTAGGATACCTTTTTGTTCTATTGATGGGGTCCTTTGCTGTGCAGAAGCTTTTTAGCTTGATATAGTCCCACTTGTTCATTTTTGCTTTTGTTTTCCTTCCCCGGGGAGATATGTTCATGAAGAAGTCGCTAATGTTTATGTCCAAGAGATTTTTGCCTATGTTTTTTTCTAAGAGTTATATGGTTTCATGACTTACATTCAGGTCTTTGATCCATTTCAAATTTACTTTTGTGTATGGGGTTAGACAGTGGTTCAGTTTCATTCTCTTACATGTAGCTGTCTAGTTTTGCCAGCACCATCTGTTGAAGAGATTGTCATTTCCCCATTGTATGTCCATGGTTCCTTTATTGAATATTAATTTACCATATACGTTTGGGTTAATGTCTGGAGTCTCTAATCTGTTCCACTGGTCTGTGGCTCTGTTCTTGTGCCAGTACTAAATTGTCTTGATTACTATGGCTTTGTAGTAGAGCTTGAATTTGGGGAGTGAGATCCCCCCTACTTTATTCTTCTTTCTCAGGATTGCTTTAGCTATTTGGGGTCTTTGGTGTTTCCATATGAATTTTTGAACTATTTGTTCCAGTTAGTTGAAGAATGTTGCTAGTAATTTGATAGGGATTGCATCAAATCTGTATATTGCTTTAGCCCCTTGAGTTTTATATCTGTAGTATTAGCCCCTTGAAACATGTATAAAGAATGCATCTCACTCAGAAGTTTCCCCTGGTAAAAAATGGAATGATTAGAATAATTTATGAGATAGATTTACTTTATCACCCAGTGTTATTTAGAATGATTGTTTCCGTGTGTCTAGGAAACTTCTCCCACCTTGCTGCTGACCTACTCAAACTCTGCCCTGCAGGCAAACCTTCAGTGGATTGTGTTGAATGGGAAATTCAGATGAGTAACACAAAATCAAAAGCTTTCTTCTAGCTGTTAACTTTTGTAATGAAGATGAAGTCTTTTTGGCAAAATGTCTGAGTATAGTACTTGTTTAGGTTGTTTCCAGATCCCAGAAGCAGTATGCATAGTGAATGAAAAGAAGAATAACAAGTCCTGGGGATAACCATGCATAAAGATACTACCTACTTAAAGGGTGTTTGTGAAAATTCGTGGTCTAGTTCATGTGCTTGACATGTAGTAAACAATCACTACCTATTTTTTTTTAAGAGATTTAAAAAAAAATTTAAGTTAGACCTTATAAATTAAGTCTTCCTTCATTGGTTCAGTTTCATATTGGTGATTGATAGAATTTTTTTTTTTGTCCAGGGAAAATGATCATCAACCCACACCTCTGGACAAGCAGTAATACTGATTCTGAGGACCAGGAATTAACTTTTTGAGGATGTGATTGGATGCTTTCCCCTAAGGCTGGCCCACAGCAGTCCATTCCCCTTTACTTTTTTCCCCTTGTACCTCACAGAATGGGAATTTTTGTTTTGTAAAAGCGTGAAAGTTCACTTTGGGATCACCTCAGCTGTTAATAAAAGAACATTTTTTTGAGCCCTTTGTCCACGCCAAGCTCTGTAAGCATTTTACATGTACTACCACCATGCAGTCTTTACAACAACAGTAGCCAGGGGGCATTATCTCCATTTCATAGAGGGGGAGACTGAGTCTGGAGCAGCTAAGTAACTTGCCCCACGTCCTTCAGCTAAGTGTTTTAGGCTGGAATTCAAAGCCATGACTGTTAAACTCTGAAGCTTAGGCCTGAGGAAAGGAGAGTCAGGCTTCGTGGGCTGCGTGGAGGTGGTCCCAGCTCCCAGGCTCACCAGGCCTCCCTCGGGATGTCATGGGCTGCCAAGGAATGGCAGGATCCTTTCTGCTTTCAGAAAATTCTCTCTCTCCTCACCCTGTAGCAAAGCCTGGTCAGTGGTATAGTGTATTCACTTCCTGTAACAAATGACCACAAACTTAGTGGCTGAGAACCACAGAAATGTACTCAGTCATAGTTCTGGAGGCCAGAGGCCTGAAATCAAGGTGTTGACAGGGCCCCCCTTCATTCAGAGGCTCTCGGGCCGCTTTCATTCCTTGCCTCTTCCAGCTTCTGGTGCTGTTGGCGTGCCTTGGCCTGTGGTGCGTTATTCAGTCTCTGCCATCGTCTTTCCATGGCCTTCTCCTCTGTGTCCACCCAGTCTTTCCTGGCATCTCATAAGGAAACTTGCAGTGGACCTAGGGCCTATCCAGATAGTCCAGGATATTCACTTCATTTCAAGACCTTTCACTTTAATTACATCTGAAAAGACCCTTGTCCCAAGTAAAGTAACATTCACAGGTTCTGAAAATGAGGCCATGGACATATCTTTCAGGAGCCACCATTCAGCCCACTAGCCAGGTGGGCTCCTGTCCTTCAGCATGCCCTGTGGGCAGTCATGGTGTCCCACAGTGGAGTGACTGATTGGCATCGAGATTTCAACACTTGGGGCTTCTGTGCTCTTAATGATACATTTTAAGTCCAGCTAAGCCCTCTGAGGCTTCCCCTGAGGTGGTTGTAGCCTCTCTCACAAGGTTTTGTTCTCTTGCAGATTGCTGACCTGCAGCTCCATAAACTGGATGAACTGGACTGTCTGATTCAGGGCCTGCTTTACGTGGACTCCGTTGGCTTCAACGGCAAGCCGGAGTGTTACTATTTTGAAAATCCCACAAATCCTGAATTATGTCAGAAAAAGCCGTACTGCCTTGATAACCCGTACCCTATGTTGCTGGTGAACATGGGCTCGGGTGTGAGCATTCTAGCAGTGTACTCCAAGGACAACTATAAAAGAGTTACAGGGACCAGGTAAACATGGTTTCCACCAGGAGAATCTTTTGGTGCTTAAACCCAGCTCCCTTCCTTGAAGACCAGTTTATAAAAAAGTTTTTATATTCAATACCTTAAAAAAAAAAAACCTTACCCTCCTCAGTCCATCAAAAAGGTTTGATTGAATGTGTTAAAATATTAAAAAATAGTAAAAGGGTGACTTATATAAAAGTTAATGAAATACAGTCCTTGCCCTGCTGGAAACTCATCAGGTTAAGGGAAGAAGGTCACACCCATGAGCAGTTTTCCAAAAAGGCAGTACATATTAAGTGCCACATGAATGGCAGGGACAATGAGCAAGTAGAATCCAGATGGACGGATGTTTGGGATGGTCAGAAAGGGCTACAGAACCTCCTTGGTGCCTAGCACAGGACGAATTGCTTGAAATAATATGTCATACCAACCAGTAAACCAAACTGGCTTTCCAAAGACCAATTTTTTATCCTCAGGTAAATGCTCCAGCTGAAACTGGAATAGTTAACATACTTTACAGGGACTTTTGGAGTGCAGTGGGTGGGAAAACAACCCTGTAACCAAGGTTGTTGGGCATGTACACCCCCCGCCCCCAACGACAGATGGGCTCAGCTAACTTACTCGAAAAGAGGATCCTTTTTTGGAGCAACAACTTAAGGCATTAGTGCCATGTAGAAGTGCTTTGGGACATGGTATTGAAACCATTGTTTCTGATGGACCAAGAGACCGTGTAACTTCTCTGGGCCTTGGTATCCTTGTCTGCACCACGAAGGGGGTGTTCTTAGACAGTGTCTGCAGTCTTTTCTGCCACCGAAATCCTGCACTACTACTCACCCGTTAGGAGGAGAGCACTGCTTTTCTGTGGTGTTTCCATGACTTGTGATGGGTCTGTGTAAATCGGTGGCTCGCCACTGGGGAAGGGAAGATTTAGCACCTCGGGATTTGGGCAGTATTTGGAAACATATTATTCTGATTGTCACACCTGGAGGTGGGGTGCTTTTGGCTTCTCATGGCCAGAGGTCAGGGATACCACTAAGTGCCATAGGGCAGCCCCCTCCCAACAAAAAAGTCCTGAGCCCCAGAAGTCAATAGTACTAGTGTTGCACACACAGTCACACTCGCACTGAGTCCCACTTGTGCCCAGAATATAGGCTTTGCTCTAGACTAACTGCCATTAGGCATGTATTTTCTCACTGAACTAAGCTTAGTATAGATAAGCTTATACAAGCTTCTTAATCATAGAAGAATCACAACTGATCCCATGGCCTCTTTAGGACTGTCAGAATAAAGAATATGTCAACTGAGCTGGTATTGCCTTAAAGAGTAATCTCCTCATAAAGGTACAATTTTTAAAAAATCATAGGGTCCTTCTCAGAAGTAGTCATGGAATTGGTAGAACTAGTCCCAAGATAACAACAAGCTAAACATTTTCCACAATCACAGATACTTACAGTTTTGTTGATTAACACTTAACAAATTCATAAATTACATCCCAGATACACTTTCTCAAACTTGGAGGTTCCAGGGATCTGCTAGTTGTACTAATGAACTGAGCTGCAAGTTCTTCTTCTTGGAAAGCAGCCAATGAGCTAATTGTGTTGTTGACTTATATCACGTGTCATAGTGCCTGTGAATTCCAGTTACTGGTAAATGCCCATTAATGACCAGCGCTTTGTGCATCACCAAATCCTGTCTGGATGCTCAGGTTTCCCTGCAAGTTCTCTTCAAGCAGTAGTTTTAGAAATGGGCTGCAGAGACTGCAGGGTAAGAGCCCTTTCAGGGGCAGGCAGGGGATGGGGAGGGAACAATTCTATGGGCCCTAGGTCCTCCTACTCCCACCAGAGTTGTTGTTCTGTCAAAGGGTTCTCTTGATCCAAATTAGAAAAGCGCTGATACAAATATTATGGTCAGCAGTGAACATTGGTACCTGAACACACTTTGGGGAACCACTGATCTAAGTAAATGACTTAAGCTATAATTTTGCTACTCCTCTTGTGAACTGATAGCTGTTAACTCCAGGTTTTTCATTATTGTATAATACCCTATTACCCCCTTAAACTAAAAGTGCTTTGGGACATGATATTGAAAGTCACATCATTACAGGATGCCAGTTTTCTTTTAAACATGATTTTAAACGATTCATTTCAATGTTGTGTAATTTTATTGCATCCTACATTAGGTAGCAACATTCTTTATTGACACAACCCCAACTTTATTATAGAAGTCAATGGAAAAAATAGGACTTTACAGCTGACATTATTAGAATGTGCAGCCTATTAAAAGAGGAATGCAAAGAATTTTGAAACTTGAGTGTAGAAACAGTACAGCTCATCTCATTGTTTTGGAAGCTATTTTAAGGGCACAAGCACTCAGTAATTGAAGGGTTCTTCCTACTTCTCCCTAAAATCCCTCACTACAGGTCTGTTGGGGGGTTCTTTTTAATGACAATTTTCAACACCTGTTTCTAGCAATATGTTTTTGCCTCTGATTTGCTGAGGGTCTTCCTGGGTGCCTGCTGAGACAGATGAGCCTGACCACGAGCAAGAGAATCACTTGCTTAGATAATGCTTGGCAGGGCGAGGATATTAATAAAGTGCTCTTCCACGGCTGTGCGTTCTTCCCTCCTCTGCAGTGTCCTAGCAGCACACATACAGCGTCCCCCACCCAGCTCCGTGCTCTGTCTGGAGCCACTTGTCGTGTTCTAGTCGTACAAAGCACTTGTCCTCCTTCCTTCGTACCAACACCTCAATTGATGAGTTGCATTCTTTCTGAGCCAGCCAGTGTCCTCAGTTGCCTGTGTTTGGGGTAGGTTGGTGAATATCTTGATTAATAGAGATAGCTAATCTTCAAAGAAAGGTTACTAGTGTGGATGAAAGAAGCTAGAAATGTGAACAAAGACTTTTAAAAATGTATAGAGAGAAAACAAGACAAATCCAGACAGCATGCAAACAAAAAGTATAGGATATCCTGAGCTTTGTAGAGTATGCTGAGACAACATGCATGCCATGCCATGTTAAATGTAGATAAAGATAAACGTTCTTAGAGGAAATATAAAGTTTCTCCTGTGACTAGGTTATCCTGGCAATAATGTCCATCGAGCTCTTTATTGCCTCACGGTACTGCACCTTCCATTTGGCTAGTTGCTCTTCTGGGTGCCTACTACCTAATTTTCCACAAGAACCTATCATCTTAATCAAGCATGTTTTTGTAAGAATCACTAGTTGAGAAATATTACATAACAGTTACACTTTAGATGTGATTTAAAGAACTATGTGCCTGTCTACAGTCTGGAACCTTCTTGTTCACAATTATTGATAGTAAATATACTTTACCTTAAGTTTTTGTGTTTTTTTTCAAATTTAAGTTTTATATGACTTTAATCTCAACTTGAATTTTCTCTTAGAATTAAAAGTCAGTTACCAAACACATAGGGCTTCCAAGGCTAGCAGCTCTTGGAGCTTCAGATCGAACTGATATGAGCAATTTGCTCTTCTACATTTAACTCTTCTGCTAAATAGCATGAAAACCATGGCCACGTCAGTGTGCCTTTTCCTGCCAGGACTTGACTGATGACAGCTTTACTCTGAGTCTGCTCTCCCTTACCTCAGGTAACTGATAAAACACAGTTGAGTTCTTTCTCAACTACTGTAATAAATTTCTAATTTTGTCTGAAATACTATTTTAGAAGAATTCCACCCCCCTCAAAAAAAAAACAAACTGAAAGCTTTAAATCATAGTTGAGCATTGGAACCATTTTATGACCTTTGTTAACATTTTTGACTGTTGGTGGTAAGTAAAATGTTAATGACCTTTTTCAGAGTCTACTGGAGAAATGTCAGTATGAGATCAGTCAGTGGTTTCCTTTTAAAAATTTCTGAAGAGGTTGAATGAAATGATCTCTGCTGGAGACGCAAGGTCAGGTGGAAGATGCAGTTTGGGGCTGGCTATTCCTGGCAGAGTCCTGGCAGAGTTTGACTCTGTAGATGCAAGCTCTGCTTCATGTACACATAATTCCTTTTTCTAAGTATCTGTGTTCATCTACATATGGTTGTTTTGTTTTGTTTTTAATAGCAGTCATTTCTCTGTTTATTCACTGCTTTCAGACCACCCACATAAGAGAGATCATTAGTTGGCCCCCTTTTTATAGGTGAGAAGACTGAGTGAAGCACTTAGGTTAGTGGCTAGTTGAAGGTCTCACAACAGAAATCAGTGAGTCTTTCTATGGTTTTGTTCATAAATTTAGGGGCAAGTTTTGCTTGACATTTCTTTTTAGCTTCTGCCCTCTTTTTTATCCAATCTACCCTAAAGCTCTTTGATACCCTAGCACTTTAACTCAAGTGCCCCTTTATTTTTCTTCCTTTTTTTATTAACCCATTTTAGTGTTCTTGATGTAGTTGGGGACTTGGAGGGGCATATCTTAAAGTAAAATTTAAAAATAAACCTTATTGTTCCTTCAGTCTTGGAGGTGGAACATTCCTAGGCCTATGTTGCTTGCTGACTGGTTGTGAGACCTTTGAAGAAGCTCTGGAAATGGCAGCTAAAGGCGACAGCACCAATGTTGATAAGCTGGTGAAGGACATTTACGGAGGAGACTATGAACGATTTGGCCTTCAAGGATCTGCTGTAGCATCAAGGTAGAAACTAAATAGCTAGGAGCAGTAGTGATTAAACATAAGGCAGTCTCTCCACCCTGGCCATTCATTTAGTTTGTTTTTTTTTTATGTCAAAAAATACCCACCAGCCTGGTGCAAGTATCTATGGTATTAGAGCTCAGACTTGATCTGCTCTTTATGAAGCACTGCTATGTTTATCTCTTGATGCTTGTGCTTAAAATAGGGCAGATATTTTTCCCCCAGATATCTAGAGAGATTTAAAAAAAATTTTTTTTTCCAATTAATAACCTTGCTACTTCATCCCTGCTAAGTCAAGGGCAGCCAGCCATTCATATTGTACTCCTGTCTGCTTGTAAATCATGGTAGCTGAATCAGGTCATTTGAGTTTGAACAGTTATTCATAAAGTTTTCCACAGTACTTTGATGGAAGCATGTAGGGCCTGCCCAAGGATGATTTTGAACACTCTCACTAATATTTCCAACATAGCTTTGGCAACATGATGAGTAAGGAAAAGCGAGATTCCATCAGCAAGGAAGACCTCGCCCGAGCCACACTGGTCACCATCACCAACAACATCGGCTCCATTGCTCGGATGTGTGCACTGAATGAGGTAAGGCCTGAGCCAAGGGACAGCCTTGTGTCATTCTCATACATCATCTTTAGCAGTGCAATCACTGTTGACCCATACAGAACTGTAGATCCTTGGGAAGCCTGCTCTTTGTCCTAGTGACACCTGTAGAATGTGAGAGGTGTGTTTGGAGGGAGGGGAGGAGTTATGTGTTGTATTTTTAAGTAGGCACTAGATGATAAATGATAAGCTATCTAGCCATGCAAACAAAGTAAAATTACAACCCATGCCATAACCTTCCTAACCATCTTCATTACCATGACCTGCTGAAGTGTGATGAAAAGCTGTAGGCATCCGTGCAAATAATTATAGGTAAAATGTTCCACTTGGAATATTCGATATTCTCTCTGCTTTCAGCTTCTTTACAGTGTTGCCTTGTGGCATGGAGTTCAAGCAGCATTGTACAGGGCTATCAAAGCACAGAGAGCTTGCTACAGCTGAGGCCAGCCAGAGACCCAGGCACAAGAAGGGATGGAGCTGGTGCTAGACAAAGCTTTGGTAACATGTTTTGAAACATTGCAGAATTCCTTTGAAAAAAATGGAAAGCTTTTCTGAAGTACAAGACAGCTAAGTAGAACATCTCTCACTGAGTTGTGTTAGGAAGACGAGAAAGAGGGGCTGGGCATGGAACAGGTAATAGGAGAAGTATTAAAAAATCAGAGTAGCATCAGTAATAGGGTTTTTTAAAATAAAAATTTTAATAGGAATATGGCATACATGCAGAAATGGGCTCAAATCATAAGTGTATATAGCTCAATGAGTTTTCACACACACCCACACCTGCATAACCACCACTCAGATCACGAGATCAAGCATGACCGGTACTTCAGTAACTGCCTCCAGTCCCCTGAAGAGTGGAGTGTTAAACAGAGTACAAGGCTTTTTGGTAGGTGGAAGCCAGCCCTGCCTTTCTCGGGGTTGCAAGAAAGACACTCTTTCTTTACAATATTGAGCAGAGTATGTCACTGGCCTGTGGGCCAGGGTCACAACTTTTTGTGAGTCCCCATTTCAGATGGAGTTTAAATGCAAGGCAGATACTCAGATGAAAGAATGTATTCCAGAGACGTGCCTTTCCAAGTCCACTTCAGTTATGGGACTCATTGTAACAGGATTTACTTTTTGACATTAACCTTTAAAGGGAGTTTTTCCGAGTAGCCAAACTGGCCCCAAGACTAATCTGTGTTTCGTTGGCTGTGTTAATGGATTCGCCAAAGTCAGTCGGATGCTAACATCCCGTGTGTGCCCCATAGAGCAACCGAATCCTTTCTCCTGCCTTCCACAGAGCTTGAGTGAGCCAGCAGTTCCTTTCACAGGAATTGTAACACTTTAGGGAGAGGGCAACTTGGATTTCAATTTCAATACCATTATTGGAGCATAGCAAAAGGGGCTGTTTGAAAGTATAACCACAGTTTCAGCAACTATTTTAGATGTTTCTGTGGAGTTGAATGAACAAGAGGAATCACGGATCACCTGGGGCAAGGACTGTGTTAGCTGGCGTCCTGCCAGGGCAGGCTCCCTGTGGACACCCCAGGAACTGGCCGCAACACGTTGCCCTGTGAGAGCCAAAACACAAGGCCTTCAGTCATTGAAAGGTTCATGGGACTCACTGCTGGCAGGACCTTTGATTGAACCATTTCATAGAGGGCTACCACATTTTCTGAATCTAAAATATTTTTGCTGATTGGAATGCTATGAAAGGCTTCTCCATCAACTTAAATTTTTTAAACAGAAAATACAAACACCTAATATAAAATTCCTAAGACACCAGAAGGGTATAAAGGGAAGTCAGTCACCATTTCCACCTCTGATTCTCAATGTAAAGTTTACTACAGGTAGCCATTGTTGGTAGTTTTTTAATTCTACATTGAATGCAATATAGGATTCACATATCCTTCCAAAGGCAGCAAACTCTATATAACATTCTTTTTCTTAACAGTGTTATTGAGATATAGTCACATACCATGCAGTTCACCCCTACATACTATTCCACATCTTGTTTTGATTGTTTGTTATCAACTTTTTGTTGTGAAAATCATAAACCTGCATAAAAGAGAGAGAATAGTATTAAAAAAGCTCCATGTATCTATCAACCCAAACTCAGTAGTTATCATATCTTGCCATACATGCTTTATCTACCTCTGTTTTCTTCCCCCTGCTCCTCCTCCTCTCTTTTTTGCTAAAATGTTAGAAAGCAAATTCCAGACATATCAGTGTACCATACATACTTCAATATGGACTTCTGGAAAGATTGCTTCTTGCCTTTTTACATGATAATACATCTGAGTGTTAATACCTTTTTCTGTTTCAACATTGTTTCTAGAAAGAATTCTCCTGTGGTTTCCTCTAGTCTCTCTACTTTTTTTTTTTGGCATGTATGTGTTTGACCCACCTGGAATTTATTTAGAGTGAGGAATGTCCATCACCTTTTAATGCCACTTCTTTTCTTCTGGCCTTCTACCAAAGTAAGGCAGGACTGGGACTTTGAGCAAGTCCTACCTTGGACTCCCTTGGTTTGGGAGAAGAGTCAGAATTTGTAAATTTAACTGAATTCCTCTTTAATCTGACTTTCTTATTCTGAGTATTCCTGCCACCTTTCAATCTGGGCAGTTTGTGGCAATAGTTCTTATTTGTGGAAACTATTAAAACCAGCTCTCACCCCTCCACTCATGGAAAATCTTCACAGTAGTTAATGGGTTCATCAACTTGTATTGTTACAACTTGAGATGGTTAAAAGGCAATGTTCCCAGACCCTGATTACTTTTGATAGACTGCACAGAAAATAATGCAGCTTCCAAGACACCCTTCCCTTCAGTATGAGTGACCCTAACAACTGGCTATGACTGAGGGAGTGGTGAGCAGCCTCTGCATGGCCGATAGGCTGGGCCCTGTCTTAAGGCTGTGTTCAGAATGCAGATCTAGAGCCATGACAACAAAAATACAAATGTATTTTTCGTTACCATATTTTAAACCCTCATGTTGTCCAAACAGGCTATTCCACCGTATATCCTAAGTAGAGACCTAAGGAGACTAATGGTTCCTTTTGTATTTCGAGTGTTTGGCACAGAGCAAACTGAGCAAACTCATTAGATGAATAAGCCATACCATGGCCATTTTATTTGTGAAATGGTTAACAGATTTTACAGTTGGAAGTTTATGGGGATTGAAGGAATGCACAAGCAAAGATAGCTACACTTAAACTCCAATTACAATTTTATATACATATGTTGGGAACTGAATCAACATGACATAATACCTGCAAATAAGCCCCATATTGATCTCTGCCTTGCCCGATGAAAATCTCACCTTTTTGCTCTTGTGGAATACACACTGAAATCTGTTCCACTTTGTCTTGGAAATGCTGAAATAATGCCACTGGGAAAAAAAGTCACTCTGCAAGGTCCTGGGAGTACAGCGAAGTACAAAACGTTGGGTCTTTGCTACCTGCTATTTCTATGCCATGGTTCAGTTGCTTTTCTTTAATTTTTTTTTTTCCAGAATATTGACAGAGTTGTGTTTGTTGGGAATTTTCTCAGAATCAATATGGTCTCCATGAAGCTGCTAGCATATGCCATGGATTTTTGGTCCAAAGGACAGCTAAAAGCTCTGTTTTTGGAACATGAGGTAGGTTGAACTTGCTTGGATTCAGTTGTCCCTCATGGAGTATATTTTGGGTTGTCCAACTCTCGAGTAAGTCTCTTAGTTTTAAAATTGATCATGTAGAGTTGCCATTTATGCAAAGGATAAGGAAGAACTACATATAAAATGGGAGCTTTCTTATCCAATAATCAGGATCGGTATTTGGTTAGCCGAAAAAAGTCAGTTAAAATGGGTAATCATTAAAAAATACCTTTCTACTTTAACAATTTTATTTTAACGTAAAAGGTCCAAATGTTCATTCAGTCATCAATATTTTCATGTTATGACCAAGACCTATTTTTGAGCCTGAAGTCTGCTGATTAGAGCTCAGCAGTTACACTTTTTAACATAATCCACCTTCTTTGATTTCTCGTTTGTTTCTTTAAAGAGGGTAAAAAATTAAAGATATTTACATGGCGATTTAGTTGCATAATCCTTCTAGATTTTTCCCTTAATCTTTCATGTATGGAACCCACCTTAATAGAGAGCAATGACTTGTGACTACCTTTTTCAGTCTTGTTCAAGAATGTGACTGGATTTTCATAGACAAGACCATTCAATTTGTACTCTTTATTGGTTTAGGTGGCATGTAATTAAATTAGATTATTACATTAACAATAAAATGTCATAAACAAAGTTGAAGATTAACACAGCAGACTGTCCAAATAAATAACTTTACTGGTGACAACAGAAGTGCTTGAGCTACTAAGGGTAGCCTGATGTCCTTAAGAGGCTGGTGTCCATGGGCATGACCTAGCCTGTTTACAGAGGAAATGGAGAGCATCAACTGATTCAGAGAGTCCCTTGTATTGAGTTTCTACAGTTTCATAAATCAGAGGTTTCTAAGAGTGGGGGGGCCCTCCTCTTTTCTCTCACCTCCTCTGCCATCCCCTTTAAAATCAGTACTGTAGAGGCAACTGTTTATTGTAGGAAGTACCTAATCCCTTGGGCATATTGCAGCAAAAAGAAAAACACATGGCAAGAACGAGTATCATAAACCTCAGTTCTAGTAACTACTGTGGCAAATACTTCTCATCTCCAAACTGAACTATTTCTATTTGAAAAGTTGCTGATGCCTTTATAAGCTGTTTAGAGCTCTCTAAGCCACATTTTCTTTTAGTAAAGCATATAAAACAACAGGAACTTAAATTCTAAGTAGTTAATGCCCAGTGATAGAAATTAATACTAAAGAAAGCATATTCTTTTCAAGCAGGTTCAAAGGCATGGGGTGATAGAACTTTTGGTTGGGGAGGGGGATGGAGTCCCAGATTTTCACTCCTCCTCCCCCAATCAGAGCAGCTCCCTTTTTATCTGCCTATTTATCGAGTTTCCACACAATATTTTGCTTGATACAGAAAAAAGCACCTCAGCTTTAAAAAAATAATTAAGATGAAAAAAGAAAACCACTGTTCTGGTCCAGCTGGAGTTGCCATATTTAGTAATTAAAAATACAGGACACATTTATTTTGTCTGGCATTTATCTGTATTTTATCTGGCAGCCCTAACTGCAGATCCTTTTGGGCTAATGCAGAAAACAAACCCCGGAAGCCTTCAAGGCTTGAAGCCACCCCAGCAGCAAAGTCACACGAGTAGTTAGTTGAATAAGGGATAAGATACAACGTTTTGAGAAAACTCACTTCTGTAGGTAAAAATGCAGTCATCTTTGTTACTTTGTACAATGCTAGGCCTTGGACTAGGCTTTGCTTTGTTATCCTTTGTAACAGAGTTCCAAAGATAACTCTTTGTAAAAGAGTTACAACAGAGTTGTAGAGAGTTATAAGCCTTTGTAAGTATCTCTCAGAAAATTCTCTGTATTCTCACTGTGGCTTAGGCAGGCCTTCTTGCAGGTTCCTACAGCGAGAGAACTTTCGGGAGGCACTAGGATGGTGGCTTTTCTGCCTTGCCCCAGGGGACCCCCCTCACCCAGTCTCTCATTCATTCAACTGATATTACTGAGAAGTAGCCCCAGCTGAGCCAGTAAGAACACAGCTTCTTACTGACCAGACCTCAGACAATGACTCTACCTCTCCACCTGTTTCAGCATTTGTCAAGTGGGGTGCTTACAGTATTGTCCATCAAGTTATTGTGAGGAGTAAGTGAATAAATACAAGTAAAGTGCTTAGAACAATTTCTAGCATATTATAAAGCTTCATTAAATGTTAGTTGGAGGCAGCAGAAGCAAGGCTCCTGCCCTGTGGCACCAGTCCTGACACCTTGTCACCCATTTCTGCAGTAACTTTTGAGTCAGACAAATACCAGAGGAGTGGAGTCTACTGCCTTTTGCAAAACAGGTTCTCTAAAAATTTCTATTTTTCAGTGACTTTCATTGTCACAGAAATATGGACTTTTATTTTGCAGATTAACAAAGTGAAGCTTGGGCTAATTTAGATGCCTTTCCAAGATCTATCGAGGGAAGCTTAGAGTTCTTTGCTGTGAGATATCAACTCTGAAGTCAGACCAGATTTGGAGCTGAGCCGTAGGACAAGCATATGACCCTGTAAGGGCAATTTACTTTATTACCTCTTATGTCTCACCTGTGAAATGGCGGTAATAATGTGAATTGCCATGGCAAAGATTAAAATGAAATTATAATACAATATCCAGCACTGATGTAGCATATACTAAATGCCAGACATTTTTCTAAGTTTTATTTAAATCATTGTTAACTTATTAAAAAATATATAAACAAGCATGTATGTATGTATTATTATGCCACCATGTTCATGGCAGAGTTCCAGTTTTAAATTTATCTACAACCATAGGGGGCAGCATTCTTAGAATTATTAAAGCCATAGTTATTTGGCTGAGGTTCAGAGGCATTCCTACAGAGGGTTTCCTGTTGTTTTTGTAGGGTTATTTTGGAGCAGTTGGGGCACTGTTGGAACTGTTCAAAATGACTGATGAGCAGTAGAGATGGAACAGCCTTCTATGAGAACAGAAAACTAGGAACAGCCGCTGGAGAAAGTGAAAGCTCCTTTGGGACGGAAGCCAAGCCATTATGGCAGATGAACCTGCTGGATTTGTAAATAATTAAAAATCCTTTTAGCTGATCTTTTACCCTGGGGTTTTGAGCTTATGATTCAAAATGGGGAATACAAGAGTTTTTTCTGTATACTGTATTTTTAAAAAAAAAACGTTTTGTGCAGTGTGGCCAAACCTACCAATTTTATGCATTAACATTGGAAAGTTGTATGATGTTTAAGAAGGACCTGAAATGTAAGTGCTGTTTATTTTTCTTCTGGGGTTTACTGATCAGTGTGGTAATTTTAACTTCATTTAGTAATTACTCTAGGAGATTTTACCTTTACTTATACTTTTCATGACGTTTCATGATTTGCTGTTGGTTTCAAATGAAACTACAAATCTGGCATGTT
Organism: Manis javanica; assembly: GCF_040802235.1. Lineage (NCBI taxonomy): Eukaryota > Metazoa > Chordata > Mammalia > Pholidota > Manidae > Manis > Manis javanica. The sequence continues at coordinate 36,919,379 of NC_133162.1, forward strand.
TTACTGTGAACACTATTTTGTTTGTTTATCCTTTTCTGTCTTGGTTTTTTTTCTGTCTGAATGTCTTATGGATAAAGAGAGTCCTTCCCCCTGTTTTTGTCCTCAGATAACAAGCCGTCCACCCCAATAACTTTCTTTAATGGAATTTTTCCTATTTACCAAGGTGCTGACCAACTCAATGCAAAGTTAAGCATGAGATCTAAAGCTCTCAAAAGCTCTGTGAAGAGAAAACTCTGAAGGTGTTTGTGAATTTTAAGTCTTGCAAAAGTTGAAAATTATATGCAAATTTGTCTTAACCCTTATGAATATACCCTGCTTTGTTGGGTTTATTTTATGTTAGGTTGCATTAAATTGGAATGTTCTATCATGAAATGTCCTCATCCACGCACAGCATATAAATGGCAGCAAATCTGTGCAGGACTTTGGAACATGCAGGGCAGTCTCCCAGTAGATTAACTGTTCATATTGGGAGATTTAGGAAAAATCATGGGTTGAAGTGTCATATAGTCATATCTATTTGTTCTGTACATGTATGTACCTAGAAGTTTTGTAAGAAGGCATCTTGAACAATAAAGCTTTTTCATTTGGAAGATTTTTAACTGAGAACAATTTCGATCCCAGTTTCTAAAATTAAAAAAAAATTATGATATTGATCTATCTATATATATATATATATTTTTTTTCTTTTTGAGAAGCATCATTGGGACCGATGGGTAACTTTCAAATGACAGTCTTGCACAAATATCTAAACGCATGAGATCTAATGATTTAGAACTAATTAATCTTTTGAGTTGAGCATATTGTTGATATTTTTGAAGGGCAGAACAATTGCTCCATGAGGAATCTTTCCCTCTCTGCCTTATGAGCACCACCTTTGAGTTCCGTATCTTCACGTCTTGAAGAAGTTGATGTAATTGAAGTATTCACTTCGTCTGGTTGAAATAAAGCCTGTTTCTGTTGTGATGTTTTTAGTGTATGTGTTATTTTCATTTCTTAATCTTCATGTTCATACTATCCACTTTTGTACCATAAAATGAACGTATGTTGTATTTCTGCTATTCTACATTTCACAGAGGCTTTCCTGTAAGTGGTAGGTTCCAAAACACTGTGTCTTCAGTTGAAGCAGTAACTCTATACAGCGACTTTTTTTTATATGTAGCTTTATTGTTCGTATACAACTAGCTCCTTATTGTCAAAATATCACTACTATATATTTAGTAATTCTGAAAGAGTTTCAAAATTTAGTCATTGCAAATACATTTTATTAGTTCTTGCTTGGCTTAAAACTAAGATGTTCTTGAGAAACAGAAGTGTAAAAATCTGCATATTCTCTATGTTGGTGCCTTTTTGATTGTTCTCTTCTACCATTCCTACTCTCATCTTCAGGGAATAGCAGACCTTGGATCATGGTTCTGCAAAAGAAATCAGGGCAAGTTCATGTGACTGTCTAATTTTTTAATTGTCTGGGATCACCTGATCCCTCATTACAAATGTGTAAAACATTGGTTTAGCTGAAGAAATAAATTATTCTATTATACAAGTATTAGTTAAATGTTGGCTACCTATAGCCATACTTTTTTTTTTTTTATAATGAGGAGCTTGTAGCCTGAGAAATCACTTGAATTACAGAAACTTTTGCTCAACATCATGAAGAAACCTGGCAAGACTAAAGAATTTTTATCTCGAACTATATGAAGTCTGGATGGTCAAGTGTCCAGAGCCTGGCTTTTGATTGTGAGACAGCTTTAGTTTAGATCCAGTTCAGCCTTGACTAGCTATGCAGGCGAGTTGCTAATCCTCTATCTAAACTCTAGCTTCCTCACTCATAAAATGGAGCAAATACTAGTTTTTACTTCCCTGTTTAAATTGCTTGCATAGGGAATTGCACATAATAAATGCTTCATTAAAATGTTAGCTAGCCTGAAAAAAAATTTTGATGTCTTAAGTTAATGCATTAAATAAGTGATTTCTAACCTTCTGGAATGTGGGGAACCCTCTTTAGCCTGGAGATACTGATCTCCATGTGCTAGTACACGTCCACAGTCCTGTGTCCATAATTCCAAAATCTCAAACTCTTTAAACTTGTCTTGATAATTCACTTGAGGAAAAAAAACTGACTTGAGCATTATATATCACTCTGTAGGACCCTTAACGTGTTTTGTTGCAAAGCTATTAATATGTTTGATTACAGGGTGGGTACTGCCCCACACCCTAAGAGGCGTAGTTACATAGTGAACAATTTTGAATTTTGAAAAACATCTAGTCCCAGGAGTTTGAGATAAAGAGATTGTGGAAATATAGTAGTATTCTTCAGCTTATGTTGTGTGCATGGATTCAGAGTCCTTTTCTTGGGAACTTGTAAAGGAGTGCAGAGAGCATTAAGAGTCAGGAAAAAGAACTAATAAAACTTAGCTAAACCTTAACAGCAGACCATTCCGGAATAGTAAGAGATTCAATGTCTAAACTTAGAGAGAGACTAGATCAAAGGAAGAGAGAGCGAGAGGCCAGCCAAGGGCTATTTGAATCCTAGTTTACTAAATCCCCATGGTTTACAACCCTGATATCCACCCTGGCAGGGCCCTTGCTTATTTTTATACTGCTTCTCACTTTAGGTCCCTGTATCTTAAACCGGCTAATAGCCTTTGTTAGGGAAAGAGTGAGTGCTGTTCAGGTGCTAATGCTGAGACGGCAGTATCATTCACTCACACAGCAGGAAGAAACAAACATTCCATGATTGGAATGGTCAAAGGAAAGTGGGGAAATGTAGAATCTAAGCATTAGTAAGATTAGTAAATTAGCATAAGCATAGCCATCTTAGAAACCTAGAAACCATTTTCTGAGAGTGTGACTCAGAGGAAAGAAAAACAAAAAACAAAAAAAACAAACCCTGGGCCTGGGTAAGGCCTTGAAAAACAAGTTAATCATGAGCACCGGGTGGTGGGCAGCTGTGACCCTTGGTCAGCTAACCTTGGTCAGTAAATCTTACATACCAAGCTTATCGTGCAGAACCTCCCTAACCATTGAGGAGTAGTCTTACCCTGCCCTTGCTTAACCCCAAGATATATGTCTTGCAAGAATAATGTATAGTTATAGAAAATTGCTATGAGTTAAGTGCTTTGAAATTGCTATATAAACCCTTGGCTCTGAGTGCTCGGGGTCCTTGTTGAGACCCGCTGCATCGGGCTGACTTGGACCTCAGCTAGCTAGCTGAATAAAGACTTTGCTTGAATTTACATCTCTATGCCTGTGTAGTTTGTTCTCTGGGGAAGCCTCGGAAGCCTGGACCCTAACATTTGGGGGCTCGTCCAGGATTCGAGCAGCTTCCCTGAGAACAAAGGACAGCTGGAGGCAAGGTCTAATTGTCCGGACGGGGCAGTGTAATTCGAGGGTCGCCCCCTCGTGTCTGCATAAATCCATTATAAAGCGGGAGTCGCCATCCCGTGTATGGTCTCGGGTTAGTGGTCCCGAGTGAGGAAGTCCGGGCTGGTAGTCCCGGCCCCCAGGTTAGTGACCCTGGGTAAAAGTCCAGGTAACCAATCCTGGCCCTAGGGTCCGAGTGACTCGGCCTTAGGAAGGCAAATCCGATCGGCAGAAAACTGGCACCCGAGGAGGAAAAGATCGAGCTCGTCACCCTGCGGCAGTCCGAGTGGACACCCTTCGGGAGAATTACAAGAGTTTTTGAGGACCCTGAAAGTGGTGAGTGTGGTGCGCACCAGAGTGAGAGAAGGACCGGTCCGAACGAGTGCGATCAGATGTGGTGTGTATGTTTGGTGTTATCATTGATTGTTTTACTGTGTTTTGGTTTTGGTTTATATTTCTTTTTGCACTTCTCATTTTAAGTTTCCTTGTTCTAAGGTTCTCCTGCTCTCTCTGTTCCTCCTTTCTGCCACTACATCTTTCCCCGCGGGCATGGGTCGGGCAATTAAGAGCCATTAGGGCGCCCACCGCTAGAAGACTCCCGTGACAGGATAAGGGGGTCACAGCCGCGAATCCCAGATAAATTCGCATCCCCCGTGGAAGAAAAACTGTGCAATGACAGGCGCTCGTTCACAAGCACATACAACAGTCATTTTGTTTGTCTGTTCCTCCTTTCTGCCACTACATCATTCCCTGCGGGCACGGGTCGGGCAATTAAGAGCCATTAGGGCGCCCGCCGCTAGAAGACTCCCGTGACAGGATAAGGGGGTCACAGCCACGAATCCCAGATAAATTCGCGTCCCCCGCGGAAGAAAAACTGTGCAACGACAGGCACTCGTTTATAAGCACATACAACAGTCATTTTGTTTGAAGTGGCATCTTCATCCTTTGCCTTTGTCTCCCTCATATTCTTTTTCCTTCTTCTTTCTCACCATGGGTCAGACTCAGGCTACTTCTAAGAGTCTGATCCTCTCCCATTTCCCCAAGGTCAAGGAACAGGCCTTAAGTATGAGCCTTGGCATCAAGAAGGGTAAGCTCGACACCTTTTGCTCAGTCGAGTGGCCTTCCTTAGGAGTAGGCTGGCCGGCCCAGGGGTCTCTTTCTTTGGACCTTATTGGCAAGATCAAAGCCATTATCTCCCGGCCAGGTCCTGAGGGCCACCCTGACCAACTTCCCTATATTCTTGTCCGGGAAAATTTAGCCGAGAATCCCCCTTCCTGGTTGGAGCCCTTTTTAGTGGAGAAACCTCATACTGACCCACAAAAGACCTCCGTCCTAGTTGCCCAGGAAAAATCAAAGCCCTCTGATCGCAGGGCCAGAAATCCTGTGCGCCCAAGTGCACCGCCTGTCCTCCCCGACAGTTCTCCTCTTTACCCCCTCCCGCCGATTGAGCAACCACTCCCGTATGCAGAGGAGAGGGGTGAAGCTGCCGGGGGGATAGAAAATGCGGCTAGGGAACTCAGCAGGAACCAGGCGGCTGCAGCTTCCCCAGATTCTTCAGCAGAGGGAGGCGGGAGGCCGGAAAGAGCTTCCTCACACTCCCCCGCCCTGGCCCCACGCTGGGTGCCAGGTAGAACTGGAGGAATGCAGCTAAGGTCTCGAGGGGCCAGGGAACAAGAAGGGGAGGCTCCCTCCTCCACCTCAGAAGGAGCAGTGCCAGTTCTGCCTGTGCGTGCCATCGGTACCGGCATTGCTCAGCAATATCAATATTGGCCCTTTTCATCTAGTGACCTTTATAATTGGAGGACTCAGAATCCTCCCTTCTCAGAGGACCCCAAGTGTCTTATAGGTTTAGTGGAGTCCATTATGTTTACCCATCGTCCCACATGGGACGACTGCCAGCAATTACTCCGCACTCTCTTCACAACGGAAGAACGAGAGCGTATCCTCAATGAAGCCAAGAAAAATGTCCTCGGAGAAAATGGAAGACCCACTACCCTCCAACCCATCATCGACGAGGCGTTCCCACTTACGCGCCCAGATTGGGACTTTGGAACTGCAGAAGGTAGGGAGCGTCTCCGGGTCTACCGCCAGACTCTGATGACTGGTCTCCGGGCGGCCGCCAGACGGCCCACTAACTTGGCTAAGGTAAAAACTATTGTTCAGGGGGAAATGGAAAGCCCAGCCGCGTATCTGGAAAGGCTGTTTGATGCTTACCGGCAGTATACCCCCATAAACCCGGAAACAGAGGAACATAGGTCAGCTGTAGTCCTCTCATTCATCAACCAGGCAGCCCCCGATATCCGGAGAAAACTCCACAAGCGGGAGGACCTAAGGGAGATCTCTATTAGAGAGCTGCTGCAGCAGGCAGAGAAGGTCTTCAATGCTAGAGAAACTCCGGAAGATAGAGAAGAAAGGCTGAGGAAAGAGAAATGGGTAATGCAGGAGAAAAATAGGAAGGAAGACAGAGAATTTCAGAAAAGGGAGAACAAGAAGCAGAGGGAAGAGATGGCCAGGATATTCCTGGCCGGGGTGAAGGAGGGCCCTAGGCCACCTCAAGGAACAGGACCCCGTCAATCCCAACTAGGACAAGATCAGTGCGCCCTGTGTAAGAAATACGGACATTGGAAGAGGGAGTGCCCCCAAAGGAGGGAACAAGGGAGAGGGAACCCTGTTAAGACCCTGCACCTAGGAGAGGAGGATTGACGGGGACGGGGCTCGGCACCCCTCCCCGAGTTCTGGGTAACCCTGTGCGTAGAGGGGACTCCCATTGGGTTTATGGTAGATACTGGGGCACAGTATTCAGTTCCTAACCAGGCCCACGGCCCCCTAAACCCAGGATGCACAAGTATAGTCCAGGGAGCGACAGGGTCCAGGAAATGTGCCTGGACTACTAACAGAAAAGTGGACCTAGGAAGGCATCAGGTCTCTCACTCATTCCTGGTCGTACCCGAAAGCCCCGCACCGTTGCTGGGCAGAGACTTATTAACCAAGGTCGGGGCTCGCATTCATTTTGAACCCGAAGGGATAAAAATCATGGACAAAGAAGGGCAGCCCCTACAACCGGCGCATGTGTTAACTCTTTCCCTGGCCGATGAACATCGTCTGTTTCAGGCGGATCAAGAAAAGGGGGGCCAGGGAGAGATAGACTCTTGGGTACAGAAGTTCCCTTCCGCATGGGCCGAGACCGGAGGAATTGGTCTCGCTAAACACCTATCCCCGGTTGTTGTTCAACTCAAAGCCGCAGCTCTACCCATCCGGGTCCGGCAATATCCAATGCCAGAAGAGGCTAGGAAAGGGATAGCACCCCATATCCATAGACTGTTAGAGACAGGAATCCTTAAGACCTGCCAATCTGCATGGAATACGCCTCTGCTTCCAGTGAGGAAGCCTGGCAGTAAAGATTATAGGCCAGTGCAAGACTTGCACAAAGTCAATGAGAGGGTAGAAGACATCCATCCTACAGTGCCTAACCCTTACACCTTACTCAGCCACCTGCCACCCACGCATGTGTGGTATACTACTCTAGACCTGAAAGATGCCTTCTTTAGTATTCCACTCTCTGAAGTTAGTCAGCCTTTGTTTGCCTTTGAGTGGCAAGAGCCAGGGGGAGGAAGAAAAGGGCAGCTTACCTGGACTAGACTGCCTCAGGGCTTCAAGAACTCTCCCACCTTATTCAATGAAGCCCTAAGCCAGGACTTGGAGCCCTTTCGCAGGAGCCACCCCCACGTGACGTTGTTGCAGTATGTAGATGACCTGTTGCTGGCCACAGAAACCCGTGAAGAGTGCGAAGAAGCCACGGGGAACTTGCTGGCTGAACTAAGTGAACTGGGATATCGAGCCAGCACCAAGAAAGCCCACATCTGTCAGAGGTCAGTAGTCTACTTGGGGTACACAATATCTAATGGGGCCAGATGGCTAACACAGGCCATGAAGCAAACTGTCCTGGCTATCCCCATCCCTTCCTCACCCCGGGGAGTGAGAGAATTTCTTGGCTCAGCCGGGTTTTGCAGGCTCTGGATTCCAGGGTACGCAGAAATAGCCCGACCACTATATGAAGCAACCAAAGAAGGGTCGAGCTGGCAATGGATGCAGGAACAACAAGAGGCATTTGACAGACTAAAAGAAGCTCTCCTCCGGGCCCCCGCCCTACCTCTGCCAGACCCAGAAAAACCCTTTATCCTGTTTGTAGATGAAAAGAAGGGAGTGGCTAAAAGAGTTCTGGCTCAGCAGCTGGGCCCGTGGAAGAGACCTGTGGCTTATTTGTCCAAGCGGCTAGACCCAGTGGCCTCCGGGTGGCCACCTTGTCTGCGTATCCTAGCAGCCATCGCTCTACTGGTAAAAGAGGCAGACAAGCTGACTTTTGGCCAAAATCTGAGAATAACAGCCCCACATACCGTGGAGGGGATCCTCAAGCATCCTCCAGGAAAATGGATGACGAACGCAAGACTTACCCACTATCAAGGGCTCCTACTAGATTCTCCCCGAATCGCCTTCTCTGACCCGGTAACCCTAAATCCTGCCACCCTTCTGCCGGACCCAGATCTGACGACCCCCATCCATGACTGTAGAGATATCCTTTCCGAAATTATCCAGGTGCGAGCAGACCTGAAAGACACACCGTTACTGAACTGTGAGCTAAATTGGTATATGGATGGGAGCAGCTTTGTGCAGGAGGGGGTCAGGAGAGCAGGGGCAGCAGTAGTAACCCACCATGGGGAAGTTGTCTGGAGCACAGCTCTGCCCCCTGGCACCTCAGCACAGAAGGCGGAACTTATTGCTCTCGCTGAGGCCCTAGAAAGAGCAGAAGGAAAGTGGGCCAACATTTACACAGATAGCAGATACGCCTTTGGCACTGTCCATGTCCATGGTGCCATCTACCGAGAAAGAGGATTACGTTCCGCGGAAGGGAAGGGACTGAGGAATCTGCAAGAAGTCCAAAGACTATTAGCTGCTGTTGAAAAACCTAAAGCAGTAGCAGTTATACATGTACTGGGCCACCAATCAAAGAAGACACCCGAGGCCATCGGCAACAGCCATGCAGATGCAGAAGCTAAAAGGGCAGCCCTCTCGGACTCTCTTGTGCTTGCGGCCCTCGAAATACCCATACCTGAACTGCCCGCACTGCCGCCCAAACCTGAGTATTCCCCTCAAGATCTTGAGTGGATTAGGAAACAAGTCCCGGGGGAAGTGTTTGGAGAGGCACATTGGGGTAGGGACCAGGAGGGTAGATTGATCTTGCCAGAAGCATTAGGACAGTACCTGCTTGCTAATCTGCATAAGTCCACCCATCTAGGTGGAAAAAAACTGCTCAGCCTTTTCCAGTCTGCGCAGTTGGTGTTTCCCCACCAGAATGAGGTGACTCGCCAGATCATGAAAGAATGCAGTAGCTGTGCAATGCTAAGACCAGCCCCAAGAGGGCTGCATCCAGCAGGTACCCGGGAAAGGGGGAGGGCTCCAGGGAGGAATTGGGAAATAGACTTCACCGAAATAAAACCAGGGAAGTATAGATACAGGTATTTGCTAGTTATGGTAGATACTTTCTCTGGGTGGATGGAGGCCTTTCCAACCAAGCATGAGACTAGCCAGGTAGTAGCAAAAAGATTAATTGAAGAAATCATCCCCAGATATGGGGTCCCTGAAGCAATAGGTTCTGATAACAGCCCGGCTTTCGTTAGCAAAGTCCTGCAAGGACTAGCCCTAGCTTTGGGAATAGATTGGAAGTTACATTGTGCTTATAACCCACAAAGCTCTGGGCAGGTAGAGAGAATGAATCGGACCTTGAAAGAGACCCTTTCTAAATTGGTATTGGAGACTGGTGGGGACTGGGTGACTCTCCTTCCCTTAGCCATCTTCCGCGCTCGGAACTCCCCCTATGTACATGGTTTAACTCCATTTGAGATAATGTATGGGGCCCCTCCACCTATAACTCGACGAGTGCAGCTTCCCGATGCAGAGGACCCGGCCCCTGACTATCTGAATGTGTTGCAAGTTCTTGCTAAAGTGCAGCAAGAAATCTGGCCCCTGATCAGAGCATATTATGAGGGCGAGAAAATTCCGAGCCCGGAACATGGCATAGTCCCAGGGGATATAGTATGGGTCAAAAGACATCAAGTGAAGACTCTCGAGCCCAGGTGGAAAGGACCTTATGTTGTATTGTTTACCACCCCCACTGCTCTCAAGGTTGATGGTATCGCTCCCTGGGTACACCACACCCACGTTCGGAAGGTCCTGCCTCATAAAGACCCAGGGGCCTGTAAGGAAAAGTAGAAGGTGCAGCAGCATCCTGCCAATCCCTTAAAACTACACCTAAGCCGAAGATGAAAAGAGCCACATCTCGTCGAGGCAATGGGACCGGCTCCTAGAAGTTGTCCATCCAGGAAGCCTATCGGCCAGAGGACCTTTCGGTACCTCATCAGTTCCGGGTGAGAGACCCTGTTTACGTGAGACGACACAGAACGGGGACCCCCACCGGGCCCGGATTGGTGGGTAACTCAGACTAATAACCCCCTCAAGCTTCGCTTGTATAAAAAGAACCATGCTATTGGTGATTCTGATGCTCCTGCTACCTCCAACCCACCAGAACCCTAACCCCCATGTCCCCTATCAGCTCACCTGGGAAATAGAAAACTGGGAAACTCATGAAATATACAACCGCACTTCCCACACGACTCCCTTAGGCACGTGGTTCCCTAACCTGTACTTTAACCTAGATAGAGTAGCGGACTTAGAAAAGAGAGGCGGAAAAAGCAAGAGTCAGCATTCAGGCCTCCCTCTTCCCTGCGCCCCTCAGTTCTGTCCTGTTAGAATGGGAGGAGGAGACTGGCGAGAAAAGCAGCGCAGAGTCTCTGTGAGTCGAAATGAGTTTTATGTGTGCCCAGGGTTTCGAACAGGGCCAGCGAAGCAGCAGTGTGGAGGGGCTAAAGCCCGATACTGTGCATGCTGGAGTTGTGTTACCACCAATGACGGAGAGTGGAAGTGGCAAGTAACTCCCCAGCTCATCACTCTCTCATTTGTTAAACCGTGCACCCGAACTAAGTACAGCCCAGACTGTAATCTGCTCAAGCTCCAGTTCACAGAACAAGGAAAAAAAAACACCCAATGGCAGACAGGGTTAACCTGGGGCCTATATCTTTATCAGACCCCTCCCTTTGGAACCCTTATCCGAGTCAAATTAAAAGTTGAGCCAATAGTCAAGAAAGCCTTAGGTCCCAACCCAGTCATAAGTCCTCAGAAACCTTCAATCCAAGACAAGGGCCTGAGTAAAAAGGATGAAAAAATGCTGACCAGAACGCTTGCTCTAGAGCCCATGAGAGGACCGAGTCCATCGACCTCTGGGTTATGGGCCCAGCACACCCCCTCCGGGTTAGATAATCCCATGTGGGAAATGGTGCAGGCAGTTGTAGAGACTCTTAACCACACCACTTCCTCCCTCACCGATCCCTGTTGGCTATGCTACCCAGGTTCACCCCCCTTCTATGAGGCAATCGGGATAAATGGCTCCTACACTATCAACAACTCCCATCCCACTTACTGGGACGAGAGACCGTGGAGACTTACAATCGCTCAAGTCTCAGTCGTTGGTACGTGTGTAGGCACAGTCCCGACGACCCAGAGCCAGTTATGCTCCTCCTATAATAACACTACGTGGGAGCAGGGAAAGTAGATTATACCCTCCTCGGGCTGGTGGCTCTGCTCAAAGACAGGCCTCACTCTGGCCCTATCCACCTCTGTGTTCAATGCTAACAGTGAGTTTTGTGTGCTGGTGGCCCTTCTACCTTGCCTAATGTATCATTCTCATGAATCTCTCCTTTCTTATTGGGAAGAAAGGCTGAGCCCCCACCGGAGCAAGAGGGAGGTTGTTACTGCCCTGACCATTGGAACCCTCTTCACCCTAGGGATGGCAGGGGCAAGCACGGGGGTTGCAGCCCTTGTAACTCGAGAAAAGGGGCTCACAGCCCTGAGGCTGGCAATCGACAGAGACCTAGAACAACTCCGACAGACAATATCAGACCTAGAGCAATCCCTCACCTCCTTGTCCGAGGTGGTCCTACAGAACCGAAGAGGCCTGGACCTCTTGTTCTTAAAGGAAGGTGGGTTATGCGCAGCCTTAAGAGAAGAGTGCTGTTTCTATGTAGACAAAACAGGTGCAGTCAGAGATTCCTTGGCCAAACTGAAAAAAGATTTAGAGAAGAGGCGTAAAGAATATGAAAGTAGCGAAGGCTAGTTTGAGTCTTGGTTCAAATACAAGCCTTGGTTTGCTACCCTTCTCTCGGCCGTTGCGGGGCCGCTCGTCATCCTGCTGTTGCTGTTTACGATTGGCCCATGCATAATTAACAGGCTTGTTAAGTTTGTGCAGGAAAGAATTGACACTGTCCAACTCTTAATCCTTCGTCAAAGGTATCAGGACCCAGATGCCGCTGTGGAAGATTCCACAGTCTAATCAAGAAAAGGGGGGAAATGTAAAGGAGTGCAGAGAGCATTAAGAGTCAGGAAAAAGAACTAATAAAACTTAGCTAATCCTTAACAGCAGACCATTCCGGAATAGTAAGAGATTCAATGTCTAAACTTAGAGAGAGACCAGATCAAAGGAAGAGAGAGCGAGAGGCCAGCCAAGGGCTATTTGAATCCTAGTTTACTAAATCCCCATGGTTTACAACCCTGATATCCACCCTGGCAGGGCCCTTGCTTATTTTTATACTGCTTCTCACTTTAGGTCCCTGTATCTTAAACCGGCTAATAGCCTTTGTTAGGGAAAGAGTGAGTGCTGTTCAGGTGCTAATGCTGAGACGCAGTATCATTCACTCACACAGCAGGAAGAAACAAACATTCCATGATTGGAATGGTCAAAGGAAAGTGGGGAAATGTAGAATCTAAGCATTAGTAAGATTAGTAAATTAGCATAAGCATAGCCATCTTAGAAACCTAGAAACCATTTTCTGAGAGTGTGACTCAGAGGAAAGAAAAACAAAAAACAAAAAAAACAAACCCTGGGCCTGGGTAAGGCCTTGAAAAACAAGTTAATCATGAGCACCGGGTGGTGGGCAGCTGTGACCCTTGGTCAGCTAACCTTGGTCAGTAAATCTTACATACCAAGCTTATCGTGCAGAACCTCCCTAACCATTGAGGAGTAGTCTTACCCTGCCCTTGCTTAACCCCAAGATATATGTCTTGCAAGAATAATGTATAGTTATAGAAAATTGCTATGAGTTAAGTGCTTTGAAATTGCTATATAAACCCTTGGCTCTGAGTGCTCGGGGTCCTTGTTGAGACCCGCTGCATCGGGCTGACTTGGACCTCAGCTAGCTAGCTGAATAAAGACTTTGCTTGAATTTACATCTCTATGCCTGTGTAGTTTGTTCTCTGGGGAAGCCTCGGAAGCCTGGACCCTAACAAACTGTTGTTACAGGTAATTTATGCTTGGTATCATTCTGTCAGTCATACAAGGAGTATTAAAGAGTTACTTTGTGCTGACGAGACCAAGGAATGGATACAACCCCTGCTGTCCAATGTGTTGGTAGGGGGAGGAAGACAGGTCACACAGATGTCTCAAAACAACTCATGTAATAAAATGCCACAGGTGTCATTCATGCATGCATTCATTCATTCACAGATATGTATAGCAGTGAACAAAAGATCCATCGTCACAGAGCTTACATTCTAGAAGGAAAAACAGATACATTATAAACATATAATGTTAGATCAGTACTACGAAAAGAAAGGAAGGCACGGTAAAAGGATTGAGAAGGGGGTAGGTCTGCTTTGAAAAAAGAAGGGGAAAAACTTCTTTGTGTAGAGCAGTCGCAGGCAATGTCTCTGAGGAGGTGAAATGGGAGTAGAGTCGAATGAGGTCAAGAACACACCACGTGAATACACGGGAGAAACTTTTTTACTCCCGGCAAATGGACGTTTGAGGAGCTGCAGGGAAGCCAGCTGGCAAGGAGTGAACACTGGGAAGAGTGCTGGGAAACGCCGGGTTGGGAGGAGGCCTCGGGTGAGATCTGTAAGGGAGGCGGGGGGCTGCTCCAGAAGGGGGAATCTGTCACTCCGCCTGGAAGGACCGACGGATGGAGATCACCGAGCAGACCTGGAAAGGAATGCTCCCCGAGCAGAGGGAAGCATGGAGAAGAGAGACAGTCTGGCTTATTCAGGGAACTGGAACTGTTTTCTTCAGCTGGAGTGTGGAGCCTGGTCAGTGAGAAAGAAACCAGGTCATGGGGAGAGAGGACACCAGCCAGATTATGGAAGGACTTGTTTCCCATGCTAAAGATTTTGGTCTTTTTTGTAGTCAGTGTGGAGCCATCAAAGAGTTTCAAGTAAAGTGAAACTAGAATTAATCTGGCTTCAATGTGATAACAGAGGAAAATGTCCTGTTGAGGTAAATGAGTAAACCAGTTAATTGTGCTTTTGAACTGTTAACAGCATTCCACTACCATGTTCACTACTGTTGTTCCTCTATTGTGCCCCACCTCAAGCGATAGCTGCTTAGTTAGACCAAGTTTCTTTATAACTAATTTGGTTATGTAAACTCTAGAGAATTTTCCCATAGGACAAAGGCAACTAATAGCTACAATTCAACTCTGATTCTCTTCAGTGAGGAAGAAGGTTCCAACACCAGTGATCACCATAAACTCTATTACTTGGAGAACTGTTTGAAGAGAAGGCACTCTTCCTCCCAGTGATCAGAAGATGACCCCGAATTTGTGAGGAAGATTTCATTAATGCACGTTTTCTATTAAGCCTACCAGGTATTCATGATTTCTCCACATCTATTTTACTGAATGTCTGTGATCAGGGAGGCATTGGTGCCATTCAGGATACATTCAGTTGCGAATAAGACAGCAAGGTCCCTGCTTTCATTGGGTTTACATTCTGGTGAGGAAGGTAGGCTTTAAGTACATAATCCAGTAAATAAACAAGAAAATAGCAGCTGGTGATGAATGCTGTGAAGGAAAGAATCAAGATGATGTGCTAGAGAAGAAAGAGGACTTCCTTAACTAGATGGGTGTGAGATGCAAATATGAAAGTTCTGGCCTTGGATTTTGAAGAATGATAGTCATATTTATCTTGCTTTCATTCATCACCACCTCATGAAAGATGTTCTTTCTTTTTATTCACTTTCGTTGTTTTACTTAGAATGTTCGGTTTAGTTCACATATTTAAAATCATATTTGACATGAAATAATATATTAATTTAGTAACATAGATTTTTTTCCTACTCATTTCATGAAACAGTATTGACCTGTTCAATATTATTTGAACAGTCATTTAGTAGTTTCCAAAGCACACCAAATCTGACATACAGCACTTTTTGAATTGTATGATATTGACACTGGACTTCTTTTTTACCAAGCCACAAACATCTATTCCCACAATGAACTTAATTGCTTGTTTCATTTTCCAAAAGGTGTTAAATTGGTGATGCTACAGTGTAACTTAAGTCTGTGCCTTTCATGGTCAACCTTAAAAGGTTAGTTTACAACTATTCATTTGCAATATAAATAAAAATTTGTATTAAGTCTTTGCTTCTGTTTATACTCACTCTATCCATAAACACTAACCCTTCCAAAGTAGAATTAATTGAGGTGCTTTCAGTTGATGTCACCAAGCAGTTCTCAACCAGTCTGCAGTGAGAATTCATCTTCTTTTTAAATGTCTTTTCTAAAAAATTTCAACTTTTCCATGCATGTGATCTAAAAAGTCCAATAGTTCCACAAGAGTATGAAAAATAGTAATACCATGTTTTCTTGTTTTATTTCACCATTTTGAGCATAGCAGCTTCCTAGAAAAGGGTAGGACAATGAGGGGAAATTTTTTTGAGTATTTGCATATCCCAAAACTTCTAAATATATATTTATTCTACCCTTATACTCAACTGATGGTTTTGAAAAGTACATTTAGGTTAGATAATACTTTTCTTCAGTAGTGTTGCTGTGAAAAAGCTTAATGCCATTCTGGCACCTGGTCTTTGTATGGAACTGTTTTTACCCCCTTTCTTTTCTGGAAGTTTTTAGAAACTTTCCAACTTCTGATTTCAGCTCCAACATATAAAGAACTTGGAATTCATCACTCTATCCTTCTAAGAAAAAAGCTGGACAAACTGAAAATCAATGAGTTTTCTTGGACCCTGTCAGTCCGGGGAAAGGAAATCCTGGGGCAAAATAACCCTAAAAACCAAAATCAGTCAAAGGGAGAAATAAAGTTTAAAACCCATTTATTTCTCACAAACTGCAGTCTCAGGGCGTCTTTCTTCTCTGCTCCAGCAGCCACAACACCGGCCCTCCCTCTCACCTCTCAGGTACAGATGAGCCCTCTGTTGCCCAGGTAATCACCTATTGATATGGAGATGAACTTCTCCACCCCTGAGGAAAGATGCAAATGTACTAAAGCCACACTTCTTTCCACCTCTGAACGCCTATTGATATGCAGATGCACCAAAGCCAGGCGAGATATTCTGGAAATGTTACAATTTTACCCACACCCATCAGATCAGAGAACTGAGGTCAAAGGAAAACTGTCACCCTGAAATTTGAAGAGAGAGGCAAAAACAGAAAATAAATTACAGCTGAAATTAATTCCTACCATTCATAAACAGGTAGAAACACTTCAATGGTACTTTTGACAAATTGGTGGAGGCTGAGTGTGGACTAGCATAAGAGTGAGAAATTCTTGGTGGGCCACAGTCTTGGGGTGGGGGCTCTCCGTACTTCTGTGGGTTGTACCTCCAAGGACCCCACCAGGTTCACATGGTGAAGAACAAAGAAAAGTTATCTTGTGTTTTTGGAAGGGGAAAAGTAGTCATTTGAGATATATCTAGAGTATTCTCCATGAAAAAGGATTATTTTCGAAGGGAAAATATTTTATTAGAGATTTATTCCACCTCAGGGGGAAGGGCAGTTACCTAACTTCAGCCTCGTCTTGCCTTCCTGTCTCAGCTAAGTCTGAGGCAGGGGAGGAGGTGGCTGGGTGGGGAGGGGACAGAAACGCTAGGAAACACTTGGCGAGGGTCACAGCCAAGGGACACAGGCCCAACGAAAAAGACTGAGATGTCATCATAAAATTAAGGAATGCTTCCCCTCCTCACATTTTACCTCCATATCAGTAGGACTCCAGTACAGTAACAGTGGATTATTGCTGAGAATGCAGCACGGTGAAGATTCTATTTAAAAAGGGCTTGTTAGAGAAATCCAGACAACAGAGGAGTTAAAACAAAGAACTAGAGGGATTTGAAGCCTCTGGCACCTACAGCTACAGCAAACATTAAGCACAGGCAAACTCCTAGCCAGATTAAAATAAACCTCAATAAAACTAATGGCCATTTTACCTCAGTTCCTATCACCCAATATGTCATGTCTAGTCTTCAATGAAAGATTTCAAAACATGCTAAAAGGTGAGAAAAAAAACAGTCTGAAGAGACAAAGCAAGCATCAGTATTGGACTCCAATAAGCATAGATTATGGAATTACCAGTCACGGAAATGTAACAGATATAATTAATATGTAAGGATGCTAGTGGGAAAAGTAGACAACATGCAAGGGCAGATTGGTAATGTAAACAGAGAGATGGAAACTCTAATAAGGAATCTAAGGGAAATGCTAGAAATTAAAAACAGTAACAGAAATAAAGAATGCCTTTGATAGGCTCCTCAGGAGACCAGACCTGGCTAAGAAAAGAATAAATGAGCCTGAAGATATGTCAATAAAAACTTCTCAAACTGAAATTCAAAGAGAAAAAGGAATGACAAATACAGAACAGAATACCCAAGAGCTGTGTGACAACTTCAAAAAGTATACATGTGCATAGGCAGTACATCAGAAGAGGAAATGGAGCAGAAGGAATATTTGAAGTAGTAATAGCTGATAATTTTCCAAAACTGAAAGACACCAAGCCACAGATTCAGGAAGCTTGAGAATCCAAGTGGAATAAATACCCCAAAAAATCTATACCTGGGCCATATCATTTTCTAACTGCAGAAAAAGACAAAGAGAAAACTTGCAAAGAAGCCAGGGATTGGGAGGTCTTTACATATCAGGGAACAATGATAAGAATTATAGGGGACATCCCTTCAGAGCTCATACAAGTGATGAGGGAGTTTGTTAAAAATACTTTAGTTGTTTAAAGAAATTTTTCTATGTCACCAGTGAAGGGTCCCCACCAGTAAGATGGCAAACTTCCGGCTTCTTTTTGGGGTCCTCGGTTCCTGCCGGCGCCACCTGAAGCCCAATCACCTCTCACCCCCCTCCCAATCCCAGCACCTAGCCAACAGCCACCAGCCCCGTAGAAGTAACACCACAATCACCCTATGCCCCTTCCTATATAACCCAGCACCTTTCCCTAATAAAGCGGAACTCTCCGGTGAATTGCTGTTGTGTGTCGCTCCTTTCCTTTCATTGGTGCCGAAACCCGGGAGATGGGACACCCCAACTGGGCCCCATCTTCCCCCAACACCAGCAGCAGCTTGCCCTCGTCCTCTTTTTCCGGTGCTGGCTCATCACACTCACCACTCCTCTCTGGCCTTTAGGTAAGTTCCCCCCCCCCGACCCCGGGGTGGGCCACTCTTCCCTGAGCTATCGCAGTGCCATTGACCGTGATCGTCCGGCAAGGCCCTGACGCTCGGGGACGAGGAGGGAACGCTCCCCGCCTCAGGCCTTCACGGCTGCGGTGGACCCTCAGGCCCCTCCCCCGACAGCCATAAATCCCCGCCTCAGGCCTTCACGGCTGCAGCGGACCCTCAGGCCCCTCCTCCAAAAGCCATAAACCCCCACCTCAAGCCTTCACAGCTGCAGCAGACTCTCAGACCCCCCCCCCCAACAGCCATAAATGAGGTGACTCCTTTGCGGATGAGAATGCTCCCTTTCCCGCCCCCTCCTCCTTCTGTTCTGTCCGCCGAAACCTGTTCGGTCTGCCGAAAACGCCTAGCGCTAGGTACCTCGTGACTCCGGCACTCTGCCTTCTTAGGGAAGTCTGGGTGACGACCCACACTTCCTAAGAAATTCCGACTCGTATACGAGTTTCCGCAGACCACCAAGGATCATCAGGGATGCCCTTTGTCTCCTTGTGGTCTGCCTACAGTCCGAGGATCCCCATTCATCTTCCCCTGTTTGTCTCCTTCTCTGTCCGTTAGCCATTTTGTCTCCTTGTGGTCTGCCTCCAGTCCGAGGATCTCCGTTTGTCTTCCCCTGTTTGTCTCCTTCTCTGTCCTTTAGCCATGGGAGCCTCCTCATCCCTCCCTGAAAGTTCACCTCTTGAATGCCTGCTTAAGCATCTGGCTACCCTCTCCCTGACGCCTGATATAAAACCAAAACTTCTCCGTAAATATTGCTCCCAAGATTGGCCGACATACCCCCTAGACAGTAACAACCAATGGCCCGCAGGGGGAACTCTTGATCCTAACATCACTCGCAATCTCTTTAACTACTGCCAGCGCCTGAAAAAATGGAAGGAGATTCCCTATATCGAAGCTTTTCGCCTCCTAGTTCAAAATCCCAGCCTCTGCACCACCTGCTCCCCACCCCAAGTTCTCCTAGCCTGCAAGCCGTCTCCCTCCCCTCCACACACTCCCAGTCCCTCCTCAATTACCTTTGACCCGGCCTACGAGCCTCCGCCATACAGACTTCCCCCTTCAGCCCCTCCCCCTCGTACAACCCCTCCACCCTCCGCCGCCACTGCCACCTCTTTCCCCATGGCAGAAGCCTCCCGTCCTCTCCCTTCCCCTTCTTCTCCTACAACAGCCCCTCCCCCTTCCTCTACCGCCGCCACCGCTGCCGCTTTCCCCTCGGCGGAAGCTTCCCATCCTCTCCCTTCCCCTTCTCCTCCTACAACAGCCCCTCCCCCTTCCTCTATCGCCGCCGCCACCTCCACCCCCGCCGCAGTCTGCCCTTCTCTCCCCTCCCCCTCCTCCACCATCTCCTCCTGCACCTCACCACCTCCTCCTCCGTCCCCCTCACCTTCCCCCCTCCCGCAAATCGAGCCTGAGCCTTTCAGCCCCCCTCTAACTAAGTTCCAAGAGCCTCGTCCGTCTTTACCCCCTCAGATTCGGTCCCGAGAGCCTCCCAAAATTATCGCGGCTTTGCCCCCATCACCTGTTTCCCCCGCACAGACTGAGCCAGAACCCTTCAGTCCCCCTCAGACTCGGTCCCGAGGGCCTCCCAAAATTATCGCCCCGCTCCGGGAGGTAGCAGGATCCGAAGGCATCTTGTGCGTTCACGTCCCTTTCTCCTTAGGAGATTTAGCCCAACTAGAGAAACGCCTAGGTTCCTTTTCCACTGATCCCACGACCTACATCAGGGAGTTTCAATGGACCCTCCAGTCTTACAGCCTCACGCATCATGACATTTTCATGCTCCTGGCCAATACTCTCCTCCCTGAGGAGCGTAGACGAGCTTGGGACTTCGCCCAAATGCATGCTACCGAAACCCACAGGACTGACCCCACCTGTCCCCCTGGTCCCACTGCTGTCCCCGAACAAGACCCACACTGGGATTATAACACCGCTGTGGGTCTCCACTCTCGAGATGTTTTTGCCTCCTGCTTAATAGCAGGTCTAAAAAAGGCAGCTCGTAAAGTAGTCAATTTTCAAAAGCTCCAAGACATAATTCAAAAGAGAGACGAAACCCCCTCCGAGTTCTTAGATAGACTCACTCAAGCCCTATTACAGTATACCAGCCTGGACCCAGAAACACCTGAAGGAAGACAGGTCCTTATGACATACCTCCTAGCTCAAAGCTACCCCGACATTAAAGCTAAACTCAAAAAGTTAGAACAGGGCCCCGCTACCCCACAGACTGAGATCCAAACAGTGGCCTTTAAAGTCTTCCATAACCGGGAGGAGGAGAAAGAACGCCGTAAACAAAAAGCTGATCAGGCCAATTTCCAGATGTTGGCCCAGCTGATAAAACCACAACCTGGGCGCCCCTCTACAGACAAGCCCCTCCCAGGAGCTTGTTTCAAGTGCGGAAAAGAGGGACATTGGTCAAGGGCGTGCCCCTCCCCCAGATCTCCTACCACCCCATGCCCCAGATGCCACAAAAAGGGCCACTGGGGGTCTGATTGCCCAACCACCCGAAGGGGAGGCTGGACGAACAACCCCCATCCTAAGCCCACCGTAGTGGGGCTGGCAGAAGAAGATTGACGGGGCCCGGGGGCTTCTCGCCCGACCATTTCCATCACCAAACAGGAGCCCAGGGTTACTTTAACAGTAGACGGTCTCCCCATCTCCTTCCTCCTAGATACAGGAGCCACCTTCTCAGTCTTGCGAGAATACCGGGGCCCTACCACGCCAGCCATTACTCCTATAGTCGGGGTAGGAGGTAAACAGATTTTCCCATTAAACCCCCCCCCCTTTATGCACAATCCTAGACAGTCCCATACCTTTCTCCCACTCCTTCCTAGTTATGCCCCAGTGTCCCTTCCCTTTACTAGGACGGGACATCCTTTCCCTCCTCCACGTTTCCATAACTATATCCAATCCCACAGCCCCCAGTACTCCCTTTCTGATGTCCCTCATAGCCGACAACCACCCTCTACCCAATGAAAGCTCCAGTTCTGCCCTCATACACCCTATAAATCCCAAAGTTTGGGACATTACAAGCCCCTCCATGGCCCTATGTCCCCCTGCCTCTATCAAATTACGTGACCCCTCTCAGTATATCTGTCAGGCCCAATACCCCCTAACCACTTCAGCCCTCATAGGCCTCCAACCCATCATTCAAGATCTCTTAAACAAAAACTACCTCAGACCCACTCACTCCCCATTTAATACCCCCATATTAGCTGTGAAAAAAAACAACGGATCTTTCCGCCTTGTCCAAGACCTTCGCCTCATCAACATAGCCGTTGTCCCTATCCATCCCTTAGTTCCAAATCCATACACCCTTTTATTGCAGATCCCTGCTTCTGCATCCTACTTCTCAGTCCTAGATCTCAAGGACCCATTTTTTTCTATTCCTCTAGACCCCTCCTCCCAAGATTTTTTTGCCTTCACCTGGACGGACCCATACACCAGACATTCTGTACAGCTTACTTGGACAGTTTTACCACAAGGCTTCCGAGATAGTCCCCATATTTTTGGACAAGTCCTAGCTCAAGACCTCAAACAGTTTCACCATGATCACCCTGAGTCCACTTTATTACAATATGTAGATGATCTTCTGCTCTGCAGTCCCTGGTGGGAACAGTCTCAACTTGACACTGCGTCTCTACTTAACCTTCTAGCTTCCAGAGGTTACCGAGTATCCCCTGTCAAAGCTCAAATCTCTTCCCCTTCTGTCACTTACCTTGGATTCCTTCTGTCTCAGCAAAGAAAGTCCATTACCTTAGACAGAAAATGACTCCTCTCTGACCTGCCCGTTCCCAAAACCAAGACAGAAATCCTTTCCTTTCTAGGCTTGGCTGGGTATTTTAGAGCGTGGATCCCTAACTTCTCCCTGTTGGCAAGACCCCTATACGACCTCAGCAAGGGCCCCCCTGAAGAACCATTATCATCCTCACCCCGACACTCCTTCATTAAGCTCCATCAAGCCCTTGTAAAAGCTCCAGCTCTCCATCTCCCTGATTTGTCAAAACCCTTCTCATTATACATTCATGAGAGGTCCAGTCAAGCTCTAGGAGTCCTAGGCCAATATTATGGCCCATCCTTTGCCCCAGTAGCTTATCTCTCCAAGCAATTAGACCCCACAGTTCGGGGATGGGCCCCCTGCCTACGGGCATTAGCCGCTGGACAGCTCTTGCAGAAAGAAGCTCATAAACTAACATTCGGAGCACCCCTTACCATTCTGTCCCCACATCACCTAAAAGATCTCTTAACCTACAAAAATTTACAGACTCTCCCCCCCTCCAGACTCCTGACCTTACTGTCCTCTTTCCTCCAAAATCCAAACATTTCTTTCCTCCCCTGCCCGCCCCTAAATCCGGCCACTCTTCTTCCTCTGCCCTACTCTCCTCATACTCCCTCGCATGATTGCCTGGAAGCCCTTCACAACTTCCTTCCGTGCCACTCCACGATCTCCGAAGGAGCTCTCTCACACTACGACCTCATCTGGTTTACTGATGGGTCCTCCTTTAAACATGAGGGCATCCACTACTCAGGATATGCAGTAGTCTCCCTCGAAGATGTCATTGAAGCACGAGCCCTACCCCCTGGTACAACCAATCAGCAGGCTGAACTCATTGCAGCCACCAGAGCTTGCACTCTGGCCCGGGACACGTCTCTCACATTGTACACTGACTCCAAGTACGTATTCCACATTCTCTTGTCCCACGCGGCAGTATGGAAAGAACGAGGCCTCCTCACCACAAAAGGGAATTCCATAACTAATTCAGCCTTAATTACTAAACTTTTAGAGGCTTCACAACTCCCACACCGACTAGGCATAGTCCACTGCAAATCACATCAAAAAGATGACTCCCCCATTGCAAGAGGTAACAACAAGGCCGACAGAGTAGCCTGGTCAGTTGCCCTATCAGAAAACGCACCAGACAACAATCCGTCTGCCCTTGCAGTTTTAGCCTTATCACAAGACGCCCTCTGCTCTCAGGACAAAGAGTCTCTCTTCCGCCTCTTACATGACCTGTTCCATCCCAGCCCCCAATCCTTAATCCATTTTTTAGAATCTTTTTTTCCTCTTTCTCCTGAAGACAAAACCCTACTTAACCAAATCACCTGTAAGTGCACCATCTGCCAACGCACTAACCCTAATACCCCCCTCAAAGCCCGACCCTTCCCAGCTCATCAAGCAAGGGGTAAAGTCCCCGCTGCAGATTGGCAAATAGACTTCACTAACATGCCCCCTGTACGACGTACCAGATACCTACTCGTGCTAGTAGATACATTTTCAGGATGGGTCGAAGCTTTCCCCACCACTAACAAATGAGCATCCGTAGTTGCCTCTATCCTCCTCACCCAGATCTTTCCTAGGTTCGGGATGCCCACTTCCCTCCAATCAGATAACGGCCCTGAGTTCACTGCCCAAATTATCCAGAACCTCTCCAAGTCGCTCTCGCTCCCCTGGCATTTACATTGTCCTTATCGACCACAAGCTTCAGGAAAAGTAGAAAGAGCCAATAGGACTCTAAAAGACATCCTGACCAAACTATCTCTAGAACTACACCTTGACTGGGTTCGCTTACTTCCCTTAGCTCTACTCCGCATTCGAGCCCTCCCAAAGAAACCTTCCTTCTTGTCACCCTTTGAAATCATGTACGGCCGCCCGATTCTACCCCCGGGGCTCCCTTCCCACAAAGGACCAATTCCTCCCAATATAGCCCTTCCACTACTCTCTCTCCTCTGCACTGAATTGTGGAAATATCAGGATTGGCTCCTTCCTGATCCATCCGCCTCCCAAAATCCTCCTGTCTTACAGCCCGGCCAACTAGTGTTTTATAAGCCACCAGAAGATCAGCCCTCTCTCACCCCGAAATGGGAAGGTCCACACCCAGTTATTCTCTGCACCCCCTCGGCCACCAAGCTCTCACTGCCTGATAACTCTGTCACCCCTTGGATTCGTATCTCCAGGTTGAAACCAAATACCCAAGACTCACCTTCTCTGGACACCCAAGACCCATCAGTCACAATCCAGAGTCCTTCGGATACAGCCCAAGACGCTGTCTACTCTACCACGCCTCATCCCTCTGATCCCTTGAAGCTCCGCATCTCCAGTGCACCCTCTTTGCCATCCATACCTGAATCATGACTTTTTCCTCCTTTATTGCTCTCTCGCTTTTTTCCCTCATTCCTATTGTCTTCCCTGCCGCCCCACCCTCCTTTGTATGGCGATTCAAAGTCAAGCAGACTTACACACAGCATCAAACAAAAGTTACTGCCCTCATTGCCACATCAGACTGCCCTCTGAAAGGCTGCTCTGAGCCTTTGTACCTCCACTTTCCTCCCTCCACTGAAGTATTCATTTACAGCTACCTTTATTCTCCCTACCTCTGCTTCCTCTATGACCAAAGACAAGCCTATTGCAGGTGATGGCAAGACACCTACGGGGGATGCCCCTACTGGTCTTGCACCATTCACTACATGGGTGACTTCCAGTACCCACAGTATTACTCCTCCAACCGTTTCATGAAATATCCCAACAGCTCATTCTCCTTATTAATCCCAGATCCCTGGGACTCTCGATGGGCTGCTGGAGTAACAGCCTCAGTTTACTACAAGGGGTCCTCGACCCCCCATGGTACCCTTCATATCTCTCGAGAGTATGTTCCCTCTCGCTCCCAGATCTCTCAAGTTGCATCAGATATCAGACATTCCGAAAAAGTCATTATCCAAACTCTTGACGGCGCCTCTTCATCTTCTTATTCCTCCTACTCTTGGTTACAGCTCATTCAAGACACCACCATCTTTCTCAACCACACCCTCAACACCGCCAATTGTTTCTTGTGCGCATCACTACAGCGCCCACTGCTGGCCGCTGTGCCCCTCAATATTTCCAACTACTCCTTCCATGCAGAAGGACAACCCCTCCGTCCCCTGGCAGACATACCCCTGTGGGAATCAGAATACCCAGATAATCTCACCATCCACCACTGTGTAGGCCCAATTCCACCCCCCTCCAGTGCACTTCACTGCCTCTCTATCTACACCCCTACCTCCGGCTCTAAGACTTTTACACAACCGGGACACTTCTTTTGGTGTAATGGCAGCCTTTTCAACTCACTACCTCTCAAGTCCGATACACCCTGCATTCTCGTCACCCTAATCCCACAGCTTACACTTTACAGCATGGCAGAATTCCTTGAGCTCCAACCTCCCTTGCACTCGCGCACAAAAAGGGCTGCTTTCCTTCCCATCATGGTCGGTATCTCTTTAATCACCTCAGCCATTGGGGTGGGGTTTTCGGGAGGAGCCTTGGGTCACTCTCTATGGGCAGTTAGAGATCTCGACACCAAACTTGAGGGAGCCCTGACATCCACTGCCGATTCCCTAGCCTCTCTCCAAAGACAGGTCACTTCGCTAGCTAAAGTCACCCTTCAAAACCGGCGGGCCCTAGATCTGCTTACAGCCAAGAAGGGCGGCACCTGCGTCTTCCTCCAGGAAGAGTGCTGCTATTACATCAACGAATCCGGCATTGTAGAAACTGACATCACCAAACTCACCGACCTTGCCTCCAGCCTCCACTCTGCTTCCAATTCCAACCCATTCTCTTCAGTACTAAGAAACCCCCTCCTCACCTGGCTCTGGCCCATTGCAGGCCCCATAATAGTCATTCTTCTCGTCTGTCTCTTCTTACCCTGTATAATAAAGTTCATCAAATCCCAAATTGGAAAAATCTCTAATCAAGCTTTCAACCAGCTTTTACTCAGGAACTACCAGCTTTTGGCCACAGAAGACCCCTCACCCTCACGTGACCTCCTCACCACATGCTGAGATGGACCCCTCTCTCCGCTGGAAACTGTTCCTGGAAACAATGGCCGCAGACGCCTGGCTCCTGACACCCATATCCTCTTGGCACCATTGGAATCAACAGGTCCTCAACCTATGGTTACAGGGAACCTTCATTGATTTCCAACCTGAAGAAGTCCACATCTACTCATCCTTACTGTGGGGAGTCCTATCAACCCTTTCCTCCCAATCCTCAAACCCTCACTCCCTTCTCCGCCCCTGTTCAGCAGGAAGCAGTCAGAGAGAAAGCAATGTCCACAAACCCATAGAGGAGAAAGGGGGGAATGAAGGGTCCCCACCAGTAAGATGGCAAACTTCCGGCTTCTTTTCGGGGTCCTCGGTTCCCGCCGGCGCCACCTGAAGCCCAATCACCTCTCGCCCCCCTCCCAATCCCAGCACCTAGCCAACAGCCACCAGCCCCATAGAAGTAACACCACAATCACCCTATGCCCCTTCCTATATAACCCAGTACCTTTCCCTAATAAAGCGGAACTCTCCGGTGAATTGCTGCTGTGTGTCGCTCCTTTCCTTCCAGTACTCTGAAAATTCATAACAATAGGCCTTGGTGTGAATGTATTTTCATTGCCTAAACTGATTACATGATGGATTACTTCAAGCTAGAAATTCACATCTGAATGATGGATTATTATATTATTTGTTTGATAATTCCATCTCTGTTCTCTGTCAGGAACTACTAGTGTTTGGACGTTGGATTTCCTAAACTGGTTCTATAATTTTCATATCCTTTTCTTTCTTTTCTCTATCTTAATCATTTGCTCCAATTCAACTTTATCTTCCACTTCTTTTATTAAGTTTCTATTATCATGCTTGAAATCCAAAGACCTCTTTTTGTGCTCTAATTTTTTTTTTTGCAGCTAATGTTTCATTTCTCAAAAGATATATTGTCTTTTATGTTTTTATATCTCTGAATAATCTCTCTTCTAGGTTGCTTCTTCCGATCTGTTTTCATCTCTTTCATTTTAGAGGCTTTCCTTCGGTGTCCTGTAATCCTGGACTGTGAGCTCGTACATTAGAATGGATACCAACAAAAAACGGATTGAGACCTTTATGCAAGCATGGAGCTGGATGGTTGGGCTCCACCATAAAGTGATCTGGCTCAGCCATTTCTTTGGAGAACCCCTGTTGTTGTATCTTTGAGTCTTTTTTTGGGGTTGGTGATAATCTCCAGAAAAGGCACTTCCCGCCTCCTCTCTGCAGGTACACTGGACTGCAGCATTTTGGGAGTGGAGTGGAGGGAGGAATCTGGACATTCAGAATAAGAGGAACTAAGGTGTAGCAGTTAAGAGACAATGCTCTGGGGCCACCTGCTGTATGCGCTCAGGAAAGTTATTTAACTTCCCTATGATTCACTTTCCTTATCTGTTAAATGTGAAGAAAGATGGTTAGGAGGATTAAACCAAGTGATATACATAAAATTTTGAAAAGACTACCCAACTGCCAGATAAGTGTTGGCTATTATAAATAGACTGACTTAATTCCCCTATTTTCATGATCACTCCCTATGCACAGCTATACCAAATGTTGACCTATCCTGGAATGTCTATTTTTATATTTTATTTTTCAATGGTTACTGTCAAATTGCCCTTCCAGAAAATATGAGTCTACACACTGCAAGTGATTTTTAATAGTGCCTATTTTCCTATACACTTACCCACACTAAGTAGTACCAACCCTTTCATAATTGCCAGTCTTATAGGTGAAAAACAGTATCGCATTTTAAGAAGCATAGAAAGTCTTTAACGTCTTCCTAATCTGGAGGTTTTGACTCTACTGTTGGGAATCACAGTGAATTTGTCTGATCAAAAGAGAAGAGACCTTACAGTCTTTGGGAAGGCAGGTCAGTTGAGGGGGTTAGCAAAGACTGTAATGAATCTGCTTTGCTTGAGGCCTGCTATCAAGCTGCTTTGTGACGTTGGTAAGTCCACTAACCTCTGAAAGCCTTAGTTAGTCCATCTGTAAAACAGGGATAAAATTAATTCTACCCTCATATGATTGTGCACATTAAATGATAATGAAAAAAGAGCTGAGGACTGTACCTGGCCTAGATGCTCAGTAAAAGTCAGCCATGGGAGCAGCCATTCACTCTGCCTCTGCCTCTGCCTCCAGGAGTTCACGGTGTGACATGGCACATTATCTTTCTTTTCTGGCCTTATGCAATGCTCAATTTATTTCTTATGTGTGAGCAATCATTTCCTTTTATTAATTTTATTTTAAAAAATCTTTATTTAAGTATTATTAATATACAATCTTATGTTGATTTCAAATGTACATCACAGTGGTTCAGCAGTCCCCACGATCAACTTATACTGTGACTGTGAATTATTGTGCCCTTTTATCCCTCACAATCATTTTCGTTTTATGCAAGCTCTTAGGTTTAAAAGTGTACTTGTTAACTCTATTTAAATTTTCAAAGTGTCTCATTTATTAGCCATTTTATCCTCACAGTATCTATATGAACTAGGCAAACAGGTGTGTTATCTATACAGTCATGGAAAAGAAGACAGAGAAAGCCAAAGCAATGTCTCTAGGTTAAAAGAATAAGTTGATAGTAGATCTTGGATAAAAACTTAGATTTTAAAAGTTAAGAAGTACCCAAGTGTCACTTTATTCCAAGTGAGGTAACTTGGTATAACATATTGAGACAGGGACCATAGATGTAGTCAGAATAGAGTGAGGGCCTCCGGAGGGGGCAGGGTGAGACATCTGCTGTGAGAGCAATGTAACTACATGCAAGGAAACTGCGCTCCCACCCCCCACCCCCGCTAAAACTGTGTTAAACATTGAGCTCTAGAATCATTCTTCAGTGAAATCAGTTCATGTTACCCAGGTAAAGAACAGTAGCACATGTTTTATCATGCTAATAATTTGTAACCATGTGTAAGATTCACTTTAGCATGCTAAAAGGCCCAGGCCTATGTGCTGTCTTTCCTCCTTCAGATCTGACAAGGTGATTTTGCAAACTGAGCAACTAACTTAGCATGCAGACAAACTAATAATTTGTAACCATGTGTAAGATTCACTTCAGCATGCTAAAAGGCCCAGGCCTATGTGCTGTCTTTCCTCCTTCAGATCTGACAAGGTGATTTTGCAAACTGAGCAACTAACTAAGCATGCAGACCCAGCTGTAGACGGCATGGTAAAAGGCAGGAAGAATTCCATTTTAAAGATAAAATTGCATTTTAACCCAGGAAGTTCAAGAGGCAAGATTCTTTAGCAAGTAGACAATACCTCAGCCCACCTTAGGGGCTGGGCAAGCAGCCTTTTGATATGCTCCTAGACCAAGGCGCTGGTGTCCCAAAGAGAAATCAAGGCAGGAAATTCCTTATGTTAAGTTAATTTTTAATATTCAGAGACCACTTAACAAGTCCCCACCCCTAAGTTTTTTCATGTTCTTGGAAAATCCTCAACTGCCTATAAAACCCCCTAGACAACGCACCAACAACGGACTCTCTTGTCCCCTCCTGGCGTGAGCCAGGGAGCTCTGTCCTTTCACTTTCTCTCTAAATAAAAGCCTGTACCTTGCTCTCCTACCTTGACTGTTTGTGAAGCTCATTCTTCAGCTCTGCAAACAAGAACCCTGGCATCAATATGAATACCTGTTCTAATAGGTAAATAAGAATGAGTTATAATTCACATAATAGTCATTCACAGATAAACATACTTCATTTCTAAAATGCTAATGGTTTTTGAAAACTGCGAAATAGAGTATTTTCCTTACAAATGTTCTGGAATTAGTAGCAGTACATCTATTCTGCAAAGTAATAAACTAAGCTTCTGTTATATTTGTATTGTAAGTAAAGCAAATCAAACTGATTCTGACTTTTAAGAGCAGAGATGGATCCTTAAAAATAGTTGCTGTCTCAGAATCTCTTGTAACATAAGGCTTCCTGAAAATTACTCATAAGAATTTAGGCAAGTATATATTAGCAAATATGAGGATTAAAAAAAAAATCCAGAGAACATAATAACATAGCTCCAAATTACATGAAACAAAAATGGATAGAATTTAAATGAGAAATAGAAAATTCAACAATAGTCAGAAATTTCAGTGCCCCATTTTCCATAGTGGGTAGAAGAACGATGAAATATAAACTGGAAAAACACTATAAATCAAGTAAACCTAAGAGACATCTATAAAACACTCTAAATACATCTTCTTCTCAAGGGCATGTGGAATATTTTCCAGACCATGTGATAGGCCAAACAACAATAGGTTCAAAAGGATTGAAATCATACAAGTTATGTTCTCTGATGATCATGGCATTATTAGATTATCAACAACAAAAGAGATTTGGAAGTACACAAACGTGAAAATTAAACAGTACACTCCTATATAATCAATGTGTCAAAGAAAAAGTCACAAAGGAAATCAGAAAATACTTTGAGATGAATGAAAATTACAAAACAGCATGTCACAACTTACTGGATGCAGCAAAAGCAGTGCCTAGGAAGAAATTTATAGCTGTCAATATTGCCTAGCCATAAAAAGAAATTAAGTACTGATACCTATACATGGGTGAACCTTGAAAACATTAAGCAAAGCAAAAGAAACCAGTCACTAAAGACCACATATTGTATGATTCCATTTATATAAAATATCCAGAATAGACAAATCTATAGAGACAGTAAGTAGAGTAGTGGTTTCCTAGGGCTGGGGAATTTAGGAGAAATAAGGAGTTATTGCTAATAGATACGATGTTTCTTTTTTGGATGATGCAAATGTTCTAAAATTGATTGAGGTGATAATTGTACCATTCAATTTGAAATCATACACTCTAAATGGATTAAATAGTACATGAATTGTATGTCAATAAAGCTGTTTCTCAAAAAGCAAAATCTGAAGACTGAAAAAATCCTTTGAATCCTTTGTGAAAGGAAAGGAGCGACACACAGCAGCAATTCACTGGAGAATTCCGCTTTATTAGGGAAAGGTGCTGGGTTATATAGGAAGGGGCATGGGCTGATTGTGGTGTTACTTCTACGGGGCTGGTGGCTGTTGGCCAGGTGCTGGGATTAGGAGGGGGGCGAGAGGTGATTGGGCTTCAGGTGGAGCCGGCGGGAACCGAGGACCCCGAAGAGAAGCCGGAAGTTTGCCATCTTACTGGTGGGGGCCCTTCATTCCCCACTTTATCCTCTATGGGGTTGTGGACGTTGCTTTCTCTCTGGCTGCTTCCTGCTGAACAGGAGCGGAGAAGGGAGTGAGGGCTTGAGGATTGGGAGGAAAGGGTTGATAGGACTCCCCACAGTAAGGATGAGTAGATGTGGACTTCTTCAGGTTTGGAAATCAATGAAGGTTCCCTGTAACCATAGGTTGAGGACCTGTTGATTCCAATGGTGCCAAGAGGATATGGGTGTCAGAAGCCAGGCATCTGCGGCCATTGTTTCCAGGAACAGTTTCCAGTGGAGAGAGAGGTCCATCTCAGCGTGTGGTGAGGAGGTCACGTGAGGGTGAGGGATCTTCTGTGGCCAAAAGCTGGTAGTTCCTGAGTAAAAGCTGGTTGAAAGCTTGATTAGAGATTTTTCCAATTTGGGATTTGATGAACTTTATTATACAGGGTAAGAAGAGACAGGCGAGAAGAATGATTATTATGGGGCCTGCAATGGGCCAGACCCAGGTAAGGAGAGGGTTTGTTAGTATTGAAGAGAATGGGTTGGAATTGGAAGCAGAATGGAGACTGGAGGCAAGGTCGGTGAGTTTGGTGATGTCAGTTTCTACAATGCCGGATTTGTTGATGTAATAGCAGCACTCTTCCCGGAGGAAGATGCAGGTGCCACCCTTCTCGGCTGTAAGCAGATCTAGGGCCCGCCGGTTTTGAAGGGTGACTTTAGCTAGCAAAGTGACCTGTCTTTGGAGCGAGGCTAGGGAATCGGCAGTGGATGTCAGGGCTCCCTCAAGTTTGGCGTTGAGATCTCTAACTGCCCATAGAGAGTGACTCAAGGCTCCTCCCGAAAACCCTGCCCCAATGGCTGAGGTGGTCAAAGAGATACCGACCATGATGGGAAGGAAAGCAGCCCTTTTTGTGCACGAGGGCAAGGGAGGTTGGAGCTCAAGGAATTCCGCCATGCTGTAAAGTGTAAGCTGTGGGATTAGGGTGACGAGAATGCAGGGTGTGCTGGAGTTGGGAGGCAGTGAAGTGCGCTGGAGGAGGGTGGAGTCGGGCCTACACAGTGGTGGATGGTGAGATTATCTGTGTATTCTGGTTCCCATAGGGGTATGTCTGCCAGGGGGCAGAGGGGTTGTCTTTCTGCATGGAAGGAGTAGTTGGAAATATTAAGGGGCACGGCGGCCAGCAGTGAGCGCTGTAGTGATGGACACAAGAAATAATTGGTGGTGTTAAGGGTGTGGTTGAGAAAGATGGTGGTGTCCTGAATGAGTTGTAACCAAGAGTAGGAGGAATGGGAAGAGGGGCGGGGATAAGATGAAGAGGCGCCATCAAGAGTTTGGATAATGACTTTTTCAGAATGTCTGATATCTGATGCAACTTGAGAGATCTGGGAATGAGAGGGAACATACTTTCAAGAGATATGAAGGGTACCGTGGGGGGTTGAGGACCCTACGTAGTAAACTGAGGCTGTGACTCCGGCAGCCCATTGAGAGTCCCAGGGATCTGGGATTGATAAGGAGAATGAGCTGTTGGGATATTTCATGAAACGGTTGGAGGAGTAATACTGTGGGTACTGGAAGTTACCCATGTAGTGAATGGCGCAAGACCAGTAGGGACATCTCCTGTAGGTGTCTGGCCATGGCCTGCAATAGGCTTGTTTTTGGTCATAGAGGAAGCAGAGGTAGGGAGAATAAAGGTAGCTGCTAGTGAACACTTCGGTGGAGGGAGGAAAGTGGAGGTATAAAGGCTCAGAGCAGCTTTTCAGAGGGCAGTCTGGTGTGGCAATGAGGGCAGTAACTTTTGTTTGATGCTGTGTGTAAGTCTGTCTGACTTTGAATCGCCATACAAAGGAGGCTGGGGTGGTGGGGAAGACAATAGGAATGAGGAAAAAAAGCAAGAGAGCAGTAAAGGAGGAAAAAGTCATGATTCAGGTATGGATGGCAAAGGGGGTGAATGGGATTTTGGAGGAAAGAGGACAGTAAGGTCAGGAGTCTGGAGGGAGGGAGAGTCTATAAACTTTTGTAGGTTAAGAGATCTTTTAGGTGATGTGGGGACAGAATGGTAAGGGGCGCTCCGAATGTTAGTTTATGAGCTTCCTTCTGCAAGAGCTGTCTAGCGGCTAATGCTCGTAGGCAGGGGGCCCATCTCCGAACTGTGGGGTCTAATTGCTTGGAGAGATAAGCTACTGGGGCAAAGGATGGGCCATGATATTGGCCTAGGACTCCTAGAGCTTGACTGGACCTCTCATGAATGTATAATGAGAAGGGCTTCAACAAATCAGGAAGATGGAGAGCTGGGGCTTCCACAAGGGCTTGACGGAGCTTAATGAAGGAGTGTCAGGGTGAGGAGGATAATGGTTCTTTAGAGGGGCCCTTGCTGAGGTCGTATAGGGGTCTTGCCAGCAGGGAGAAGTTAGGGATCTATGTTCTAAAATATCTAGCCATGCCTAGAAAGGAAAGGATTTCTGTCTTGGTTTTGGGAACGGGCAGGTCAGAGAGGAGCCATTTTCTGTCTAAGGTAATGGACTTTGTTGAGATAGAAGGAATCTGAGGTAAGTGACAGGAGGGGAAGAGATTTGAGCTTTGACGGGGGATACTCGGTAACTTCTGGAAGCTAGAAGGTTAAGAAGGGAGGCAGTGTCAAGTTGAGACTGTTCCCACGAGGGACTGCAGAGTAGAAGATTGTCCACGTATTGTAATAAGGTGGACTCAGAGTGATCATGATGAAAGTGTTTGAGGTTCTGAGCTAGAACCTGTCTAAAAATATGGGGACTATCTCGGAAGCTTTGTGGCAAAACTGTCCAAGTGAGTTGTTCAGAATGTCTTGTGTATGGGTCTATCCAGGTGAAGGCGAAAAAATCTTGGGAGGAGGGTTCCAGAGGGATAGGAAAAATGCGTCTTTGAGATCTAGGACTGAGAAGTGGGAGGCCGAGGCAGGGATCTGCGATTAAAGGGTGTACGGATTTGGAACTAAGGGATGGATAGGGACAATGGCCATGTTGATGAGGCGAAGGTCTTGGACAAGGCGGAAAGATCTGTTGGTTTTTTTAACAGCTAATATGGGGGTATTAAACAGGGAGTGAGTGGGTCTGAGGTAATTTTTGTTTAAGAGATCTTGAATGATGGGTTGGAGGCCTATGAGGGCTGAAGTGCTGAAGTGGTTAGGGGGTATTGGGCCTGACAGATATACTGAGAGGGGTCATGTAATTTGATAGAGGCAGGGGGACACAGGGCCACGGAGGGGCTTGTAATGTCCCAAACTTTGGGATTTACAGGTGTATGAGGGCGGAACTGGAGCTTTCATTGGGTAGAGGGGGGTCGTCGGCTATGAGGGCCATCAGAAAAGGAGTACTGGGGGCTGTGGGAGTGGATATAGTTATGGAAACGTGGAGAGAAAGGATGTCCCATCCTAGTAAAGGGATGGGACACTGGGGCATAACCAGGAAGGAGTGGGAGAAAGGTATGGGATTGTCTTGGATTGTGCATAAAACAGGGGGGGGGGTTAATGGGAAAATCTGTTTATCTCCTACCCCGACTATAGGAGTAATGGCAGGCGTGGTAGGGCCCCAGTATTCCCGCAAGACCGAGAAGGTGGCTCCTGTATCTAGGACGAAGGAGATGGGGTGACCGTCTACTATGAAAGTAACGCTGGGCTCCTGTTTGGTGATTGAAATGATCGGGCGAGAAGCGCCCGGGTCCCGTCAATCTTCCTCTGCCAGCCCCACTACGGCGGGCTTAGGATGGGGGTTGTTCATCCAGCCTCCCCTTTGGGTGGTTGGGCAATCAGACCCCCAGTGGCCCTTTTTGTGGCATCTGGGGCATGGGGTGGTAGGAGATCTGGGGGAGGGGCACGCCCTTGACCAATGTCCCTCTTTTCCGCACTTGAAACAAGCTCCTGGAGGGGGCTTGTTTGTAGAGGGGCGCCCAGGTTGTGGTTTTATCAGCTGGGCCAACATTTGGAAATTGGCCTGATCAGCTTTTTGTTTACGGCGTTCTTTCTCCTCCTCCCGCTTATGGAAGACTTTAAAGGCCACTGTTAGGATCTCAGTCTGTGGGGTAGTGGGGCCCTGTTCTAACTTTTTGAGTTTAGCTTTAATGTCGGGGTAGCTTTGAGCTAGGAACTTTGTCATAAGGACATGTTTTCCTTCAGGTGTTTCTGGGTCTAGGCTGGTATACTGTAATAGGGCTTGACTGAGTCTGTCTAAGAACTCGGAGGGGGTTTCGTCTCTCTTTTGAATTATGTCTTGGAGCTTTTGAAAATTGACTACTTTACGAGCTGCCTTTTTCAGACCTGCTATTAAGCAGGAGGCAAAAATATCTCGAGAGCGGAGACCTATGGCAGTGTTATAATCCCAGTGTGGGTCTTGTTCGGGGACAGCAGTGGGGCCAGGGGGATAGGTGGGGTCAGTCCTGTGGGTTTCGGTAGCTTGTGTTTGGGCGAAGTCCCAAACTCATCTACGCTCTTCAGGGAGGAGAGTATTGGCCTGGAGCATGAAAATGTCATGATGTGTGAGGCTGTAAGACTGGAGGGTCCATTGAAACTCCCTGATGTGTCGTGGGATCAGTGGAAAAGGAACCTAGGCATTTCTCTAGTTGGGCTAAATCTCCTAAGGAGAAAGGGATGTGAACGCGCACGATGCCTTCAGATCCTGCTACCTCCCTGAGGGGGGCAATAATTTTGGGAGGCCCTCAGGACCGAGTCTGAGGGGGACTGAAGGGTTCTGGCTCAGTCTGTGGGGGAGTGACGTGGTCTAGCCGCGCCTAGTCGAGCAGGTCTTGAAGTGTGGAAGGGGGGCAAAGAAAATAAAGAAAGATAGAATCAGACCTATGTGTCGCCAGCCAGCAGCCCAGCTGCTTGCCTCTGCCGCTCTAGTTGGGCTTGAACTCATGACTCTGAGGTTAAGAGTCCCATGCTCTTCTAACTGAGCTACAGCAGGGCTCCAGTTAATTGCTTATGGAATGTGTAAACAGAATGTTCTTTGTTCTCCATTCCTGCCACATCGGCAAGTGGGGGAAGGGCATAGCTAGAAGCAGGGGCGGTGTTTCTACACATCTTCAAGGTCTCCCTATTTTCAGAGTGAGGAGTCTTGGCTCATCTTCGAGGACAAGATATGTTTTTGTGGACAGATAACTTCCAATGACTGCACTGGTTGTTCTGTAGCTTGTGCTTTCTCATGCTGCATTCAGACATGGGGGAAGGTGCTTTCCCATTCTCCCTACAAACATGTGAGAAGACAAAGGCGGTCCCTAACAGGGAAGAAACAGGTGATGAGGGCAAAGATGGAGGAGACCCCCGGGACTTAGTTAAAGGGGGGCTGAAAGACTCAGGCTTAATCTGCGGGGGACAAGGCAGAGGAGGTGAGATGGGGGAGGAGATGGTGGGGGAGGAAGGGAGAAAGGCTGTTGTAGGAGAAGAAGGGGAGGGGAGTGAACAGGAGGCTTCTGTGGGGGCGGCGGCTTGCAGGCTAGGAGAACTTGAGGGGGGTGGGGGGTAGGAGGCGGAAAGCTTCAATATAGGGAATCTCCTTCCATTTTTTCAGGCGCTGGCAGTAGTTAAAGAGATTGCGAGTGATGTTAGGATCAAGAGTTCTCCCTGCTGGCCATTGGTTGTTATTGTCTAGGGGGTATGTCGGCCAATCTTGGGAGCAATATTTACGGAGAAGTTTTGGTTTTATATCAGGCGTCAGGGAGAGGGTAGCCAGATGCTTAAGCAGGCATTCAAGAGGTGAACTTTCAGGGAGGGATGAGGAGGCTCCCATGGCTAAAGGACAGAGAAGGAGACAAACAGGGGAAGACGACGGAGATCCTCGGACTGGAAGCAGACCACAAGGGGACAAAGGGTGTCCCCAATGATCCTTGGTGGTCTGCGGAAACTCATATACGAGTCGGAATTTCTTAGGAAGTGTGGGTCGTCACCCAGACTTCCCTAAGAAGGCAGAGTGCCGGAGTCACGAGGTACCTAACGCTAGGAATTTTCGGCAGACAGAACAGATTCCGGCAGACGGAACAGAAGGAGGAGGGGGGGAAAAAGGGAGCATTCTCATCCGCAAAGGAGTCACCTCGTTTATGGCTGTTGGAGGGGGGCCTGAGGGTCTGCCGCAGCCGTGAAGGCCTGAGGTGGGGATTTATGGCTGCCGGAGGAGGGGCCTGAGCGTCCGCCGCAGCCGTAAAGGCTTGAGGCAGGGATTTATGGCTGTTGGCGGAGGGGCCTGAGGGTCCACCGCAGCCGTGAAGGCCTGAGGCAGGGAGAGTTCCCTCCTCGTCCTGGAGCGTCAGGGCCTTGCCAGACGATCACGGTCAATGGCACTGCGATAGCTCGGGGAAGAGTGGCTCACTCCAGGGGGAAAACTTACCTAAAGGCCAGAGAGGAGTGGTGAGTGTGATGAGCCAGCGCCGGAAAAAGAGGACGAGGGCAAGCTGCTGCTGGTGTCAGGGGGAAGACGGGGCGCAGTTGGGGTGTCCCGTCTCCCGGGTTTCGGCACCAATGAAAGGAAAGGAGCGACACACAGCAGCAATTCACTGGAGAATTCCGCTTTATTAGGGAAAGGTGCTGGGTTATATAGGAAGGGGCATGGGGTGATTGTGGCGTTACTTCTATGGGGCTGGTGGCTGTTGGCTAGGCGCTGGGATTGGGAGGGGGGCGAGAGGTGATTGGGCTTCAGGTGGCGCCGGCGGGAACCAAGGACCCCGAAGAGAAGCCGGAAGTTTGCCATCTTACTGGTGGGGGCTCTTCACTTTGAACCGCACAAAAGTGAAGTTACATACATTAATTGGATGATGTTCTTCATTCTTTAACCTAACTGGTATCATTTTCAATTTTGTAAAATATTCTACTTGTTGTTTTTGCATTTCCACCTTCTTTTCCCTGTACAGTCTTTGAATTATCACATTTTTAGATAGATCCACCAAGTGCACTTAACCAAAATTGTGTGGCCCAAAGTTGATGTGGTTACAGCAAGGACACTCTGATATAAACACAAACAACCTCTGCCCCAGTTGCCTAAGCTTTTTTTTTTTAAACAAATAGATTTCCTTTTTAAATTTTGCAGTTACATCTTAAGAAACATTCTGAATTTTCCCTTAGGTTATAAAGAAATTGGAAAGAATTATACCTTCCTCCTCCACCCAAGAACCTTTTTTATATTAGACTTTTTCCTTCCCATCTCTTCCTCCCCTTCACTCAGTTCATGGAATTTGCTCTTGCTATTTTAACCAGGCTTGGCATCTAAAGAATTCATGCCATTTGGCTGCCATGACATGGCTAATGCAGTACGTGTCTATTGACACATTTCATAAGTGAGCCAGGTGGTTTTTGTCTTTTTCGTAGCTTTAAGAAATACCTAAATTTTAAAGAAATCTTAAATTTTAAAATAATTGTTTTCCATTAATTACTCATGCTTATTTACCCCAACATATTAAATATTTTTGTAGTATATTCTCAAGACTACGTTTTGTAGCATTTATGTTGTATTTGCTCTATCTGTGGTGTTTTTACATATGTAGCATATTGGGGCAGAGACAGGCCCCAAGTCAATCCTGCAAGTAATAGATCTAGGGTTTATACTAAAAGTATAATTTAGGCAGACTATATTTTTAAACTCAATACTTGAATAGTTGGTCAAATGTCACATTTTTAAAAATACAGGCCAAGAGCATTTTGCATTAAGCTCTGTAAGAGTGGGTTGAAATTAGGCACATTAGTGATTGTGACTTTTAAACAGGAACATTTTCAAGCATTCTCCTTTAGGATTTGATTACTATTTATATTGGATTTATAAAACTTACAGTGAGCAGTCATTCTTATCTGTCTATCACAAGCCAGCATCAACATTGCACTAATCAAGTAGTTATTTATGCAATGTTTAGACAGGCAAAACGAAATGGAGAAGGGAGGCAATTATTTGTAGATCCTATCCACACAGCTTTCAGCAACGGTGGAGAAAATGGTTTGGTTTTCCAGAACAGTTGAGTTTTATTGGTTTTGCGCTGGACGTTTAGTTAACAACACAATCCTTCCCATCCTTTAGTATGTGTTTCTACAGTCCATGTATGACCTCAGCTGTCCACAGCAGTCACAGCTGTGGTTGTTAATTAACCCATAAGGACTGTGTCAGCAAAATCCACCTCCCTTCCCCTGTCCACTCTAAAGCCTGGTCTCAGAGAACCTTAAAGACCATTTCATCTGTAGCACAAACTGTTTTAGTGGCCATAGACAAAGATATTACCAAGATGTAACTTCATTGGCTATAAGAAATTAACTTTTCTAAAAGGGTATATGGCATTAAGATTTGTTTAAAAAAGAAAACAAAAACTTGTGCCTTGTTTGTAGATGCCAAGCAAATTCTTAATATACTGGCATGCAAACTTTGAAGATGTGGAGATTTATTAACTCAGTATGTAATATTATTTATCAGTTAATTAATACTCATATTTAATGTCAGCTTTTACTCCTGGTTCCAGAGCTGCAAAACAGACTTTGGAAATGATATGGAGTCTTACATGCGATTCAGGAGAAGTTAACTTCAATCACTCAAGTGGTAAATTACAGAACTTGCTAAAGTTCTTGCACAAAGCAGGATTACCAAGTATGAGAAGTGGATATTACACTGTTCACTATTATTCTTCTTTTAAAATACCTAACTAAATGTGAAACAACTCTTTAGGAAATATCAGTTAGGAAGGTGCCAAATCCTGCTTTGAACTCCAAGGGTCTGACCTGGAACTGGTTAGGGGGCAACTTTGGAACAGAAATCATTTTCAATGTCCTTCCAAACCTGAGCTCCTGTGAGTCTAATAATCAGGCATTGAGCCTGCCTTTTATGGAGCTATCACATGGGAATAAAAGGCGTTTCCGTGGAATAGAATCCATAACAATAACAGCTTTGATAGATTAAGGCTTTCATGTGCTTGGTACTCTGTGTACATGACCTCCTTTAATCCATCCAGACCATGGATGAAAAGTATGCAGAAAAGTATGAGGCAGAAGTAAAGGAACATGCTCACGACCATGTACCAATAATCAAGAATTCTAAAATAGCCTTCTGGGAAAAGTCAAGGCCTCTTTGGGTTCAAATGATCCAGATTTTTGCTTCCCTTCTCCAAAAGAGACTGTGTACAGAGACAGTATCTGACTGCGTAACTGTTACTCCTGTCATTCATCTCTGAGATGTCTCCCTGTCCAGCTTCAGTGTCACATTGGCTGGTCTGAGGTCTGACCTCATGCCTTTCTCTGTTTTTCAGTTAACACTGACCTCCCTCCCTGTGGCCTTTTCTTTTTCCCTTCATCGTACTTCCACCACAACCTGCACAAACACTGATGCCAGACTTAAGCATATTAGAATACTATTTTTAAAAAAACTTATTGAGTAAATTTCTATGTGTTTAAAATCGTATGTATGCCATGTTGTTCAGGAAGAAGTT
This sequence comes from Manis javanica, assembly GCF_040802235.1. Classification (NCBI taxonomy): domain Eukaryota; kingdom Metazoa; phylum Chordata; class Mammalia; order Pholidota; family Manidae; genus Manis; species Manis javanica. The sequence goes on from NC_133162.1 coordinate 36,959,668, forward strand.
TGACTCTGCAAAATACTGACTTGTCATTGTGTAGACCGTGTCAAAATGATTTTTGGAACATCGAACAATAATTGATTTCTACGTCAATTTTCTCTGTTATGATTTGAAAAATATTTCCTATCATATTCAATCACTTGCATTCCTTAGCTCTGATGTCACTTGTGAAAATTTATATTTTTCAAGAAATCAGTTCATTTTGATGTGATTTTTTTTTTACTAATATTTCAACTGCTGAGTTTTGAGAGAGAAGAATTATGGTATTTGGCTTTTAGTATTTCTCCTTAGATTTAAAATATTTAGTGGTGACTCAATTTTTGTGTCAGTGAGCAAACCTCTTTTCAATAGTAATTTTTTAAATGACCTGTTATTATGTCATTTTATTTATATTATGAAGAACTTGTCTTCTAAATATATTGCCATCCTTGCAGATGGTTTAAAAAGGAATTATTATTGAATTATTTTTATTCCTGTTAAATTTTTCTTGTCCTTAGAAATAATGTAGGTCAAAGAGAGCTTTCTTTTTTTAAATAGAATCCTATGTTCTCAATAATTGAGCCCAGCACAATCGCTTGGGTAATTGTAGCATCTCAAATGTCAGATGGCTTATATTGAGGGAGATGATCATAAAACAGAGTTTCTTAAAGTGTCGTGTAGGCCAGCATGCCTCAAGAATAATCTGGAGAGTTTGCTTAAAATGCCTATTTGGGGACCTCTCTCCAGACCTTCCAAATCCAAATCTCTGGGAGTGGGGTCCCAGAATGCATTTTTAAAAGTTTCCCCAGATCATCCTTAAACACTTTGAGAATTCCTGTATTAAAAGTTGTATTACTACCAGCATTAAAAATCATCTACACACTTAAGTCTTCCTGAGTCTCTGACAGATCACACTCAATTGCAGGCAAGTAGCATTGTTTGATTAAACAAATCCAATTGTTGTCTCTATGTTCAAAGTGATGGTGCCACATAGACGTTGGTAGCCACAATCAACTATGGCTACTGCCCGGTGACTGGCCCTCCTTAATAGACACAGATGTGCCTCCCACCTTATGTCGAAACTGACTTCGCCAGCACAGTTTTGTCATCTAGTTTTCAGTTTCTGTTCCACTCCCACGTGTTTCCAGTGCCTCCTTTGGCATAAGAAGGGAATGTTCTGGGTTTTGTTGGCAGGGGAGAAGGATTTCTTAGCTGGACGGTTACTCATCCGGGTGAACCACTATCCTCTCTGCAAGTACAAAAGTAACAAAAGCCATCTATGTAACGTCAGCCAGCACTTACCCTGGCTGTCATCTCTGATGACTCAAATAAATATTTTGCAATTTCAAAGTGCTCTGCAAACATTCTGGAAACTTTAAAGAAACTTACATTCCATTTCTTCCAAAAAGACCATTATATTGAATGGCAGAGATGCATTGTGTCATAGTGACTTTAGGCTATGGGCAAGCAGTAATCACACCTTGGCAGCCATATAGTCCTTCTTCACCTAGTGATCTTCCAAATTTTCTCCAACAATAACAGCAACAAAAATCTATGACAAAAAACTCAGTTTTCTAACAGAGAACATGTTTATGAAGGTCTCCACGACAGAAGTTAAGCTAAACCCTGTCTGTTCATCTCCATTCCATGAAATGCCTCCTAAATTCAACGAGTATTACTAACTACTTCTTAGGAGCCCAGCACTGTGTTCAGTCCCAAATCCCTTGTTAAGGTGGGCGGGATCCACAGCCCTTTCATTATCTTGAGAGACATCTTTCCAATTCCCCCAAATTTCAACATAAAAGTAATTGAAAGTCATTACTACTTCTTTTTTAAAATAAGTAGTGCTTCCCATGAATTGAGAAGAGGAGAGGGGTTGTCTTATATTCTTCCAGCTCTGAAATGTCAAAGTTCCCAAGTGACTGCAAATCACTTACTCATCTAGGTATTTGGGTATCTTTACAAAGCTCTATTAATTTCTTGTATATCCTGAAACATGTTACTTTGAAAAACCTGTACTATATTAAATTAAAATTATGAAAATAAACATCCTGTCTTCAACTCTTGAAAGTAATTGCTGAAATTTTTCTCCCCAGTCATTCAATTTATCTAGAACTGAAGACATGTTCCTTTTTTCCCCACTTAATGAGATGATAATGAAGTGAAGCTACAAAGAAAAAAAGCCTTTTTTTTTTTTTGCTCTGTATACCCTATATTATCCTGAAAGTGAAAGTCCATCAATTTGAAAACTTAAACTCTATGAATCATTTCACTGCAAAGATATGTCTACATCCATGTTAATACAGCTGTTTCATGGACTTATAGTATGTGTTCATAGACTGCTATTTAATCATTAATAAACATTTATATTAAAAACTCTATTCAAAGTAAATTTTTATTAGCTGTCTTATTTCATGCAATTAGGACCTCCTAAAGGTTACTTGTTGCATTTAAAGAGTTAATAGGGGGTATACAAAATCCCCAACGGAGTTTAACATTTGAACCACTGGTGTCCCTTGAGCCAAGACTCATTGTTCTTTAAAGCCACAGGTGGCTGTTCTAATTGGCAGGCTGCCCACCAGCCCCCCAAGGAGGGGTGTTGTTAAGACTGTAGGCACATAGTCTGCTTCCAAAATCAGCACTGCATAGAGATTATTTCTCTCTCTGTCTAGTTTCTTCCCCCTTCCCTGTTACTTTATTTTCAATAATCTTCACTTTCTTGGAAGTACTGATCAGAGGATAGGGCAGGAGACAGAGACCACCTCTCTTTTAAAAAAAGTTAAGAATGGTATTTTAATCAAGCAAAGGCTGAGGCTATAAGGAACATTCTAATCTTCTGACTACACATTTTTTATGTTTAAGTCAAGTCAGGGTTACAATGATGATTAGTAACACACATTGACTAAAAAAGCTAACTGGTATGATTATGAAGGGTAAAATTTTCTGGTTTTAGTGGAGAAACAAAATAAGCATATAATTGACCTTTCCACTCCATTTGACTTGAAAAAGTCTTCCCAGCCTTTTAAAAAGTCTTCATACTTCTGTTGCATATCAAACTTGGAATTATATGCTTTAAAGATGTGCTATTTCATCTTGCCAGCCAGTTCACATATTTATTTAATAATACACAGCAGTTGTGGCACTCACAATTTAAGACAGATGGCAGGGCTACACTGGAACCGTGAATTCATAGCAGTAATCTGTTTGAATTTTCTTAAAATTTTGTGGCTTGAAGATTGAGGGGACATAACTTAGCCTCTTTTACTCTGCCCTCAGAGAAGCACAAAGGTTTGGAATGCTAACTCAGAAATAATGACTCTGAAGATGTAGGCAGCTGCTTAGGACAGTGAATGTAAGAGGCTGGGACCCGCAGGATCCTTGCCTCCCACCCCCTTCCAGCTAACGTATTCTGTCTTCTTCTTAGGACATTTACTTCATTTTCTGGGTCTTTAGGGACTAGTGTTGGCACATATGCCCACAGTAAGGCAATTCATTTTCCTCCTGAGAAAGACTAAGAAAATAATAGAGGAATGTGTGGAGGCAAATGTATGTCGCCAGGATTTCTCTCTCCACCTCAGGTATTAAGTGTAAGGTTGAAGGCACTGGGGGGAGGGGGGAGCACGTCAGACACTGATGATGTGCCAAAGTCCGGCTGCTGCCCCCTCCCAACCTGAAAAAATGTGCCTTAGCTGTAAATCTAAGCTCTGCCTCCCACTACCTTCTTTAAAAACTCGCTGCCTGTCTACTTTCGCGTGACTTCTCCGGCCTGTGATAACCAGACCGCGGAACCTCGCCCGGGGGCATTCAAAAAAATTACCTGGCCCTCTGTTGCCTCTCTTTGCCTGCTTATTTCAGCTAGAATTTATCTTACATTAAGGAACAAAAAGTTCTAGCCTTGGTAGAATGTTAATGACTCTAGGGTTCAGCACAGGGTCTGGCACATGGTAGGTACCTATAAATATTTAACAAATGAATGTTTCCTCCAGTTTGACTTCCCTCCGCTTGTTTGGACTCACAGGTAGCTTTTTTTATGTGTTTAATTATTTATTTATCCATTCAAACAAAATACATTTCTTAAGCACCTACTAAGCTGCCATTACAATGCAATAAATTTGACAAATATTTTGCCTAGACACTTGATTTGTATCCACAAGATTTTATTATACAAATAAACATCACTTAATTTTTAAAGCATTATTTGATTTTTTCTTTTTGGTTGTCAGTAGTTTTCACACATCACAGAATACATGTTTTGCTAATGAGGCCAAGCACCATATAGAAGTCTCAGTCAAATGGTAAGTTAAGTCTGTGTAAAAGTTTGGTCTGTGATATAACCATGAAGGAGCATGGGAATCACTTGAGGGTCTGGGTAGAATGCAGACTTCTTGGCTCTATCTCAGAGATTTCAATTAATTTGTCAGGAAAGGGGTCAGGTTGTCAGTGTATTTTAATTCTCCCTAAATGAGTCTCATGTGCAGTCAGAGTAGAGAACCCTGATTAAGGGCAGCAAAGAATACCAAAGGTAAGCACTCAATTGTTCAGCATCAATTTAGTGGCAACTTCTGGCTGCAGGACACTGTGAGGTGAAGGAAACTAGTGAAAGGTTTTCTGAGCAGAGAGATGATGTGATCTCAACGATGTTTAATTTTTGCCAATTAAAAAATTATAGGACTAATACAACCTTCTTGTCACAATTCAGTAACATATCAAATGAAAGTCCCATTGTGTTGCCTGAGAATTTCAGCCCCAAGCAAGTTCACTATGGACACAGTGAGACAGAGAATGACAACAGAACTTTCTAAACAGAAAAATACCCTGCTTTATTCTCCCGGTGGTAGGTAGAGCACTAGAGTCACGTCAGCATCCGCCAGTCTGCAGGCCCATAATCCACCTCCATCTCCGCCTCTGCCCAGAGCAGAGCTCTTTACCTATTGACTCAGTCAATAACAGCTCATTGCCTACGGATGTGGAAGCAGTAGCCTAGCAGTAGGCCAATTACATCATCAAGTAGTTCAGGGACAGGTGAAGATCCTGGCCATAAGATTTTCCATTTCCCCACACCCACCTACTCTTGATCCTATTTCATTCTCCCTGTCTCCCAAGAAGTAAGAACTGATGTCAGTTTGGTGTATGCATTCCCACATTTTTTCTGTTCACCTGCACTTAAAGGTACTCATAGAAAATATGCAGTGTTAATACTATAGATTGGTTATGGATATGTATTTACATATTAGATATATAGAAACATGCTTAGGAATAATAAACCCAAAGTTCAAGATACGATTATTTGAGGGAAAGAAAGACATAGGAAATGAACATGAGGTGGCATTATATTTTGAGAAATAAAGTGGATTTGGCGTATGAGTGTCCTTTATGTTATTAGCTATACCTCTCTAAATGCATTAAATGTAATACAAATCTATGCTTTTATTGTGTGTTCATATATACTTTAAAATATATTTTATGTTAGAACAGTTTTTAGATGTAGAGAAAAAATGTCAAGATTGTATAGAGTATTCCCATATATGGTACACCAGTTTCCTCAGTTGTTTACATTTTACATTAGCCATACATTTGTTATAATTAATGAGTCAATAATATTAACAAGCACTTCATTCAGATTGCCATAATTTTTACCTAATTTGGAATTCTGCTGCCTGGGAGACTTGTCTCTTCTCACCCATTTATTTACTTATTTGATCATTTATTTATTTCAATATGGATCCATGGATATTTATTTTAGGTTATAACCCAATAGTACTTTATTGATTTTGTGGCTCAAACTGTTCCAGCTTTGACCACTGGGAGCTTTTTCAGATTGTATATTTGGTAAATTGCTTTTTAAGAACAACTTTATTGAGACATAATTTACAAACCATACAATTCACTAATTTAAAGTGTGCAATTAAATGGCTCTTAATATAATCACAGTTGTGTGACTGTCACTACCACAGGTTTTAGAGCATTTTCATCAGTCCCCCCAAAACCCATACCTATTAACAGTCACTCCCCATTTCTCCCCAACCCTTCCCCTAAGATCTCGGCAACCACCACTCTCCTATTCATCTCTGTAGACTTGCTTGCTCTGGATATTGCATATAAATGGAATTATACAAATGCATTCTTTGTAACTTTCACTTAGCATAATGTTTTCAGGGTTCATTCATGTTGTAGCATGTGTCAGTACTTCATTTTTTTTGTTGCTGAATAGTATTCCATTATACGGACATACCACATTTTAAAAATCCATTCATTATTTGATGAGCACTTGGATTGTTTCCCAAATGTTATTGTGAACAATGCTGCTATGAACATTCTTGTACAAGTTTTTGTGTATGCCTATGCATGTAAGTTACCAACACTATATACCTCTATTATTCTTCATTCTAGCTGTCACATTCATGGTAATTCTACCTATAGGCTTAAGCTGTTTTATCTTTTATTATATTTAATATTTTGTATTATAAATTACTGTGTCTTTTTCTTCCTTTGCATTAATTTTAGGGCATTATGTTGATTCTTTTAAAATTTTGTAGTTATATCTAGGAATTTCATTTCAGGAGAGCCAAAAGAGAATTACAATATATCTTAAAAGGAAATGATGTTGGATCTGCTAAGATTAGGGAACACTGACCCTCCTCTTTCTTACAGCCAGATTTAGGGACTCCTGAGCACCCCTGTACTTTGTATATATCATCACTAAAGCAATTATGAGATTGTACGACAATTATTAACAGATCTGTTCTCCTTCAAAGACTGCGAGTGCCTGTGGGCAAGAACGCTGTCTTTTATTTTTATATTTCCAAGGTCTAGACAGTTTTTGGCACTCAGTAAATTAACTGCATGATGAATAATGGTGTACAAATGAGATGACACCCCAAAGGCAGCAAGGCCAGAGAAGAATACTAGGTGGGAAGAAGGAAGGAGAACAGTGTGCTGACATCTGAATCCAGGCTCTGCTGTCTCAGTTCTGACCTGATTCTCCGAATCAGCCTGCCCGGATCCTGGCTCTGATTCCATCAGGTGCAACTCCTCCAAGCCACTCCCATTCACCATCACCTGCTCCAACTCTGGGTGGCCAGGACCCCACAGATGGCCACTGGCTTTCAGCTAAGTGGGTGGTGGGAAGTTCACTTCCAGCTGTTGACCTAGTGTTGGCTAAGTGAGATCTGCCTTTCAGAGTGTTAGTGCCTGGATCTTCCTGCTGGAACAGGCACCAGTGAGGTTCACATGGCTGCAGTTGTTGGGTTTGATGGCAGGATATTTAAATTTAAGATAAAGTTCTCCACACAGTGTGTTGGTTTCCATCCAGCTCAGCTCTGAAACCACCTTCTCTAGGGCTCTCTGCTGCACTGCCACCCTGCCTCGGCCCCCACTGTGAAGTTGGGGCCCCTCTCCAGTTGACCAGATGACTGGAGTAGTTCTCTTTTCTCTCACTTGTACCATTTGTCACATTCCACCTTCTACTATTGTTATTTGAATGTACAACTCTTCACCACTGAATTATAATAGCAAATGCATGTGGAGAAAGTGAAGCTTCCTATGGCCAGGATTCTCACCTGGCCCTGGTTGGCTTGCTCACTACATAAGTGTGAAAAATAAGTCGTTATTATTGACTCTACATAAAGAGCTTTGCCCAGTGCTCTGGGTGACACAGTGGCACCGTTGCTGCAGGGCTGCAAGGCTGCAGGAGGGCAGAAGCTGGAGTGGTGACAGCACTGAGGACAGAGACTGGGATGGCTGCGGAGGCGGAGAGGCCCCGAGGCAGGGACCGGCTTGCTGCATGCAGACTTGCTCTGAATGGACGGGATTCCAGTGATTGACTCGCCACCGTGGGAATAAAGTTGGGTATAAATCCTTTCACCCCAAGAACATTCCATTGTCATTTTTCGGTCTCATTGAATCCATAGCAAACTTGTCTCGGTCTGAAACCCATTGGCAAGACACTGGGTCACCCATCTTCCTACCACTGCAGGGCCTCGGTTTATCATATGTTTCATGTAAATACAGGTATTGCAATTCATATGTTCTATATATTTATTTTATTAAATACATTTTAACAAAAACAATAAGTGAAGTTCATGTAACACAAAATCAACCATTTTAAAGTGAGCAATCCAGCGATGTTTAGCACAATCATACCTTATGCATCAACTGTCTAGTTCCAAAACATTTTCACCACTCCAAAAGAAATTCCCTGCCCTTTAAGCAGTTACTCCCCATTCTTCCCTCCCTGACTCTGGCAAACATTAATCTGCTTTCTGTCTTTATGGATTTACCTATTTGGGACATTTCATATAAATGGAATAATACCATATATGACCTTTTGTGTCTGATTTCTTTCACTTAGTACAATGTTTTCAAGATTCATATGTGATGTAGCATGTATCAATATTTCATTCTTTATTATGGTTGAATAAATTCTATATATTTTATTTGCAATTTATTGCAGGTACATTACATCTGTCTGATTTTACCAGTAGATGGCATTGTTTTCCTAGGAGTTTCCTGGTCATTGCCTATATTAGTGAAATTTAACTAAACTGTGAAATTATATCAATTCAAAGACTGTTTTCATTGCAAAGCTGATTGATGCCTAATGAATTAGCCATCATGGCTGCTTTGACACCGCAGCATACAAGATGTCATGGGTCTAGCCATTATATGTTGTTATATGCAACAGTGGCCTCAGGAAAGTAGATATTACTTTTCAGATGTGTTTTAAAAATATCAGTTATTTCATATTGAATTATCATAGCATGAATCTTTTTAGTAATAATAAAATTCTTGTCAAGCCTGGAATAACAAAATACTCTAGGGGGTTTTATCATGTCATTGTGAAATCTACATGGTACTTGGCTTGATTTAGAGACCTGGCTCCACCTATTAGCTCCAGGACCATGGACAAACCACAGGGCTTGCTTAATGCTCTCAAAAGGCATGAAAGTAGATTGACACCTTCCTTCTGGGGCTTTATTTTATGAGTATCAAGTGAGTGTCTCTGTGAAAATGCAGCATGCTCTGGGCAATGCTCTGCTAACTGTTGCTAACTTTGAGGATTTAAAAATTTATACTCACCAGTATTTATATCTCACATAAAATGTCTTTCTTTTTAAGGCAGTCAGTGAGTTAAGTTCAGGGCTTATCAAGAATTTTAACAATTTAGAAATCAATTCCATTTTGAGCATCTCTCTGAGACTACCATCAGAGAGAAGATTCTGTGAGAAAATTACAGCAATTTTAAATAAGTGTCTTCTGTCCTCTAAGTTCCTAGTTTGTGCAGTGTAGTTGGATGAGGTGACTTTAATTTGACTGAAAATATATTTTAATAGGAGAAGCATTTGTCCTGTTTGGTGATCATAGCTCAGAGCTTCCTTTCACCTGTAGTGACCAACAGTTTGACATACAATATGCCATAAGTATGTAATAACAAATGCATAAGAATTTCTGTTTCCTGCATTTCTCCCTTATTTTATTAGGAGCTTCTTTAGGGAAACAATAGTCTTATTGTTTATTGAATTCTTATTACCGAAGAGTGGCTGGTTCTCAAAAAAAAAAAAACAAAACAGAAAGTGTTTATTGGATATATAAACGAATAGCTAAATATATTACTGCTAAAAATGCAGAAAATATAGGTTGAAGACAGTTTATGTTTTTAAATTATTAACAGCCTACTTCAAAGTTACTTATTCTCCCCTAGTTGACCTAGTTACTTACTTAAAGCTACCTAAATAGTTCAAATCTATAAGCATCTTTTGACAGATCAAACCAAAGCAAGGTGATGGTGTTCGTAAGTAGATGTACAATGATTCACATGACATAAGTCTCTTAAAATGTAAGCAGTATAGAGTTGTTTGCAAGCATAGGAAGCACTGGGATCTTCCTAAGGGAGGAGGCATGGGGACAAATGGGTTAAATGCATTAAATGCCCACAAAGTATTCAACTCAATTTTCAGCTGCGGTGCCTTTATGCTCATTAGGTAAAGAACCCTCCGGGTAGGTGCAGCCCTGCGGGGTGGGGCTGGCAGATGCAGCTCAACAAACTGGGTGGGGATTGGATTTCTGTCCCCCATCTCTCTTGGGTGGCAGCGTTGCACAAGGCGCAGCCTGTAGGACTATTTGTGGAGGCCCTGGACTAACTATTGTCATTAAGAGATGGCAAGACAGTGGTCAGAACACCTCCCCAGCTTGCCAAGGAATGCCTACTAACAGAGGTTCTTTCTGCACATGGTTGCTCACTTGTGAAATGAGACAACATGCATTCACCTCACTGGATCATTATGCAGACTAAATGAGTGAGTGCATGTAAAACACAGAGAACAGTGTCTGGCAAATCTACATATTCCATAAAATATTAGGCATATTATCCATATTACCCAGTGAGACTAGTTCTCAAAAACACACAAGGTAAATCACACCGAGCCTTTGACCATCTTGAGGTATGGGATTTAGGATGGTGAGGCTTTGAAGGACAGGTTGTCCTCTGCAAAAAGCTCCCAGATGAGAAGTTCATGCCAAGTGGTCTTGCAGAGAAGTATGAGTAGTTAAACCCTATCAAGAACTGTCCAAATTTAGGGGAGTGGAATTCCTCCTTGTGACTCCTGGATCATATTTATTGTCTCCATTCCAAGGACTTATCTAGATGCTCAATACATATTTGTTTAGTGAGTTTATGGAGTAAGTGGAGATGCTGACAAGTCGCTGCTTTCTGTCCAACTCTGCCAGTCCATTTGTTAGGATTGGTAGTTTATTCTGAAGTCAAACGAGGCAGTATTTTCTCAATTTCATCCTCTGAGATGATTATTTCTGAGTACTTTTCCACATACTGCAGCATTCTGAAGCATATTCCTTTGTATCTCTTGAATTTGGTGTCACCTGCCCTTTCTTATCAGGAATATTTCTGTTCCTCAAATGGCAAGGGATCCAAACAAGCACAAGAGTTCCTTGAGGATTGAGCTCTGCTGGACTTGGAATAACAAACTTTCTCATCATGGACCTGAAAAAATTAGTAGACTTTATCTTTTAGAGCAGTTTTAGGTTCAGAGCAAAACTGAGAAGAAAATACATAGAATCCCCACACACTCTGATAGTCTGGACACGAAGATTGCCATTTTGAATAAGCCCACCTGCCATCTCAGAGGGATTTAGGTTTCATTTTACTTAGGCCACAGGCATTTTCTGGAGGACATGTCAGCAAGCCTCAAGCTTGCCCTTTCCCCAACCAGCACTCTCAAAAGCCCACCAAAAACCCTGCCAAAAGATGCTGTAAAAAGCCTCTTAGCCTGTAAGAGAGGCCCTCTTTGTTCTGCGGGCCAGAACAGAGAGGTTCCTCTCTTTAGCAATAAACCTGCTGGACTGTTGAGTTCGCCTCCCTTCTCTTTCTTTTACCCTCCCCACTAACTGCCACCTCCCTCATCAACGTCTGGCACCAGTGTAGTTCACTTGTTGCAGTCAGTGAACCAACGTGAGCACATCAGTATTAACCAAACCCCCTGGTTTGCATTAGGGATCATGCCTGATGTACATTCCATGGGCTGGGATAAATGTATAATGACATGTATCTACGATTATAATATCATACAGAGCAATTTCCTTGACCTAAAAATCCCCTATGCTCTTCTTATTCATCCCTCCCTCCCCCAAACCCCTAGTAACCATTGACCTTTTAACTATCTCCATAGTCCGGTCTTTTTCAGAGTGTCATATAGTTGGGGTTCCACAGGGTGTAGCTTTTTCAGACCACATTCTTGCACTTAGCAGTATACATTTAGGGTTCCTCCTTGTCTTGTCATGGCTTCATAGCTCATTTGATTTTAGTGCTGAATTATATTCCATCATTTGGATGTACCACAGTTTATTTATCCTCTCCCCTATGAAGGGCATATGGGTTGCTTCCAAGTTTTGGCAACTGTGAGTACAGCTGCTATGAGCATTCATGTGAAGGTTTTGTGTGAACATGTTTTCAGTTCCTTTGGGCAAGTACCAAGGAGTGGGGCCGCTGGGATGCATGATACTAACATGTTTAGTTTGGAAACCACTAACATGGCTTCCAAAGTGGCTGTATCATTTTGCATTCCCACCAACAATGAATGAGCGTTCCATGTGGAGAGTTCCTCCACAGCCTCGCCAGCATGTGGTGTCAGTGTTTGGGATTTTTTTCCGTTCTGGTAGGTGTGTTGTGGTATATCATTGTTTTGATTTGCAATTCCTTAGTGATGTATGACGACCATCTTGTCAAATGCTTATCTGCCTCCGTTTATCTTCCTTAGTGAGGTGTCTGTTCAGGTCTTTTGTGCACTTTGAGTCTTATGTTCTTACTGAGTTTCATTATGGTTTTGTTTTTTTAAGTCATGGAGACTTTAGTAAATGCAGAAAAGCACTTCTATCACTTAGAAATAACCAAAATGCCGTTTTATACCCTTTAGGCCTGTTTTCTCTGTACATATGTATAGTTCTATATAGTGAATAAAAATATTAGGATAACATCGATAACTACAGAAATGCCAGGGTTTGTAAATGCCCCTCCGCGAGTTAGCATTTCAGTAGGCTCCTTGGTGTTCGTGTCCTCCTCCTCGTTTTGCTTCAGCTCCAGATGCCCCCGTATATTCTTTGCTTCAGACCATGCCCACGTCTTCACTGTGACTGAATGATTGGCAGGTGGCCTTCCATCTTTCTTCGTTAAAATTCAGTGATGTTAAGCAATGATAATACAATATAGAAAGGTTTTCTGTAAATTTCTTGCAGATGGTGATTATTTATCAGAGCATTGGGAAAGTATACCAAAAAGCAGTTCCTAATTTACATGTGTCCATATTACAGCTTGGTGTAGTTTTGGACTTAGATAAATCAGGTTTCAAATGCTGGCTGGCTGTGGGTGGTAAAATGTAAATTATCTTACCTCTCTGATGTTACCTTTCTTATTTAAAGATGGAAGTAATAATCTCTAATTTATAGGATTCTTGGAAGATAAGGAATAATGACCAAGGGTGATGAGCCTACTGCAGTTCAGGGCTTGGCGTGGTTCATCTCAGTGACCCTTCATGGTTGGTAGCAAGTATTAAATGCCAGCATGCCAAGCAGGCACTACAAGCTGGGTTGACATTATTAGGGTTGATTACCAATGTTGTTTATTCATTCAACAGACATTATCTGTGTTAACCAGTTATTATGATCAGGTATTTACACATTGAAGATATTGAGAAAAAAAAGACAAAAAGTTCCCTCAAGAAGCTTGTTTTTTAGGGAGTGAAGCAGATCTATGTCACCAGCTGGAATGCAGGGATGGGCACTAGGATAGAGTTGGGCCCGTGTCAAGTGGTGTCAAGGTGTGCTGAGGGGATGCCTGTCTGGCCAGGGTGGGGCGAGGGTTGGTTAAGCTTGACTTAAAGTGTGAAGAGGAGTCAGCCTTCTCAGTAGAGGCAAGGAAGGCTTGGAAGGGTGAATGAATGAATACAATCTATCTGGAGAGCTGCAAATGGCTATGCATGGAGGGAGTAACTGCCTTGGTCAGTGGAAGGCGACTAATGCAAGAGGCAGTTTACAGCAGACTTTATGCGGCCTACAATTTGCCCTTGCTCCGGCCCCACCTCATTTCCTACAACTTCCTCCCTGGTTCACTCTGTTCCAATCCCACAGGGCCTCCATGCTTTTCCTCAAATATACCGAGCGCCCTTAAAACTCCTGTGCCTGAGGCTCAATCGCAGGCTTCTCCCTTCGGATAGCCACAGCCATACCCTCCTGTGGCTGCCTCAGCTCCTCCAGGTTCCTGTATGAATGCCACTTCCCAACCATTTTCCCTGCTGTGTTTTCTTGCCAACAACTGACATACTATATATTCCACCTGCTCTTTGTCTGTTGTCTGTCTCTGCAAGTGCACCCCATGATGGAAACAGTGCCTGACCTATGCTAGGCCTCTCCTGTATTTTTATTTTTAAATGAGAGCCACATCATGGCTGATAATTTGAAGTTTTGACAATGTGCCTTGTTGAATGTTAGTTTTGTTCATATTTACTTGTACCTTTATTTTTGTTTTATAGTCATATGAAAGTTAAATCCACAGAGGTCACACCTAGCCTTTTTTCCTGTACTAAAATAAAGCAGCAAGGGTTATGATCAAAATAATCTAAGTTGTCTTTGAGAAGTGGTGACAGAGAAATCTGTGAGAGAGTTTCCATTCCTTTAAAAGCAGTTCACACATTCCTCATATTTAAGAAACACTATTGTAATATCTCAGGTTCTTTACCTGTTTATTTTTATTTTTTCAGTTAGTGAAGAATATTGGAGTTAGACATTAAACATCTTAGTCCCATTACCTACTAGCTGTGCAATCTTATGCAAATTATTTACCTGCGAATTATCCACCTATAGTTTTTGAGAAGATTAAATGACAGAATGCCTGAGAAGTGCTTAGCACAGTGCCTGGGCATACAGACTCTCAATAAATGGAAGTATGGTATGCTAGCTATCTTGGGAAACTGAATAAAGCTGAATCATTTTCAAAGCACCCTATCTTTTCCTCCAAAATAGTTACTGCAGTTTGAAATTCCTATGTATTTGGAGGATTAGATCACTGATAAGCATTTCTCCTGAGGTCTCAGGATCTGTGTGCGTTGTGCTCATTGTGGCTGTAGCTCCTAGCAAGGTGCCCGGTGCACAGAAGACTCAGGCAGCAAAGGGGGTGTGAGTTCCAGTAGTGACCATGGCCAAAAGGGGGCAGTGTTCCACCACCTCTGCCCTCCTGGTCTCCATTCAGAAAGGATTTTGTGAACTGCATTTTTTAAGCCTGGTCTTAATCAGGGAAGCAAGTTCTTTATTCCTTTTAGGAGCAAGCCTACTATTTTTGCTTCACTACTTCCTGGAATATAAGCCTATCCTTTCTGTAGAACTAAAAGGAAAATCTAAAAGCCTGTCTTTGTAATCTAGGACTTGTTAGTAGGGAGTTTAAATAAATTATTTAAACCAAAGCAATTTAAACTGGCTTTCCCTCTCCATTGGGTGACATAAAATGGAACGGTATTGCAGTTAAAGTGATTGTACCCTCTTGCACACTAATTTGCCCTGTTACTCTCTGTGTACACTTTCCAAAGGTAATTGCTAGCCTTGAGTACTTCAGTCTACAAATATTTACCGAGTGCCTTCTAAGTACTAGGGACTTTTCTGAGGGCTGGAGATTTAAATGGGGAAGACAGACAAGGGTTTTATCTTTGCGTTTAGCCTGTTGGATATTCTGTCAGGAAAGGGAGAGAAGGATGTACCTGCTTGCAGAGTCTCAATACTCCTGAAAGAATGTCTTAGAAATGTTTAGATGTATTAAGATAAAGGGGGATTTAGAGATTATCTGCTGGAAACAGGTACCAAGAGGGGTCAGAAATAATATAAAATGGACCAGGGTGAGACTGCCATTAAGTGAAAAGCAGTCATCCAGTTTAAAGACCACTGCCTCCCAATCAGCTCAGACAAGAATATTCTCCTTTTTTAAGCCGAAAACAAGACCTGCTCCCTCAACACACACCCACACACACACACTTTTTTCTGGAGTCACTAAACAGAAAGAACTGCTCTAGGAAAGGTGGATTCAGAGAACCAGGAGGGGTGAGGGAGCGAGGTAAACCACCCTGCCCTCAGCCCCATCCCTCCTCAAATATTTTTTAAGCAAACCTATTCAACCCAAACTGTGATAGATACTGGACACAGCAAGATCACATATGAGGGGTGACCAAAGACTGTGGTATAGGTAAGATCCTGTCCTCCTCTTTCCTCAGTTTTCTAAGTTATTGAGAGAGCTTCCCTTTCTGCATCTGGTACTTCTAAGCCTCCTGTTAGATTCACTGGGAACAGGTCATGGGCATAACCATCTTCAGGTGCTATCAGAAGAGAACTGATGTAAATACAGGCAATAAACCGGTGGTTGTCAGAGGGCAGAGGGTTAAGGGACAGGACACAGATAGGATTAAGAGGTACAAACTTCCAATCATAAAGTGAAGAAGTTACGAGATGTAAAGTACAGCATGGGGGATATAACAATGATATTGTAGTAACTTTGTACAGTGACAGATGGCAACTAGACTTATCGTGGTGAGCATTTCATAATGGATATAACTGTCGAATCACTACATTGTATACCTGAAACTAATATCATATTGTATATCAAGTACATTTCAGGTATATTTCAATTAGAAAACTTTTAAAACCAAAAAACCCACAAAATGGCAAAAAGAGAGAAAAGCAACAATGTGGGTTAGTTGTGCCTTTCTCCTTTGTCATTTATGAATGGGAGATGGTGGCAGGGATCTCTAAGGCCAGATTTTTCAAGGGAATTCAAATTTTGATTTTTCAAGAAATCTGGAGTTTCCTATGGGAAATCTTCCGATTTTAGAAGGTTGCCGATGAATGAGAATTTTTTTAAATGCTGTAGGGGGCCAATCCAAGCTCACTGAGAAATAAACTGGTCTCATTGTTCAGTAGTTTAACCTCTAACCTAACTCAATCCTCTGACTTTTCCAGGAGATAACAGACTCAGAGAAGTTAATCACATGCCCAATATTTCCACATAATCCATATTTTTCCCATTTAGTCATAAAATAGCTGAAACAAGTGGAGGAAATGTCTGACACCTAAAGAGACAGCTCTCATCGACTTTAAATAGGCTAGAAATGAGCCACGCTATTTAGCAATGTTGGTGCTGAGATGGCTCAAAATAGTGTGATTTATATTAATAATGAATTTGGTACCTAATGTGGAAAATGGTGATTATTGTAGGAGAGCTAGTGAGGAAACAAAGGATACACCTGTCTGGCTGCCGTGACTTCAAATAGGCCCCATAACGGTGCTGTCAAGTGTGAGTAACCGTGAGCACTACAGTGTAGTGGGAAGAGGCTGCAGGCAGACGTGTCAAGAAATTGTTGGCAAGTCAGATGCTCTTATTATTTCATTAACCTAATGAGATGTACATATGGATTTTACTATTAAATTAAGAAAAAAATGGCTTAAAATCACCCAGGAAACACAATAAACATGAGTATGGTGAAGGAGCTCAAGTGAATGAAGGGATGAAGGAATATTTGAATGAAAGCAGTAGGGCATTCAAATTCTGAGGCCATGTCAAAGGTGTCCCATGGTCATTTCCTGGAACTAGGGACTAAAAATATTTTGATGCCAATCGAGAAAGTGCTATTTGGCTGATTACTTCATACACATGGCTAATTCTTGTGTCAAACTAACAATGCAAGAGGAGAGCCATGTGCTGACATCACCAACTGGTTTTGCTAAGTTTGTTCACCTCCTGTTCACCATCTCCATAATCTGTTAGGGCAGAGTTGTGTCTAAATTGTCCACTGTCATAGTCTCAGCCCAGTTCCTGGCCCTCAGAAGGCCCGCAATAACCGTTTGTTGAGTTGGGCTGAACTGGCTTAGCTGGACTTGAAGAATCAGAAGCAATTGGAAGGGACCTTAGAGTCATTTCTCATCATCTGCACCCACTCCCACACCTCCAAGTCTGACACCACGTCTTCCTCTCACACGTCCACTTCCATCAGTGATGAGAAATGCAATGTACTGCTGTGTCATAGCAAGCAGTCAAATCTAATTCAGTAATACTGCCCTACACCCCCCTCTACCTCCAAAATAGATGCCTACCTCCAAAATAGACATTATAATGTTCTTGGCCAAAAGCCTATTCTTTTCAAATGAGATTGCATGGATTCATATGTGCTTTAATATAGCCATCATATTTAC
This sequence comes from Manis javanica, assembly GCF_040802235.1. Taxonomy (NCBI): domain Eukaryota; kingdom Metazoa; phylum Chordata; class Mammalia; order Pholidota; family Manidae; genus Manis; species Manis javanica. The sequence continues at coordinate 36,977,374 of NC_133162.1, forward strand.
TAATAACACTGTATAATCAGTGTACTCAAAATCTCATTTTTTATTGTAACATCTTTGTACTTACAAATGAACATTAATAAATCTCTCTTCACAAGGAGCAGAACAACCTTTTAGCCTCATGGAAGTTTCCCAGCACCAATGTGATCTAGCCCCAGTAGGCTGGAAGAGGAAGGGGCTTGGGAATTTCAGGTCACCAATCACCAATGTAACTCTGGAATGGCGTTAAATCTCTGAATGCACACTCTCACGCCATCCAAAATGAAAGTTTCTAACTTATCTCTATCAGGAACTTCCACACCTTGAAAACTGGACCCATGAATTTATACATTCCTCCAATAATTGAGTTCCTAATATAAGCTAGGCACCATGCTAGGTACCAGAGAAACAATGGTGAACGTGATGGATGTGGGTCTTATTCTCACCAAGCTTTTAGTTTAGAGCCAAACAAAATCAAAGCAAACAGCAGCAAAAAAATCAAGTTGCAATGAAAGTCATAAAGGGGGAATAAAGTGCTAAGATGGAAAATAATGGAGGAGAGAGATTGGGTTTAAATAGAATGGTCTTGGAAGACTTCTGGGGAGGTGACATTTAAGCTGAGGTCTTTGCAAATATAAATAAGTAAATAAATACAGAGCTTTCTCAGCCAGGAGGAAGAGCAAATGCAAAGGCCTCTACCCCCTTGGCTTTTTTTCTCCTGCAGAGAAAAAAAACCCAACTGTGGCTAGAGCTATAGCACATATGGGGCTGTGACACAAGTTGATGTAGAGACAGGCAGGGGCATGAAACACTGTGGGTCGTGGTCAGAGGAGCCCAGGTTTTGTTTGAGTGCTTTGAGAGCAAAGTTTTCAGAGGTGAGACAATGTGATCTAATTTAAAAAAATTAATTCAAGGAAATTTGAGAAAAACATTCTTGGTGTCCCTACTGAGAATGGACTGGAGAATGCTAAGAGCAGAAACAAGTCGATGGGTTAGCAGGCCATTGCAGGAGGAGGCAAAGAGAAGATGGCAGACTGGGCAGGGTGTTGGCAGTGCAGAGGGGAAAGAGGTGAGGCAGATCTGGAGATATATTTGGATGAGATAACTGATCATACTTGCTGATGGATTGATGTAGGAGGTAAAGAGTGACTCCTGGATTTCTGGCTTGAGGAAAGGAATAGATGGAGACCCAGTGTAATAAAACCCACAAAGTGAGCTGCTCTACTTGAAAAGGGAGGAAAGGAAAAGGGGGGACTGGGTCCTGCCTGCTGGAGGCCCTTCCCCATTCCCAACTTCCTTGGGTGTCTCCCTAGAATACCGAGGTATGGTTCTCAAATTTTAGGGTGCTGAGCCACTTGGAAAGCTTATTAAGATACTGGTTCCTACATGTCGTATTCCTAGAGCAGAGCACTTGGAGCACAGACCAGAAGGGTTAGTGTGGTTGTGTCTGTGACAAGTGCTATAGATCCCCTGCTTTCACCTAACCTGCAGATTGGTTGGAAACACCCTGCAGCAACTTGCAAGCAGTTTGCTGGCAGCGTTATGGCTCCTTTTTATAAACTTAAGAGAAACCCCAAACATACAAGGTAGCTTTTTGTTTTTCCCACTTTGGGCTTTTCTGTTCTTCACTCACGTGGATAAAATGAAAATTCCTGTGGCTAGGATTCTCACCTGGCCCTGGTTGGCTAGTTCACTACACACATGTGTGGGCAATACAGTTATTGACTCAATATAAAGAGCCCTGCCCAGTTCTCTGGGTGACATGGTGGTACGGCTGCAAGGCTGCAGGAGAGGAGAGCAGAGGCTGGAGTGGTGGCAGTGCCAAGGACAGAGGCCCAGAGGCAGAGACCGGCTTGCTGCATGCAGACTCGCTCTCAGTAAACAAGATTTTAGTGATTGACCTGCCACCATGGAAATAAAGCTGGGTATAACCCTTTCATCCTAAGAGCATTCTACTGTCGTTACTTTGGACACACTGAATCCATAGTGAACTTGCCTGGGGCTGAAACCCATTGGTAAGACAACTCACTACTAAAAAAATATAACTGGTGGCTATTTTTATTGGAGAAACTTTCAGTGTTCTCCCAGTGGTAGGATGAACTGTACTTTCTTCAGGATGTTATGACATCTATAATCATGAGAACTAATTAACGTGGCATGTAAATACGTGTCTCTGCTGAAGGAAGCATGTTCAATAATACTCCTTGTATAATGTGCTTAAGATCTAGCATAGAATCTAAAGGGCGATTTGGCCACTGTTGTTGACCTTGATGCTCTGTTTATTTGGAGTGGCTTTAATATTCATCAAACATTTTCTTCAATTTTCACTTTCTGAATTTATCAAAACTAATAAAGGTGAAGCAGAAACTTGCTAATTAATACATTAGAAAGATAAACACAGAGAGTCAATAGGGTAAATCAGCCCCAAATACAGCTGGCTGATTTTTTTTTTCTTTTTCTGCCAATAAATTTAACCAGTCTCTGCTGTGTTTCTGTTGTTAGTAGGTGAACTGTCCATCCGGAACCAGGCATCCCTTCTAATGGTTTACAGAAGCCAACTGGTCCTGCTGTGAGCAGGTCCTGCTCATTATCACTCTCTTGAAAGAGAATGTGTCCGCTCTGTTGGTATACGCCTCTCTCCCTTCTCTAAATAATTATCCCACTTCGGGAACTCATGTGGCACTTGCCAGATCGTGCTTAGTGGTCAGCTGTACACTTATCTGCTGTACTAGACATTGTGGGCATTCCCTAGGGTCCAGCCCTTGCCCTTATGCTCTGGTTTCATCTCTGCTCTTGTGCATTGAAGATTTTCAAACCATATCTCTAACTTTGACTTTTCCCCTTAGCCCCTGACCTGAATTTTCAACAGCCTGCTGGGTATTTCACTGCCTTTGCAAGCCCCACGTGTCTGATATCAAACAGTCCACCAGGTGCTCCCGCTCCTTTCTGTTAATGATCACCATTCTTCTGGCTGCAGACACACATGCTTCTCATGTCTCCTCCACTCCATATCTAATCAGTCACTCAGTCCAATTGATTTTCTCTGTTCTCATCAAAATGACCTATTTATTCACTGCCAAATACACCTTGCACTTTCCCACCACTAATACTATTACCTATAGATTCACCTATCAAAAGAAATTTCCTATCTGCTTATTGAAATGCTCTAAAGAGTCCCAGACCCACCTATAAAGTCAGCTTTCACCTAGGCAGCTTCTCTCCCAAGCATTCTGCTTCTCTGAATCCTCCTGGCAAGTGCTGACTTTCTCCATCCAAAGGATTGTGCACTTTTTCTTTTTGAAACATTGTGCATACTGCCTATACTGACTGAAATCAACACAGCTGTTATTTAAGAAAGACTGTTAAGAAAAATAAAGCTTATTCATAGCCTTACTGGGACCCATAGCCTGAAAGCAGCCCATCTGTGTGCTCTGATAAATGGCAAGAAGGCCCCTTCATTTGGAGACACCGTAAATACTTTTATAGCAGAGGATGTGTGCCAGAAAGAGGGTTACATTTATCAGAACATCAAGCAGTGTGGCTTGCATATATCTAGTGAGTGTCCTAAGAGATCATGCTATATGCACTTGGTACTATCTGTGTGTGAGAGAGAAGGCAAGAATAAGGGTCTCATTCGGTGGATGACCTCAACCTCCTTTGGGGATGGAGAGTGCATATGTGACATTATCTTATTGATACTGCCCAGAAAATTCCTGACAGTCTACATGGAGAGGTTGAAACTACAATTAGATTAGGCATTAAGCCTGGGTTTGGTGACTCGCCTTGGCAGAAGTGACTGCATGTTTTGCCTGTCTTTCTTTTTAACACAGACTAGACACTCAAAAACAGTGGTTGATTTGTTTGTGTTGGATTTGTCTGATGATAGAACTGGAGAGACATGCACTTTAGTTCAGTTTGCAATTTAGTTGCTCATTAAACTGGCCCACTGAACACAAATAATTTCTTTTTTCTTCTAATGTATTGCTCACAACGTGTTTTTTTCTCCCCCTTGAATAACTGATGAGACCGTAATAGCAGAATAAAATATTCTGATATATGTGCCTGTAAAAACTTTTTTCTTTATACTATTAAAAGGTATGTATAAGATTGCAGGCACTGTGAATTTGTATCAGTTATCTGATAACCACCCACAACATCTCAGAAGGGACAGTAATAAGCCTCTATTGTGGTGCATGAGGGTGTGGGTGGCCGGGCAGCTCTGCTGATCTGAGCTGGTCTCCGCGGGCTGACTTGTGTGCCCAAAGCCTGTTGCGGGGACAGCAGCCAGCTGTGCTCATCTTGGCTTGGCTCTCCTGGTGTGGCGCCTTGGCTGGGGTGACTGAGCTGACTGAGCTCACGGGCTTTCTCATCCTCCAGCAAAACTAGCCCAGCTTGTTTTCATGGCGATGAAAGATTCTTTAAAGTCCAAACTCAAAATTGGCCCACTGTTACTTCTCTTCCCCACTGGCTAAAACAAGCATTGGACTAGCCCTGGCTCAAGGGGCGGGGAAACACACTCACTTCCTGATGAGAGGAGTACAAATTCACATGGCAAAGGGTATGGGAACAGAAGTAGAGAGAATCTGAGCCATTGTTGGAATCAGTCTACCCCAGAGTTAGACAGACCTGGTTTCATACCATAGAAAACCAGCACGGTTTTCTAGTTGCACAATGTTGGGCAATTCATTTAACCACTCTGAGCCACTTTCCCTCAGTTAGTAAATAGGTACCCTGAGAATCAGATGAAATATACACAAGGCCTGGGACATTACAGGAATGCAATAAACATCAATAAATTCCTCACAACTCTTCCCTCTAGCTGTTCAGAGGCAGGAAGGAGGTGTACATCAGCTCTTAACATAGTGGAAATTAAATAATTTCAGTTACATTTAATTTTGAAAAGCAAAATGCTAAAACTGAACACATACTTCAGAAAAAAATGACAAAAGTTTCAGCAATCCTTTTAAAGATTTTGAGTCATTAACTGGGAAGCAAAGGCCAGTGTTATTAAACACAGTAGGGCTTGTGTGCTGAAAGGATAGGCTCAAGAAGGGGTTGGTCATGACGTCTGTGGGTCAGACCATGGGGCGTTCCTCACCTCCCTTTTTTCATACTCCACATCGGGTTGGGTGACAAAACCAGTAGCTTTCTGTCCTTCCCATTCTCCATATAAACATGCATGTCTATCCATGACAGGTTCTCAGAGGGAGTCTTGGCTTGGTCAGACATTTCACACTGCGCAGCAGGTCTGAACTAGGGAGACTGTTGATTTCAAGGATAAAGTGTTGGGTTAGGTGTGGGGCTATCATGGTCTGGCCCATGGTTGCTGTTTTGGTTCAGGGTGAATGCTTCATAAATGCTAATTGAATGAATCAATGACAGGAACAGTAACAGAGGTGATGCATAGCTGACATTCACTCATTCCACAAAGATTTATTGAACTTTCTATTCTGTCAGCTTTGGGGAGGTAGTAAATAAGACAGAGAAGTTTCCTGCTATCAAAAAGTTTATACCCTATGTGGTCAAGAGAGGAGTGTTTGTTTTGTTTTTTCAGCTAACATTAATTTTGAATTTTTCCCTTGGCTTTTTGAGGTATAATCAACAAAAATCAAATGTATTTAAGGTGTACAATGTGATTTGATATACATATACATTGTGAAGTAATTACAATTAAGCTAGTTAAAATATCCATCACCTCAAGTGTATGTGGTAAGAACACTGAAAACCTACTCAGAAAATTTCAGTATACAATACAGTATTACTATAATCACCATGTTGTACATTAAGTACCCAGAACTTGTTCATCTGATAATTAAAAGATTTTACTCTTTGACCAACATCTCCTCATTTCCCCTACCTCCTAGCCTCTGGCAACCACCATTCTACTCTCTGCTTCTGTGAGTTGGAATTCTTAAGATTCCACATAACAAGTGATAGCATATAGTATTTGTCTTCTGTCTGCCTTATGTCACTTAGTGTAATGTCCTCTAGGTTCGTCCATGTTGTTACTAATGGCAGGAGTTTCTTTTTTATTGCTGAATAATATATCCACCATATGTATATACACAATGTTTTCTTTATCCATTCACCCATCAATGGACACTTAGGTTGTTTCCATATCGTGACCACTGTGAACCATTCCACTAACATTTATTAAGTACTTACTGTGTGATCGCTACCGTGGTAGGCACTTCATAAGCATATGTCTTACTTAACCTTCACAGTAGTACAAAAGGAAGATGTTATGCTCTTTTCATAAATGAAGAAGCTGAAGTTTTGAGTTCTTATATAACTTGTCCAAGTTCACCCAGCTAGCAAGAGACGGAGCTGGCTTAGAACTCAGATCTGCCTGACAGCAGATTCTGTCCTAGATTCTAACCACAATGAGCTAGAGTTGGATAGGAAGGCTTTGATGTGTTTGTCTTATTTTTTACTTTATCTCAATTCTTTTTATTTTACTATAACAGTTTTCAAATATAGAGAAAAATCAAAATAATTATACAATGAATCCATATGCTGCTTCGTAGATTCTAGATTAACATTTTACTAAATTGCTTTATCACTTAACTATCCATCTCTCCATCCAACCATTAACCCATCTTATTTTTTTTATGCCTTTTAAAGGAAGTTGCATACATCAGTAGAATTTGGAATTTGAATTGGGCCTTGAAGGATGTTTTCAAGTCTACGAAGGCAGAAGAGAGAGGGAGAAGTCCAGATATGGAAAAGCACGTGGGTGGAATAACAGGGGAAGCGATATGCACGATGACTTCAAAGAACAGCAAAAGGCTGTGACTCAGGGTGATTGTTAGTATTGGGGAGCATGATAATGAAGGGCGGGGAGGAAAGCTGGATAGAAGGACGCTTGGGCCAACCAAAGGAGGAGTTGCATTTCAGTGACAGTCACCAGGGGAAACAGAACTACCAGAGTTTCCAGTGTGAAGGAGGCAAGTCACAAACAGTATCAGGAAGGTTAGCTGTACAGATGGGCAGGAAGAAGGAAGGACTAGACTGGCAGAAGTGTAGCAGGCCTAGTGGTCCAGGCATGAGGAAACAGGAGTCTGGAGAGCAGTAAGATAGGCAGGGAGAGAACAAAATTATTAAGAGAATGTAATGAAAGACATTTAGTTTTGTTGTTGCTTAAAGTAAAGAACAACATTTGCTAGGGTGTAATAATTCAGAACAATACAATTTAAATTAATTTTCCTACAAATGTTTTTCAGCTATGATCTTTAACTTGACAGTGTTTCATGACTGAGTGGACACCACAGTTTGCAAATGTTGACGTGGTCACAGGCCAGGCCAGCCACTTTCCTATGTGGGATCTCATGTAATCCTCGAAGACCCAGAGAGGAAGCTATCACTGCTCCTCCCAGAATTCCTCTAACCCAGTGGTTCTCAATAGGGGGCGATTTTGGCCCCTGCTCAGGGGGCATTTGGCAATATCTGAAGACAATTGTGACTGTCGTAACTAGGAGGATTGCAGCTGGCATGTAGTGGGTAAAGAACAGGGATGCAGCTAAACATCCTATAATGCCCAAGGCGGCCCCACCACAAAAAATTATCGGCTCCAAAATGCCACTGGTGTGGAGGGTGAGAGTCTTACCTAATCAGAACAGAGGCTGGGAGCAAAAGTTGCTCAAGTTGTATTTTATGAATGGTATTATTGACCTAATTTTACAGACAAGAAACCTGAGGCTGGGGGGTGGGGTTAAGAAATTTCTTCAGTTCATATTGCTTAGAAGTGGGAAAACAATGAGATTTTTACTTCGATCTTCCAGTTTCAAATCCAATATCTTTCAGTTATTCCATGACTCCATGAAGAAGAAAAATGGGTTCAAACGATTCCATGGCTTCAAATCATAGTAAATGAGAGAATTTAGAACCAGAGACCAGGGCAGTGATGTGAGTGGGGAGAAAGTAGAATGTTTGGAGAAGGTAAAAGCAGATTGTAATGATGACTTTAGCTCCTGATAAGGTCAATGTTCAGAGTGAAGAGGTAGGGAGAATTTAAGTGACAATATCCATTCGGGGTCTGATGACAAGAATTGGAGTTCAGGGAGAGGTCAGAACTGGAAACGCACTGTCTCTGACAGGCAGGTGGAAGCCACAGTCATGACAGGGAGGACTGGAACGTGGGTCAAGAAAAGACAGTGAGAAATAGGAGCTGAATTCTAAGAAAATGTTTATAAGCGTTGAAATGATGGAACAGGAACCAGGGCAGACAACAAAGAAAGTGGGATCTGAAAGGTGGCTACAGGATGGGCTTTCATGAAAGAAGTCAGAAGAACAGGAATTTGAAGAGGTTATTCAGAACTTTGTTTCTGGTGTGCAGGGAAAATGTTCACTATTTCCCATTCCATGTATTGCCCTAATTTGTATAGTGACTGCATAAAATACTTGCATCTTTTTTATGCTTTTTGTAGTTTTCCTTGAACTCTTTATTATTCATGAAAAGAAACTTTCCAATTCTATTTAGGCAAAAGCCTCAAGTTTCCACCTCTCACCCCCAACCTTCTGGTAGCTTCCATTCTGCCGAGGCCACCCCAAATATTAATTAGCTGGAGCCAGTGTTCTTGTTTCTCTCTGCTGAGTCCACATATCCTTGTTTGACTAAACAGGAACAAACAAATCCTTCCATAATGGATGTACCCTAATGTGTCATGCTTCTGAGAATCTCATCTGAAAATTGATTCCCCTAAACCCTGGTGCAGTATGATTTTAGTTAACACATTTGTTATTTATTGGATACGAATGGTAGGGATCTGAACAAGAATGCTATGCCTCCAGGCTAGAATAGTACAGAGAGTGCCCATTCTGGGCAGGGAGGAAGAGATGGGGGAGGGCCCCGGAGCATAGCTATAAATGGGAGCTGGGGTACCAGAGCAGCTGACCATATCAGCAAAAGGTTAGTTAGCTAATAATGATGCAACTGTACTATGTCCCCCCAACTTGTTTAATGTCACGACTATCAATACTAATACTAGTTAATATTTTTTGTGCATTTACTATGTGCAGGGCACTGCACTAAGCGCATCCTATGGAATATCTCATTTTGACCCTCACAGGGACTCAGTGACCTAGGTTTAATTATCAATTCCTCAACCTGCCATAGGACAGATGAGGCTCTGACTAGGATTTGGAAAAGCTGACATATCTGGGCTCACCTCCTCACCAAAATCATAGCATCTAAGCAACACTGTTCAATAGAACTTTCGGGCTAAGGAAATTTTTTCTATGCCATTCACTGTGGTAGCCACTAGCCGCATGTTGGTATGGAGTGCTTGAAAGCTGGTTAGCGCAACAGACTCCCACTAAAAAACAAATACACAAAAAACCTGAATTGTAATTTAAGTTTAAATGTAAATAGCCACATTTCATAGCCATTTTGGACTGTGCAAATGCAGAACATTTCCACCACTGCAGAAAGTTCCATTGGACTGCACTTTTACAACCAATGCTGCATTTTCCCTTTCCTCCCTGGTTGGATTCTAGGGCAAGCACAAGGGCTTTCTCCTCCCCTTCCCAGCTCCTCCAACCCTCCAGCCTCAGAGAAAGCAGACTTCTTTCCTCTTTCCAACTCCCCCTCGCCACCTCCATGCTGTCCACCCCCTTGACATCAGCTTGTTCAACAGACTTGAAGGGAGAGCCCCAAAGGGGTACGCACAGAGAAGCGACCTTTCATTGTCAGGCATTGCCTATCGCCATTAGCCACATCATCACCAACTGCCCACAGTTACTCAGCTCTCAAAAGATGAAAATAATTCTGCCAGAGATAGAATCAGGCAAACGAAATCTGAACACTCTAAGAATAAAAAACAAGCACACACAAAACCGAAACACATGGCATTTAATGAAATAAATAAAATATTTGCTTTGGTCTTTGCTAACTAAGTGGTGACTTAGTTAGATAGGAGGAAGCCTGTGAGGCTTCTTTATATTCTCCAAAACTTCTTAAAAGAACTGGTTGGCCTATGTTATTTACATGGAGAATGGGCCTTATTTGCCACCCAAAACAATGTTCTGGTGCAAAAGTATTCAAGCCTTTGAAGACTTTCACAGAGGAGACCTCAGGGCTCACCACTGCCTCTACATTTATAACTCCATGTTCAATGCTACTAAATTCTTTCATGAGCTGTATTTGCAAATTGTGTATTTTAGACATAGATTCACTAATCACTACCTAGAAGTAACCCAGAGTTTTTTCCCAGTGAAAATAGGACTTAAATCCAGACTTACCATTAAAAAGCAAAAAACTGAGGGGAGAGGAAGAGACAAAATAGCCAAAGGATAAAATGAGGAAAGACTTTACTAGTCTATTTTAAAAATACCCCCAAGGTATTGTGGGACCGCTGCTGAGCAACTTTGTAGTACCCTTCTCGAATCACTCAAAAAGTTAAACTCATTTTGAAACTGATGTACAGCTGATTAAATCACATGGGGGTAGGTGTTAAAATGCAAGTTATGATTTAGAGGCTCTGGGGTTAGGCCTGAGATTTTGCATTTCTAACAAGTTCCCAGATGATGAGCTGCTTTTGAGGGGCCAGGATGTAGACCCCAAGAAGCTGGAATCAGATCTTGTCAGGTGGTTGAACTTGCTTCCACAGGGACAGTGATTTACAGGGAGGTGAGCCTGGAACCTGCCTCAGGTGAGGTACCTCTTGGCAGACTCGGGTAGGTTACTCTACAGGCCGATGAAACAGCGGACTTTAAGGGAGCGCTTGGGGAGTGCAAACTTGAGCACAGTCAACAGGAGTAGCGTGTATTGGGGGTGTGTCACCTATTCATTCATTTTGTCATTTCAGCAACCACATGAAGTGGACACTGTTGCTATTCTCATTTTAAAGGCGAGGAAACCGAAGCTCAGAAAGTTAAGTAACTTGCCCTAGGTCAGGAGCTTTTCAGGAGAGTTGAATCCAAGTCCATCTAACTCCAAACACTTTTAACTAATTCTTAATTAATGCCTCAGTTTCCTGTGCTGCACAATGGGAAGGGGGGCCAGCAGAGTTCTGATCTCTGCCAGATCCACCCACCTGAAGGGAGTCCTTGTATTCCTTCTCGACATCTTGCGCTTTGGCCCTACAGGGAAAAGTTCTTGAGAACACCAGGACTCGTCTTGCTTAGTTCAGAGCCAACGCACGGCTTAGGAGAGTCACGGCTGACCCCGGGGAGGGCCGGGCAGTCCTGGAGCGAGGTGGCTCGAGACACAGAGGGCCGACCCATTGCATAATCGCGAGGCGTCCCTCCTCCGCCGCGCCCCTCACCCCTTGCCCAGCCGCACCGCGCAGAGTCCCAGTGGTAAATCCCATTCGCCCGCCCGGCAGAGCCGGGAGCGCGGGACTCGCCAGTGCCTTTCAGGGGCCGAGCGCTGCGATTTCCTCTCCACGCTCTCCTCCTCCCGCGCTGCCCGCCGGTGCCTCCGCCTTGTCCCCTCCCCGCCCCTCGGAAGAGCGGCCCGCGGCGCCTGGGGTCCGCGCAGGGGCCACCGCGCTGGGTGGCGGCGCGGTGCGTGCGCCCCGGGGGCATGTCCGCGCGCCAGGGCGGCGGCTGTCCACGCGAGGTGAGGACGCGGCGGGGCCGGGCGGGCGGAAGGAGGGTCTGGCCGCCCTGGGCGGGCTGGGCTGCCCTGGGCGCAGCTCCCGCGGGCGGCTCTGTCGCCTGGGTCCCCGTCGCGAGGGCCAGGGCGCCTCGTTGGCTCGCTCCCTTCCCGCTCCCCGGCTTGGCGGTGCTGAGGGCGCGGTGGCGCAGGTGGCGCAGGTGACCCAGGTATCCAGCGGCGGGCGGCGGGGCCCCAGGGCTGGGCTTGGCGGGGCTGGCGGGGGCGCTCCGTTCGCTCGCCAGCAACGCGCCGCCGAGCCCGCCGTCCTAGCGCGGGTCCCGCAGGGCGCCCGGTGGGGTAGGGGAGAGACACTTGCCTACCTGCCCTGCCGGTGTTGGGCCCGCGCTCGGGCAGTTTCTGGGCAGGTGCCAGAGAGGGAGCAGTTTTAATCTCCATCTCTCATAGTTTCCAAATGCAGACTTCTCGGTGCAATAGAGACAGCCTTTATTTCTGGATTTAAAAAAAAATCTCCCTCTGCCTCGGGTGATTTTTTTTCTGGTGTGCGGTGTACTAAAAACACACCAACCTTCAAAACCTTTCGTTGACGGAACTTAATTCCTCTGTTGCTTGTTGTCCTCAAAGAAGAGCAGTGATAATTGTGGTGTGGACTCAGAGAAGCGTTTGCAACAAATTTTTCAAGCACCATTCCAGTAAGTTTTAGGGCTGTTTGCTTAGTCTCCCATTTTCACAACTCAGCCTTATGAACCTCTTATAACTTTTTAAAAAAATGCTGAGTCAGACGGGGCATGCTGCGACATTGGTTAAACTCATCCATTCTGAAGGGACTCCATTTCATTCATCCTACCCGTTTCTTTGCTGAGAGCTGGACATTGTGGTGGCCAGACAGCTTAACCTGGGAGGAAAGTCTTCGGGCCTACCAAAATTAGAAACAACCATCTCCACAGGTATCCTGAGACATCAGCTCTTAAAATCATGAACTGCCTGCATGGTGTCTAAGCCCCACTCCCAGTTCATGTTAGGTCAAACTAGGCTAATGGTGCCTGACCGTCCGAACGGGCCCAATATACATCTGTTGAAGAAATGGAGGATGGAAATAAAGACTAGCGATTAAGTGACTGGATTTGGTCACTTATAATCACAGGATTTTGGAAATTGAAAAGGGTTTTAGAGATCATCTATTAAACTCTTAACATTACAGCCCAGGAAGCTGAGATTCCAACTGGCAAGAATTGGCTAAGCTCACATAGTTAACTGGTGAGGGAGTCTATACTAGAACCCAGGCCTTCTCCTTTCAGCTTAATTTAGTTCCTAAAGCACATTGTCTCCAGGTATTTTGAACAAAAATGATATGACTTAGAATCACCTAATCATATAATTTTCCTGTTTCTTATGTTTTATTTATCTTTTCTAACTGGTGGGATTCTGTAATAGATGAGGGAGGGCAAGTCAAACCACCATTGCAGTACAATTTTAAAAAATACAAACCCTTACTTTTAAGTAATGTTTACACCCTTCTTTAACGAAGAAGAATATGCAGACACATCCCAGGTGAATTTCCAGAAAAGAAAAAGTAATCAAAACAGATGGACTAAATTGACCCCCATCTCTCCCTGGAATCACTTCTGATTCTCGCTCTGCATGGAAGTGATTGTTGAGAGAGAAAGGTGTAGCTTATGACCTTGGAGATGACTTGAGGAAAGTGGCTTATATGAGTACCATTTGTGTGTGGTGATTAATACCATGACCGATAACAAAGCTGAGGATGGAATTTTAAATGGACTTATTTAGCATTTTAGTATTACATCACACATTTTTCATGTTTTTCAATTCAGTTTAACATTTATTGAGTGCCTACTATGTGCCCAGTGCTGTCCCAGGCATTTGGGATATGCCAATGAGCAAAACAAAGACTTTGTGAAACCCAGGTTACAATTCATTCATTAGAATTTTTCCAGGATTTTATTTGGCAGATAAAAGAGAATTTCAGTTTTGCTTACAGTAGGGGAATGAGCATGCATGTTCCAAATTATCTTCCAACCCTGTGATTCTGCTGACTTTATAATCACTGAAAGCAAACAAGGGTGCAAACTGAGATGAAATTACTTTGACTTCAGTGAACTGACATTCTGTATGTGAATAGTAGTTCCCACATTTGGAGTCCCTGAAGTCACTGAAAATTTTCCTGAAATTTCCTTTAGCGCAGGGACATCACTGTGGTGACATTAAGTTTAATGAAGCATGGGAGGATTCATTTTCTTAATAGTATTTGTGTCCCATGTTAGTGTTGCAGCCGGTAATTGCATTAGTCTGTAAGATGTAGCTTCTTATTTATTTATGAGAATGGTGTTCTCTTTTACTTGTCTCACTTTACATTTTATCCCCCACTCCCTTTATATTCATAGGTGGCAGTGTTGTGACTTACTGGTAAATCCGTTACCACGGAAGTTTTTCTATTTAATCACAGTTCTGTTTTCAGGATTTTCTAATTCTCTAAATTGCTTTTCTTCAAAATGGCATGGTTTGCAAGCTCAGGCATGTTTATTGTTTTTACCAAAGGCTTATCAAAATGAACTTGGCAGTTTTTCAGGCGTATACAGCCAAAAAAAGTATTCAGTGCAGCTTTTGGGGTTGTTTATGCATTCCTTACCTAACCAATTGCGTTGCTTTTAAAAATCATCAATTTGGAAGCTCTTTTCTTATGAGTATCTTTCTAGTATATCTAAAAACTCACATTTTAAAGAGGTACAGTAATTTAACAGAGAAAACCCAAATCCACACTTGAAGACGTTGGGAAGCTTTGAGTACAAAGATTTTCTCTCTGTCTCTGTTTTTAATTTGTTCTACATCAAAGGATATCAGAAAGTGTCATTATCCAGCAATGTCCTTTTTGAAAGTGGTCTCTGTTAAACACTGGAGGGACAGTTGTGATTTCTGAAGGCTTCTAGACACCCAGAGTTGATTTCTTTGCCCACCACTTTTCCCCATCAGATACTCATGCCCCCTTCTACTCTACATTGATGAATGGAGTGAGTTGCTGTGGCCAGGTAAGAAATTACACACCATTAATTACTTATTTAATTGGTATGGTCCTTCATTATTCACTTAGTAAGTACTCACTGAACTTCTACTTCTTGTTAACGATTTGCATAAAGATTGTGTTTGGAGCACTTCTTTCCCTGTGCTGACTGGCAGCATGGGATATAAACACACAGAAACCACCTCTGCAGCAGCTTACAGCCTGCTGTGGAAAAAATACTTTGTATGACTAGCTGTAATACTGGTTTCAGGCATCATAAGGGATAGATAGGTACTTCAGAAATTGGAAGGAGAGAGAGCATTCAGGCGCTGTGAGACATCAAGGCTTTGGGAAGGACTCACAGAGGGCACGTTTGAGCTGCTCCTTGAATGGTGGGTAGGACAGCAAAGCTTTGTAGAGGCAGGAAGGCATATCTGTCTTTATGGGAGCACATCCTTGCTTCTTTCTGAAGACATTTGAAAGACCTTTTGGGGGGCCAGTTGAGGCTGTGTTGCACTCTGTAATAGACATTTATCACCTCTGCACCCTCTGTGTGCTTCCCCTCCATTCTGGGTATCGGCATGCTGACCAGAGCTAGAACAGCTCACCATGTTAAACCATGCCTTCCTTCCCCTCTGAAACATGTACTGGTTGTTGCTCTGAGCACAGAGACCACTGTGGCAGATAGCTACCATCATAATAAACCGGCATACTTTGATTTTGTCAGCTCACGTTCATGCTTGCCATGGTGTTTGGGCATACATAATCCTGTTTATTCCAGTAGTAGTTGCTGTTGAAAGTTTGCAATTTAATATTACATAAAGTGCTGTAATGTGAATGCCATAGAATGCTATTTTTTTGAAAACTAAGTTCATCACCACATAAACCCATTAAAGTAAACCATTTGAAAACAATTATCAATACATGCTGTACCATGGGTGAACCATGAAAAAATTACAATAAGTCAAAGAAGTCAGACCCAAAAGACTACATATCACATGAAATGTCCAGAATGGGCAAATGCATAAAGACAGATTGTTGCCAGGGTATGAGAATGGGGGGAATTGAGAGTGACTGATAATGAGTATAGGGTTTCTTTTGGGGGTGATGACTGTATCTAGAATTAGTGGTGATGGTTTTACAACATTGTGAAGGTACTGAAAACCACTGAATTGTACCCTTTAACATGATTAAAATAGTGAATTTCATCTCAATTTAAAAAAGATTATAAAGCTAAAAAAAACAGTATCAACAAACAAGCTACAACTGAGGTGTGGAGTAGGCAGCTTCAGAAGATTGAAAAACTGTAATTTAAAAAATTTAGAAAGATTTTGCACTGAGGTTTTTTCACAAGTGCCTTTAAGGTACAGGTACTTTTAAGAAGTGGAAGCAGAAAATCTGGACATGGTTTAAGAAAGGCAACACAGAACTCCAGTTATGACCAGATAGCCAACTGTTAATGAATGACTGGGCTTCTGTTTTTGTGACTGAAGTTTGAAATATGATGTATCAGCTTTTTTTAACTCTCTGCTTTATTAACTTGTGATTACCTCTGTTAAGAAAGCTTTCAATGTTTCAGTTCCTGAGGGTACCCAGAGTATCCTGAAAACAGCTCATCTGTCTGCATCTGGAATGATATTCCATGTTTATGAGCCTCTCTTCTTAGTCAGTTAAGATTAAGGAGGAGAACTAAACCTAGTCTTCAAGCTTCCAAATTACCTTTAAAATCACAAGTCTTTCCCCACCTCCCCCCACCACCAAACTGTCTAAGGCTCCCTGTTTTGTTTAAGTAAGCAAAGTAGCAACATAAAATGGTAGCTGCATCACTACTTAACCATTTGTCGAATTGATAATTTTTCAAAATATTTTGGAGCACAATTCAGTTTTCTGGTTTATTTAACATAATACAGATTAAGACTGAAAATACTTTTTTTGGGGAAGCAACTGGTATTGCTTTGGTAATTAATTCTTTTTTTGCTGAGATGCTTCCCATGGGAGTAAGCTCATATTTGTCTACTGAAACCAGTTGTACTTCTTGAAATAGCAATTGCAGCTCTCTGAACCTATACCTTCAAAACAACTGCTCTGATTGCCCATGAACTACCAAAAACCCTAAAATCCACATTCACAACAAAGCTAGATCTCCTTGCAAGAAGAATAGAATACCAACTCTTCCATCAGATTGGGTCCACCAGACAAGTAGCAAAAAGCAACCTTCACCATCATTATTAACTTGTTATAAGGTGGGGGGAGCCCAAACTCACATACCACTGCTAACAAAAGGAAGTGGTCTGTCCAGGCTGATGCCTGAGAACTGCTTGATCCCTAAGTCAATTGATTCAAGATTGTATCAGTTGTTCTCAACCCTAGCTACACATTAAAATCACCTGGAAGGGCAAAAAACATTGGTGCCCAAGACCCACCCTCAAAAATTCTGCTTCAGGTCTGGGATAGGGCCATCAGCATTTAAAAAATCTCCCCCGGTGAATCTCGTGTGCAGGTGGGGTTGTGAGCCACTGATTTATGATACATAATAGTTTTGTGTTTTTTTCAGAACAAATTTTATTGAAACAAATGGTTGTTACGGTATCTTCTTGACATAGCTGATGAAAAAAATTAAACATGATACTTTTTTCTTCTTTTAATTGTTTTTGCAATTTCTCTATAGAGTGTCTGCTCAGTATACAGGAAGCTCTACTAATTGTTGAATGAATTTCCACTGATTTCTCCAGTGTGGGATTCACTGAGCTTACGTCCATATAATGTCAAAACAACCAGATAAACCAAGTTGGTTGTCATTACAGTCAACCAACCAATCAGTTCACCAAATTGTTTCTCATGTTTTTGGTGATTGTGGTGTCATATAAGGTCTATTTCTTAAGGAAAATAATGAAGCCTTTCCTTCTACAACAGTTTCCTGTGTGATAAACTCACAGATGTGTCCTTGTTCATTATGTATTTCCTTAAGTTGATTGAGTTGTCAATCTTAATGCTCAGTCACATCTCTGGCTACTTTTCCTTTAATTTAAGTGTATCAAAATAGAGTTTCAAAATAGAGGACTTTTACATAAGACAGATACTATAAAGAACTCATGAGAAATAACAGTTTAAATCTTGCCTTATGTGACTTAAAACATGCCTAACCTTAGGCTTCTCCTTGTCATTAGGATTTATTGTTTTTGAGAAAATGTGATGAGGTGACTAACAGAAACTGAATACTGATCTAGTGAACCACTTAGAATGGACCTTATTTTTAATGACATTTGTTCTTATTTTTAATACATGGAAATTCTCACCCACTGTTAGCAGTCATCTGTCCCAAGCTGTGCTTTAACTGTTGATTTTTGTATTAAAAGTTAGACCTTCGTGGATCTTGACCAATAATTTTTGTACTGTGTTGCAGATTTCTGGGGGTGTCAGGAGTCTCAGGGGCTGTTATGTGGCATGGGGACAGTGGGTCCTGCATCCAGCTCAGGGCTCCTTTTGGTGGTCTCTGCTGCAATCTGAGCATATGTGCTATTCTGGATTTCACATTTTGGGTTTCCAAGTAAGGTTTTATTTATTTATATAAGCAAAGGATTTCTTGGCGAAAACAAGTTTGTAAATGACTAGGCCACATATTTCTAAGTTTCTGCTTCCCTTTCCTGACAAATTTGATTTTTGTATTTCTGCTAGCTACTAATTGTTTCTAACGACTACCGTGCATCTGTGTTGAAAAAGCATGGGATGACTTTGGTCTTATTAAGTTTACATCCTTTGTGCCTGTGGGGAGATATGGCCAAATGCACAGTTAGATATTCTGGGCAAGAAATATAAAGAGGGAGTTATCAGCATAGGGACTCTGTTGGTTTAAGTCCTGTGTGTGGAAGTAAGCACCTACTAGAGGGTTTAGAGAGAGATGTGAGGTGGGTCAGAGATAAAATCCTGAGGAATAGCTCTGTGGGCTCGAGTACCCTCCTCTGTACTCACACTGACCCGATGCACATTTGGTCAACGAACTTTCCTTTTCAGTTTGTTATTGCCTCACATATACTTGTACCTAACTGTCAAAAGAGTTGGGGCTTGAGTGTTTATATGTGTGTGGAAGGTAGTGTAGCATAGCCTGGTGGGGTCAAAGCATAGGTCATGGTAAGCAGTCAAGGAAGTTTTCTCTGTCTTTGAAAATGCTACATCCTGCACAAAACTATAGAGCCCCTCCTATGTGCGTATTAAGATGCAGAAGGAGAAAATAAATGTGTGTATTTGCCTAGTGGATTTGGCAATGCAGACAGCCACTGTGGTATTTTGGGCATACAATGATTTGTTAAGAAGCATGATTTGTTAAGTTAACCTAAAGAAGTAAAAATGAGAGAAAAAAACATGTGGGACTTAATTTTTGATACAATGACCAGTCCTTTGGAACACTCTTAACAATTAAGTAAAATAGCAAATCTTATTTATGAGTAAGTATCTTACTTGCTTACTTACATTTATTTATTCTCTACCCAGGTACTTTGATTTTTGACTTTTAAAATCCAGATACTTCCCGCATGTCTTTATTCTCCCTTATGTAATTAAAGCTGTGACTACCAGGTTCTGGGTGAGGCCTGGGGTAAGCCCCCATTCCACACAGGTCTGAAGCTTCATTTTGTTCCATTGACATGGACCCTGCCCTCAACACTGACCAGCTTTTTGGCAAATTTAGTTATAAGACTCACCAGTAAACAGTGTACTAACATAACTGAAAAACTCATAAGCACTCTAAGAAAAAGTCAAAGGACCTGGGTACTTCTTTGTCTTCCACACTCAAATAAGATGAAATATAGACAACCATATATTCTAATCTTACTAGAAATGACAGTCTCACTAAAATTTCAAATGACATTGAGTACCTGATACATCCAAACTGGCCTATCAGAATCATCCTCGCATAATATGTTTGCTTTATACATTCTTACATGATTGTATACCTAATTGGCTGCAGATATGGTGATGTTGAAGCAATGTTTCAGTTTAGTTTTTTATAATTTTAATAGTTTGAAGCTGGGGAAGAAACATTTGAAGTAGATGAAATAGAATTAATTACCTCTAAAGTCCTTAAGTGAAAAATATTATAATTAAATAATGTTTAAAATAATTCAGTGCATTTACCTCTTCATCAGGCAACGTTTGCTGAGTGCCCAGGGTGTGCTAGACAGATGCTGAAGGCCCGCAGAGGATAGACAGGGCTTTCACCCACAGGCTTACAATCTCTTCAGCTGGACAGGTGTGTGGATAAACAGCCACAGCACTGTGGTGAGTCCCCTCGATGACCACGTGCTATGGAGTACAGAGCCAGAGGCACGGAGCGCCGCCTATGGGGGTCACACCATGGAGTGGACATTCGTGAGGGGAACAGTCTGAGGAAGGGCCTTCTAGGCAGCAGGAGCAGTCTGTGCAAAGACGCTGAGGGCTGAAAGAACTGCATGGTTCTGCAGGTGGTCAGACGTGGTTGCCCTGCAGGGTCTGTACGTGGTTAGCTGCCAACTGGACCAGGAGACGAGGCAGGAGCCAGATCATTTAGGGTCTGTGTACTGCACTAAGGAGTCTCAATTTTGCTTTGGCCGCTAAAACTAGTCCTTAAAGGCATTTAAACAGAGGAGTCAGGTGGGAGTGAGGGTTTGACGATAAAATGAGCCTGTGTTTCAAATAGACAACTCTGAATGGGGCTTGGAGAAAGGTGTAATAGGGTGATGAAACAGGGTCGTTGAAGTGATGCAGTGGGAAGTAAGTTTAGTGCTGTGCAGTTAAGACTTCCGCTTTATTCATATTTATGCTCTCAGGGCTTGGTGCCCTACAGGGCACGTTATGGTCAAGATGTCTGGTAGGTGAGTGATATTCTGGGCAAGCAATCCAAAATTTTGGGCATCATTATTAGTAACGGAGTTACTAGGCTCCATTGAAATCACATGATTGGATGTCATAACCTGGAAAGCATGTCAAGAATGGAGTGTGAAATGGGTCAAAAAACTGTGAATAACTAGGGTCTGTTCACATTGGACCCTGGGCACATCTTGGTTATTATACCATTTCTTTTGTACTATAATTTTCTAGTTATGTGTGGGCCTTTTTCACTAGACCAACTGTGAGGGCAGGGACTGCATCTCACAGCATCACTGCCACTGCAGTTTCAGAAAGTGTCATTGATATGTCTGAGTAGTTGTGTCTTGAGGGGAGTAGTGCCCTTTGGAATATCCCACATCAGCTAGGCTGTCCCTGATTAACTGGTCCCAGCAGCTGTCATGGAACCTGACATATGTAAGTGTTCAGTATGTTTGTTGAATGAATGAATAAATGACACAACATTTAATGAGCAATCAGAGGAAGAAGGATCTAGCAAAAGAAATTAAGAAGCACAGGTCTGTAGAGAAGAAGGATAAACAGGAGAGACGTCTGTCATTTAAACTCAAGGAAGACAGAGTTTCAATAATAAGAGGGTGCCAAATGCTACAGAGAGGTCAGTTAATTAAGAATGGCAGAGCTATCCCTGACGATTAGGAGTCTTTGATGATAATGTTAAAAACAGTTTGAGAGGAAAGGAGGCGGGAGGCAAATTCCATTCTGTTGAAGTGGGACTGAGAGAAGGGATGAGGAAATAGTGTAGACAGGTCTTTTAGGCGGGGTTTGTGAAGAGAAGAAAGTAATTGGTGGTAGTTAGAAAGGGTGGTAAGGTTGAAGGGAGGGTGTCTTCCCTTCCCTTTCCTTCTTTCCTCCCTCCTGCTTTCAGAATGAGAGACAGTGGAGTACATTTATAGGCTAAAGAAGACCCAGTATAAGGTGTAGGTACACAATACAGAAGAGAGGAGAGGGGATACCAACTGGAGAAATTAAATATAAAAGGACATATCTTCCTTTGAGAAAGGAAGAAAAGAGAAAAGGATGCATGTGGGTATGAATGAACTGGAGGAATAAGCTGAAGGAAGAGAAATGGGGGAAAATCCCACCAATGGCCCAGTTCTCTCTACACAGTAGTAACCACCATGTTTCGGATACATATGTTCTAAGCATTGTTAACAATACTTTACACGTGTTTAACTCACTAATTTCCTTCAATGAATCTGTGAGGATGGAATTGTTCTAACGTGTAATTGAGATGCCTGAGGCACAGAGGGCATAAGCCACTTACCTGAGGTCATACAGCCACTATGAGGCAGAATCAGGATGCCTTTGAAGCTGTTTGGCATCATGCTTCCTTCTGAAAATGACGGGCATGAAAGTACTTAAGATTTCAGATAACCAGTTTGTGTATGAAACAGATATTTTTGCTGAGTCATACCAAGTGCTTAGTTTGTGTCAGATATCATAATTGTGTTGCACCATTAATCTGCAAGGTTGAGAGATTTCCTTTAGAGAAACTTGCTTTACCAGTTATATGAATGAAAATGTTTGGGTGTGTGGATTGATGTGGAATTGGGGATTGATGGCTTGGAAGGAGTAGGGGTGTCAGAAAGAGAGCAGCTGACATGATGGGACGTGAGCTCTAGCCTCTGAGGAAGAGGACAAGCTGATGGAATGGGAGACAATAGAAAAGCAAGGTGTCTGAGGTTTTGAGGATGTTGAAAAGCAGGTGCAGTAGGAACTGGGGAGTTGGAGATTTTGAGAGGATGGCAGGTTGGCGTTAGAGATGGCTGCTTAGTTCTGACAAGCCTAGATTTTAGAAGGGAGGGTCAGCACGGGTGATGATAGGTTGATGGTATAGTTTTGGATTACATGGCTAAATTGGAATGGAGGTGAATACTGTGGGACATGACAAGGTCAAGGTGAGGCTGAGATAGGCAGATGTTGGGGATGTTGACTAGATGCCGTTGTTTGTTGGGGGGTGGTGCTGAGTAGCACTAAGGTCTGGTCTGCACTTGAGAAAGCTGCTACTCAGGGATATTATGGTTTCAGGGAAAGATACAAAAGGGTAGCTGGTACCTGGCATACAACAAAAAGTCACTCAGTGGTCTCAGTATAGCATTGTGAAAGAATAGTTGAACAGCTTAATATTTTGCATTGTAGGTTTTGAAAAAAGAATGAGAAGTATCAAATGCCAAACAACACATTTCAGAAGTAAATTTGAATGCACTAGCCAAATGGTCATTAAACCCTGGGAAGAATAAGACTGATGAAATCTCTTCCTCTTCCTTCTCCCTCCTCTTTTTCTTTCCTGATAGTGTGCAACGCAACACTCTCTGGGCAGAGAGAGACAACTGAAGACCATCAGCCTTCCAGATGCACAGCCTTGTTGTGATTTGTGGGGATGGGGGTCATGGGAAAGGAGCTGAAAACTTCAGTGGGGCTCTGTGGTGTCTTTGCTTCTATAGTTAGCCACGCGATGGGAACAGCAATATGTGTTCCCTTCACACAGCTGTGCACATCGCTGTCTCCTTTTCTCTTTTTCCCATTTAGGATTTCAGAAATCAAAATTAGATCTGATGTCAGCTTAGAAAGCCCCACATGTGAAGATATGGAGCTCCTGCAGTGGGATAGAATATGTGTGCCCGGGCTGGTAGGTAAGTGGCAAGTATAGATTCTCTGTGATTCTCTTGGTTCTGTCTCTGTCATGTGCTGGTTTCATTCTTGACCTGATTCCTCTCATGGTCCCAAGATGGCTATGATAGTTTAAAAGGTTGCCTCAGGTAGGAAGCATCCAGTGAAGGGGACATGCTGTGTCTTCATGGCTCCTCTGTGGAAAACAAACTTTCCTAGAAGCTCCCGAAAGACTTTTCCTCAAGTCATTGGCAAGGATTGGGTCACTGCCCTTCTCTTAAATCAATTCTTGACTGCCAGGGGGAATGCGATTTCCATAATTCTTGATTAACCACTTGGGATGGACTGGATGTTGGGAATCTTGTCTGTGATAGAGGGAAGGCTTGAGGCCATTATTATCCGGCCTTGATAAGGGAAAGGAGCCTTGGATGGTGGTAAATCCCCAGTGTTAGCATTTGCTGACAGTATCAACTTGGACAAGTTATCAATTTCTGTGACTCTCTGTTTTCCTTTTAGGATCATTGTAGGAGTTGAAAACACTTTGTATAAACTTTAAGGAGCTATACAAATGCTAGCTAGTCATTTGATACTAATTTCCATTTAATGAGCACTTACGTGTTCCAGGCACTTCCTACAGGTTTAAATGCATTCTCTTAATTACTCACCAAGCCATCATACTCAAGGGTAGGGACAGAGATACAGTGCAGGATCAGTTTCATACAGAGATTCCATGTTTTTGGTCTGTGTGACTGAGTAGTGGCAGCTGGCTGTGGGGCCTCTGACAATTGCTCTGTTATCTGCCACTGATTGTCTTTAGCTAACTAGTTCAGGGAGCACTGCATCAACAATTTGCAAAACACAGGTGTATATGTGCAGCAGTATAATGATCTATAAAAAGTATGTATTTAACTATTGAGATGACCAAAATATCATCTCTCAGGTATATTTGGTCCTCATCCACAGCTCCTCAAAACGCGGTAAAGGTGAAATGGGTGTCTTGTTATGTTAATGGGAGACTTTTGGCTGCAGGTGGAATCAGCCAATGGCCAATGACTTAGTCGAGCACCGCTATGAAATGATCACAAAAATCTAAGGGAGGAGCCTGTCTGTGTCTTGGATCCTGCTCATCTGCTAGAACTTCCTGTCTTGGGGAACCAGAACACTTCCACGTGCTCTGGAGCCAGGCCCCAAGCTGCATGAGGATAGAAGCCCCTTTATTTGGGACCTTGCCCTGTGTCTCTCTTCATCTGGCTGTTGACTTGTATCCTTTATGGTATCCTTTATTAAACTGGTAAACTGTTAAGTGTTTCCGAGTACTGTGAACCTCTCTGGCAAATTAATTGAACCTGAGGGGGAGGTTGTGAGAACCTCCAACCTGTAGCCAGTGCCAGTAGGGAAGGAGCACATGGAACAGCCTGGGGCTTGCTCCTGGCATCCGGAGTGGGATTTGCCCTTAACCTGGCAAATTTGGTGCTGTCTCTGGACAGACAGTGTCAGAATTGAGTTGAGTTCTCAGACACCCTGCTGGTGTTTGAGAATTGCTTGTTGTGTGTGGGCTCCCCTACCTGCGTCCCTGCACACGCATTGGAATTGGGTGTGGGAACCTGAGTGGAGGAGTACTTTGAGAACACTTGATGCTTTTCACTGTTGATTTATTTCCTAAATATAAACTTTTTGCATATTTATGCTTTTGAAATAGTTGAGGGATTTACAAATGACTCTTAGGTTCTTACATATGTTGTCTCATTTAAGCCTCATGAAAAAGTCAAGCCTGAATTTGTATCATATTGAAGCTTAACAGTTAAGAGACTTATCAGACAATGAAGTCAGTAAGTGGTGGGGTATCATGTTTTTGATATTGCAAATTGTCCCACTTTGAACATCATTTTGCACTTTTCCCATATTTTGGTTTCTGTCTGTATGATAGTTTCCCTGAAGAAGAATAGCCAGGTCAAAGGGTTTGACTCTTTATACAGATTGCCTGGTTGATTCACGGAAGGTTTTGAGTGGTGAAAATGTAGCGGGATTATGCGTTTCCTCATTCTGTGGTGTTTTATATGCCTGGGATCATAAACATTTCCATAAAATCTGAACTGTTCCGATACCATGTAACTTACTTTTTCCCAGGCCTCCTTGTAAGTATATTAAGATAGTGTCTGTGGCTCAGCCAGTGCTAGATTTTGAGGAAATATAGCCTATGGCAATTCCTCCCTATGAGTTCATGATTATTAGTTGTTAAATGAATAGTTGGCATTTGTAGAGCTCCTTAAAGTTTATATAAAGTGTTTTCAACTCCACAACTATCCTCTAAGAGAAAACAGAGGCTCAGAGCTGGAGAAGAACTAACCCTGTTCATCCTGATTCAGCCTTCCCTTCATGTGAGTTGCTGTTCAGGGGCTTCTCGAGCTGCATGCAGAGACTCCCTGAAGGCCTGTCTTCCAGACACATCTGCTTTTTATTCATAGTTCTGGCCCTCCTGCTGGCAGCTCTGTGATACTTAGACAATCTGTGAGTAAACTGATGGGAAAAATGAAGTGAGAGATACCAGTTTTTGCTGATGTAGTGTGCGTATGGAGCATTTACTTTGGTCCTGTGGTGGAAGCAAAGGCTTTCATTCACATGACTCCATTTCCAATGTAATTCTTTCAACAGTTTCGAAAATGCTTCTCCCCAACTCTGCCTACCCCCGACCAGATAGATTGATGAATGAAGCTGTGTAACCATGGAAAGTCAGAGGAAAGGACTGCCACGATTATGAAATGGATTTTTAAAAAAATCATAGTTGCGGCTTTAGTGTATATGATATAAATTGTATTTATATTTTGTTCTCTGCCTGTGTGTTTCCCCAGGTAATTTTAAACACTAATATGTTAGGTATGATAGTAGGAAAAAGCAAAAGAGGGGACCAGCCCTGCCCTGGAGGTGCCTGTTGCCAGGCTGACCACGCAGTGTGACCAGCACTGTGGGGAAGTGGAGACAGAGCTGTGGCGCCCTCCACACCATCTGGCGGGAAGCCCCAGAACAACCCAGTGGAGTAGGTAGACCATGGAGGCCACATGTGCCTCTTCCACAGCAAGTAGGGAAAGCCTGGATTTCAACCCAGATCTTTCTAATTGCACATTCTTTATTGGCTTTTCTTGGTTTCTTTTTTCTAGATTGCATTTTCAACGTTACCTCTGAAATAATTTACAATGGGGAATAAAAGGCATACTCCTTCCCCCACCTTCTCCCTCAGGCTTACACTTTACATTTCCAATCTCCCTCTTACCAACTAGGACTCCATAAGTTATTTTCATTTCGAGTTAAGAGAAAACAAAACAAAACATGGCTCTTTAATATTTGAATATTTCTTGAATTAGGCCTGGGCAAGAAGTGTTTGCCTATCATGGCTGTAGTGGATTCCTGGCCCTTCTTGGAAATATCAGATTGGCCAAAGAACTTCCGTAACTTGAACAGAATGTTAATCCAGAAGAAGCGCTATAATTCAAATGGGAAATTATGATACTACTTAGTTCCTATGAAATGCCAGGTAGGGATTAAAAACAATTACTCAGACTCTATTCCTGTCCAGGTAGAGTTCACTTTGGAGAGCTAAAATCGCCCTTTCTCTCAATTCAACCAATTTGCCCTAATGCCAAATCTGAAGGAGTTAACGATCTAGTAGGAGATGTGGGCCTTGACCAGGTAAAAAATAGGGTGCTAAGCAAATAACCAGTGGAAACAAGATTACAGAGAGAATATTTATATTCCTACAAGAAATCTTATCAGTTATTTATAGTACCCATTTACAGGTCCATGGTCTGGCACAGCACTTAAGCCAGGGGGTGCCAAGGCAAACATCTTTGGGGGCTCCAGTATGAAGGAGTTCATATTTCTGGATAAGCAAGATCACTAAAATCATAAGTGGAGGTAGTTCATTTTTAGCATTTTGCTTCATCTGTTGTCTTAATTGCCAAATAACTGTAATTATAAAATATTACTGACTTTACAAGGCAGCGCCTGTTTTATTGTATGCTAGTTTTGCTATTTAATTGTGAAAAATTCCTTCTGTCCTTGTGCGGAGTGACGAGTAATAAATAACTCCTTAGTGAGATTTATGGCCGACTGGGCCAGTGGAGTGGCAGCTTGGGGCTGAGAGCTGTGGCCTGAGCTGGGAGCTCCCAGAGAAACCGCCCCCAGGGAGCAGTGCCCATGCAGGCCTGGTTTCCTGCAGAGCCTCTCTCAGCGCTTTCTGCAGTGTGACTGAGGAGATCACTAGAATAACAAGCCTGGGAGCTTGGGCTTTTGTGACTGTGCTTATCTTCAGTTTCAACAAACGAACTTCTGCTGGGCCTGCAAAGGGAGGCAAAATGGATGGTTTTGAAGATGCGAAGTGCAGGCCGCTGGAAGGGATTAGAGCCCCTGACTATTGTGTTCAGCCTTCAGTGCCCTGGGTGACTGTCTTTAGGAAATGAACTGGTATTAAGGATGTGAATGTCTGGGACCTGGATTCCTGTTTCGGGAACCTCCTTGCTGGCTCCCAGGAGCTCCCGCCCTCTGTATGTCCAGGGTGCTGCGCTGAACCTGGAGGCAGCAATTCTGCTAAGCCAGGGTCTCAGCATTCCCCACCTGGGGGCTTTTCCACTGGAGGGAACCAAGTCCCGACAGGTCACACCTATTACAGAAGTGGTCTGGGGTTGTAATGAACCACATCATCTACAGAAATTGCTGCTGAACACCTAATGGGCCCCCTTGACCAAAGTCCAGTGGGCACTGTTAGGGACTCTGCATGTTAGTGTCCCCCCATCATAGGTTGAGGTTCTTGTCCCCACTGCGGTGGTATGACAAAGTGGGATCTTTGGGCGGTATTAGGCTTAAATGAGGTCATGAGGGTGGAGCCCCAGTGAGGGGATTAGTGTCCTTGTAAGTCTAGAAAAACAGAGAAATTTCTCTTTTTTTCCAAGACAGAGAAATCTCTTTTCTCCAAGATCTGAGGAGAGGCAGTGTGAGCACACAGCCAAGAAGGCAGCTGTCTGCAATCTGGGAAGAGAGCTCTCCCCGGAATCCAACTAGGCTGGCACCCTGAGCTCAGACGTCCAGCCTCCAGGACTGTGGGAGAACGAGTGTCTGCTGTGTCACCCCCAGTCTGTGGTATTTTGTCAGGGCTTCCCCAGTGGACTAGCGCAGGCTCAGTGCCTCTTCTAAGGTCTTTCCTGGTCCATCAGGAGGGCCAGTAAGGTTGTTCCTTTCTCCTTTAACCTCAGTGACCCTGTGCCTACCTGGATTTCATTTTATCTCCCTGAGTTTTCTTGCAGCCTTCTCTTCTCCTCACCCTCCCTTAAAGATCAGGTCTCCTCAAGTCCCTACTCTCTCTTCTCTTCCACCCACTCTCAGGACAACTTGCTCCTCGACCTGGGGTCTGTGGACTAGCGTGGACCTTGGAGCCTATGGGAAATGTGACTCTCAGGCTCCACCCCAGACCCGCTGAAACCAAACCCACTGGTAGCAGGAGAACTTAAGGGTCTGTGCTTGCAGATGTGTTCCAACACCTCATGGACATCTGGACACCAGAGCTCACTCCTGGGCTCTAGACCAGTTTATCTGATAGACCCTTTGGACTGTCCACTTCCGGGTCCCACGGGGAGATGGGACTTCATCCATCCAGCCAGGTTTCTCTTTCTCCAAATATGCTCCTCCTTCTTTGGGCAACCAGTGAAAGACCGGGTCTCTCCATAACGAATATTTTAGAACTCCCATTTAAACCACACACTCCTGGATTAAATGTTTCTTTGAGGTTTCAGGGCCACAGGTCAGGTGGTGCTCTGGTCTGGCCCACCTGTTGGTTAGCCAGCCTCTTCTCTGAATGACTGGTACCACTCTCAGCCTCTTATTAAGTATTTGGAATATTGTCCCTGGTGTCATGTTCAGTTAATAACCTTCCTAACTTTTTTTCCTCCATAGTAAGTTTGAAAGTGTACAAGTACTTAATAAATATTTTAAATTAATAGCCATCATTATGTTTGATATTCACTATTAATGTATTTGTAGGTCAAGTACTTTAAAAATATTTTTAGTGTTGAGTAATTAGGAAGTTCTCTGAAGTGCAAGATTTTCAAAATATTTTTGAATGACCATAGAGAATTCAAAGGAAGTCTTATCAGGAATGTAACATGACCTAGTATGTCCCATGATTGAATCTTAACAACATTTTTGGGGGAGAGAAAAATCAGGGACAACCTAACTGGTCCACAGTAGAGGATTGGTGAAATCAATTATAGCACATTCATACATCAAACACTTTGCATGCATTAGAATGATCAGGCAGAGTACATTTATTAACATTCATGCTATCAAACTAACTGAAAAGAGCAAATTGCAGATAGGATGATCACAGTTTTTTTTAATTGTAGTAACATATACACAATGTAAAAGTTACCATTTTAACCATTTTTAAGAGCACAGTTCCATCACATTAAGTACACTCACAGTGTGCAACTATCATCACCATCAATCTCCAGAACTGTTATATCATCTCAAACTGAAACTCCCTACCCATTAAATCATAACTCCCATTCTCCCTCCCCCGAGCCCTTGGCACCCACCATTCCTTCTGTCTCTATGAATTTGACTAATCTAGGTAATATAAGTGGAATCATATAATACTTGTCCCTTTGTGACTGGCTTATTTCACTTAGCATAATGTCTTTAAGGTCCATCCATGTAGTAACATGTGTCAGAATTTCCTTCCTTTTTAAGGCTGAATAATATTCTGTGTATGTATCACATTTTGTTTATCTGTTCATTTAGATACTTGAGTTTCTTCTACCTTTTGGCTGTTGTGAATGTGAATAAAGCTGCTGTGAACATGGATGTACAAAAATATCTGTTTGAGTCCCTACTTTCACTACCTTTGGATATATAGCCAGGAGTGGAATTGCTGCATCAGAGAGCATTCTGTTTTAAATTTTTCAAAGAATCGCCAAACCATTTTCCAACAGAGGCTGCACTGTTCCCACCAGCAATGCACCAGGGTTCCAGTTTCTCCACATCCTTTCAAATATTGTGTTATTTTCTATTTTTGTTTTTTTTTTATAATGGTCGTTGTAATAGGTGTGAAGTCTCAGTTTTGTTTTTAAAAAGAAATATTTACATGGATATTTAAGAAAAACAATGTATCAGAGGATTTACTCCAAATAAAAACAGTGCCAGTTGGGTGACAGGATGTAGATGATTTTTATTACTGTCTTTTTGCTCTCTTCTCTTTTTCTGCATTAAGCATGTATACTACATGTAATTAAAAATTATACTCAGAACAAGTATATTAAAACTCAGAATCCAGCTGTACCAGCTCAGATGTTTCCTGCTGTGTGGCCTTCACGTGGGTCCTCATACTTGCGGGTGTGGGACTTGAAGCTGCCCTCATCAAGGTGCCACCCTGCGCACTGAGGCCACACACGGATGCCCCAGCACTCCAGGCCCAGCTGCCACGCGTTCCTCTGCCCAGTGAAGCAGAACCAGGGTTTCTTGGCAGAGGGTTAGACTATAGAAACGATTATAAACAAGTCTCAGCATGTGGCTTTCTGGTACCCTAGTCCTCCTTCTTCCCCCATTTCAATTTTTAGCACAAAGAAATTTCCTTTTTGGGTATGTTTACTCACTAAGGTTTTGGCTGTTCATCTTAGGTGATTGTAAATGAAAAAGAAGGGTACGTCCTTCCTGTTCTGTAAAATACATTCTGTAATTTTCAAGAGTTTTAAGGCTTATAACAAGTGTCTGTATCAGCTTCAAAAGCAATGAAGGTTGTACATGAACCAATTCAGAAAGAGCTACAAGAAATCTTTTCATGGAGCAAATTACTACCTTTACAAAAATAAGGGTTGTCAAGTTTCCAGTAATAGAACTTATTCCTTTCTTTTTTTAGTTACTATATCTGACCACGTGCAGGCTGAATGAGTAGGTTATAAAGTATGCTTGTTTTTTAGAGACAGAGAAAGGGATGAACCAGGGCGCAGGTGATAAAGAAGGGTGCTAGTTAAGGGCCTCTTTACAAATGACTGTTTTAATCAATTATCAGCGACCTTTTGTGGGAACCTTTTTCTGATTGCTTTGTTTTGACATGATGATTCTGGCTGCTTGCTTTGAGGGCCAAGAATCTGAAGCAAAGTCAAAGAGACTGTTGGAATGGTCCAAGCTTGAGCTGTTAGGACTTGTGCCGGTTTTATGTGGATATGAGAAGGAGTGTTAAGAATTGATGACTCAATCTGGGGCCTCGTAGAGATGGAAGGAGTTGAGCTGAAGACAAGTTGTGTGTCGGTGAGAAACAAAAGTTATTTTATTCCTTAATCATACTACATGTGGATAAAATGTCGCTGTTCATTCCATCTCAACATTTCTTCCTGGTGCTCAATTTTCTCACAGACTCCTAAAAGAGAAACAGTCTGTAACTTTAGGGTTTGGCTTTCTGGAAGCTTCTTCCTTCACTTCTAGCCTTCTGGCACGTAGGCTCATCTTCCTCCATGGCCTCTTCCAAGGCCCAAATCATATAGGGGCAATTGCAAACTGCACTGCAATCATGTGTCCTCCCAGCCTCTGCTCAGTCCGATTGTGGGCTTGTCTTTTCCAGTCACTCTGAACACACTCCTCCTGACCCACCTGGCCCTATGGTCTTTTTCAGGTCACTGCCTGTGACTCACCTGTTCATGTCTCTTCTTTCTCCCGGCACATCTTGGGACCCACATGTTCCTGGCGCTTACCAGACTT
This sequence comes from Manis javanica, assembly GCF_040802235.1. Taxonomy (NCBI): domain Eukaryota; kingdom Metazoa; phylum Chordata; class Mammalia; order Pholidota; family Manidae; genus Manis; species Manis javanica. Next base: position 37,009,155 of record NC_133162.1, read on the forward strand.
TCCTCCTATCCCTACCCCGCCAGCGTGAAATTATTTTCCATTTCATCTGCTCCATCCCTCTGTGCATCTGCACAGAGAAAGCAGCCAGCCATTAAGAGAGGTCCTTTAAAGGTTAATAGGATATTACAGGGACCTTTTATAATTCTTAGTGGGCCTGGTATATCTACTTTGGGTTAGATGGCATTACATTAATTGTTTATGAGGTTTTGTTTTGTTTCTTTGGCTAAAGTGAGTCACCACCTTATTTTCATGTCTTTTCAAATAAAACAAGACTGCATTTACAAAATGAGGCTAATCAAGGGCCCTACCACTTTGGTAAAGTATATTTCCTATAAAAAGAGAGTAATGTGAAAGAAAAAGGTAAAAGCCAGTATGTGAGAAATAAGTTATCCTGATATATTTATAAATTTAACAAGATTTGTTACTCAAAGACAGTGTTGCCTTATCTTCTTTAAAGCCTGTTTTGAATGATGTGGGGCTGTTTTTGAGAACATTCACTGGAGAGAATAAATTAAGCGTTCGTCTGTTTTGACAAGGTGCTTATAACCAAATAGGATCCTCCTGACCCTGACCTCAGATTGCAGCTTTGATTCTGGGGTAGAGCACAAATTTCCTACAAGCTTTGCCAGTCACCATTGCTCTTCATCTTTTCTGTCTTTGCTGAGGAGATAAGAGAAAGCCTCCTGCTGGCTTCTTTGGACAGATGGAGGCCTATGATGTGAAGTCAGGGAATTCCTGATTCTCTGCCAAATTAATATTTGTAAGTGCCACGTTGGTCTCAGGCTGTGACAACCAATGTGATTGGACAGCTGGAAACTCAAATGCATGCTGCTTATGGAAGAGCTATTAGCTTTATGGATGATCAATGCCCGGAAAATGTGCAGCCAATATGACTGATGCTTATTTGCTTCTGTGGTCCCCGAGGCTCAACGCACTTGGCACATTTTTGATGACCTTCCAGTGAGCAGCTCTGAAATGTAAACTGCTGGGCAATCTGTTGAAGCCTTAGGAGCATTGCCATCAGCTGGTGAGCAGGAGCAGAATCCAGTTCTCCTTATACCAGGAGTATTTCTATAGGCATCGCTCTGGCTGAATTCCAGCCTCACATGGTGGTCTTGTAGGCTCTGGACTCCCGGTGCCTTCGTTCCTCTGGGCAGAGTTTTCAGCAGCTGTGAATCAGTGAGTTGCCAACATATGTAACTGAAATTAAAAGCAATACGGTAAGGATCAAATTATCTTCAATTCATGAGGCAATTTTTCATTTTCAATAACTGTCTATTGGGAGCTTGCTGTATGTTAGGCATGTTCTCAGTGCTGGGAATCCAACAGTAAGTAAGACAGGCAAGATTCCCTCCGTAATGGAGCTTACAGTTTTGTAGAGAAGTCAAACAATTAACAGGTTAATACACGAGACAACTTTAAATAGTGGTAAAAGTGCTGTGAAGGAAATGAACCAGACTAATTTAATAGAGAGTTACTAGGGTTTGGAGGGACAAGCCATCATAATTATTATGGTGGGAAGGTCTCTCTCAGAAAGAGACACTTGAGCTGAGATCTGAATGATGGAGAAGGAGTCAGCTGTGGGAAGACCCTAGGGGAGGGGAGAGTGCGGGTATGCCAGGTAGGAAGGAGCAAGTGCAAAGACCCTAAGGCAGAAATGAGTTTGGCTTGTTCAGAGAACAGAAAGAAGGCATTGAAGCTGTCCCACCAGGCTGAGGGGAAGAGTGGTAAGAGGTCACATTTGAAGGTTTGAAGGGGGCCCTGGTCATCAAGGCCTTGTGGGTTGTAAGGAGGTTGGGTGGTGTTCTAAGGGCAACGGGGAAACCCTCAGAAAGTTGTAAGCCTGGGAGTGATGCTGTCTCACAGAGCAGCTGCCTTCTACTCACCTTTACATTTATAGTCCAATCTAAGAAGCTCTCCAAAATGTGTCCTGGTGCCTGCTGTAAGAATGCCATTGAAAATATTAGTCTTACATCACATGGTTTTCCCATGAGGAACTGGGAGGTAGTGTAGTGGTTAAAAGCTGCTCTGTCTGAATTCTGGCATCAGTTGGAACTTGTAGGGACTCTGGAGGCAGCCCCTCAGGCAGGGTGTAGCCACCTGTGTGGTCTTCGGGGCGTCACTAACTTCTGTGTGCCTGTATTTCCCCATCCGTGAGGGGCGTGGTAGTTTCAGTGCTCCCTCGGATCATTGTGAGGAAGATGAACGACTGGTGCCCAGACATATGGTAAGCACCATGTAGGTGTTCACTATGGTTATTGTTAGGAAAAACTGGCTTTAGTCCAACTGGTTTGTCTTTACCTTATGGCCATGGCCATTATTAATTATGCAACCAGCTAGGTTTCCCTGTATAGTCTATGGGCTAGAAACCTTAAGGGCATTTGGTGGCCCGTAGGAAGTGGGTTAGCATCCCCGCTAGTTCCATTTTATACCTTTGCCGTAGTCTTTCATTTTATATCTTAACCTTTTAAAATATAATATTCCATATGTTTTATAAATATTTGTGCATATCATGTATATTTGATAAAAATGAGGTAGACTATGCATAGTTTTGTAACTTAATTTGTTCATATAAGCTATATATCTGGAACAACTTCCCTTGTCAGTAATTCTATTTCAGCAAATTGTGTATAAATGAGAGGTCATAGCTAATGTAATTAATCTCAGTCAATTGAACTAGAAATCTTACTATATTATTTTTACTGGTGATAAGATAATACTTTTTTTGTTAAATTTGCAAACAGTACAGAATTAGATTTTAAAAAATTGTAACTACTTCTGAGTAGTTACACCCTACTCAGGTGTAACTTTGTAACCCTACAAAGACTACTATCTTTGGTAGTCTATGTGCCCTTGTAATTGGTTGTTGGAATAAATACATAGTTAACATACCCACATAAAATAGAGTTTTGCCCTCAGCAGAAAAATGTTAGTTTTTATCTTCTTAGAAAGGGTCTTCCTTAATTAATATTACCATACTTTTAATGAAATTATTTTGGGTTTTCTTTCTCTTTCTGATGTCAACATGCTTCTAATTCTCAAATCAATAATTGCACACAGGATAGAAATAGCATGCAGTAGGTTGTATACTAGATTAGGAGATAAGAGATCAATATAAAACCAATATACATTTATTATTGGTATAAATAGGGCATATTAGCATCTGAATATCTTTGTTTATGCCCGTATTCTTTAAGAATAAATAAAAAAACCAAGAAGTGTGGTATTCTCCTTAACTTAAAGAGAAAATGCTTTTCAATACAGTGCATGACTAGGTAGGTCAATTCTGAACAACACAGTAGTCCCCCTTATCTGCAATGGGCATGTCCCAATACCCCCAGGGGATGCCTGAGCCCTATGTATATTGATTATCCCTATACATACACGTATGATGAAGTTTCATTTATAAATTAGGCACAGTAAAAGAATAATAACATAATAAAAAAGAACAGTTATAACAACATGCTGTAACAAATGTTATGTGAACATGGTCTCTGTCTCTCAGAATGCCTTCTAGTACTGTATTCACCCTTCTTGTGATGACGCAGATGGTAAAACACCAAGTGATGGATCAAGCGAGGTGAAAGCCATGGGGCACTGTGACATAGCGTTAGGCTACCACTGACCTGACACTACAGTCAGAAGGAGGTTCATCTGCTTCCTGACTGCTCTTGACCGTGGGTAACTGAAACTGAAGAAAGTGAAACCCCTGATAAGGGGGCACTGCTGTGTGTAGTACTGTGCTCTGAACCACAGTGCAGATTGGGGGTGGAGGCACCCAGGCTGCCTCTCCTGGACTTCCCATCCTCCTCAGCTCACAGCAGTGCAGGGTCAGAACATGCTGGGGATTCAGTGCTAGACCTTCCTGACCCTCAGTTGCAGCTATGAAAGGAATGTACTTCCTATCCAGCAAGTAGAGGGGGGTTGTAGGCTTAGAACCATGCTTTTCCCAGCTCTTTCAGATGGATCTGAATTCCTAGCCTCCATGCACGTGGGCCAGGCTCCATGTCAAGACATTGCTCTATGATGCCTGTATGACTAGACCACTCTGAGTACTGGAAATGAAGGTGTTGGCAGGTTGGACCGACTCTAGAGAATAGTCATTCTTTTTGTCTCCAGGGTTGTGCAGCAAAGGGCCCCTGGCCTCTGTTGTTATCTCACTGTTGGGCCCTACTGTATTCCTTCCCTGTTGGATTAGGTTGCAGTGTTCTCTGTTTTGCTAAGTTGTGTGCCATCTGTTCATTCACTTCCCAACTTCCAAGATTTGGCTCACATCTCTTATCTGCTGTCACCTTCTCTCCTCCTGTTGTCTTTATCTTTGTGGCTTATTTCTTTTTTTTATTTCTTTACCATCAGTGGTATTTTAGGAGGGAGCAGAGATAAACATGTGTATTCAATCTGCTATATTAAATTGAAAGTTGAATGTCTTGCAGTTTATCCAGCTGATTCCCTGCCAATGGAAACTTATTCCAATGTATTCACAGTTATAAATAATGCTAATGCACCCTTGTACAATGTATCTGAGCATTTGGGGAAGTGTTACTATATGACAAATTCTTAAATGTAGAAGCATTGCAACAGAAGTTAAGTTCATTTAAACTTTTGATAATGCCAAGTATTCCAAAAACTTGAACCAATTAACACTCTTATCAACAGTGTGAGGTAGAACATGTTTTTATTAATGAATTCGCTATATGTCCTCTTTGATTCTTGACTTATGGATTTCTTTGTTGGATTTAAAACATTTGCTCTAATAATTTTGGCAGACTTTAGTATTAGATAACTGAAAAGGCTCAATACTAAATATTACTGTGTTACAGTTCTTCAAGAAAAAAATGTAGTCTGTGGGTGAATAAATTATAGTTTACCAACAGGAGAGGCACCAATAAGATTACTTGAATTTTATTTCTACTGTGTTTTTGTGGCTCATACTACTTCAGTTTCATAGGCTTTCATCACTTTTAGTATTAGAGGAACTGATGACTGATTTGGTAATAGTCTGCCTTGATAAACTCACTTTAGTGAGAACCCTTCGTTTGTCTGCTTTATGTTACAAATGAATTCTCCTGATTCTCCTGCTTCTGATGTGCTTTCTGGTCCATCTGATTATTTCAGTTTTGTGCACAGAGAGATAAAAATGCATTAGTTCAGGCCTGCAAAACTCTGATAGTATAACTGTGTGGGATGGAGAGCCAAGCGGAGGAACTAAGAAGAGCCACGGACAGGAGTTGGCCAGCTTTGAGCTTGCATCCTGGCTCAGCCACGTATTCCTGTATGATCTTGGAAAATCACATGAGTCCTAAGCCGTATTTATAAGTCAAGGATGACAATACTTTATAAGATTAGTCAGGATTTTTGGATGCAAGTGGCAGAGATCAAACTCAATGTGACTGAAAGCAAAAAAACTAATACATTTATTTATTTAACAAAGAACCCCAGGAGTAGAATTCAGATATAGCTGAATTCAGATGTTTACATAATTTCAGAAATATGTATTTCTGTACTTTTCCCTCCTTCTCTGTCCTGGGTTGACTTCATTTTAAGTGGGGACTCTCCAAGTGGAGTTAAAAAATGGCCACCAGCTATGACTTGGGAACCCCAGGCAAGGAAAGCATTTCTTTTAAATTGTTGCAGCAGATGTCTCAGAGCTGACACTTACCGATCTAGTTTGATTCGTCAGTCTCTGGATGAATCAGTGTCTCTAACTGGCCAGGCCTCTCCAGGAATATGTAGGTTCCCAAGGCATGTGAAGTAAGAATGGGGAAAATTGAGAAGCTATTGCTTAAAGGAAAGGCCATGGATGCAGGACAGAAAAACAAAAAACAAGCATCTACCATTATCCTTCTCTATTTTCCTCACTAGTTGGTCTGAGGCTCAGATACAGTAATATTTTGAATAAAGACTCCATAGTGCTATACAGCAAATCTAAGTTATTTTTTTTAATTTCATTTTATGGATACTGAACTATGACTAAGTCACTGAATAAACAGACTTGCCCAAATAAATTATTCATAGTTAATTCTGCAAGCTCTTTCAGGCATGGGTGGCCTGTCCCCATTCTTATTCCTAAATGTCTCTGTCTCAGGCTAAAGAATAACTTCAGAGGAAGATCAATGATAACCTTTCGTGGATAATCTGTATACATTTATCATCTTTACAGTAGAGTCTTGTTAAAAATGCCTTGGTCAATGAAGTGATAATCATGATCGATTACTCTATCTTGATGTATAAAGGTTATAGCCAATTAAGATATGCACAGTTTTAAAACACTGAAATTGATCTTTTGTTTGTTTATAAGTATGACACCATAAACAAAAGAAGCCAGTAGAGGGACGGTGATATCAAATTAGCCCCGAAGTGTGACAGCCTCTTCCAAACATTTCCTCTTTCTCTTGGCAACCTATTTTGATAGTATATATGAATTGATCTACACCCTTCTTGAATCTATTCATATTTAAATTTATAATTGCCTCTGGAGATGATTTCCATACATTTTTATAGGTCCTATCTATATACTTCCTTTTGTGTTTATGGTATGTGTTCAACATCACTTGGAAAATATAACTGCAACTTCATTTTTCATCTCCTATTTTTCCTTTAAAACTTGCACAGTGGGAAATAGCCTCCTCCTGCCTCTGGATGAAAACTTGGAGAGGTCCCATGGCTTTCTGTTTGTTCTTGGGTAAGAGACGGTCCAATGATCACTTCAGGTCACAAACACAGTCTCAATTCAGAAACTAGAATCTCTTAACCCATACAAATAATAAAAATGCAGACTTTAATTTGATGTGCATTCTTACCTCCTTCCCTAGGCAGGCCCACCATAAAGCTGGCTGTATGTAGAGGGGAGAGGCATGATCCTTCCTGCTTTTCTAGCCTTATGTTTCTTCTTTCCAGGTTGCTGTAATTTTTTTTTTTTTAACTCCTTTAGGCCTTGGCTCAGAAGGAGAGAGGGGATTAGGAAAATGGAGCACAATTTTGCTTGGCATGTATGCTTGTCAACTCTTTATCCAGTGGGTGATTTCTATTTTTTTCTCTTTTCTCTCTGGTTTTGCTCTTCCTTCTAGGCACAACACCTGTGAGGCATGTAGTCCTCTTCTGGCTGGGTGCACCCCACTGAGCTCCTGATTCTCCCGTGATTACAGTGATTACGGATCCCTTGCCATTAGAGAACCATTGCTCCTGTCTGGAGGCCCTCTTGGTGAGGAGGTGCTAATGGCCCCAAGAAGTTCTTTCCTCAGCAAGGCCTGCAGCTGGCCTGTGGGAAACTCTCTCCACACCTTTGAGTCACAATGAGGGAGGGGGAGTGCAGCTGCTATTCAGGGAGGATGGGACTCTTCTTTGTGCCAAGGTCAAAGCCATCTGCCAGCTGCTATTCTGATTCCCTGGACCAGGAGTCAGATACCTCTCTACTGCATTCTCCAAAGCAGAGTCCTAAATAGGCCCTCCAGTGGTTTTATTGACACCTTCCTTTTTCTAAGCTTGGCGGGGGAGCAAGGGAATCTCCCATATCTAAAGTAATTGTCTTTAAAAAAGTCTTCTTCTTAATCTCCACTTCCCCAGCCCTTTTGTATTTTCAAAGTGGGTGAGAAGCCCAGGAATTGTGAAATAGGATTTTTTATGTAGTTCTGAAGATTGTCATATGACCCATCACAAGAGAATTTCACATTTATTTTATCTTGGTATCTCAGTTCAAACTTTTGATCATAGAAGTACATTGAACTGATTTAGGGACTAGTAAACAATAACTTTTATACTTCTTTTCCCCATCATATCTAAAATTACATACCTTATTATATGTTCAGAGTTGTAAACGCATGTAGTAAAATACTGACTCAAAATGTGGTATAGAATATATGTCCAAATGATAGCATCCTCCTGAAAGTAGCCACCTTAGGAATTTTTAAGGTCAAGGCATCATTGTTCACATTATTTTATAGCCTCATTTTTTAAACTACTTTAAACCTTTAGCACAGTCTTTTGAATATCCTCAACAGTGGCCAATCTCTAAGGAAGTGAGTATGACTTTGGAAACACCAAAATGTCACTGGGAACTAAGTCTGATACATGATATTGATGATCAAATTGGGCTGTACTGGGTCAAAATAGTATGTCTATAAAATGGTGGGCCTAGTTTCCTTATTTAAATGACCTGGCTTTGAAAATGATTCCAAGAGTAATTGTAAGGGATTTTTTTCACAATGACAATGCCATTGCAATATGCCCACATTTCATAGAGATGACTATTGAGAAGCAAACAATACAATCAGCCTTCTTTGCTTGCAAAAGACTCCTGCCATGAGGCTGTACAGCAGCTGGTATTGATGGGGATGAGAGACACTCCCCAGTTTTCTCCTTCTGTGTGACTCTTGTCACATCAAGCCTTCTACTTATCCTGATCCTGTGCAGAATAATCTCAACCAAATCTTGATATCTCTGGGTAACTTATATCTTAGTTTACCATGAGCTCTCTGCCTCCTAGGCCATATCCTTCCTCCTAATTTGTTTTACAAGAGGGAGGTGGTCCTTTGGGAATCCTCCAGACTGCTCAGAAAAGGAGCATGTGTACATTTCTAAGGCAGCACTTGGGGAACTGTCACTGTTGTTGGCTTTGTGCAGCTACCACTGTCCCAGGCATATGCATTGCAGTGACCCAGCTAGTTAAAGCTAGCTTATTGTATAGCCTTGCCGAACCTCTCCCACTGCCTTATCAGTTTGAGCATGAGGGAGTTTGGTTTCCAAGCCTATTAGCACTTCTACAGAGACTGAATTAATTCAGGTAGGAAGTGAAATTTTGCTATACCAAACTGTGGTCCCATGATGCCAAGCTCCACTGACAATGAAGAGCAGGCCCCCAGGTTCTCTTCTGAATGACTATCATGTTTGTGACACCCTGAGCACAGTGCCTGGCTCTCAGGTAAATCCTCAAAAAACAGGAGCTGCTGTTACTGTGATGATACTCAGCTATAAAATTAAGATGTTGAGTTGTCCTTCTGCCACACTGTTCTGGGTATTTCTTTTAACAGCTCAATTAGTCAGGCAACTGTTATTTCCCTTTAGAGAAGCCTCCTTGCCTTGCCTGGGACAGGCATGCTCATTCAGAGGAATCTGACCTTCGTACAGGTCCCGCAGAGCCCACGGCCTCCTTCCCAGCTAGCCGTGAAGGGGATTCCTGGTGGCTGTCCACCAGCCTGCTGAGGCACTGCTCTTTAGCAGGGAAAGGGTATGTATCCCATCCCATAGTTCCTCGAGTGTCTTTTGATCTGCAGGGGGTTGATTTAGTACCAGGAAGCCACACACATCTCTTCTAGAACACTGTTTATCTACTGTTTTCTGATCTTGGACCTTTGATCTGCTAACTACAAAAGCAGCTTTTCCTCAGAGTCACATTATCCATATTAGAAAGCAAAGGAGAGGAAAAGAGAAATAAGGTATTGAAGAGGCCTCTGTTCCTATAATACTCATTTCCTTTTCTTTGTTTCCAGACTTATTTCTATTACATGTCACAGTCACATGATTTACATATGTATTCAACTCATTTTTTCTTTTCTTTTAATGATACTTTTATAAATCCTAAATCCCCTTCTTTGACTGAGGTAAAGAGATGTCCATTTCTCAGTCTTGGTGGACTTTTTCTTTCCTTTTAATAAGTAAACCAAATGGGACTTTTACGTACAACCCTGGATCCTCCTCAGTGCTAAGCAGTGAGCTCACTGCCCACCAACCCTGTAGGACGCATGTCGTCTTCCCCAGAGTATAGAATGGAGAACCAAGGCACTTAGTTAGGACTGTTTCAGCTGATCGCCACAAATGCTAGACATTTCTGCCTCTGCTTTGGTTTATTTCATATCTTTGGAAAATGCTGTTCCTTGAATGTGTCTAATCATGGGTTTGTACTGTCAGAGCAGTGTTTCCACTGAGTCGTGATGCCTTGCCAAGGGGATATAGATCCCCAAAGATGCTTTTCTTCTTTACATTTGAAGAATGAATTAGGCTTAGAACAGTCACAGATATCGTGACTGTTATGTATATTCTGATGCATCTTGGGAATTTAACTTCCCCAGCATGCACCTTCTGACCTATTCAGGTCACACTCCTTGCTGTGTGGAAATACACTGTGCTCCCTGCTGTTTCTTTGCCCTGACTCCTGTTTTTCCTCGCACCTGCATTGTTCATTTTCCCTCTGTCTCTCCACATGCCTTCTCGTCCTTTCCTATATATACACTGTTCTTCCACCGGAACTGCTCTTCCTGCCATCCTGAGTTGCTCTCCCCGAAATCTGTCTCAGGTGTCTGTGGTTCAGGTAACATACACTCATTAAATTTGTGTAAGAACATGAGGGACTTTTGTGGAATGACATATGGACAGAAAAAACATGGGTCTTAAAGTACCTTAAAGGAATTTGGGGCAGCAACAGCCAGTAGGCTTTAGAAGCAGATGGAGTCAGGACCTGGGGAGACATTGGAACCAAAGCAATTAATTTCTCCATCTCTCTTTATGTGCTACATGCTTGCTTGCTCTGAGTCTGTATCAGGGTTTCTGAATCTTGTCATGACTGACATTCTGGGCCAGATAATACTTTTCTTTTCAGGACTGTCTGAGGTGCCATAGGATGATTAGCATCACCCCCGACCTCTGCCCACTAGATGCCAAAGAAAATACATCCTGACTGTGACAACAGAACACATCCCTAGATGTGGCCAGATGTCCCTGGGTGGGGGGGTGGGGAGGCACACTTGCCCTGGCCGAGAACACTGGCCTGCAGGGAACCGCTCCCTTGCTCTCCTGGGCCTCATTCCTCTGTGCACACGCATGGCAGAAAATGTGGCCCCAACCCTAACTCACAGCACCTCCCGGCTCTAGCCTGACTCGATTGCTCTGTTTCCCAATCCACACTTCCAAAGATGTAGAATCTCAGGGATTGACTCATCTTTGGATTGGTTCCTTATGATCAGATCCAATTAGCTGGGCTGGGGAATTGCAGATCCTGAGGCCCTAATGTGGCTGCTGGTTCCTACCCCAGGGCCTGCCCTTCAGTCGTATTTTGGAGCAGACTTCCCTTGTAGCTGAGTTTGTATTCGGTGAAGCATCCAATTATTTCCAATCTTAAGTGGAAAAAAATTTGAAAACTATTTTATGAAACCATTGCCTTCTAAAACATGGAACATTGAACAGTGTTGGGCAAAGATGAGACCTATGTAACTTGTGGAGATGGTACAGGCAGTGATTAAGAACACACTCTTTGGAGCCAGACCAGGTTCACTTTCAGCTGTGCAGTATGCTAGCTGTGGCTTGGACAGTCTGTTTGATCTCTCTGCCTCAGTTTCCTCATCTAGAGAATGACAGTAATAATAAAAATAATTGTGACAGCAACAATAATAGTTAATTGCTTATATAACACTTATCACACATGCCAGGTATTATTCTAAGTGTGTTAGTTAAATTCACTTGCTAATTTTCACAACTTTGAGTTGAAACCTTTTTCAGAAGTCCTTGGGACCAGGTATTTTTGTTATGGGATGTAGAGCATATATTTGTAAGCCCCCTGCAGGTCTCGGGGAGCACACTGTAAACAACCAACCGCTAACCATTCTGCAATAAAACATAAGAATATTCCACTAAGAGAAATTAATAACAACTGTAAGTATTTAGGTCTTGCCACAGAATGAGCACACTACCAATATATGGAAAAAATTTGTTTTTTCAGAGCTTTTTGGAATTGTACATTTATCTCCATCTTATAGATGAGAAAACTGAGGTTCAGTGAGACTTAGGAACTTGACCAAGGTTATAGAAGCTGAGATTTGGACTCAGGCAAAAGACTGTCTGGTGCTGAAGGACTGTCTCCTGACCATGGATTATAATCCATCACTACTGCAAGCAGTAAATGAATTCACATGTGTAAAAAATCACTAAGAGCAGGGCACAGCACATAGTGAATGCTGCTTACACATTATTTATGATGGTGATTATTCTTCACTTTAAGGGGTCACTGAGATTGATTATCGTAATGGGCGACAGTGCAATAGTGCATTCAGAGTCCATGAAAGCAGGGCTTCCCAACCTCTCTCATGGAGACAGACCTCAAAAATCATCTTCCTCAGTCACTTTGGGCTAAACAGTTTGACTGTTCCTGGCCTGGGCTCTGCCCACCTGCCCTGTGAGGTGAGGATCCTGTTACGGCCTAAATGTTTGTGTCGCTCCCAGATTCGTGTATTGCAGCCCAAACCTCGGGTGTAGCTGTAAGCCGTTTGGAAATGTAACTTCTAAGGAAATAATTATGGTTAAATGAAGTCATAACCAGGCCCTGCTCTGGTAGGATTAGCATCTTAGAAAAAGAGATTTCAGAGAGCCTCCCCCCATCTCTAGCCCAGTACCCCCTACCACCCACACATACACACACACACACACACACACACACACAATGCACACACACCCTGCCTCCTGCCTGCACATGCTAAGGAAAGGCCATGCGATGGCATAGCAAGAATGTAGCCAACTACAAGCCAGGAGGAAATCTCCCCCTGAAATTAAATTTGTCAGCACCTTGATCATGGACTTTTAGCTTCCAGAATGGTGAGAAATAAATGTCTATTGTTTAAGTTACCCAGTTGGTGGCATTTTGTTATGTAATGAGTGACCGATACATGCCCACGTCACACCTTAGCCCTTGTTCAGCAGTTGGGAGACTGAATTAAGCTGTGTTGATATGTTGCCCTCTACACAAAATGACCTCAAGCTGTTGAATTTTCTGGGTCTTTTTTTGTCTTTTTCTCCTTTCTTTTTCTCTTGGTTCACTCTACTGTTATCAGACTCTTAATAGTGATCTCGCACTTGGCCACAGATTTGTCTGTGATAGCTCTTTCCCCAGCACTATGGCTACAGCTTATCGCTGGTGGGCTTGGAACCCATAAAGTCAAGCTTGCTAGTATAGAATACGCGATCAAAGAACACTGGCCTTTGGAATGTAGACTTTGGCCATTTATCAGCCTTTATTTTTTTGCTGTGTTCTTCATTGGTTGTGTTTTTGAAAAATGAGAAACCAATAAATTGGATTTGTGTTATTTGACTCTCTTCTAAGGAGCACAGGTTTAAGGCAGGGATGAGTAAGTACAGACAAAAACACACTTTTCAATCATATAGATGGTTAATTATTTTGTAGTAATCAAAATGTTCATTTTCTCTGTTCAGACTATTCTCATTCAAAGATTCTAAAACTACTCAGTTTAACTCAAGCCTTTTTTCACTTTTTTTGTGAAAATATTAAGTAACTCTTTCTCTTAGCCCCAGTAAAGACAATTTTTTCATTGTCAACATTCTCCCAAGCAGTTTCTCAAAGAGAATGATATCCTCGTGTGAGCCTGAAATGCCATGAGAAAGAACATTGCATTCTCATTTTGTCCAGTACAATTGTCCTAAAGTGGACTTTTTCATTCCCTATTATTTACTCATCAAATATTGCATCACTTTGTAAGAAGAAAACAGTTTTGAAAATTATAGTGAAAGACCATGACAGACAAAATTTATTTTATACACATACAACATGCATTCACATATATGAAAAACCCTAAACTCTGTCAATTGGATTGTTTCCTTAAATACCCTTAAAATATGGTCATAAAGTTTCTCTTTGCACAAACAGATTGCTTGTTTTTAGCCTGTTGGAAAGAAAATAAGTGAGAGCTAACCTTTAATCAATCTAGAGAGAATAGTCCCAAAGCAAAGTCTCCCAAGTATTGCTGGGAGGACAAAATCTTGACAAATTTTAATAAGCAACTTTAACATTTAAACATTTTAATAAATATTGACCCATTATAATAAAGAGAGCAAACATAAATAAGATAAATATATAAAATGGCACATGTCAGCTCTGTCAAATATATAAAAAATACATACATATATTGATGCTAAATGGGAAAAAATAACACAGCCAGGACACACTTTTTTACAATTATGGAAAAGTGGTTTTATTACTTTATATAAGAAGAGTGTGAGTATTCCAAGAAGTTCAGAAACCACAGGGAGAAATCATTCATACTCTTAACTTTCCTCACACAACCATTTCCCATTTTTGTGTGTTCCTTTCTCACTTTGTGTATGCATTTCCTATAGTTGTATGCACATTTCATTTTCTAATTACGAGTTAGCCCAACATAAGCATGTTTGGTGCCATGACAGTCCTCATAATTATCATTTATAAAGAATTTATAATATGTTTAGTACACATGGTGTGGGAGATCACGGGGAGGACAGTGTAGCACAGAGAAGGCACATAGTGGATCTGTGGCTTCTTACTACACTGATGGACAGTGACTGCATTGGGGTATGGGTGGGGACTTGATCATATGGGTGAATATAGTAACACATTGTTTTTTCATGTGAAACCTTCATAAGAGTGTATATCAATAATACCTTAATAAAAATTTTATATTAAAAAAAAGAATTTATAGTAAACCATGGATTGGATGTGCCATTTGTGTACAATTTAGGAAAATTCATTAAAAAGGAAGAGAATATGGACACAGGTATTCAGTATAAAATAATTGCCTGTGAGGAATTTCAGTGTGCAATTTGAAAGAAAGACCGAACTAAAACTGCAAAGAAGTGGAAATTAGCTTAAATGTTCATAGAGGGCAGCATTTCTTAGTTTTATTGTTTTCCCAGTCATTTCTCTTCACCATTCGCGCCTATTTAATTATTTAACTCTCCTCTATTGTGTCTATATCACAAAGGAAAATTGACACAGAAAGAGGAAGTTGCTGGGTCTCTCCTTGATTTTTTTTCTTTTAATACTCTTATGAAATATGGATGCTTTCAGCTATGATTAAGATATTTATTTACTAATAATTTTCTGATTGTGTCACTATTTGGGCTAGTGACTGGTATAGGTTTAACTTACGTGAGCATTTTTTGAGTGCCTACTGTTTGTTGTATAGCTATCAGAGTGTACAATCACTTGACTGGAAAACTTGAAAACGATGAAGATGAGAAGTGTACCTGCTGGTGTTACAGGGAAGGAGACGAGTATCGGCTCACATGTGAATATTTTAATAGGTGTCAGGTGCTTTTACCTGTGATTTGCCCCTTAATCCTTATGAAAGCCCTATTAAAGAGGAACCGCTAACTCCAGTGCACATAGCAGGAGACAGGTTCGGAAAGCTAAGTTGCATGTCAAGGTCATACAGCTAGTAACTCTGAGTTGGTTTTCAGAACAAGATATGCCTGCCCCCATGCCAAGTGCACTGTTCTTTGTGCTTAAAAATGTAGTGCAACATTCGTGTTTGTAGCACAGTTTTAGAGGCCTCCAAGAGCAGTAGTATGACTGAGAAGGGAACCCCTGGAATTCTTTAGAGACGACTTTCCTGTCAGAGGAATGTGGGTTTCTTTTTAAAAACTTTTTCTGAGCCATGTTATGTTACTATTTATAGCTGCATCATGGCCTAAGGGCCTCTATAAGCCTTCTTCTCAGAGAAATGCTCTTTCAGAACATTTTTTACACTCAGCCTCAGAACACATGTACATGCCTCTATGTGAAGTCGTCGGAGAGCAAAGTTGCAGTTTCTGAAGCTCTGCTTGATGTGACTGTTATTCTCCCACACTATCTTGGTATAAAAATCAGTGCAATCATAGTCTATTGAAATTGTAAATGCTTTGTCCCTTTCCTCAGGCTCACGAGCCAGCCTGTAACAGTAGCAGCCATAGCTATAACCTTTCTCTGAAGGCTTGCTGTTGGCAGAGCCTGTGTTTTGTGACATAACATAGATTACCTCATCTCCTTTTCACAACTGTGTGAGGTAGAGATTGGGATTTGGAAGGATCAATTAAAAACAGTCATCTTCAACTTAAATTCAAACGACTTTGGAAGTGAAACAGGTATCTAACAAATGAAGATCAAAATGCCATCTTAGGTGCTAATAATACTGATAATTAGGGAATGAGGCTTAGAACTACCAGCTACGTAGGATTGCAATTCTTTCTCCATAAAAAGACATCTACTTGGTCGCAGTCCCTGGGGTCCCCAAACAACCACAGGCCTTTCTGCAAGGGCGCCTGCCCAATTTCACTTACAGCTTGAGTGCTCACTGCTAGGACGCAGATCCGAAGGGAAAAAAGGGAGGAAAATAAGGGCCTAGCTGAGCACATGCACTTGCAACTGTTCCTCCCAAACCACGAATCAGGTAATTAACTCTCCTCCTATGGAGAAAAGTAAGTGAGGAGGTAGAGCAAAGCCATCTACTGGAGCTCCTGCCATGTGCAATCAATGGAGAGGAGGTCTTTGTCCCCAGCTGTAGGTGCTCTACATGGATCTGCCCTACAGATGAGGAAACTGAAGCACTGAGACACCAAGTAAGGGCTCACAATTAGTAAGGGGCAGAGACGTCTCCATGAGGTCACTCCATAAGTGCTAGTGTCAAGATTGAACCAGGTGGGCTGGGACAGGCTCTGACTTAGTTCAGGTATAAGAAATGGAGAATTTAAAAGGGAGGGCAGATTATGAAAGGGAGATAAGGAGAACTGGTAAGAGTTGGACTCACTTGTTCTGAGAGGTGGGAGTTGTCCAAAGGACTCAAAGCATTCTGGCACGTTTAAATGGAAATGATGAAAGCATTTAAAAAAACGGTTTCCAAAAAAAATTGTTTCCAGGTACGAATAGCCAGTGCTCTTTTGGACATGTGAGCTTGAGGCACCCTGTAGGCTATTGGGAGTTTGAGTCTGTAGCTTGGGAGGCAGACCGGCCGCAGAGATGGCAGATTTGGGAGTTGTCCATTTAAAGGTACTCACTGGCTGAAACTGAAGGAGCCCCGACGTATGAGCAGCAAAAAGGAGGACAGTTTCACAGCTGAGTTTTGTATTTGAAATATGCCAAACAATTTGAGTAGATAACCTTTAGCTACTCGATCTGGTTTAAAGGCAAGGCCCAGCACTGGCTCAGGATTTGACCTCATCTTGTAACCATAGCCCTAGTGCACTACAGGGCAAGCTTACCAGTTATGCA
Organism: Manis javanica; assembly: GCF_040802235.1. Taxonomy (NCBI): domain Eukaryota; kingdom Metazoa; phylum Chordata; class Mammalia; order Pholidota; family Manidae; genus Manis; species Manis javanica. The sequence continues at coordinate 37,026,151 of NC_133162.1, forward strand.
GGCGTGGAGGGCAGTTTCCATTTGCCCCTCCACACTCACTGTCCATTCCATTTCCCCGTTCTCTGTCCTGGGAAGCTGGTGTGCGTGGGCTGCATTACGTCGGTTCATCCAGTGACAGAACTTGGAAGGCAAGGCGGGTGTGACATTGGTATCTTTATTTCCTCAGCTCTTTTACCGTCTGCTCATTGTGGATTGTCTGCTTTCCTTTACCCAAGATTTTCTACAATGACTCTGTAGGTTCCAGTAGAAGGTTCCAGTAACTGCTATCTTCCTTTGCCCCTCAGACCTAGAGGTGGTAACGACTTCCAACTGGTATTAGCCACAGGGGACTCTACTGACCTTTGTTAGACTTTATGAACACTGCTAACAGCTTTATAAATAATGTCTTTGTTGAAGTTGCCCCAATTTCCCAGTTCCTACTGGGAATTTGAATAAATAATATACCTGGTAAGCCAGGAGGAATTTATGTTCTCCAAGGCATTAGCCCCACCCTTAATCAACAGAGAGGGTCTTCTAAATCTGGATGCCTCAGACCTGGGAGCAGAGGACAGACTTGGTACAGGGCGTGCAAATCCACATGAATGTGCAACGCTGTCATTGGGCATAACATCTTACCCTGTGATCAGGATTTTTCAAATGTTTTTGAGTGCCTTCTGAACATAAAATAAAATATATTTGAAAATACCATGAAATTCCTTTTAACTGTTGTCCTTATATATTTTCTTAATGAACAGATAACTTATATTAAAAATGTAACTATTGCCATGTTTGGCTAGGGAAATATTTAAAAATGTGTAGTGCATACTTAGATGCAAAAAAGTGGGGAACTACTTCCAAGCCCTTTGTTGTTTCATTGGGTCCAAAACTAGAAGGAGGTGGAATGAAGTGGTTCAGTTCTAATCATTTCCATCAGGAGGGAGACAAAGATGACCCCCTATATTTTGAAAGAATTTTTGTAAAATCATTTCTAACTCTTTCATTTCCAGGAAGTAATTCGGGTCCCTCAGTCTTAGACTACAGAGTACACCGCATTCTCAGGCGTGGCAACACCTTGTCCTTTGTGTGACCTGCTGTGGTTCAAGCAGTGAACAGAGTCTGCAGAGCACGAAAATAAACATCTCTAAGGGCCTGTGGAATTTGATGGCCTCTGCAGTGTGGGGCAGACAGTGGGCTGAGTGCCAGGCTCTGTAGGTGAACCCTACAGCAGTCCATGTTCAGTTTTAACCATTCTGCAAAAGCAAGAAGGGATGACCAACCTGGATGCGAGATAATAGAAAATTTATCTCTTGATCTCTTTCCCCCAGTTTCTGGTGCAGAGCTCCTAAAGCCTTTGTAGATTCCTATGTAAGAGAACACTAGGAACATCTTTCATTCTAATGAGGTAACTCTGGTTAGGCTTCTGGGTGGCTCCTGGCTGGGGACTGGTCACCAAAAACACCAAGCCATGATTAGAAGGTTGGAATTTTCAGGCTTCTCCTCATCCTCCAGAGTGGGTAGAGGGACTGGGAATGGAGTTAATAATTGATGATATCTATGTGAGGAAGCCACCATAAAATCCCAGCTGGGTTCTGAGAGCTTCTGGGTCACGTGGAAGTGGGGGGAAAGTGGCTGGCCCAGAAAGGGCATGGAGACCTTGCACCCCTTCCTTTATATCTTGCCCTGTGCATCTCTTCCATCCAATGTGCATCTGTACCCTTTATCATATCCTAATAACAAACTGGTAGGCGTGAGTGAGCATCTCCCTGAGTCTAGGAGCCACTGTAGCAAATCAACTAAACCCAAGAGAGGGTCGCTAGAACCTCTGACAATCTGCGCTTGTCACTGGCATCTGCAGGCAGGAGGAAGTCCGTGGGACTGATGGAACCTGTGGGGTCTGACACTACCTCCAGGTAGATATTGTTGGAATTGAGTTGAATCCTTGGATACCGGCTGGTGTCTGAGAATGGCTTGCTGGTGTGGGGAAACACGCCTACACGGCTGGTGACCAGAAGTGTCAGAAGGGAAGTGTCTTGGGTGAGTAATGAAGGAGACCCAGGAGAGAAATACACAGTAAGGAAGAACTCTGTTTTTCCTACTCAGGAAGGAAAAAAAATATGAGTTTTTTCATTACATAGGTAGGAAGTGAAGTTCTGTTTCCAGGTTTGGCCTGTTCTGGGGTCAGGGCCTGGCCAGCCCTGGTGTACTCCGTGAAATTTGTTCACACAGGATTCTGGGAAGGCTGGTTAATCTGTTTTGACAGTGGCTAAAAAGAACAAAGAGAGGGTGGGTAATTGCTTGTTTCCATTCCTCAAGCTCTCTGCATTCCCTCCCCATGTGATCTGAGAAAGGGAGATGTCCATTAACTACCTACTTATTGAATGCCTGCTGTTCTTCTGGCTCTGTCCCAGGCCCTGAAGCAGCCAGGTGCCCTGCTCTTCAGGGGGAGCTGACACACGCTGAGCGCAGACCTGCCTGCATTCTCTTTCAAACGCCAGCGCTCCACCACATCCCTCTGTGTCTTGAAGGGTTAACTTCTAGCCAGCTGAAATATCTGACTCACTGCCCTTCCCATTTTAACAGCAAGGAGGGTAGCAGCGATTACAGAGTGTGGAAACTGTTATGGATGGGCAGGAAGCACTGTTCTGCAGAAAAAGGCTCTCTTGTCAACTAACAAAAAGGCTCTGTGAAATGCATCCCAAACCCTAAGGTTGTCTGCAGCCAAGAAGCCTTTCATAGAACATATTCTGACCTAATAATTCCATATGCTGTGAGTATGCAAAGTTAGAATTAAAGTATTCTTCAAGGCCACTGAGGTAGATGCAAAAATTTATTCACTGAACCACACAACTGTGGAGCAACCAGCTTTATATTGGGCATTGTGCCGGGCATTGGGATATTTGACTGCATATTATATATTTTGTCAGAGAAAACTACAGCTCAGGCCTATGACCTTTATCACATGTACTTCCAAACAAGAGAGAAAAGAACTCTATTACTGCAGAAAATGGTGATTGGAGGCAAGCTTATGGTTATGAACTGCACTGTCAACAAACTGTTAAACTCAAGAGTAAGCATTTTTCTGATGCTGCCTAGAATCAGTGGCTCTTTGGATTAGGAGCTGACTGGGTATGAAAGAAGCTTGCTTTCTAGGCTCTGCCTCTTATGTGAATTACAAGCCGTTACCTTTCTCTCCCTTCTGTAGACCAAATACCATATAAATCACTGCTATTTATTCTAGGTCTTGGGTAAAGTATTCCTATCCCCGAGGCTCACACAACAATGTAAAAATGTTGGCTGCTTCATTAACAAAGGTCAGCATTTCATTTTAGTGCCCAAAGGTCCCTGACTGACACCTAAAACTCTCTGGTTCAAGTCAGTAACTACTACACTGTTACCAGGGCTTATTTGTGGACTAAGCAAAGAGAAGCAGAAAGAAAAAAAAGAAAAGTGGATCACTAGGCTTTCTCCACCTAAGAACAAATTTTTTTTTCATAGTGCATGTGTAATGTCACCAAAGAACAAAAATAAATAGATTCATATGCATTGGAAGGCATCCCTCAGACCCAGAGACTCCAAGTGGAATGAACAGTTGGGTCCTTGGGCCAGCCACTGTAAAAACCCAAGAGAGGAGCTTCTTTAACTTCCTTCCCGCATTCAGTCCTTTTTGGAGCTTTTGTTTGCCCCAGGATAGAAGTCTGTAAGACTACCAGCTGGAATGCTTTGCTCTACTGCAGAAAAGCATTGGAATTCTCTCATGGCATACTTCGAACATTGCCCTTCAATGCACATGGTGTCCTCTGTGATTCCTAGTCATAGGCCAGGATGTTAAACAGGGCCTTGAGTCCTGTGTTGGGGTAGAATCAGATATATTTAATCCTTGGTAATGGGGAGTAATAAAATATCAAGTGACTGGAAAGCAAGACATCTTTCTTTCCCATAAGAGGCTTACATTTAAGCACAACATTTTGCAAATAGATGCCAGGCGCCTTTTCTACAACGTGACACTGAGCCTAACAGTGATGGCTTCTACCATAACAGAGCTTAGAGGCCAGGGGAAAGCAACAGGATGCAGTGATTAAGACACAAGCTTTTGAAGTCAGGCTGAAGTTGAATCTTGGATAGGTAGAGCATTCCTTAACCCTGTCTGTACAGTGGAAATTATAATACCTCCTTCACAGGGTTGGAATAAGGATAAAATGAGATAACATATGTATAGCTGTGAATTCAGAGCCTGGTGGATTAAATGCCCCCCAAATAGTAACTGTTGTTATTATCACTATTTTGTGGCTTACTCTCTGGCCCAGGAAATGAAGACTTGAGCCCTAAGTACTGGCAGGTACCTCTGGACAGTATGCTTGGCTCCTGGGTGTGCATCATTTAGAGGGAAGCTGGTTGGGCTAAATACTCTTCATCTTGTAGTGGTAATGGCTGGTTTTCTTGCTTTATGTCTGAAGTTTAGACCTCTCTGGTGAAGGTGGAAGTGCTTTTGTGTTTCTTTTAGTTTGAATTGCCATTTTAAAACTAGTGATGGTTATGTATGTTCTTAATTTATTTCTAATGACTTGATGGGGTTTTTTCTGGCAAAGGCAAAACTTGTTTCATTCATTTATTAGACACTGATAGAACTCTTACTCTGTACCAGGCATCGTGTGTGTGTGTTTATTGGGGTGTAGGGGTGGTGGGGAAAGTAAGAGAAAGATACAAGGATGACTGAAGGGAGTTTCTGTTCTATGGAGCTTATAGTCTAATGGTAGAGAGACAAAGAGAAATAGATAACAGCAGTGTATTTGATAAGGGCCAGGAGAGCCATGTATGGACATCTCTAAGACTCTATAAAAGGGAGAAATGACTTTGAGGGATGGGGTGGGGTGAAGACAGCTGCAGTAGAAAATGATACATGTCAGATATGGAAGAGGAAGGAAGGAATTTGAAGGTAAAGGAAACAAAGATAGTAAAGCTTGACTTTTTCACTGAGTCGCAAGAAATTTATGGCATCAAGGAAAAGGTGGGAGTCATATGTATGGACTGGAAGTGAGGCAGTTTGGCTAAGGACATGGTCATTTACATGGACTGAACACGGAGCCAGACAGTCATGAGCCAAACAGATTGTGGTTGAGAACATTGAGATTCCATTACCAGAAATGGTATTCTGCGTTTCCCTCTTGTTTCTAGAGAGACAGGGGTGAGCATGTAGATGAAAGAGCTTCAGATGGGACACTCTAAGGACTGCAAATGGTGTATCCTGAAGGAGTTCCTCCCCACTACAGAGGCGACAGTAGAGTCCACCTGGACATCTTCTCCAGTGAGTTGTGTTAGAGTTGAGACTTATTCGAATAACACAGATGTGAAAAAATACTACAGCTTCTTTGCTGCTAGAATAAATCTAAACCTCTTTGCAAGCCTCTAAGAAGGCAACAGTGGGGAGTTCATTTTGCTTTTCTGTCCTGTTTAAGAAACCTTTGCCTTTCCCCAAAGTATGAAGATTTTCTCCTACGTTTTCTTTGAGAAGTTTTATAGATGTTGTTTTTGTGTTTAGATCATTATCCATTTTAAGTTAGGTTTTGTATAGGGTGTAAAGTAAGACTTGAGATCCATTTTTTTCCATATGAATAAATGTGTACATTAGACTCTTTATTCCACTGGTCTAATATGCCAATATCACATTACCTTGAATACCTCGGTTGTAGAGTAAGTCTTGAAATCAGTTAGTGCAACTTCAAGTTTCATTCTTCTTCCTTTTAAAAATTATTTTGGGTTTTCTAGGTTCTTTGCCTTTCCATAAGAATTTTAGAATCAGTTTGTCAATTTTTATTTTAAAAAACTGGAATTTTGATTGGGATTTTATTGACACTATCTATCAACTTGGGTAGATATGATATCTTCCATGTTTTCCATAGAATGGATATGGTATCTCTCTCTTTTTTAGGCATTTATAAATTTCTCTTACCACTGTTTTATAGTTTTAATGTACAAATATTGCAAATAATGTATTAAATTTCTTCCTAGTGATTTCATGTTTTTTGATGCTACTGTAATGTAGCATTATAAAATTTCAGTTTTTGATTGTCCATCACTAACTTATAGGAATATGAATGACTATATGGGAAAAATAATAAATTCCAGTTTATTAATACATTCTGCCCTTCAAAATACACCATTCAGTAGCAATGGGTAAGTCAGAGTGGGAGAAAATATTTGTAATACAAATATCTACAAAGGACTTGTATCTACAACATACTAATAATTCTTGTATCTCAATAATAAGACAAACAACCCAATTAAAAGTGGGCATGCTATTGGAATACACTTCACAAAAGAGATACATGCATAGTTAATAATTACATGTGAAAAATATAACACCTTAGTCAGCAGGGAAAAGGGCAAGTTAAAACTACAGTGAGAATAATCCCTTACACACAGAGGCAACTTCAAATCTAATATGTTACTAGTAATAATGTATAGTCATCTTGAAAAACTGTTTAGCAGTTTCTTCTAAAGTTAAATATAAACTTATAATATGATGCAGCAATTTCATTCCTAGGTATTTACTTGAGAGAATGAAAACACATGTCCACAGAACGACTTGTACATAGATATTCACAGAAGCTTTTTTCACAATAGTCTAAATCTGGAAACAACCCTAATGTCCATCAACAGATGAATTCATAAATAAATGGTAATATACCTATAACATAGAATACTATTTAGCAGTAAAAAGGAATCAACTACAGATACACACAACAACCTGGATGAATTTCAAAACATTATCATGGGTGAAAGAGGCCAGAAGCAAAATAGTCCATATTGTGTGATTCCATTTTTATGGAATTCTTGGCTAACACAATAATCATATTGGCAGAAAGCAAATCAGGGGTGGAGTGGTGCTGAGGTTGATAGAGACTGACTACAGAGGAGCATGAGAGAATGTTCGGCTAATGAAAGTGTTCTATATCTTGATTGTGGTGGTTGTTGTTACCCGAGTGTATACATTTGTCAGAAGTCATTGAAACGCAGGCCTAAAATTGGTATGTTTCATTGTATATAAAGTATATATGTCAACCTAAAAAAGTTTCTAGCAGCCTTTGCAAGTTTAAAGTCCTCTTTCATCTTAGCTCAGTCTTTTTCAGACCAATATTCAACCAAATCCAGGGTTAATCTCCTTACAGCGGTTGTCTCTCTCCCCTGTTGTGTTTATCCCTCTCTCTCCTTTATGCCTGGTGGCTTAGGGGAGAGCTCAAGTGTCCTCCCATAATAGAAGAGGAGGTGGTTGGCAGGCAGGTCCCTGAGTTCTCATTACCCTAAGCAAAGGTTTGGCCCCTGGGCATTCTGTTGGGGAAACTTATCTTGCTGGCCTCTACATACTGGCTTCTGTGCTCAGTGTCTACCAGGTTGACGTGTCTGCGGCTGGTGGAATGTAAAGTCTGTACTCTTCACGGCCAGGATATGGGGATGCCCTGCCTTTCTTGTTACAGCTCTTCTTGAGGATCACCATGATTTCCATTTGGCTCAAGTTATTTGCCGTGGAATCCCTTTTCCCTTTGCCACAGCCCTGCCTCTTATCTCCTAGATGTCTTCCGTGTCTCTGTTGAGAGCATGGGAGAGAATCTGGATCACTCACACTCCTCTGTCACATGGCAGGTAAGCAACAGTCAGGGGACACTACCTTTGGCTTTCTCTCTGCCCAGACCCCTCATAGGCCAAGGGCACCCAGTGAAGTGTGTCTTCCCACAGTTACCCATGGGACACAGCGCACAGGCCTCCTTACTGCAGCTTCCCCTCAACTGCTCTTCACTGTACCACACACCTGCCCCTGGTCAGGACTCAAGGGAATGGGAAATGTGGTCCCTGAGAAAGCTGGATGGCTCGTCACTCTTCCTTTTAAAAAACCTTTCCCCTTCCTCTCTGGGTAGCTTCTACTTTCCTTTGCTGTGTGGTAGGAACTTCCCCCACAACACAATCCTATGATTCCTTATTTATGGGTGGATTTATTTTGGACGGGACCTATCTTCTTGTTCCGTACAGCAATAAACTTCTTAGCTTAGCCTTAATGATAGAAGCAGGCCATTGAAAGAAAATAACATAACAAAAAAGGGCAATAAATACATCAGGAGATATTTCAAAAATATTAGCTGTAGTGTAGGAATATTTTAGAAATGCCTGAAAGGAGAGAGACTGGCAAATTTCATGATTCTTAACTAATAACGAGGAAGAATTGCTTCCTCCCTCAAAGAGATATTAAGTAATGAAGAGTAGAATTAATCAGAGTTTACTAAGAGAGTGCCTAGTCTACCAGGTAATGTACATACTGGGGAAGAGATACTTAATAGTCAGTTACCTAGTTTACAGAACAAACATCAGCACTTCAACTCCCTGGATTTATAGATTAGGAAATAGTGGTAGGGAGGAAGTGATTTGCACGGGGTCATACAATTAAATAGTGTCACTTGGACTCAGTGGTCTTGATTCCCACTCCTGATATCTCTACCACACACCTTTATCTCTTTTGTGGCTGCAAATCAATTTAGAAAGTAAGGGTATTGCTAAAGGCTGGGAATAGAAGGGATGAAGGAAGGAAAGAGCAATGGAAAGACAATGCTGGGACCCTACCAAACAAGTGGTTCTGGGACCACTGCTGCCTTCCCTCCAGCTGTGTACTGCCTGTAAGAGATGTGTGGGTTTTCTATTGATAGAATGCTTTACTTTACTTAAGAGTGACACAAAAGATCTGGCCCACAAATGGAGTGCTTTACTGGAAGGTGATTGATTGTTAACAAGAAATCTTTGCAAATGATTAGATTTTTGAAAGCAAGGAGGATAAAGTGAAATTGAGAATACACCCCAGTTTGTGCTGTTAAGGAGTAATCTTTGAGGAACACCATCATATAGAGCCTCTTTTGTTCCAAAATTTTGTTAAGGCCAGAAGTGAGATGCAGAATACAATTATAGTTTAGTGGTTGGATATCAAAATAAAATAAATTGGAGGCTGAATAGCAAAATGAAAAATTGCATGATGGTAACATGCTTCCTTTACTTATAGTTTTAGGTATCCTATTAACTCAATAAAAGACTTTTTCATTATATTTACCTAATATCAGGAAGGTTAATTATTTACAAGAATGCTCAGGTTAATATTCTAGGGGAACTGCAGCATGATCCAAAGTTTCTAGGAAACCAGGTTAGCCTTGTTGAACCTGTGCACTTCTTCCAAACAAATCTTTTAAACGAGCTATTTTGAAACAAACTCCCATGAGTTGCTTTATGAGCAGCATGAACCTGCGGAGCCCTCTCCTTCAACTTTATTTTGTTGTGGTCACTCACACAAATGGGTGCTTTAGCTTTACCATTGTTTGTTGAAGGAAACACCCACTAGGAGTTTTGAAATCTGGAGGGTAAGTGGGCAAATGCACTGTCCAAAATCTGCCAGAGTCACTGACTCCATTTGTATTCCAAAGTAGTGTTTGCTTCTCTGAGCTTCAGCTTCATCATCATGAAAGGGAGAAAACAGTGCCTATCTCAGAGGCTTGTGAAGCTTAAGTACAACTACTCATGGGGAATTATTAATCATAGCATTGCATTCTGATGCTCTCAGGGAAGTCATTTCTCTCCTTCCTGGAACCCTGTGAGGATGTTCTGTGGTTTTACCCAGTTTGACTTTAACTTCCAACAGATTCTTGTTCATTACACTGTCACCACAGCCATACTTGAGAGTGTTACTCCTCCCCTAAAATTTCATATTTGGATTTATACAATTGTATTTTTTGAGAGATCCTCGCAAATCAGTTCTTGACCTAAAAAATGTGGGAATGCCACAGAGAGGCCACTCATCTCAAACAAATGAAAATGAAGTCACCTGGGGTAGCAGAGGCAAAATAAAACTTAATGGTACTTAACATTTTTTATTTTATTTTATTTTTTATTTTGTTATCATTAATCTACAATTACATGAAGAACATCATGTTTACTAGGCTCCCCCCTTCACCAAGTCCCCCCAACATACCCCTTCACAGTCACCGTCCATCTTGTGTAGTAAGATGCTGTAGAATCACTACCTGTCTTCTCTGTGTTGCACAGCCCTCCCCTTGCCCCCCCACGCACTATACATGCTAATCGTAATGCCCTCTTTCTTTTTCCCCGCCCTTATCCCTCCCTTCCCACCCATCCTTCCCAGTCCCTTTCCCTTTGGTAACTGTTAGTCCATTCTTGGGTTCTGTGATTCTGCTGCTGTTTTGTTCCTTCAGTTTTCCTTTGTCCTTATACTCCACATATGAGTGAAATCATTTGGTACTTGTCTTTCTCCGCCTGGCTTATTTCACTCTAGCTCCATCCATGTTGTTGCGAATGGTAGGATCTGTTTTTTTCTTATGGCTGAGTAATATTCCTGGTACTTAACATTTTTGTAAAGAAACAGCACATTTTATTTTGCCAGGGGCTTGCTACCTATAGTGTGTCCTCTATGGAATAATCACCTAGTTTTCATTGTGTGGTATCAATAAAGGATATTGTTATTTTTAGTCCTTTAGAAACTATACAAAGGAGATTTCTGTGCTTGTATTTCTATTGTAGGTGCAGACCTGAAATATCTACTTAAGAAAAGTATATGTAAAATTGTATTGACTTTAATTCTGAAAATGAATCATAACAATTATACCAACCCACCTATGCTCCTTTTTGCATATTCTTCCTATTTTTTGCAACAGTTAGAAGTATACAATGTTGGCAGCAGTTTCTCAAGCTTCCTCACAATCTGCACACAGCTTTGGACTTCTTTTTACTTTCACATTGCATCATAAATGTTTTACCATATTACAGCATTATCATCTTGTTTATAATTTTAAAGGATTATATGTCATTCCATTTGTTTAAGTGCAGCGTAACTCTCCAAACACTTTCCAGCTGTTGAGCACTTCCTTGGGTTAGTTATGTGTTAGATATTATTCCTAATGCAGTGTTAAATTTTTCTCATAGTGTTCATCTTCTCCTAAATTGTTTTCTTAGGAAGACTTCCCAGAAATGTTCAAAGAATATGATAACTTTCTAATTCCTGATCCATCACACTGTATTGCTCCCCAAAGCTCTGCACACAGACCACCTGTCTCAGAAGTCGTCAGTAGCGCTGGGCAGCACTAGCCAACAACAGTGCTTGTACAGGAAACATATGGGTGGATGCATTTACAGACTTCAGTTAAAAAACCCATGGGGGCAGGGATCCGGACGATGCTGCGGTTGTGGCTGCATCCAGCCCACCATCTCCTGGACTTGCCATAGGAATGAGGAGGGAGATGTCTAGGCTGGCATGTGCATACAGTGAGACAATGAATTTGACCGGATCTGTACTGTTGGAACTCAACCAGGAGTTGGGAGGGGTGCAAGTTGTAGCACTCCAAAATCTCATGACTATAGACTATCTACGGTTAAAAGAACATATGGGATGTGAACAGATCCCAGAAATGGGCTGCTTTAATTTGTCTGATGGTTCAAGTACAGTTGGACAATATCCATCATATCATAGATAAATTTTCACAAATGCCTAGGGTGCCTAAATGGTTTTCTTGGCTTCACTGGAGATGGATGGTAATTATAGATTTGCTTTGTTTATGTCACCGTATTCCTATTATGTTAATATGTGTGTGCAAATTAGTTAGTAGTTTAAAACCTATACATACTTAAGGTACTATACAAGAAGATATGTCAAAGAAATAATCAATCCTCCCATGTTTCCTTCATATGCTACATCTATAGCTTTTCTTCTTCCTTCCTAATTACAACCCTTAAATAGAATTCGTGCCTCATATCGAATTTACCGAGTATCGTAATTCCTCCAGGTGGTAAAGATACCTCGAGACAAGTGCTGGGCATAGAAGCCACAGGGCATAAATCTGCAAAGAAGTAAAAAGCTAACCTTTTCAAACAATATGGCTTCTCTCTCACTTACCAACTTTACATTTCCCTGTATGGCCCCGGAAGATGACTGGTTAGCCAGAGACAGGTAAGATTCCTCAAGGGAGGAACAACCTAAGACAGGCACAGTCGCAGGGGGGCCATCAGGTGAGAATTTGGGGATCAACAGAGGTAAGGCTCAGAACCTCACCCCCCCTGCTTTGAGAGAAATCTTCTGCATCCGTGGATGTCTTGCTGCCCTTGTCTAGCCTGGATTAATACTTAGTCCATAGGCACACACCTGATCATCTGATCATCTACATTTTCCCTCTTACAGCACTAAACTATGTTTTCTACCTTTATCTTGCATCTACCTACCACTTCAGCATTTTATTAAAAATAAAAATAATAATAATAATAGGAGAAATGTGGGATCAACATATAAATCAAGTACAAAAATCAAACGAATATTCATACTTGACCTGATTGTTTATAGGTCATAATGCATGATCAAAACCAAAAGTTTCTGTGATGAATGCCCTTGTACTGTTCACCATGTAAGAATTTATTCACTATGTAAGAATTCGTTCACCATGTAAGAACTTGTTCGTTATGCTTCAGAAGATTGGAGACTGACGAGAATTAGGCTTGAGATGGATTAATGATTGTACATTGAGCGTTGACCCCCCTATACTGAATTTTATTGTTGTTAACAACCATTTGATCAATAAATATGAGAGATGCCGTCTCAAAAAAATAAATAAATAAAAAATAAAAAATAAAAAAATAAAAATAAATAAAAATAAAAACCCGTGGGGGTTATTTTGATGGAAACAAACCTAGGAAGGACTATCCCAAGGCAGAGAGGTTTCTAAGCTCTGGCTTTTTTCCTTGGACAACTGATTCCATCATTTCATGACATCTGCCACCTAATTGTGTCTAATCAGTGAGTGATTCCATTGCAAGTATTTGCATATAGATATAGGCAGAATCTCAAATGCTACTCTTGCTTAAATTATGAGAGAGGCTGGACATGAAGCTTGCCATAAACATGACTCACATGCAGCTGTTCAATAAACTTTGATATACTGCAATGTGTACAGGCAGAAACTGAAAATCTTATTGCCTCCAGGGGCCCTGCAGGTGTTGAAGAGTGAAGCAGCCCAGGGTTGGACCATACAAGGTGTCAGAGGCAGGGGAAGGATAGGAACGTCCAAAGGAACGTGTGCCCCTTGACTCCCATTGATGGCTGTCACAAAGGAGTACTAGTTGGCATCTCTAGCACTTTTGATTTTTCAAGAGAATTTGGAAATCTGGTTTTTTAGGTGTCTTAGTCCATTTGGGCTGCTATAACAAAACTACCATAGACTGGGGGGCTTGGGCACAAACCTTTTTTTCTCATAGAGATTGGGATGTCCAAGATCAAGATACTGGTAGATTTGAAGTCAGGGGAGGGCCCGTCTCCTGGTTCCTAAATAGCAATTTATTTATTTATTTATTTTTTCTGTTCCCTCACATGGCAGAAGGGACATAGGAGCTCTCTGGGGTCTGCTTTATAAGGGCCCTTATCCCATTCCTAAGGGCAGAGTCCTCATGACCTAATCACCCCCCAAAAGCCTCCTCCTAATATCATCACCTTGTAGGTTTCAACATATGAATTTGGGAGGGACACATTTAGTCCACAGCATTAGGTAAATCTCATATTTACCTGTGTGATGGAAACATGGTAAAAACACTATAGGGCTACCTAACAAAAATGTCCTGACCCCCAATTTGCTCATTGCTGCCGGTCTGTAATCACTCTGATCAGCCACTAACTACCGTCCCGACAAGTAAGCAGAGAGGGTAGTTTTTTTTGTACAAACAAGGAAGCTGACGCTCAGAAGTTACTGTTCAACAGTTTATTGAGTGTCTGTCCCACAGAATGTACACTTCATGAAGCTAGAGCTTCTTTGTCTATTTTCTTCACTACTCTAAGCCCTGCTCCTAGAATAGTTTCTGGTGCATTTTGGACAAACAATAAAGATTTATTGAATTAATGCCTGGTGAATAAATAAAAAGAGGGTAAGTCACATGGCAAATATCTATGTTTTTGTACCAGATACTCCCTGTTTTATCTCCTTTTATGACATTCTGTCAGAGTAATACTATTCCCACTTTATAGAGGAGTAAACTGAGGCTCAGAGAGGTAAATTAAGCTGCCTGAGTTCATATAACTCATAAGAGGGAGTGTCAGAACCAGGATGCAGATTTTCCTTTGCTTGCCGGTTTTTGCTGTGTTATACTGCCGCTTTGCCACCAGAGTCATAAATATCCATCATCCCCCACCCCATCCTCCCAAATATTGGTCTATTTTTTCAGCAGATCAGTATATTACATCTCCCTAGAACAGGGATCTGCACATTTTCTCTGTAAAGGTCCAGATAGTAAATAATATTTTAGGCTCTGCTAGCCTTATGCTGTCTGTCACACCAACTCAATTACCAGTGTAGGATGAGGGCAACCAAAGACAAAATACAAATAAGAGAGTGTGGTTGTGTTCCAGGAAAATTTTATTTACTAAAGGAGGCAGCAGGCCAAATTTTGCTTGAGGGCAACAGTTTGCTGGCCCCTGCCCAATAAAACAGATAAATTACCTTATTAGAAAGGTAACAAGGTAGCTAAGTTGTACAGATGTTCAAGTTCTTTCTTAGTTCTTCGGCTTTACTTCATATTTCATAGATATATTTACTGTATACACATTAAGTGACTCCACAGTTGCAGTGGTGTGGCAGTAAATGTTTAGCAGCAGAGCCCCTAGGAGGATATAAAAAGGTTTGATCTGTAGTTTGCCGGTGTGTGATTTCTGTGGTATAGATACCGTGGCCAATTTGAGGCCACCAGTATGACTTCACTGAACCTGAGATGCAGGAGGCATCGGCTTCAGCATCCCACTGGCTGAGGGCATAGATCCACGTGGATTCTTTAGGCAGAAGTAACAGAAATTTCAACTAATTCCAACCATAAGGAAAATGTAGTGTGCTGCCTATCCAGTTAGATGGGGTGGCTCCAGAACTTGTTGATTCAGTTGCTCAGTGACACCCTTAAGGTTGCAAGTTCTTTCCTTCTTCCAGCCCTACTGTCCTTGACTTATTGACTTGGTCCTTCGGCTAGCTTCCTGCAGGGTTGGGAGGTGGCTGCCACAACTCCCTATCACATTCAGATACAAAATTTCTTCAGGAAGAAGGGGGACTTGTTTCCTCCTTGTGTCTTTTGAAAGCAAGGAAACCTTTCCCAAAGGGCTTCCCCTCATAGCTCATTGGCCATCCTGTCCCCAGTCACTGACATGGGAAAAGGAGACCAGTCAAAACCCATTCCCTGAAACAACTGATTGGGCCAGCCTCCCTTGAAGCAAATAGCTGCTGGAGAGAGAGCAGATAGATACCTGAACACAATCAGGGAGATGATAGAATGGAGGTCGAAGTGAACTGTGGATTCGGGGGAGGCAGACATCTCTGTCTGCTATAGTAGGCTGTGTCTATTAAGGCAAAAATACTAGTATGGTAGATCTTCTAAATAAGTTTTTCTTTGAGTGTTAATTTTAGGAAAGAAAGTAATTTACTATTAAAAGCACTTACCCATGACATACACTTATGTTTTGGAAGGACTTATCTTGAAGCTCAGACTCTTTCCAAAAGTTGGTTTTGCTTTGCAATCAGAGATAATTGAATCAAGTCAGTGGCATATGCATCAGGCTGCAGTTAATGTCATCCTACTGGTGTGCCATCAGTAAGAATTATATGCCTCTGATTAGACAAAAATGTAAATGAATTTATATAGAGGGAAAAGGGGATATAGTGGAAGCAGTGTAGGGAACTGGTTGGGAAAGGTGGTCCTGCAATATGACCAAGGTTCATCCCATTTCTGCTGCTTGAACATGTTAATGATAATTGGGAAAATTACTGATTCTCTCTAGCCTGAGTTAAGAACACAGCCTGGCTGACACTTTGCAGCTTTTGAGACCCTGAGCTGAGCCAAGGACCCCACTAAGCAGTGTCTGGATTTTGGCCCCATAGAAACTGTGAAATAAAGTGTTTCTTAAGGTTCTTTGCCATCTCCAACAGGTTTCTTAACTACAGTTGGGGATGAATTTCAAAGAAACTTTAAATAAGAGTTTTGACAGATGTTTTCCCTTTCATGTAGCAGAGTAGAGGTATGTGAAGTCCAGAATGGGAAAGGTACCCCTTCTCCACAGTCACCTGGGGACCTGGGCGCCTTCTGTCCTGTAGCTCTGCCAGCCCCTATGGTGATGTCCTGGGCTGTGTGGCAGAAGCAGTCTCACTTCCACGTCCGTGTTCAGGTCTGTGGGAGGGGTGGTGGTGGGAGTCCTGGAGAATCTCATGAACCTGCCTTTGAGCTCATGAACCAGAAGTGGCACAGTCTTTTCCTTGCATTCCTTTCATCTAGACTAAGTCATGTTGCCACACCTACCCTCAAGACAGGCTAGGGAGTTGGTATCAAAGTGGGCGGACATCGATTTAGCTCAAATTTGGGAGGCTCAGTTATTAAAAAGGAAAAGGAGAACCAAGGACAACTAATGGTCTTTGCCCCCATCCAGTGTTCATAGTTACAAATGATCATATCTAATAGGAAAGTAGTAATCGTTTTTATCAAGTGAAAAATGAATGTTTTGGATATGACAATAAAATATATATGTGTTCTGATGTTTGGTTTTAGATGGCCAGTAACCCCTGTACCAGGTAGCATTCTATGCCAAACTTGAATGCCAGCAGGAAGTCACTGGACAGAAGACCTCTTCCAACATCATAACTGGACAGTTGGAGTAACCTGGAAAAGAAGAAAGGGGAGTTGAAACCATGGCAAAAGTAACTAGAGCTCGGTCTACCTCCCCTCCGGATGGAGGCTGGGGCTGGATGATTGTGGCTGGCTGTTTCTTTGTTACCATCTGCACCCGGGCAGTCACCAGGTAGGTGAGATTTTCTTCTTGATTTATGAAGGTCATCTGGCTTGTCTTATTTTCTAAGTCTGTTTCATTCTCTTTCTGAACCTGTCAGTGTGAAAATACATGTGTGTATGTGTGTTGTGTGTGTGTTTCCTTTGACTGCTCAGATAATCTTTCCTTTGCAAGGAATATGATTTTCTGAGACTTAAAAGTCCTGGATAGCAGCCTCGTCTCTAATGTCTGACACATAAACCTGGAGAGTTAACACATTTTTTACATTAAATGTGGCTATTCTAGACATTTGCTTCATAAGAAGCTCAACTCAGAAAGAAAAAACATATAAGGTCAAAATAATCCTTGAAAACCTCTTGGCTCTCCAGTTAATGTGCCATTGGAAGCATAAAACCCAGAATTTAAATTCTTTTGCTTCATTTTGCATTTGACCATGGTGGTGGAAGCTGAGTTCTAGGTTGAAGGAAAGCAACAACATAAATACAGAGATTCTCTCATTCTCCCTTCTCCTTCTCTTTTTCTTTTGTGCGAGGCTGTACTATTGAATATGTTCAAGTTAAACACTGAGATGCATTTATATCATTTATATTTGGAATAAGTACATACTCGGAATCTTCATGTGCTAGCTCTTTTCTGTATGGGTGCTTTCACTCAAATAGAACGCTTTGTGTGTTGCTCTTCTCTGGGAACTCACCCTTGATAGCAAAAGAAAGTAATTTGTACTAAAAAGTTGTATTTGACGGCATCATCAATGAACACATTAAAGCCCCCGCCCCTAAACAAGTGTATAAGAGGAGAAGAAGCAGGATGTGTGTTTTTGCTACAGTAAGGTTTGGTTGATTATGTGTCATAATAAACTGTAGATTTGTTTAAAATAATATGATTGGTGTTGAGTCTGATCTTTCTCCTGTCTATATTATGGTTCTTGTGTTCTGAGTGTAAGGAAGTCATAGGGCTTAAACTCATCTCTGTCATCTTGGCTCTTGCATGGGGAAGCTTCCGTCTCCAGGATGGAGAAGTTCTGGAGGTGAGCTCAGTGCTACATAAGGAGGGCTCGTACTGGTGACTTCTGGGTAGTGGAGTCTTCACGGTGAAGTGTAGGCAGAATAGGTTTATTTAGTCCCATGTAACAGATCATGACATTGATGCTCAGAAAGGGTAAGTGACTTGCCTACATTTTTGATCTAGTCAAACAGAGCTGGACCGGAATCCTCGTCTGTTTTATTTCTCATCTTGTTCATTTGCCATTGTGTATGCATTGACTCTGGACACACACACACACAAAGAGAGAGAGAGAGAGAAACCACAATTGCTCTTTCCAACACAAACCAAGTATCCTCCTATCCTGCAGTTTCTCATACATACACCACACTTCTGACTGCTCCTCCATACACATATATACATTTGTACACAGTCACACACATATCTTCCATCAGTGCTGTTTCATTTATCTTCTGTTCTGCTGTAAGATTAGGGGATTAGAGGAAGTTCCGAAGCATCTGTGGCCAGTTCCTTGTTCCCCACAGCACTCTGAAGCTGTCCTTTAGAACAATGTAGTATTTACAAGACTTAGGTCTTTAAAAATTTGCCTTAGTTATAAGAAACATTGTCTTAAGGTAATAGAGCTGTCATGTCAGTGATGAGAAGACAGGGTGCCAAGGGGACAGTTATTTATAAATTCTTCTTACCGAGGCCCCCTACCCTCCCTGTCCTGTCAGTGACTAGCCATGAGTGATGTTACCCCCAATTCACGTACAGTCAACTGCACATTAAGGCTCGGAGAGATGGTTCACATGGCTTCACTGAGTATTGTCCTCTGGAACCCTGAAAGTAACTTGGGATAAGTGTCTGTAGAAAATTGAAGACTTACATCAGGGACACTAATTTATTGATGGTCTCTAATGCTTATTAGCATCTTAGGTGGCTTGCATTGTTTAGCGGGACATACTGAATCTCCATTTTTCTCAGTCACAGGGGAATTTCCAGCAGACCCCATGACTATCTTGAAGGTCTGAAGGTCTTGCATATTTTCTTTAAGGTTGTACCCTGAAGTTTTCATCTTCAGTTCAATGGAAATCAATTCCAGTAATATACACCATGCATTCCTTGAAGACAAGGTTCTGTGCTAGGTGTTTCCAAAACACAGAGATGTTGGGACACTACCTGATAGCCCCAGGCATAAATAACTGAAATACTAATTAAAATGTGCTACATATACATTAGGTAAAATAACACTGATGAGAGAGGGGTTAATTCTGACCTAGGAGTTCAGCGAAGGCTTTCTAGAGAAGTTGTCCCTGGAGTGAGGTCTTGAGTAATGGGAAGTATTTGGCCAGGAAGAAATGAAAGTGAAAGAAATCCAAGCTGCATGCCCTTCATCTGCTGCTCACTTTATGGAGACAGTGGGCAGCTTCTATTCCTGAACTGCCAAGGGCTTAGTCAGAAACCAGAATAGGGTTGTGTCTGGTATCAAAGTCTGTTATCTGAGGCAACTGGGAGAGGCCAAGAGGAGGTTATGTGAGCAGAACGTGTGGAGGAGAAATGTGTGATGAGGCAGCCGTCATCTAACTGTCCTGAGCCAGGGG
This sequence comes from Manis javanica, assembly GCF_040802235.1. NCBI lineage: Eukaryota > Metazoa > Chordata > Mammalia > Pholidota > Manidae > Manis > Manis javanica. Next base: position 37,045,546 of record NC_133162.1, read on the forward strand.
AACTTGAGGAGGGGCCCAGGAAAGCAGCCTCCAGGGCGATCTGTCAATTCAGAGGATCAATGCCTATTGGAAATTAACTCTTTTCTTTTTAATTTGACAAATATACTTAAAAGTTAAACCATACATCCAGATGGCAAAAATTCAAACAACATGGAGATATATAAAATAGTCTTTCTCCTGAATTCCTGTTTCATTGTCTGAAGTTAATTTTGTTCAAGTTTCTTGAGGTCTGTCCAAAATAATTTTTAAGAAATTTTATGTGCATATATAAATGATATTCTTTTCATTTATGCCAATAGGATCATACTGTACATACTATTTTGAATATATATATATTTTTTGCTTAATAATGTCTCTTGGAAATATGCCCTATCAGCACGTTTGGCTCTACCTCACTGAAGAATAACTGCTTACAATTCTACCATATGGATGTGTGCGTAACAAAAGTCACAAGAGACAAACACACAGTTATTTAACACTTCATATTGATGGACATTTAAAATGATTGTTTCCTGTTTTTTGCTTTACAAACAACACTACCGTTATGACCCAAAGCATTTTAAAATCATATTTCAGCTCTTGCCTTGTAACTGATGCTGCTGCTTTACCCATAACATTTACATAAACTTAAAGTTGTCTGGCCTCTTAAAAGAGTCATTCTTATTTATTTTACTCCCTCTGTGTTTAATGTACAATGTACATTACTTATTTTTTCTTCAACACAACTTATTACCAAACACATTATTTATATTATGCTAATAATATAATATATTATATTATTGCAAAATTGCCTGACATGCTATTCATAAATTAACAACTTGAGTTGGAGTTGATACTCGAAAAGCAACATTTGATTTAAATGTTCAAAGAAAACCCCCTGTGAGGTTTTAGCTATGACACCTATTTTTCTCTAAGGTTTCTGGGTCCAAATTAACTTAGTTGCAATAGAAGTATATGTAGAATCTTATGAAATTGGGGGGCTCTTCTAAGAACAGCTGGATTCCTGTAGACAATTGTTAGTGTTAGCTGAGCACTTACTCTGTGCTTGTTGGCATTGTTCCAAGCACTTTTCCTTGATTAAGTCATTTAATCCTTATAACAACACACAGAGGCTGGATAATGTGTCCAAAGACACAGAGTATATAAATGGCAGTGCTTCTAACTATTAGGCTACACTGCCCAGTGGATCACTTCCTGCACTGACTTACTGGATAAACTCATAAATTGAAAATAGCCTGCAAAATACCAGATGTTGTCAGCTTCCAGCTCTGCCAGGGACAGAGAAGAATTTTGTAGTAGGGGCAAGACGGGGACAGCAAGCAAGTTAGCCCCTTGAGAGAAAGTCCATTTCACAACAACTGACACTCAGGTGTTTCCACATCCTCAGGAACAGAGCCTACGGAACCCAGGAGGGTCTCGGTTGTTTGCTACAGCAGCATGATCTAATCCATGCTGGACAGTCATGTCTACCAAAATGCTTACTTTATAGATGAAGCTGAGATCCTGAGAGATTAGGAAGCTTTATCAAAACTGTCAGCTACTCAGAGTGTGAATCAGAGATCAGAACCCAGCTCTCCTAGTATCTACCAGATACACAGATACTCCACAGGATAACAAAGATAATTTCTAGAGTGAGAAGCCCATGTGCACCCAATACCACTATGTTTTCTTCAAGGTCATGCCTGTTTCAGAAGACAAAAATCAAGAAACATCACTTTGGAAAGTTCCATGGTACTTTTCCCATTTGAGAACAAATAAGCAGTACATTATTCTTCCCATATTTCACAGCAGGCCCAGTCATGCAGAAACACGTATGTGGTTATTAAAGTTTACCTCTGGCAGGCCTACTCACATGTTTTGATAAGACTCTCAGGTTTTAGTTTTGAATTTTATATAACTGAAGTTTGACTGATATGCTTAGTCAGTTCAGTTAAGAAAACCATCAAACAGAAAATAAAACAAGGTAACAAGAAAAGTCACAAGAGACAAGCAGTGTCCTCAGGGTCTGCCTCACCTGCAGAGAGCCTCCTCTCCCAAGAACACAGCCTCCCAGGGGTGCCCACATCCAGTGACTGAGGCGGTGCATAAAGGCCCAACCATTCCATTTGGGATTTGCTGAGGATTTGTCAGGCCTGCATCCCACTTCCACCTCTCCCCCCGCCTGATCCTGCTTCTGTCCCCTTCCTTCCACAAATGTTGATCCCTACTCTACGCTCTATGTGTCAAACTCTGTCCCAGCAGCTGTTGGGACTTAGAATTTGGTGCCCTGTACCATCCCCTTTCTCTTTCCTCTTGGCAGATCTGGCAATGTAATTGTGGGGCTGAGAGCAAAAGGAAAATGCAGGCCCCGCGTTCACAAGGCAAGCAAAAAATGCTGGTAAAATAGTAAATAGGAAGTTTTTTCCTTTCTTCAGTATCTCGATTTTTCATGGTGTTTTTAATTTACTAATTAAGGTTGTTCTTAGAAAAGAAAAATAGAAATGTTCAATTACTAGCACGAATTTACCATTCATCTTTATGTCCCCTAATGCCAGTTTTAAATGCAGATGTGAATATTTAACTTGAATGTGGACTCACTGAAGCTACATGATTTGTATTTTGCAGCTTGTCCATACACAAGTTACTTCATTTTTACCAGGACAGTGGAAACCCTGCACAATGGAACTCAACTGTTTTTCTTTCACTTCTTGATACACGCACATTCTATCAACATTATCTTCTGCTTATTGATGAGTGACGAAGGGAACTACAGTAGCTCTGTATTTCCCTTTCCCTCTATGTCACCATTTTTGAATAAGTGATCAGCTAATACAGAGAAGTACCATGAATGAGAAAAGATATGATAGGAATGCTTGGTCCTTTGTGTTTCTTAGAACACCATTGCTTTCATTCTGCACTGGAAGCCCGTTTGGGTTGAAAGGAAAGGAGGGCCTCCTGCAGGAGTGAGATCCTTCATCCCCCCTCCTCCCTTGCTTTCCCATTTGTAGATGTAATACACATTCCTTTACTCAGGCCAAGTCTTACTGAACTCCCACACATCACAGGTCTACCAGAATTCTGTGCTTGTGGTACATCGCAGTGCTACAAAGGAACAGAAAGGCAAAGAGTCAAAGACTCACATCGTGCGTGTATCTTCTTGGTTCACATGCATACGCCATTGTCCCATTGGACTTCACTTACAAAACACAAATTTAAAAAAAATAAGACTATTAGGGATTTTAAGAAATTTAATTTTAAGATTAGGAATATTAAGAATTTCAACTTGGTGACAGCTTTTAAACCAAGTTTTATGCTCCCAAGGGCCAGGTTCTGTGTGTGTATAGAGGTTGCACACCCATAAAGCCAGACCTGCCTAATAAAGCTGTCCTGATTATACCTGATTCTCTTCATTCTTTTTCTCCTTCTCATCCTCCTTCACACCCACAAAGCACCTGGAGAAGAGAGGGAGAGTGAAATAACTGGGCACTATGGCCTGCTGAAGTGTAATGACTTGGAAGGTAGCCCCAAGCCAAGGAGACGGATAACCTCCTATCTTATCTCCAAACCACAAGGCCTGACATTATTTGCGTAGTTGTTGTTATTATTATAATTACTATTATCAATGTGTTCTAAAAGCTTCTTACCCTGATATACCAACCTTGCTAATCTGGATGAGGTTTACTGCAGGTTGTACAGTGAATCAAACTATTGCTTCTGGATCACATGTCTTTTTTCCTACGTAATTAACTATTTTTCAACATAAAAATTACTCTGTCTCTGTATGCCTCTCTCTTACTTTCTCTCCTCTCCCTCCATGTATTTATATATATATAAATATAAATATACATATAACATATAGGTACACAAATACACAAGCAGACATGCACATATATATTTATGATTATATAAGCAATAATGTTCATTGTAAAGTAATTCAAAATGCAAAAAAAGATATATAAACATATATAATCTTATCATTCACCTATAAAAACTGGTTACTTTTGGCTTATATGCTTTTAGGCTTTTTTTATTTACATGAACTATAAAATAAGCCTTACTACATGAATTACTTTGTAACTTACTTTTTTACTTGACATTATAATGTGAATTTATTCTCAAGTCAATACAAATCAAATTGTCATTTTCAATGTCTAAAACGATTTCATTTTATTGATATGCCAAAATTTATTTAGCTAGTGTCTTATTGATGGACAAATATGTTGGTTACAATACTTGGCTATTGTTAAGTGGCTCTCAAGAATATATTCTTTTATATGTATCTATTATTATTTTTATTATCATCTCATCATTACCTTTGGTTAAATGTGGAAGTGAAATTGCTAGGTTATGTATAACAACCTCTTAGAAGTTACAGCTGTTAGTGAAAGAGTAAGATGAACAAAAATCCATGTTTTTGACCTGCTCATATTCTATAAGACCTTTTCTACAGCAGTGATCTTTGCATCCTCTTGGCTTCAGCAGCCCCTCTAGTGGATAAACATTTGCTCTTATTGTTTAGAATGTCCCCATAGTCAGCTTCTGATTTCCCACTTAGGGTCTAGCAACATACCACTGAAAACCAGTTAAAACCTATGGAGACTGGAACAGCTAATGAACCAAAACTTGAATCTGTGGTTCAGATCTATGTTGACTCATTTTTTTTGTATAAAATGCTTGCATTGTATTTTTCAGATGTATTTCCATTTTTTTTGTGGAGTTCCAGACATCCTTTACTCAGGATTATGCACAAACAGCATGGATCCATTCCATTGTAGACTGTGTGACCATGCTGTGTGGTGAGTATCACTTATCAAGGGTGGACAAGCCCTGGCTACTCCTGAACTGTATGTGATAATGCCTTCCACTGCCTTTGATCACCACTTTTTTTCTAAGTAGAAGGGTGCTGCTAAAAATTGCCTGAGACTATATAAAGAGAGAAGATTGAACCTACCTTTAGCTAAAGCCAACCAGACAACATGCTCTTGGAATTAATAGTCTTGGCTGATGCCAGATGGAACAGATAGTTAATACTCTCAAAAGGACATATGCTATTTGTCTCTTCCATATAGAGATAGGGTGCTGGGCATCACGGGACTTGTCCTGATTTTGGAAGCAGTTAACCGTGCAGCATACATTTGGCTTCTCCCCTCTAAGTGCTCTGGTTACCTCATGGTCCAGTCATGGAATTCATCCTTTTTCATGCATACATCTTCATTCTTAGAGAGGCCTTGGGGAAGGACAGAACGGTGTAATCATGAGACAAACACATTCACCTTGGCTGTAATTTCGTTCAAGAAACCCCAACGGTGCTATATAGGTGTATCAAGTGTTCTCAGAATCCATGGACTCTCTTATTCCATCTGTGCAGTAGAGGAAAACTAACCTTTAGATTTTTCTTTTTGTAAATTTCAAACCAAAGTTCTAAAATTAATGTTTTAGAGAGTTTCTGAGATTGGGTCAAATTGAAATGATCTATTTGTAGGCTAGCCCATTTAGTCCTCTTATTTAGATGAATCCCAAATATTTTAGAAAACTATTAATTTTTCAGGCCATGTCTTTGTGGTAAAAGGGAAATATTTACTATATTATTTAGTAACTCATAAATAGCATCAACTGATGCTATTCTAGGTACTGTTTCATACTTATTTTTAGAGAAAAAAGAAGTACATACTCAGGAATCAGTTAAATTGTGCTGAAATGTATTTCCTTGGTTGGAAGGAATTGGGGAGCAATTCTAGAACTGAAAGCAGTTTCATAAGAAGCTAAGTTGAGTTTCTACTGGTAACACTGGAAGGTCTTAAGGGATCTAAAAAATGGTATCTTTGGGTTTTCTAGCCTGTCTTTTTTTTTTAACCAATAAGATAGTCACTTGGTTTTCAGGGTCACATCATTAGTCACAGCCTTTGTATGCACATGCCGAGACAGCCAGGCTTGCCTTTTCAGAGGACAGAAGTGACTCATTTCCCTCACTTGTTATCTTTTGGGGAATATTTATAATTCCCAAGAGAGGAATAAATGGCCTTCGGTGACCAATATGGTCATAGTGACCATGTGATAAAGCAGGATCATATCAGATGCAACATATTTAAATTCCACGCAAGGACATGAGGCCTGTTGTACCCACTTGCTCACCTATCAGCATGAGTTGAGTTCAGAGTATGGACAGAATCACATCTATGACACCCACTGGGGACATCTCTGCCCTACGATGAACAGAGATGTGAACATTTTTCACTGAGTTTGGTGTAGGTTTTATCACTTTCAATAACCATGGTGGCAGCAGCCTGGAGAATCAGCCAACCACTGTTTTAACTAGACTGGAGACATCAGGCTAATGACTGATTTTATCATGTACATTTAAATCAGATGTCACTTTCAACCTGATCCATACAAAAATTATACTCCACACATAACCAGCAAAACTGGCTCTTCTGATCTTGTTTCTAGAAGCACTGGTATCACCATGAATTGTTCCTAGAAAGAAATTCATGTGCTTTCCCCACCCATCACCCCTGCCATCAGCCTGAGAGATCCAGGGAGTCAGAGCAACGGGGTGAAACAACACTTCCCCCACCGTCAGGTGCCCCAAGCTGTGTGCTTTTTGGTAATATTGGGCATGTCGTAGTCCCCTGAACTTCAATTTATCCTTGGTCTCTTCCAACTTTAATTAAGATTCTATAAGCCAGGAAGATGGCACATTGCTGACACCTTATTAAATCACAAAACAGAGTTAGACCAACCAAACCATCACCACGGATGGAAAGCAATTTCCTAGATTTTCTGGGTTTTGATTTCTCATCCATAAGGTTTCCTAAAGCCTGAAAACAGTGCCCGAGTGTGGAATTTGTCTATGATCTCTCTCCCTGGTCTTGTCTTGTATATACAACACTGCTGGCCACATAGTGTTGCCCACTTTCTTTCTCCACCAATTAACTCTCGTAATTAGGGCTAATAGTGTACGATCAGTAAGTACTACATGAAACATACAGGGCACATCTCTGTGCAAGCTGTTTCACCATTTAAAAAAAGACGCTGGAGTCCTGGGATTATGTCTGTGACAGATGGAGAAGTGGGATATGCCCTGAAATGCAAGTCAGGAGACTTGATCCTAATTCCAGTTTTACTAGTTCTTCTCTGTATGGCCATGGACAAGTCATTTCCTTTCTCCTCAGTTTCCAAATCTGTAGAATGATTGGGGTGGGTCAGTGCTATAAAGGTTAATTATTCTCTGCTTTGCCGATGCAACGCCACAGCCTTTTCACAGTGCCCTCAAGGCCTTTCTGTTGAATCTATTTATTATTGTTTTTGAAGCTCCGCTTGGGAGTGTTGTCAGTAACCATTTATCCTGTCAAGTGGGAATCATGCTGGGTGGCTTGCTTGCATCTACTGGTCTCATCCTGGGCTCATTTGCCACCAGTCTGAAGCATCTCTACCTCACTGTGGGAGTTCTTACAGGTAAGGGCACTTTGTACCACTTGTCTCACGTTCCCCCGCAATCCAGGGGTTGCCAAGTGCATCAACAGAGCAACGATTCATAAAATATCATTTTGTTAGATGAATAAGTTAAATGACTTAGTTTATCTCTACCTACTTAGCAGTTAAAAGAGCTGGGAATGCAACTGGTCATACTATTGTAATGAAAACGTATAGCCACTTGAATTCAGCCATGTGATAAGAGTAACAATAGCTTTCTCTTTGGCTGCAGTGTATGGCTGCAATTCTGTACTCAGAAGCAACAAGGTATTGACCCAGGGAGCATACATTTTTGAGCAATAATCATTCTTCCAACAACTTTGCCAAGACATTAAAATACTATCTGTGATCAGCCTGAGTTGCCCCTGCTTCATAGTAAATATCATTATCCAATAACCAGGGACATACAGTTTAAGAAAGAAAGCTTCTTGCTATGCATATTCTTACATTAAACATTCTCTCCCATGTGAAGGAGTATACTTTGGAGAATCATAATGAATCCTGTAGAGAGAGAAGCAGCATATCTGCATTCCAAAAGTCACATGTCAGGGGCTGCAGAGATCAAGGTGGGGTTGGTTGGTGGGACGGGAGGAGCAGTTTGCCCCATTGCTCAGAGGGATGGGGAGAGTAGCTCTAACTCATGTCTGGGCACTGTGCTGTTGGAATGGCGTGCCCAGGCCAGTAAAGGAGATAAACTCCTAGTGAGGCTGTAAACCTAGCTCTCTCAGCTGCAACAGTGTCTGTCCCATGTAACCCAAAGGGCCTGACTGTCAGGGTATCCAGTCATGTTTCCAAGGACCATCCTGGTCTCACTGTAAGTCTCACATCTGGAAAAACCCTCAGTTTAGGAAAATTGGGATCAATGGTCACCCTACACTGTAGGTGGAAACAGGAGCTGAAGGTAGTTCTCCTTTCCCTTCCTTGACATTTAGATGCCATGAATCCCAGGCTTAAAGTCCTTTAGATTTTCTTGACTTAAAAGGAGTAGCAGCTGAAAATGTTTAAGAAACTTTCTGCTGACTTTAAGGGATATTTTCAGGTTACTCTGTGTACATGCTATGTGCATATATAAAGTTGGCACAGCGTTTTCCAATTTTGTGAAATAACTCTGAAACTTTCATGGGGTCATATACACTATTTAAACCCAAATTCCAGACTAGTCTAGATGATCAGAGTTGTGTCTTCACAGGTGGTAAAAAGTTGAGGTAATTCTCTGGATAAATTAAGATAAAAAGAGGTGTTGGTGGAGAGAATGAATTCTTAGGTCAGCAATATCTTGATCTTCTAGTTAATTTCAATTTAATCTGTGTAATAGGTTTTAAGGTCTTCATTTCATTTTAAGAAGTAATATCTCCATAAGGTTTTTCCTCCCAAGAAAAAAGTCATATATGCTGTACTTATCAAATTGTGGATGGCTGGAAAGGGGAGGCTCATTTTCACCTTGGTGTAGAAAACAGTTTTGAGGGGATTAACAGAAGGTCAGATTGCCTTTAATCCAAATCAATTGTATTCTGAGCTGCTATCTTTCATTGGCTGTCCATGGTGTCCCAGCATTCACAGAGCTCTCTGTGCCCAGGTCTTGGATTCGCGCTGTGTTACTCTCCAGCTATCGCCATGGTCGGCAAGTATTTCAGCAGACGGAAAGCCCTTGCTTACGGGATCGCCATGTCGGGAAGTGGCATTGGCACCTTCATCCTGGCTCCTGTGGTTCAGCTCCTTATTGAACAGTTTTCCTGGCAGGGAGCGTTACTCATTCTTGGGGGCTTCGTTTTGAATCTCTGTGTTTGCGGTGCCTTGATGCGGCCAATTACTCTTAAAGAGGACCATACAACTCCAGAGCAGAACCACGTCGGTAGAGCTCAGAAACGAGACTTTAAGCGGGCATCTCCCTGCTCAACTTTGACCAAAGAGTGGGTGCAGACCTGCCTTTGTTGCTCTTTGCAGCAAGAATACAGTTTTTTACTGATGTCAGACTTTGTTGTGTTAGCCATTTCTGTTCTGTTTATGGCTTATGGCTGCAGCCCTCTCTTTGTGTATTTGGTGCCTTATGCTTTGAGCGTCGGAGTGAGTCACCAGCAGGCTGCTTTTCTTATGTCCGTACTTGGGGTGATCGACATTATTGGAAATATCACATTTGGATGGCTAACCGACAGAAGGTAAAATCTGTGAAACCACAATTGGTTCCCTACCAGGGGATTTAAGCTTTAAGTTTCTTCTCTACCTCTTAACTCTGTAAATTACCTACGTCTGAATAATGTCAACAAAATTTCAGTATCTGAAAGCAATTATCTTGCTGGTTCTTCTAGTCAGAGATTGGCACACTTTTTCCATAAAGGGATAGATGTAAACATTTTTCACTCCGTGGGTCACATGATTGCAACTACCCAGTTCTGCTGTTGCAACACAAAACAGCCGCAGACCATATGTATACAAACAAGAGTAGCTGTGTTTCAATAAGACTTTATTTGGGGACCCTGAAATTTTACATGTTACAAAATGTTATTGCTCTTTTGTTGTTTTTTTTCTAACCATTCTTAATTCACAGATAGTACAAAAATAGGTGATTGACTGGATTTGTCTATAACTTGGACACCCCTGTTCTAGATGGTTTAAGATGGTGGGTTTGTCTAAACTGCAGGAGCCTAGAGTAACTACAAGCTTTGGGGACAGATAAAATTCCAACCCAAGGCAAGTCAGTCCTCAGGTAAAACAACTTCTGGCTGGCTGATTTCTTCTCAGTCACCCCAGAGACTGGCTGACAATGGAGAAAGAAGCAGAATCCAATCTCGACAGGAGGATCAGGTGCAGTAAGAACACATTATCTGTAGCCCCATAGTTATGTTTGACAGTGCAAAGAGCAAATACCTTTATAAGATTTTTAGGCTTAGAAGTCAAAGCTAAAAGAAATCTACTGAGTAGTTTTTTCAGTTAATGCTTATCTGTTTAGATTGGAGAGAGCAAGCTACTCATATTCTCTTAAGTGATGGACTGTTCACACTTGAGCTATGACCTGGGAGATCTATCATCATGTCGCTTCACAGTATATCTTTGGTAATTAATCAAGGTCCAGCTGCCATTCTGCAGCATTATGCATACAGTATTAAAGATTAATTCCACATTTTTAATGGTTAAGGAAGTTGCGGGGGTGGGGAGAGACAAGAGGCATCTTATTTTTACTATCAAATAACTCAACAAGAAGCAGCCCTCTATAGGTCTGATAGAAAGATCTCTAGTATGAGATATACAAGACCTTAAGTTCTTATGCTGGCTCTGCCCCTTATTATCCCTGTGGCCTAGGGAAATCACCTAACCTTCAGCTCCTCAAAGGTTTTCATCTGTAAAACAGGCCAGGGCACTATTTGCCTGTTGACCGCTTAGCATTTTTGATGCTCAGATGAGCCTGTGGGTGGGAAAATGTTTGCAAAGCATAAACTGCTAATGATGATAATATACAGAATATTTGAAATAATTGTATCATAGATTGGTTTAGATCTACAGGGGGAAAATGTAATAGAAGTACCATTGGGGAGGCCTTGAAATAAGACAGTCCTAGTACAAGCTGTCTGTAATCTCTAGCAAATTATTATTTTAATGTCTTCATATTCCAGCTTCCCCTGTGGATTACCACTTGTGTTACTGAGCATCTATGATGACATATCTGAAAGCATCTAATATGGTAGGCTGCTAGAAAATATTAGTTTCCTACATGTCATTTTTAACTATCCTTAAAGTAACCCTACGAGATAGGTAACCTAAAGTTAGACAGTTGGTAGGTGATAGAACTTGATTCAAATGTCTGACTTTCTAAATTTTAGAGCATATATTGTTTTCTACCACACGATGCTTCCTGGGAGGATAAATTATTGCATTTACATATATCAAAAGAGAGATAGTCAGACAACAGAAATAACACACAGTGGGGAAGCCTGCCCTAAATAGCTGCCATGTTTATGGCTGTATGGCCATGGTTCTAAAGCTCTTTGAGACTCTGCATACTGCACTCATTCTTGGTCTTCAAATCCATAGGTGTCTGAAGAATTACCAGTATATTTGCTACCTCTTTGCTGTGGGACTAGATGGGCTCTGCTATCTCTGCCTCCCCATACTTCAAAGTCTTCCCCTGCTCGTGCCTTTCTCCTGTACCTTTGGCTACTTCGATGGTGCCTACGTGACTTTGATCCCGGTAGTGACTGCTGAAATAGTGGGGACCACTTCTTTGTCATCAGCGCTCGGTGTGGTGTACTTTCTCCATGCAGTGCCATATTTGGTGAGCCCACCCATCGCAGGTAAGTTTACAGAGAGAACCCCAACCACCTCTTCTCTTTATCGTATTGGTGTGAAAACAGTGAACTCACACACAGACAATGAGGATTGGAAGTAAGTTGGAAAGAGTGAAGGAGAAAGGGATGCAAAAGCTACCAAAACATAATGTTCTCACCAGATTATTGTTTTCGAATCTTCTTCGAATAAGTGGGTACCTTAGCCTATTGGGAAAGAAGAAGTCCCAAATTAGGATCTTAATTCCATTCCACACTAATGATGGAAGCAATGGAATGGAGCAACTGTTCAGACTTAAAAATAAGTTGGGCACATTCAAAGGAAGTCTGGTGGGAGCACAGGATTCCACTAAGAGACAGTGGGCAGAGTGGCTGAAGTGGTAGGTGTGGCTGTCATAGTGGAGTGTCTGGAATGCCAGCCAAAGGAGCTGGACCCTAAATTTTTCAGAGAATAGGGATAGTATTACAGTTTTTATGCAGAAGGTAAAGAGTATATTTTAGGAAATGTGATCTAGCAATGGGGGTGCTTTAGGGAGAAGCAGCTAGGATTTCATTCTAATAGTTCAGGAGCAAACTGATAAAGCTTGAACTAGGGCTGCTACCGCAGAAATGGAAATGAACTCTTGGGGGCAAGGAGGAAGTTTTGGAAAAAAGTATTGCTGAATTTATTTAGCATGTGGGGTTGGGAGGGAAAGAAATCAAAGATAACCTAGAAAATAATGGCATGGTTGAAATAAATAAGAAAGTTGTAGAAAGTGGCTTTGCCAGAAAAACAATGAATTTAATGTTTGGATGTGTTCAGATATTTGAAATACCCAATAATATGCCTAAGAGAGCTGTTTAAGGATGAAATCTGAGCTTTAGAGGGAGGCCAGATTTGGATATACAGATTTGGGAACCATCAGATAAGCATCTAGAATGTTTTGTAAATTGCACAATGCTATAGAAATTTAAAGCATGATTAAGTAATTCAACAAATATTTATTATATGCATTTAAACAAGTAATTCAACAAATAGTTATTGCTTGTGTACACTAGCATTTATTTATAGTATTTATAGCTTGTGTGCTTGGCTATAGCAGCAAAGACATCAGAATCCCGTTCTTCCTTCCTTGAGTACGTGGTCTACAACAGTGTCTCTCAGAATGAGGGTGTGGACCCTGCATCACAATTCCCTGTGGTCCTTTTTAAAATGCAGATTCCTTGACCCACCCGCTGTGATCTGAATTTTGGGGGCTGAGTTCCAGGAATTAACATTCTCAACCAGCTTTTTTGTGATGCTCATGCATAACTGGTGCAGTTTATTACTTGCCTAAATTAAAACTGAGAGAGTGAAGGTCTCTGAAGATGCGCAGAAGAGAAATGAGCCAACCATTTGCTTGGAGGAAAGGAAGGGAAATTGTTTTAACAAGGCAGGATTTCTGCTTTAGCTATTGTTGTGAGTAGACAGTTAGGGGTACTTTTAAACCCCAGCAATTGCTAAAGCGGCAAACTAGGGGAAACTGTGGCTGCTTGATTGCTGCAGATGAAAATTCCTGATCAGCTTAAACTACAGGATATAGGACTATATGTTTGGTGCTTAATTTTTAGAAACTGCCCCCAAAATATTCCTACATCCTCCCTCTAGCCAATATTCATGTTTACCAACCTTTAAGAACAGAAAAATTCTGTTAAAAAGTCATAGAAATGAAATTGGAGTTCCTGAATCTTTTCTCAATTCATGGCCTTTTGGCAAACAGACATTATTCTCATTGTCAGGTAGTAGAGGATTAGGATGTGAGTTCTTACTGTAATACTCTTATTTAATTACCTTTCAAATGACAATTCTGAACTTGGCTTCTTCTGTTTGGTGCTACAGAGATGTACAACTAAATCACATGATAACAAATATTTGAGAGTAGTGTGGATTGCAGGAAACTTTGTGGGGCTTATAACATTTTATATATGCCATTTTTGACTAATGGATTTGAAGTGGGTGAGAGGAAAAACCATATACTTCTCGGGTGGATCTTGTCAGTGTATAGTTTGGAGGAGTTTTTTAAGAACTTTTTCATCACAAAATAATTGCCTGAGAAGGTCGAATTTTATCCCTTTGATTCTCTGATCATTGTGGCCTATATTTTTGCATTTATATGCCTGGTTCTCCTCAGAACTTAGCCCTGCAATATACATTAAGATTTGTAGCAACAAGAAGTAAAGAAAAATAAAAGCTTTTGATTACAGAATTATACCTACTGAAGTTTGCATTTGCAATTTCTATGATGGCCCAGAGTTCTGATTTTCAAACTGAATAGGTTACAGTGACTGGATCCAATTGAAAATTTGAATTCTGCTTTATCTAGAAGCATGTTATGTTACTCAAAATAGACAGTATGTAGGTGGTGGGAATAGCACCAGCATTCAGTACAATAACATTCTTTTAACATCCTAGATAAATGGTATCAACAGCAATGATTTGAATGATACTCTTTTTATGTTTTCTACCATATTTCATAGAATTAATAATAATACTGAGTATTATGTGATTACTAACAACTTTTGAAAGAGTGACACTCTATCAAGCATTTGACATAATAACAATCCATTTAGAGATTTCCCTAGAAAAGAGGGTGCATTTTTCAGTTGCTGCACAATATTTTGAGATCTTTCTGTGTCAAAACTATAATGGTGGTAATAGCAATCTATTATTATTAGCCTTACAAATTATGAGATTTAAGAGTAGGTAAATAATTGAATTTTCAACTTAGCAATATCATTTTGCTGTTGCTTGTTACAGGATGGCTCGTAGATACAACTGGCAGCTACACAGCAGCATTTCTTCTCTGTGGATTTTCAATGATATTTAGTTCTGTGTTGCTTGGCTTTGCTAGACTTGTAAAGAAAATGAAAAAAACACAGCTGCAGTTCCTTGCCCAAGAGTCCGACCCCAAGCTGCAGCTATGGACCAATGGATCGATGGCTTATTCTGTTGCGGGAGAATTAGATCAGAAAGATGGTGAGTCTGTGGCTATAGTAGTGCCTGATTACAGCCCCACATGACCAACAGCCTTGAACCTGGGAATCTTCAGGCTGAGAGAAGTAGGACCACTAGATTGAATGTGTTTCTGAAGCATTTTATTTTGACAGCCGCATTGCCTTCCAAGGAAATTATTATTATTGTTTTATTAACATGTTTATAGGAAAAAAAAACAGCAAATAGCAAAGCAAGATAGACTGGCTCAGAATTTCATTGTTGGGGATTTGTACTCACAATTGAACTCACAACTTTCAGGCAAGGAGCACCACTCCATGGAGAATGTTGGACAGAGCTGATATAATTAGCTGTTATGAGGGGTAATGTCAAGGCATGACCCAGACAGCTAACACTGGGAAGCAACTTTGTCTGCAAGTCTCTGCACCCCTATCTTTCCTCCTCAGTTAGAAGGCAAATGGAAACACTGCATGAAAGTTTGCTTACTTTATGCTGTTCGTAGAAGCGGGGGTTGCTGAGGATCTGTATTAATCATTGCCTTTTGAAGAATCTGAAGTATTCTTTGACAACCCTGCTGTCACGAGGAACTCCTCTATGAAAAAGGTTTGGCATCTTCGCCTTCTACCACCACTGAAAGCTCTCTGCCTAAGACTGCGGCGCTCACCTCTGACCAGGTGCACACCTCTGTGACTGTCACAGATACTTACTCTGAATTTAGCAGAACACACCAAGTCACACAGGTGGTGTCTAAAACTTACCTGAAATGTTAGTGCCAACACTTCCTTTTTTTTTTCTTCAGAAATAAAGCTTTTATTTAAATTGTAGACACATTGTTAAGAACAGGAAAATGTTGGCAGTATTCCAACTGGGCAGGAATTGAATTCTTGAGTCAGCAGGTCTCTGGTGGAAGTTTGTTTTCCAGATCATTTAGGTTCATCATTACCCAAAACAGGACTTGGGGGTTTTGCCTGAAAAATATTATTCTTAAGCAACATTCTGAAGGTGAGATTCCTTTCTCCCTTCTTAATTCTGGCTCCAGGGTCCACTGCTCTTCATCACTGTATGGATAATCATTAGAAACTTGGTGGACCTTTTCATTTGAATGAGAAGGCTTCAGTGATCCCACGAATCATTGCTCTGGCCGGGGCAGCAGGAGGAGGGGGCTGAAGGGGCTAGTGGCATGACATTTTACAGTTTGTAGAACTCTTTCACACCCCTTACTCATTGGATTAGAATAGTGTACTCGTTCCCAAATACTCTGCTTTCCTATGGTTTGGGATAATTTCTGAGTCTTCAGATTGAAGAGAGTGGGCACACAGAGAGAAGAGAAATCCGGACCTCCCAGAATGTCTCCAAACACTTTAAATCCACAAAATTATAATCCTGAATCCCAAATCACATTGTACCTATAAATAGGAGCAAGTTATACCATTGAAATTGGATTTTAATCATTCAACAATTTTAAATCTGAACCTCAAGGAAATGTTTTGACCTTGAAGGCCCTTTAACTTAGTGTCCCCCAAGGGGCATCACAAATGCCCTGCCAGGGGTACTGAGAGAAAAACAACACAGCAATGAGGAAGATTCTAGGTTGACAAAGCATGTTCAGCAAGAGGCTTTGCCTATAACTGTATTATTTCATAAACTTACATATTAATAACTGCTTTCAGAGCAAAATACAGACTTGATCTGATGGGAGAACACTATAATATTTCAGAATTGTTTTCCAAAGAAGATTTGAATGTTTCCTGTTACCTTTTTACACAGTTTGAGAATTTAGCTTTGAACCCATCTTCCTTGTCATTTGCAATTTAAAAACAGTATTTGGAAAATGTCTGTAAAAATGCAAAGTTAAAATGGAGTTATCTGTGTTTGGAACAGCCTTTAAATGTCACTTCCTAAATCTTCAAGTCTAAAGAATTATAATATATAGTAGTTATAAATATTATAGATATTTTTTCTGAGTGATGATCACAGTAAAATTTTGTCTATCTGGTTCTGCAATATAATTTCCCTAAAGTATTGTAAGTATTCATGAAAAATGAGCATAGAAAGCCTCATTTTTAAAAATTTGTATGTTAAGGTATTTTGACTTTATCCATGCATAGTTTTGTGTTTTAATTCCTTTTTGAGTGGCAATTTTAGAAAACTAGGAAAATGGAAATCTTAAGGAAAATGTAAATCTGAGAGTCTTCCATTTTCAACTACACAAAATGTTGCTGTTAAGGTTCCATGTGCCTATACTGTTCATTTCAGAATGGAGGGATTCATGGGAATGATGTGTTATGTGGAATAAAGAACAAAATTCTGGTGGAATGATTCTACATCTTGAATATTTCTTAATATCGCAACAAGCTGTGCTTTGAAATTGAGTAGAAAAGCAAAAGAAAGTACCTTCTGTAGATACACTATACCACTGAGCCTCTTTTTCAGATTGTGATTTCACTAATAGATTGGATATTTATGCTAATATTTTCTTATTTCAAAAGCATAATAAAATGAGTTTATAGTTGTGGTTGGAAATACATTTTTCCCTTGCACAAGGGATTTGAACTGAATGGTGAGCGGGCTTGTCTGAATCATGCTAGGATGTAGCTGGTGTGTAAAGATGTGGCAAGCAACCAAATAATTTACAAAAGCCAAAACCGTTTATTGAGTAGTTCCAATGTGTTAGCTACTGTGCTCAGCAATTCCTATGCATTGTTTTATTTAATTTCCAAAATAATCTCTGTTATCACCATTTCATAGATGTGGAAATTGAGGCACCAGTTTGCACAACTAATAACTCAGTAGCCACTACACTCTAGTGCCTCTAGTGAAATCCTGCACACCTAGGAAGCCACCTGATTCTGGAGCCTGCCTAAAGCTTTCCCTTCATGCCTGTTTGGATCATCTTCCTATGTGGGCTCAAGAAGCCACTGGGAAATAGGCCCTCGCTGGGGCAGATAAAATCCTTCCGATTATGCCTCAATCTTCCAATCCAATTAGTATGGACAGGAAGACGCTAGATTGGAAATTTCCAATAGTTCCCCCAAGAGTCTGGTCCTATCAGGATGGCTACTTCTAGGCTAAGTGGTTTTAATTTGCTGTCTACTATCAAGACTGCTATTTGGGAGCATTTGTGGGGCAGTGGGGAGCAGGAGATGGGGTGAGGCAGAGGGGATGTTGGGAAGCACACACGGTCCCAAAAGTACCTTTCACATTCCCAGAGTCATGTTTTCTTGGTCAGGAGCTGGAGTGTCTGCATCACTGCCTAGTGATCATGAGGATGGGAATGTTGTCTGTTACTCACCTGCCTGGACCCAATAGGGCTTATTCTAAAATTGTTTATTGAAGTGAAATAATGCGACTTCAAAGTAGGTATCAGAGTTTCTCTTCTCACACTTCAAAGTCTGATGTCTTCTTTTTCTTAATTCCACCAAAAGATAGATTTTTATACCTGTTCCCAGAGAAGCTACTTCGGTGAGAGATGACTGGGATTTTGTCCCACAGCATAGCAAAATACTTGGTGGGGGGAGTGGGAAAATATTAAATAATGGTAAAAAGACTGACATTTAAAGCAAAGCATTTTATTATAGAACTTTTCAAACATATACAAAAGTAGAAAGAAGAGTAAAATGAACTTGATGTACACACATCCCCCAGCATCTACACTAATCTACCCTGTGGGGAAGTTGGGGTTCCTATACCAGGATCCTCACTGAACTTACACCACTTGATGATGTAACTGGCCTGTTGCTAGGCTACCGCTTCCACACGTTTAGGCAATAAGCTATTATTGCCCTATATAGAGAGTTCTGCCCAGTGCTCTGGGCGGAGGTAGAGATGCTAAGTGCTCAACCTACTGCTGGGAGAGCAAGCCAGGTGATAAACCCTTTCACCCCAAAGAACGTTTTGTTGTCAATTTCTTTGGTCACATTGAATCCATAGCGAACTTGCCCGGGGCTGAAACCCATTGGCAAGACAACCCATTACCTTCCCCCTTGATGAAGTCATTTGAAATATATTAGCATGTTGACAGGACATGTCTTCAGCTGTCAAGGAATAACCGAACTTGGCAGGAATAGTTTGTTCATACCAACAGAAGGTATGGGTGTTTAATATTACCTATTAATGGGCCCCATCATTACTTACAAAGCTGAGTGGACCTTTTTCTTCCTGTGGGCTTGGGTGTCTGAAACACTGGCTAGAACCTTTCCCCCTTCTCCCTACAGCTCCCATATGATCTATCTACCTGAAGCTTAAGAAGGTGTCAAATAAGTGAAAAGTGCCCATGAAATCAGGAGGAGAGTGACATTGTTACTTTTAATTATTTAAGTGTCAGAGGCTTCTTTGAGGGGTCGGGGACCTAGGGACACCAAGGCCTCCGGGTCTCTCAGTTTGCCATTCCATGCCCAAGCAGAAGTGGAAGAATTTTGACATGCACGCTAGTTTCTCAAGTTCAACAAGGGAGGGGAAAACCTATTTTAGAATCACAAGTTACAGTCTAGTCAAGCATCCAGTACCCATGCTGGAATATGGCCTACGAGGTCATGCAAAGTGTAGGTCCTGCTGCACTTCCAGACCTCGTGCTGGCTGTGCCCTTCCCACTCACTACACTGCAGCGCCCGGTTCTCTGGTTCCCTGGGTCATTTTGCATACATTGATCCCTTTGTATATTCACTCCTCATTTTTTGTGCCAGTTTAAATGTTACTTCCCTAAGGAGTCTATCTTTAGCCACTGCCCCCATCTAAATTATATATGCTCACCATCACCACCCACACCACTTGTTCTCATAGCTTTCCTTTCAATGATATATGTTAATTATAATTACATATTCATTTTTGTTTATTTAAAAAATTCATCTCCACAAAACCACTAGCTTTCAGAGGACAGGAGTCATACTGATTCACTACTGAGTCAGTGCCAAACACATACTAGGCACTCAGTAAATACTTGGTGAATGAATAAATGAGTGAAAAGAACAGATGAACAAATGAAGAAACGGCTAAAATTCTAATGCAGCAAGGATGGGCTAATTGAAGACTGGGTTTGCTTGAAGTTTCTCTTATACCCAGAATGGACAGGAATATGTTAGACATTCCCAATTCTATGGGTCTAAATAGGATACATGGTGAGAATTGTCACATAAATAGTAGGAGCTCCAGAGCATTGAGTATCACGGGACAGATTTGAAAAAGGGAATAGAGGTAGCCAAGAGAAGAGTTGGTAGAAATCTATTAACTATCTAAAACTTTTGACTGAGGCCTGAATGTAAAAATGAGAGGACTGTGTTCAGTCCAGACAGACTTAGCTAGCTCTGTTGTGCTCACCTTGAGTGGAAGGCCCAGGGATGGGGCATTGCTTTAATGAGCCCTGGAACACTGGGAAAAGGTGGGCCACCTGTGCCTCATGCATAAAAAGACGGAGTTTCAATTACAGGCACCACACAAGCTGCTTTTATTTTACAGGAAAAACTCTACAACAGGGTTAAGTCAGGAGCAGAAGTCCCTGACTAGGGTCTTTGGCCCAGGCCCGTGGCTGGCCTCTCACTCATAGGGTGCTACTGAAATCAGACACCTTCTGGCAAAACACTTTTAAGAGCTGGTGGGAGGAGTTAATCAACCAGTGACTATTTATTAAGCACCTCATCAGAATCTGGCATCGTATTATATAGATGACAGGGAATTCAAAATACCCATAGTACCCCTATCATGATATCAAGCTTCCTGCCTAATTGGTAAATTGAAGCTAACACAGGTGAGGACACCTCCATGAAGATGTTAAATGCTGACTCAAGGGGAAGGGCCACGCATACTCTGGAGGTTAGGAGAAGAATGATTCTTTATGGGCTAGAGAAGTTTGAGGCAGTTCGGAAGAACTCAGGTATGGGATTGAATGCGTTGGAATCAGCCTCCACTCTTTTCAGAGGAAGTAGCTGGGAGAAGGGAAAAGGAAGCCATGCAGCCGCTTTACACGGCTGCCTAAGGTTCCTACAGATACCAAAGGTCAAAGCCAAACCAAACACAAGTTGACACTAATAAATGATTTGGCAAAGCGATCCACAGGGTGCTCTGAGACTTTGGGGATCACTTGGATTTGGGGTTGCATTTGGCTTCTCTAAACTAAAAACAAGAATTTAAGGGCTTCGGTTACTGTGGATAAAGTGAAGGTTCCTGTGGCCAGGATTCTCACCTGGCCCTGGTCAGCTAGCTCACTACACATGTGTGGGTAAAACATTGTTATTGACTCTATATAAAGAGCTACACCCAGAGGTCTGGGCTGCTTCATAGCTGCAGGGCTGCAGGAGAGCAGATTGGAGTGGTGGCAGCACTGAGGATGGAGACTGAGATGGCTGTGGTGCAGAGAGGCCCAGTGGCAGAGACCACCTTGCTGCATGCAGACTCGCTCTGAGTGGATGGGATTCTAGTGATTGACCTGCCAGCGTGGTAATAAAGTTGGGTATAAACCCTTCCACCCCAAGAACGTTCCACTGTCATTCCTTGGTCTCATTGAATCCATAGTGAACTTGTCTGAGGGTGAAATCTGTTGGTAAGACAGTTATACTTTGATATTCATCTCTCGACTCCAAAAAGGAATCCTTTCCTTAGTAAATTTTCTTTCAAGTGTCCAGAGCTTCGGGACATGTTTTTTCATTGACGTGTTATACAGCACTGCCATCTGCTGGAATTAGTAAGACCACCTCCCAAAAGCTGGTGACACCTCCAATTATTGTTCAATTGGGCAAGGCCAGCCTTAGAACAAACATTAAAGTTTGTTACTGTTTCCTTCACTTCCTCCAATTCCAGCTCATTACCCAATCCATATTTATTCTCTTCCTCTTGCAAGTAAAAATAGAGTGATAAAGATGCTGTGTTATAGTTTTTAGCATTATGATTACCTAGTTCTTTATGTGGAATATCAAAGTTAATATGATTTTGATTGACTTGACTAGGAATAACTATCGGTAAAATGTAATGTAAAAAAATTTTTTGAGCCTTCTGCCTGCTTTAGGAACCCAGATTGCCATCCAGGGTCCCACTACTACCAATGTGTTAATTGATTTGATATGAGTTGATGAATGATTAAATTCTATGTCTCAACACCTATCAGAAGTCAAATTTTGGAAATGTTAAAACCAGATGATGTAACAGTGTATTCTGTGTCAATTTGGAAACATAAAACATCATGCTTATTGTACACAAATTATGGCAAATTTAGTGATTGAATTTACTTTAAAATGGTAATTCCTATGAAATTGTGAGAGGATGGTATTTATAATAATTGCCTTTAAAGGGGATTGTATCCTATTTAAATTAAAGACCCTTTAGTTGAGATAAGCAACTTGACTAATTTGGTTATGCCTGAGTAGGTCTGTTGGCTGAGTCTGAGGAAAAGAGAGAACTGAATTGCTCTGTTTAAGGAAAATGGAGGAACTGCTGCTATTTCAGAGAGAGAAGCGATAGGGAAGGAGGTAAGGTCCAGAATCATGGAAAGAGGCAGAAATACTGGGAAATGGTTGAGGGTGTTTCCTTCTCTCCTTCTCACTTTCACCGTCTCCCTCAATCCTTTCCTGCCTTCTCACACCTCTTCTTTTCTTCCCTCTTTGTCATGTTCTCTTTGAAAAAAAAACAGGAATTACCTAATATTAAATTTTAAGTTGTAGATTCTTCTCTCTTGAAACCTTCTCAAGAAAGGGTTTTTATGCACAAAGGACCTGTAAGTGGTTTTTATTTTGGGGTTTGGTTTTTATGTCTGTTGTTTGTTCTGGTGAGATTGAAAGGTAAGGTTGTGGAGTTAATGCAGGAAGGAAAAAGGAAAACCTGTGAAGACGGGTGAAGCTACTTTTAGACTAAATTAATATTCAATTAAATTAGGGGCTAGAGTCATTTTCTAGAGTCTGTGGCTTCGAGGCAAGGTACTTGTACGGGGTCTTAGGGGCAGACAGGTGATCCCAGCCCACCTTTGGTTGTCACAGGTGCCTGTAACCACGGCACGGTCCTCCCTTGCCTGCTTGTGCTGCTCTCCATGCTGCATGAAGGTTCTGATTCCGGTTGGTGTATGCATGGGAGATGCGTGCTTCCTCCAGGGACGAAGGATCGGGTGTGCTGGCTTCTAATTGTTTGCTTCCAAAGGTTTGCTTCCTTTTTTAAGGAATTTATTCCACATCTCTAATTTCCAACACCCAACTCTATGGACAAACCTCTCCCTTAGGCTGCATCCCTTGATTTCTTAGGCCATTCCCTCCAGGGGTTTCCCTGCAGCTTTTAATCCCAGCATGAAGGAGCAGATGATGTGGACAACTAGTTCCCTTTCCTGATTCCCTCCAGGGAGTTTTGGGATTCTGTGTACGATAGTGTTGGGTGACTTATGATTGTAGAATGTCTGAGCCCCATGTGATTCTCTGCAGCGTTCTCTTACAGTCTCTGTAGAGATTGATCCTATCTTCCCATCTCCTTCATTCCAAAATTTAAGACTATTCAGAAAGTACTGTATAGTGGTTAAGTGCTAGATTCTAGAACCAAACATCCAGGGTTTGAATCTCTTTTCCATCTCTTATTAGCTATGTGACTGTGGGCTTCACTTTTCTAAATTCCAGGTTACTCATATGCAGAAAGAAATTATTAAAATGCTCATTCACAGGGATTTTGTGAGGAATTCACAAGTTTAATAACAGCATCAGGTACATATTGTATACTGTGTAAGTTAGCCATGATATTCTTGTCACTAGAGTCTGCAGATGTGGCTAAACTAGCATTCCCTTTTTCTTGGGGTTTTGCTCTCATCTGGTGGTGAGTAGGACTGTATAGAGGGAAATCATCTATAGGCCCACTTCTGAATTCTCTCTTTACCCTCAACCCTCTTTCACCCCTAATGTAGAAATGGAAGCAGCTTTGACAGTAATGGCTTTTTCTGACAGATAGGAGAAGCCATGTTTTCAGCATTCAATCCAAGTGATATCAATCCATGCTTGTCCTTTAGTTTGTCCATGAAGCACCTGTGTGCTCCTATGAGGTACAGCTTTCCCAAAGCTTATACATCTCACCTTCATTATTTCCTTTACTCTGCCTAGGTGGCATCATGAAAGGAAATACTAAGAATTCTAATTTATCGCTTATAGAGGACCTTAAGTTCAGAGCAGGTATGGAAATATATAATGGCATAACTGTGCTTGCTTCTAGCAATTTGATGCTGTTTTAAAACTCAAAGTGAAATACAACAAAATGTTTAATGAACAAATTTATCATAGTAAATGTGAAACTGCTAGAGAAGGTAGGAGTTTTGTTTGGGGTGGGGTGAGGTACACATGACTTGATCACAAGGGAAAGAGGAAGCTAAGGAGTGGATGAAACCACATCTCAATAATCCAGAGAGTCTTGGCTAAGGTAACTGGAGAGACACAGAGGCTGTGGTCCTGAAAGAGAAATGGTAGGAGGGGAGGAGGGAGTGTTACGGTAGAAGGTTGAGTGATGTAAGTTTGTGACCAATTAATATAAACTAGCTCTGTAGTTCTTTGGGGAGGGAAAGAATAATGGTTAGCTTTTGGGAGAGGGCTATCCCAACCTACTGCGGGTGTCTGTGGTAAGCTTATAATGCTATTTATTTAATGTAGACTTTTATTGGCTTCCTGCTATGTCAAATGCAATTTAAAGAACTCCTTCTATGCTAATTCCTCCCCATTTTTGACAGTTATGGGTCAATTTTTAGTTATTTTATCAATTAATTTTATAATTTACAATAACATACTTAAAACTCTATTTCTTCTTCCATCAAGTTTAGCTATATCTCTTGACTTTCCTTTTCTCAAGAATAGGTGTTTTGTTTTGTTTTTTAACCCTTCCCTTAGCCTCCTTCCCTCCTTCTCTTTTCCAACTCATGTATTATCAAGGTTGGAAAGATTGTTGTTTTTTAACTCTAATTACTGATCCAATGAGGTGAAAAATAAATGGCATTTATATTATGCAAACATGATTTACCCTACAGCCAATGAGAGTCCTCTAGTTGCATTTCTCTCACCAGGTAAGTTCATTTGCCCTCCAAAAGCACACACTGAGGTGGGAAGGAACAAATTCTAGAAATAAGGACTGTCTGAAGATGACATTATCATTCAGGAAGATAATTCAAGCTTCAGGCTTTGATGGGTAATTGATAAAAGTCAACTCTGAGGTTGTTTTTAAACCCGTAAGTCTATGAAATTCTCTCTAAATAGTCACACATTTTAGTAAGGCAGGCAAACACAATTACAACATTAAAGGTTGTTATGAACATATTTATTTTATAGAGTTGTATTTTTCACATGCTGATATCATACTTTCTCAGTATATTATAACTTCTTATATACTTTAATGTTTTGATAGCTAGTGAATTTTAAGGTCATTTAATAAACCTTAAAGTCTAGTATACACAGAGGCTTATAATTGTATCTTTGTTTTGCTATCATAACTTATACTTTTTTGCCTGTGAAGTTCCTACTTGGGAATATACACTTAATTACAGCATTATTCCAAATGGGGGGAAAATGACTTGCTACAAAATAAAATATTTGCTACAAAATGTAACAAATGCTTCTACTGATAGGTCAGGATTTCAGTCTTGAATTTCTGAAATACTTGAGTATTTCAAAAAGGAAAAATACTCTTCCTTTTTGAATAAGTGAAATAAGCAAAATAAACAAAACAGCAAGGACTTAAGTATACTAAACATTATAAAAAAATTTAATTTGTGAGCTACATTGCAGTATTGGATGTATGCTTGAATATGCACAGAAAAAATATCTGGAAGGATATGTATCAAGCTGTTAGCAGTTTACCTGGGGGGTGTGGAATTGGGGTAGGATGAGGGAGAGCTCTTACTTTTAATTCATATGCCTCTGTATTGTTTGAAATTATATAAGAATTCATTATTTTCATTCAAAACCTTAATAGAAATTTAAAACATAAAAATAGTAACAAAAAGTAAACACACACACACAAAGTAGTTTTAAGAGCTACACGGAGGTATGGAGAATTAAATCACACGGCACACTTTTCCACTAATACTGCGGTGGTAAATGTAACTAGTCAATAATCAAAGAAACACCACCAGAGAAGCCACTTTTAGCAACATCCCAATTTTAAAAGTCCCCTGGATGAACAGCCCATAAGTAGTGACCACTTATGGTGGATGTTATAACTGAAAGCAATGCTTAACTATCCCTGGAGAATCTACAGAAAGATCTGTCAATCTGAAAATTTCAGACAAAAGGCATCACAGTAGTAATTTGGAGTACTAGAACAGTTAGCCAAAGGGAAAATATTAGGGGTATGAAAACTTAGTCCAGACCCAAAACTAAATCACTGAAATCTTAGCAATCTAGGGGTACAGGTAAGGGACAGCTATTTTACTCACTTGTTTATAATTTCTCCCAATGTCTCCACTGGTATGCTTTCTATCCCAATGACTTTAGCCTAAAAATACTGTAGTTTTAATTGGAAGGAATAAAACTAATTCCATCTAGATTCAGGCTTATTCTTCTAGTTAAAAGAACCAGAGAAACTTCAGACTAATAATTTTCCATTATGTTTTTTTTTCTCATAATTATTCGTAGCTACTAAACATCTTGGGAGATAATACTTCTGATTTTTCATGGTCCCCAGAGTTCTGTGTTTGAGGAAATCTTTTTCTCATGTTCAAGTTTTTTCTCCTTTTATTGAAGTCATCAGAGATGACAAACTTCTATGAACTTTTTTCTTTAAACAAAGAGGATTCTTTAGGTGACAGGTTGATGGTTAAATACATAAGTCAGAACATCTCTAACTGGGAAGTTCCATCTTTCGCAAGCTACATAGTTAAGAACTTAACTAATACAATTTTGCACTCCTGAAGGAGTGTTCCTGACTTGGGTGTCAAAGGATTATATAGGATCATACTCATTACATGAGTGAGTAATATGGGAAATTTGACAAAATTTAATCAGAAAATTATAAATAGCAGAGATAAAAGGATATAAATTCATAGTGGCCATACCATTTTTAAAAGTTACAACAGTTGGAAAGGTCCTGTTTTTCAACAGATTATTTTAATAAAAAAAGAAAAAAGAACCAGCAAAAGGTCCATCATAATGTATATGAAGTTTTAGCATGACACCTAGTATACCATAACCATTCAATAAAAATTGGATCTACAATAATGGATTAAAAAACAATAAACAAAACCGTAAGAACCCAAAATGGAGAGGAAAGCTTAGAACTAATTTCCTAGAGTGTATGTACTTAAATGGAAAGTCGAAGCTCACAGAGAGCAGTAAGGAATTCTGCGTTTTCTGGATCTATCTTTTGGGCCCTCTCATAGTACTCAGCAGCTTGCCTCTTTTCTCCCTCCAGCTTGTAAACAAACCCTAGGGCACTTAAACTCTGCACGTCTGAAGCATTGTGACCAAGTCTCTTGAGAGCCAATTTCTTCAGAGCACTTGTCAATTTGATGCGTAGGGATGACCGATCTTTGACCTTTAAAGCTTCTAAATAATGGTAGATGGCAGTATTTTCTGATTTACGATGAAATTCCTGAAAGCGGCCATAGTGGTAATGGATCTGATGTTTGTGATCATCAGTTATGTTCTCCAGACGAAGGGCTTTCTGGAAAATGTCTTCAGCATTGCTATACTGGCCTCCCTCAGCATACATGTTGGCCAGGTCCGTGTAGGCAAATGCAAACATTGAGTCTCGTTCCACAGCTGCTTTGAAATGAAATATAGCAGACGCAATCAGCTCATCAACTTTCAGTTTATCCTTTCCTTTAGGTCTGTTGCGCGTGGCCTTCTTAATTTGGATCATTTGTGCCCTATAGCAAAGTCCCATTTGGTGATGCAGGAAAGAAGAGGTTGGTGTCCCTTCCAAAGCCTTTTTCAAAAGTTCAAGAGCTTTGTCCCAGGAATTTTTTCTCCTGTAGAATTTGGCCGCATAACGAAGGACATAAGGTTGGGATGATATTTGGTCCAGGATTTCTTCAATATACTTTTCCCCTTCGGCTTCTGCATGTACATCTTGAAGCTTCAGTGCCAGAAAAACCTTAATGTAGCTGTCATCTGGGTTCAGGGTAACAGCTTTTCTCAGAGGACCCAGAGAAAAGCTCTTTATAGACCCTTCTCTGTCAGAATCATCCAACCGATACACTGTGATGGCATAGCCAATGTTAAATTCTGGGTTGTCAGGTTCTGCTTCCAGAGCCTTCTCGAAAGCCGCTTTAGCCTTTTGGTGGTATTTCCCTCCAAATTTCAGGAGTGCCCACCCTTTCTCACAATCAATCTCAGGACGCTCCAACTTGTAATGACAAGAACTGGACGATTTCTTGCAGACGTTCCCTACCTGGTCTATATACTTTTGAGCTTCTTTAGGCTGGTCCATGTGATAATACACCCAAGCGTAGTTTCCCCAAGTGACCAGGCTTCGTACTTCCTCTTTGTCTGAGTGTTCTCGCTGGATTATTTCTTCTGCCTGTTTCAAGCACTCTAGGGCATCTTTATTTTGGCCTTTTAGGTGTTTCACATAGGCCAACAGGTTATAAAGAGTGAGTCTGGATTTTGTGGTAAGAAATTCAAGCTGTTGCCCAATTGTATCTTCCACATCAAATAGGTCAATGTCTTCCTTAAGTAGATTCCATGTAAAGTGACATTCTAATTCCAACAGAATGGCCTTCAAGGAGTCCTTAGAAATTTCACTGTCAAAGACAAAAATCCTTTTTAATTTTTGAAGAAATACAGGAAATAACTTTTAAACTTTAAGTAGCTTTTTTGCTTAACCAACTTTATCTTTTTTTTTTATCTTACCGTTAAAGCACTAGACCCTATACCTTTATACTTGTTTCCTCTCTATACAGTTATATTCTAGAAATATTTCACTAAATTCTCATTTATTGCAAAGCCAGTTCTGGAGTGATGACAGGGTTTTTTCTATGTTACAGAGTACCTCTTTCCTTTTGTCAGTCACTAACCCACAAGTACCACCTATTTTAGAGAGGGGAATTTTAAATGTTTTATTGACTAGTCTTGAAAACTAAGAATAATAAATATGTACACAGTCAATAAGTAATATAAAAGTTCCACTTCTGTATTATGAGTAGTGAAGGGGGGGAAGAAAAGATGTTGAGAAATAAGAAAAAATAAGGAAAAAATAGTACATTGCAAGGAACAGAGAAGCCACACT
Source organism: Manis javanica (assembly GCF_040802235.1). Taxonomy (NCBI): domain Eukaryota; kingdom Metazoa; phylum Chordata; class Mammalia; order Pholidota; family Manidae; genus Manis; species Manis javanica. The sequence goes on from NC_133162.1 coordinate 37,074,406, forward strand.
AATACAATACTTTTGTAGGGAAAGAAAAAAAAGAGGAAGGGAGGGAGGAAGAAAAGAAAGGCAGCCCCACAGAGGGAAAAGGCACATGAACACACAGGGCAAGTATACCAAGAGATAGGGAGACACAGAAATTTGAGACAGATAAAAGGAGAGTAACAGAAGGTTAGAGAACGATGGGGAAAGGACAAAAGAAGCTTTGTGGGTTTTGATATAACTGCTGCATCCTTTTGACCTCTAGGGTTGTGGGGCAACAATAAAGGCTAACACCTATTATTAACTTATTGCCCATAAAATTCAAGTCACAAAAATTTGCTGATCTCCCTTTGTGTGAGGCATGGTATATCTTTACAGGGCCCACTGGAAAAACTGTCTCTGAAACTAGGAGGATGAAGGGAGAAGAAAAGAATAGGAAATACTCATTCATTATCGAGTGACTTTTACATGCAAGATCTGAATAATTGTGAAAATTGTGAACAAGACACAGCCCTGCATATACAGAACTTCTAAGTAAACAGTCAAATACAATTCAGCATGCTAATAAAGTTCCATGGAAGTGAGCCAGGAAAGGTGTCACAGCCCAGTGTTCTGGACCTCTGTGGCTTTTTCTTGACAAAGATCCTCCTTTCTTTTGTTTTTCATTTGTGGAAGACTTTTCAGTTCATGTGATTTAAGATAGGTTTTCCATCCTTCACTCTAGTCTGTGAGAAGGCATTAAGATACTCTATAACCATTCCCCAGTCCTGTGATTTATTCAGATAGTCCAATTAAAATATGATTTTGCTGAAATGGGACTTCGCTAGAACTTTCTTTTCCTTCTAAAAATTTTAAGCTGGTAGAATATAAGCTTGGATTTGCTGGCTGGCCATCTTTCAAACTCTTGGGGAGAGCCTGAGAAAGAATCTAACAGGAAAAGCAGAGCTTGGATAGGAAGAAACAGATTGCTCATGAGAGTGACTCAATACCTGGATTCAGTCTTGCTTGGATCACTGTGTCCACCCCTGGGCTTCTGTTTACTTAAGCAAATAATCTCTCCCTCTCTCTCTCTCTTTGCCTAAACCAGTTTGAATTAGGCTTCTACTGTTTGCAATTAACAAAGCCCTAATTAATGTTCCTAGTTTTATTATTTGTGTTTTGCTGATGGTGGTGGCAAGGCAGTCAGGAAAGACTTTCTAACTCTACTTTTGTCCATAATTAAAAACAAGTGAATTAAAATACTGTATTTCTTACAATCCAATTAAAGACTTTCTAACATATACCCAATGACCTTCCAACGAGTCCCCTATCTTTCTCTCTCCCCTGATTTTTCAGACTTACTGAATTTTTAGTTCACATCTTCAATTACAAATTAAATTGGCATCTCAAATACAGATATCTAATACAGAAACCTGGGTTCCTTAAGTCTGTTCCTCCTTCAGTCCTCCCCACCTTGTTTGACACCTCTTAGTTCCAGTAGCCAAATAACCTGGGAGTAATCTCTGATTCCTCTTCTCTCAACCCCTCATCCAATCAATAGGAAGTTCTGTTAATTCTACTACCCAGGAATACTTCAAATCCATCCACTTTTCTCCATTTCTACTGCTATTTTCCTAGCCTAAATCACAATAACCTTTCCTTTGAGCTGGGGCAAAAAACTAGTCTCCCTGCTTCTGCACTTGATCCCCAAATAGTACTAATAAACCTTTGAAAATGTAAATCAGATTTTAACAGTCTCCTGCTTAAAATCTCCCAATGGCTTCTCAGTACCCTTAGATTTCACTCCTGCCTGTGGCATGTCCTATAAATCCCTAAAGAAGCTGGCCTGGTCTACTGTCCAACCTTCTCTCCTCTTACTCCCTTTTCCTCATTCACTGTCTTCCTATCTTGAATGCATCAAGTTCAAGGACTTTTACAGCTGTTATTTTTACACTGTTTGGAAAGCTGTTTGTAAATCCTTGCATGACTAGCTCTTCCCTGTCACTCAGCTCAAAGACTCTACCAAAAAGGCCACCTCTGGCAAAGCTAACTAAAATCCTCCCCATTCCAAGTCATTCACTTAGCCCATTACACTATCTTATTTTCCTTAAAGCTCATCATTTTCTCATTATGTTAATTATTTACTCACTTACCTATTGCTTGTCTAGTGTCCATCATTTAAATCTAAGCGCCATGAGAATAGGGACCTTGTTCTGATTTTATTTTTTCATCTCTGTGTCCCCAGCATTTACTATTCTAGGCAGCTAATAGAAGCTCAATAAATGTTTGTTGAATGAATGAATACAGTTACATATCGACAGTTTCTGGCATGTCCAGCCCAGAAGAGGTTTAGGATTAGTATAAAAAGCACCTGAATTCCAGATGATGAAATTCTTCCTAGTTCTTTCCTTCCTGCTAATGGTTCCAAACGTTCTCCCACTTGAGTCTTCCCTATCCCACTTGTCCTTTTATCTTGGCATGCTGTCTCTCTGGTGTCATGTTTGAACTTTGAAAATAGGTTTTTAGACTGTTTCTTATGGCCCTGACTGGGACGACTGATGTTGTCTCTTAGTAGTTGGTCCTTTCTCTAGTGTAACTGCACCAAAATCATGGGCAACACATGCCATGCCTCTAACAGCCTGCCCTGATCCATGGCAATATGGGCTTACAAGTCCCCTGCCCATCCAAAGAGCAGAATGAACACCTGCCTCTGTTCTACAGGTTTCAATGAGCTTGGGCCAAAGGCAGTTAAGGAGGGCTGCCTCAGGTAATATGAACGTGGTTGTGAGATCTCAAAGCAACATTTAGTCAGTCCCTGAAGTGCTTTGCCCAGACTATGCAATTTATGCACATGACACCACCAGAAGTTTTACTTTTTAAACTTTGTCTACTTAATTTTTAAGCTTTGTCTCTGGGAAGCTGGCAGAGAGAGGTTACTGTGTCTGAAGATGCAACATTTATCTTTAGGTAATTTTGTGTTTTTTTAGCCAGGAAGGAGCAGTCTTTTCACTGTCCTTGGAAGACAATCCCCAGTGGGGTCCACCCCCATCCTGCACACATATATACAGGGCACCCCCTTTTGCCTCCATTTCCTCAGGCCCCTTTCTGATACCTCCCTCCCTTCCTGCAAATGTTAGATGTAATGCACTTAACAAAATTTATTTTTTACTTAAAATAATAATGATTGACATTTACAAATATTATGTACTAAGCAATTAACTCTTCCCACATTCCTAAGAGAGCGATGCCATTAATTTTTACAGATAAGAAACAGACTCACAAAGTTTCAGAAACTTTGCTCTGGGTGCCCCTCAAGCCCAAGGTCTTAACCTCTCATTCCTCAACGTACTAAATGCTGCTAGTTTACTAATCATGTACAGGGCTGGGTGCCAGCCCCTGGGGATACAAAATGGGTGAGAAAATTAATAAAGGAGACAGATAAAGAAATCCTCATAAAACACCGAACTGGATGAAACAATAAGAATCTGTACGTAATAACAATGGTAGGTCACAAGAAGGGAAAAACTCAGACCCAGAACTCAGAAAGGAAAAATGGCAGGAGCAGACAGATGTGGCGCCTGGGGGGCTGCGACCAAGCCGCGCCTGCCACGCTGCGGGGACGGCAGCTGCACACTTGGGAAGGAGAAGCCGGCGACGGGCCTAAGTAGCCCCGTGCCGCGCAGAAGCCGCCTCGGATGGCCGTGGGGGCGGCCGCACGCCAGGCACGGTCAGCACCGCAGCCGCCGAGAAGAGCCACGGGGAGAGGGCTGGCCTCCGGCGGCGGGGCGCCTGGTCACCCGGCGCGGGGGTGCGGACCGCGGATGCGCCGGAGGGTTCCGACTCCCGGGAAGGGGGCCTGGGACACCCTCCCCGACAGGCCCGACTGCAGACGCCCGGGCGCTGGACAGGGTTCCCGGGGAGCGTCCCTAACCAGACGCCCGACAGCCTGGCTCGAGGGGCTCGGCCCCTAGAAGAGCCGCCGCGCTGCGCTGGAAACGCAATAAAAGAAAAACAGCCACTCAACGCAAAGGCCTACGCAGGGCTTGGAAGCACGGCGGGGAAAAGCCTGTACCTCATGGTGTCAGGGCTCTGCGGGCGTCCTGGGAACGGGCGGGCTCCTCCGGCTTCCTCCCCAGGGCTGGCACCGCGGGCTGCAGAGCGAAGGGGCGCGCGCGCGCCCGAGCGTGCGCGCTTCCTGGAGGCGCCCGCCGCGCTCGGTCGGTGCCCGGGCCTTCGTCTTTGTTGAAGGCAGGGCCCGAGCGGGAAAGGGAAACTGGAAAGTGAATCTGATCCCCCGCTAGGCGGAGTCCACCTCTAGGAAACGGAAACTTAGGAAGAGGTGAGTTGGCCGGGCTAAGTTGCTGGAGGGAGACGTTTGCGGAGCTCAGGGTCGTCCTGTGTGGCATTCGCAGCCGGACCTCTGGACTTTCTGTTATGGACGAGGCTGTCACCTGCCTCGCCGAGTCCTCATGCTGCTTGATTGAATTTTTTTAAATATATAAAATGACTGCAGATTGCTCAGCGTTATTTTGTCGTAAATCCATAGCAATGTTCTGTCCAGCTTTCTGCATCCTAAGCTGAACGAAACGGAAGTCCTTGCTTCCAGTCTTGATTCAACAAATAATAGTGCAGTGCTGTGCAACTGTGTGATTATTTCCATTGGGTAAATGCATTTTAAATATTTTGATTAGCTGTTGTGGAATGGCTTTGCAAAGAGGCTTATGCACCCCAACCCACAATTGTAGGAGAGAGCTTGCCATCTTCGCCCTTGCCAACCTTGCTTCTAATAAGGTCTCTATAAAGACAGGACTGGTTTAGGGAATCTAAGCAGAAAATGCCAAATACCCATACAATAAAAATTTTGTCTCCTTCAACTTCCATCATTCATTCTTTCAACCAATTTTATTGGGCAGTGGCTAAAAGCTAGACATTGTTCAAGGTACTGTCAATATAGTGTTGAACAAAACAAACAAGGACCTACCTTCATGGAGTTCATTTCTAGTGTGGAAGATGAAGGTAATAAAGAACAAATGAAACATTCTATGTCAGATTGATGCCGTGGTTCTTGTTTGTGGAGTTGAAGAATGAATTTAGCAAACACCCAAGGTAGGAGAGCCAGGGAGACTTATTGAGACATACAGTGAGAGGACAGACAGAGCTCCTGGCTCATGCCAAGAGGGGACAAGAGAGGCCGGGGTGGTGTGTTGTGTAGGGGATTTATAGGCAGTTGAGGATTTTGGGGGAACTGATACAGGGCTTAGGTTGTGGACTTGTACCACCTGCCCTGCCCCCAAGGTGGGCTGGGTTGTTGTCTGTTTGCTAGGGCTGTTTACAGTGAAGTCAAGGATCATGCTGAGATACCCTTCTTTAGTGGCAGAACGCTCAAACATTCTAGGCCAAGTTGCTCCTGGCCTTTTCAACTTTAACTGACCTCACTGAAGATGTCTATATTCTTAGTCTGGTATCTTTACCCTAGAGAATTAGGGTGACCTTGACTTTGCATAATGCTTAACACAGAGTTTTAATAGGAACCTCTTCACATCGTTATGTTGCTTTGACTGTAAATATCCTGCCTTGCTTTTTCTGGAGGCCCTCATCCTACTCTGACTACACCCAAGGTCTCTGTCTCAAGATGGTGCTATGGTGAAAAAGCAGAGAGAGGGTTGGAGTGCAGGGTGTTTGTATTATAAATACATTGGTGATAAAAGGTTGCAACGAGAAAATGACAATAGAGCAAAGATCGGAAGAGTTTAAAGGAGTGAGCACTGTGGATATGGGATGAGGAAAGAGTGTTCCAAGCAGGGGAAACAGTAAGTGCAAATTTCTGGAGGTGGGAGCATACTTGGCATGCATGGATGATGCAATTAGAATGGAGAGAGCACGGAAAAAGTCACAAGAAATGAGGTCAGAGAGGTAATGTGGATACGGTGGGCCTGTAGCCTATTGTTATGTTTATCTTAAATGGGAAGTCAAATTTTAGTAAAGGTATGGAATGGTTTATTGTGGATAGAAAACTAACCCCAGAATTTCCTCCTTACCAAGGAGGTAGCAAAATTTAATAGTGCTCCAGCATTTTGAAATTATTTCCATTGTCTTGATCATGTTTTTTCTTCCATGTTCCTGCTTTTTTCCCTTCCTTTCTCTGAGCTGTATCTGGGCCAAGATATAGTCTTTGCTTATTAAGGTTTAAATGGATAGCAAGTAAGCAATCAGTGGTGAAAATCAAAGGAGAAAATAACACTAGCTATCTACTTACTTGTTTAGGAATTCAAATTCAGAAAGACAGGCCCATCTGTAAAAAGTTGAAAACAATATACATTCTCCCACTATTGAGGAAACAAACACTTGACTGTTGAGTGGATGTTCAACATGCTGATAGTACTAGATGGAATTTGAGTATCAATCTGCTTTTCACAGGCTGTTGGATTGGTTGGATTCTTGGGAAAATCAGCAGTGAAATCAGTAGAATAAATCTCTTGAATTTATTCTTATCAACACGAAAAACAGCAACTAGAGAAAAAGATATGGAAAGTGAAACATCTACAGTGTTTCACTACAAAGAAAGGCAACCGATCTACAATCTACTTGGGAAACTAAAATTTACGTAATAAACTCTTCTAAGAAACAGATGTGAGGCACTCTTGAACTTTGGGCTGGAAAATTCTTCGTTATGGGAAGCTCTCCAGGGCATCATAGGATGTTTAAGCAGCATTACTACAAACACCCGGTAGATGTCAGCAGCACCTTGCAGTTGTGACAAACAAAATTGTCCCAAAGGCAACTTTATTTTTTGCCCTAAGGGGCAAAATCCTCCTCTTCTCTCCTACCTCCCTCCACCCAGGTACAGATAATACCCTCATGTGTATATCTAATTTATTGAATTAGTCCTCATAGCACAACCTGTAAGAGATAGGAGGTAGACTTCAGGTAAACGAGAAAAAGTTTAATGTAGATGAAGAGAAGTTGGGGCTAGAACTGGAGTTCAGGAAGAGGCCAGGGTGAAAGGGTGGATGTCAAAGGGAATGCCAGAGAAGGCCTACTCTCCTTAGCATGGTACTCCAGACTGGAGGCGACTGTATCACATGTGGTCTAGCTGGGGACAAGATACAGAATTGTGGACACAGACCAGGGTGGGTAATTCGTGCTAGGAAAGGCTATAGGGTGGGGACCCTTAGTTCCCAATGCAGTTCCAGCTCTAGCAGCATGAGAATGGAGACATTGGTGGTCAGGGTGATTCTCAAGTACCCGGAGCCTGCAGTGGCGTGTGGACAGCATTTGGCAAAAGAGCTGGGCTGGGGTACCTGTAATTGAGTGAATGCAGGATCTGTGGCTTGGCCTGAACTTAGAAGTACATGGGAGACACTCCCTGGCCCTCAGAGAAGTTCTTGAGTTGGGGGAGGGACTCTGAATAAGGACACCAGCTGAGGTGCTGTCAGTCATTTGCTTGGGTATAACAAGCTCCTGAAATTCAGCTGTCAAATTAAAGAGACCTTTTGGTAATGCCTAGAGATATTCATGTGTAAGGTTGGCAATAGCATTTCTTTTTATTTTTTATTTTTTATTGAAGGGTAGTTGACACACAGTATTACATTAGTTCCAGGTGTACAACACAGTGATTCAACATTTATATACATGATAATTCTAGCTACCAGCTATCACCATACAAAGTTGTTACAATATTTTGACCATATTCCTTATGCTATACATTACATCCCGGTTACTTATTTATTTTACAAGGCAATAGCATTTCTAGTGCCAAAGTTCATCTGTTTTCCTGGATTTGCTGCTTGTTGTGTTTCTCTGCAAACACGTTTGAGTTACTGCGCGCTTCTTTTGCTGGTTCCCTCACCAGATTGTAAGCTGCATGAAGGTTGGGAAAAATGTCTGCTTTGTTCACTGAAGAGTACCAAATATATCACATTAGCATAATGATTATTTGGAACTGAACGCAATTGAGAAGAAGCAGATATAAGAAAAGCTGTCTACCATCCTGCTATCTGCCTAAAAATTGGGCATAAATTCATAAAGGTGTCCCTCCTCCTCTTTCTACAAGGAAGGACCAAAGTTAATTTCCTGAGACAATTGTTAGACAAAATTCTAGAACCTTACCAGCCAAAGAGTCAGTATCAGAGGAATCTACATAACAAACCTTACTAACTAGCCCTTCTCTTCCATTAGTTCCCACCCCCCCACTACCCCCAGTATATACTTTTCTACAATTTGCTACCCTAGAAACTCCTTTGCCTTGTCACTACTCTAAAAATGTATTGTTCATTTGTTAGGATGTTGTATAAACCCAAGGTCCACCTCCTTGAGTTACTTATCACTGGGTACTCCTGTGTGAATGTGTGATATGTGGGTTAATGAACTTCTGTTTTTCTCTTGCTGATCTGTCCTGTGTCAGTCAGAGCTGGACTGCATTGGAACTAAGGGTCCCTGATTTATGAGGCCTCAGTCAGGGAACCTAAGATGAGTAGAAGAAAAAGATTTTTTTCACTGCATACATCACCGTATCATTTTTGGTATCTAGCACTGAAGATGCTTTGTTCACAAAAATGAGTGAATTAAACATTTTATTTTATGTGAGTCCAGTGTTCTATTTGCTATAAATCTACTCAACATACTGTTTTTTTCCTACTATAACACTCACAGAGAAATGGTCCCTTTCTCTTTCACACACTTAGAGATGTATATATTCTATTTAATTATTTTCTGATTACAGCTATTTTACTAGTATTTTATTAGGTTTGAGTAATTGTTCAAAAATTACATCACTACAGTGAATTACATGTTTCTGAAAGCAACAAGCATAAAAAATGATTCGTATTGACATGTTAACCTAAAACCAAATGAAATGCAAATGTGGTCCGTATTTCAGTGCCAAGGGATCATGTCCCACAGAGCTCTCAGTCAGCCTCCAGCTTCAGAGCCTGCTCATAATACTCCAGGGTTTTATCCATTTCTCCTTTCAATCTGTAGATGAACCCAAGGATGCTCAAGCTTTCTCTGTCTAATGCATTTCTCTGAAGTTTCCTTAAAGCCAATTTCTCCAAAGAACTGATACTTTTATCCCTTGTATATGATTCCTCTTCTATTTTTACTGCTTTTAAATAATGGCTAATTGCATCAACTTCAGATTTCATGTGAAATTCCTGGAATTGGCCATACTGGAAATGTAACTCTTGCAGATGTCTGTTTTCAAGTGATTTCATGCAAAACAGTTTTTGATAAACATCTTCAGCTTTTCTGTGGTCGCCTGCTTCTCTGTACATACCTGCCAGGTGTATATAAACAACCACAAACGTGGGCTTTTGTTCCAGGGCAAATTCAAAATGAGATATGGCTAATTTTACCAATCTGTTGATATTTGCTCTATCCTGTCCTCTAGGCTGCCACTTTGTAGCTTTCTTTATTTGGATCACTTGTCCCCTGTAGCAAAGCCCTATCTGGTGATGCAGGAAGGCAGAGGAGGGTGTTGCCTTCAAAGCCATATTTAAGAGTTGAAGAGCTTTCTCGAGAGAGCCTTTTCTTCGGTAAAACTTGGCTGCATATCGAAAGACATAGGTCTGCGAGGACATGTTGGTCAGTGCTTCTTCCATGTACTTTTCTCCTTTAGCTTCTTGTCCTATATCCTGAAGCTTCAGGGCAAGGAGAGCTTTAATATACGCATCTTCTGGATTTAGCCTGATGGCCTGTTTTAGGGCCGGCAGACAAAATGCCTCCTCAACCTGGGTGGTTTTGTTAAAGCCGTCCAGGCGATAGGTGGTGATTGCATACCCAGCACTGAATTCAGGGTTTTCTGGGTCTGCCTCCAGAGCCTTTTCAAAGCAGGCCTTGGCCCGTTTGTAATTCCTTCCTCCACATTTCAGCAAGGCCCATCCTTCCTCACAGTCCATCTGAGGACATTCTACTCTATAGCAGGAGTGATTTGCAAACTTCTTGCAAGTGTTCTCCACCTTGTCTAGGTAAGTCTGGGCTTCTGCCAGTCTGCCCATGTGGTAATAAAGCCAGGCATAGTTACCCCAGGTAACCAGACTTCTCACATCTGATTGGTTGGCATGTTCTTGCTGGATCAAGTCTTCAGCTTCCTTCAGGCTTGCCAGGGCTTCCTGATTCTGGCCTTTCAGGTGTTTCACATAGGCCAGTTGGTTGTGTATTCCCACATTGTGTTTGATGTCCAAGAAGTCAATCTCATCCAAAACCCTGTTTTCTAAGTCAGGCATTTCATTGTCAATAATTAGCAATTCCCATGTAAAGTGACATCTCAACTGTCCAAGTTTAGCTTTGACCTCATCAGCATTCGCACTGTAAAAACAAAAGCAGATTTTCTTTGTTAGGTGGGGAACAGCCAATAGAATCCAGATAGAACACCTCATATTTAGAGGGTAGCCTTGAAAAGAGCACACCTACTTTGATTTTCCATAGACTCCCTGTATTTCTAAGATCTGCATGTTCTTTGAATGAAGTTTGCTTAGCTTAGTACACTGGCTCCAGCACTTTCTAGCCAAGGAAACTCTGTGCTTCAGAATCTCTCATGTAAAATGGGGATCACAATAGATTTATCACACTGGGTTTGGTGAATATTAATAAGCCTATATGTGTACATCTAGAGCATACACATATACTATGTAAGAGTTTAATTTCCTATTCCTATAATTAGGACAGAGACCAGTTAGAAATGCTAGTCTTAGGAAATACAGCTGACCTCAGGACCTTAGTCTGCAGGTTATGCTACAAAAAGAGATAATGTTTGACCAATATTTTTCCACATATTATTTGGGAATAAGTATAGGTATACAGAAATTTGCAAAGATAGTACATAGGCCCAGTACATCTATCACCCAGTTTCTCCCAATGAATTGTACCTTACACAAACATAGTACAATATCAAAGCTAGGAAACTGACATTGGTTCAATATGTGTATGGTTCTATGTCATTTCTTGGTGTGAGTAAATCTACGGAACCACCACCTTGATCAAGATACAGAACAGCTCCATCATCACAACCATCTCCCTTACACCATAGTCACACCTCTTGCCTCGCTCCCTCCCCAAACATCCTTAGCCTCTGGCAACTACTAATTTGTTTTTCATCTCTATGATTATGTCACATCAAGAATGTCATATAAATGGAATCATACAGTATGTGACCTTTTTTCACTCACTGTAATGCCCTTGATATCCATCCAAGTTGTTAAGTTTATTAATAGTTCATTCTTTTCATTGAGGAGTAATATTTCCCATTATGGGTGTGCCACAGTTTAATTATCATCTATTGTAGGACATTTCTTTTGTTTCTGTTTGGCCTATTACAAATAAAGATGCCATGAACAGTTGTGTATAGGCTTTTGTGTGGACATAAATTTTCATTTTTCTGGTATAAATGCCCAGGTGTACAATTACTAGGTTATGTGGTAAGGGTGTACTTATGTTTTTAAGAAACTGCTGAACTATTTTCCAGAGACTATCATTTTACATTTCTACTAGCAATTTATGGGTGATCCATCTTTCTGCATCCTTACCAGCATTTGGTATTTTTACCTTTTTTTTTGTGATTTTAGCTCTTTTAATACATGTGTATTGTTATCTCATTGTGTACTTGCATTTTGCTGATGGCTGATGGTGGTGAAATTCTTTTCATGTGCTTTTGTCATCATATCTTCTTTGGTGAAATATCTCTTCATATATTTTTCCTGTTTTCTAATTGGATTGCTTATGTTTCGATTGCTGGATTTTAAGAATTCTTTATAGGCTCAGGCATGAGTCCTTTGTGAGGTATGTGGTTTTTACGTATTATCTTTTAGTATGTAGCTTGTCTTTTTATCCTTTAATAAGGCCTTTGTGATGTAAAAACTTTTACTTTTGATAATATATAATTTATTGATTTTTTTTCCATTAGCAATCACAATTTTGGTATCATATCTAGGAACTTTTTACCAAGCTGTAAGTCCTAAGATTTTCTCCTATAATTTCTTCTACAGGTTATATAGTTCTACATTTTACATCCAGATCTATGATCTATTTTGGGTTAATTTTTTGCATAACATATGAAGACTAGGTTGCTGGTTCATTTTTTTGCCTATGGTTATCCAGTTGCTCCATCATATTTGCTGAAAAGACTAGTCCTTCATTTAATTGCCTTTGAACCTTTGTCAAAAATCAGTTGAAAATGTGGTTTTATTTCTGGGTTCCTTATTTTGTTCCACTGATCTGTGTATTTATCCTTATACCAATACCAACCATACAGTCTTGCTTACTGTATACAATTAGTTTTAAAATTGAGTAGGGTGCTTCCTCTCACTTTATTCTTCTTTTTAAAAATTGCTATCCTAATTCCTTTGCCTTTTCAGATAAATTTTAGCTTAATATTTTCTGTATCTATAAAAATCTTGCTGGAGTTTTGACAGGAATTTTTATCAACTGAGGGAGAATGGACATTTTTGCTTTGTTGAGTCTTCTAACTCATGCTATATTTCTGTTTTAGATCTTTCATTTTTTTCATCAGCATTTTGTAGTTTTAGGCATTCAAGTCCTGTACATGTTATGGTTAGATTTACACTTAAATATTTCTTTTTGAGCAATTTCAATGATACTGTGTTTTTAACTTCAATTTCCTAATGTTTGTTGCTAAAATATAAGAATACAGGTAAGTTTTGTATGTTAGTCTTATATTCTAAACCTCAATGAATTCACTTATTAGTTCTACGAGTTGTTTTATAGATACCTTGGGATTTTCTATGTAAATCACTGCATCTGTAAATTGGGACAGTTTTATTTTTCTTTTTAGTATGTATCATAATCTTTTACTTCCTTTTTTAATAAGTGGAGAACTCCCTTTAGCCACCCCTTTAGGTTAGGTCATCTGACAGATGCTCTTAGTTTTCTTTCATCTGAGAATATCTTGATTTCCTCTTCATTTCAGAAGATATTCTTGCTGGATATAGAATTCTGGGTTGAAAGTTCTGTTTTTTCAGTGCTTGAAAATAATATCGTGCCCCTTTCTTCTAGACTCCATGGTTTCTAGTGAAAAATTGGCTACCATTAGAATTGTGGGCTTTCCCCCCCCTTTTGTAGGTAAGATGGCATTTCTCTCTACTACTTTTGTGGGTTTTTTTCTTTGCCTTTAGTTTTCAAAATTTGACTATGATGTGCCTTGGATTTCTTTGGGCTTATCGTTTTTGGTATTTGCTCAGCTACTTGAACTTAGTATAAAATTGGATAATTTCTATCATTCTTTCCACAAGTTCATTAATTCTTTCCCCATGCTATTGAGCACATCCACTGAGTTTTCATTTTGGTTAATGTACTTTTCAGCTCTAAAATTCCCACTTGGTTCTTCTTTATATCTTCTATTCTTTGCCGAGATTTTCTATATTTTTATTTGTTTCAAGAGTTTTTCATTATTGCTCATTGAAGCATTTTTAAGACAGCAACTCTAAAATCCTTATAAGACAATGCTAACATCTGTCATTTCAGCATTGTCTTTTAATTATTATTCTTTCTTTTGCTCTTCATTTCTTGCTCTTATTATGACAGACAATTTTTAACTGAAAACTGAATATATTAGGAGACTCTGAGTCACATTTAAGTTTGTCTTAGCACGCCTCCTCCAATACCGCTATGCTAGAGAAAGGGGAAGGGCACCTCACTGCACACTGCCACGTCAAGGTGAAATCCAGTTTACCCACTTGTCTTTCATTAACACTTTATGGGGGCTCTGGGCTCCTCACTACTGCTGGATGGAGGGGGGAGTTCAGGGTCCCCCCATGCCTCTGCTGATACCATCCTGACTGGGAGGGGCAAGTATGACTTGTTGCTCTTTCCCCTGTGACCTTTACTGATGTTGGGAAGGCAGCTGAGTGGGGAAGAGTGGCCTTATTACCTCTGGGTGATGGTGAAAATCCTGAATTCCACTGGTTCTGATACTACCTCAGTGGGGAGTAGAAGGGCATCTCATCGCCACCAGGTAGGGGCTTTGTGGCCTTCACTTACTGCACAGAGAGGGACCCTTGTCACCATCCCAGCAGGGATTAGTGTCTTTGTGCCCCACGTGGCCTTCTCTCACATCACCCCGGGGGAGGTTGGGGAGGGAGAGGTCGGGATGCCAAGCTATAGCCTGATAAGAGTAGAAGTCTAGGTTCACACTCAACCTTTGATGGCAGGGTTTGGAATGGGACTACAGTTTCTGTTTGTTTGTTTGTTTGTTTGTTTCCTATGGTGTTTAGGTAGAACAGAATGGCTGTGGTTTATAAGTTTCCTGTCTTGCTAGGCTGTTCATTTTTCTTGGTCCTTTGGCTGGAGAGAACAGGCCTTTCATGGGACTTTTGTGTCTATGCCTGTTGGTGTTTTCAGATTGCTGGCTTCTCCACTCAGTATGAGATGTATGCAGAAAAGAGAGAACCCACAAAACTCACTGTAGTGTTGTTTCTTAAGTCTCAAGTTTCCTAGCTGGTCTGCCTTCTCTTATCCACAATTCACTATGTTCTTTTATTTGTTTTATATCTTAAAGAATTTTTAAAACTGTATTTAGTCATATGAAAGGGACTATATATCTATTCCATCTTTCTGAATAATGGGAAACAAAGATTAATATGGTTTATCCCACTCCCATTACTAAGATGATGTCAGGGGAAATGAGAAAAATTATTCTGCTTGAAAGTGTGTGTGTGTGTGTGTGTTAGGTAGGGTGAGGGAAAGGTGTTATTGCTTTCTTTCCCTATGTTCATTGTAGGTAAAACAGTTTGTTAACCAAAGAGAAGGACCCTTCCACTTACTGCTTGCCTATAGCATACTGACCTTCAGAATAGAATCAGAACTAATCAAGTTTTCAAATGGTGGAGTTAGATCAGGGAGTGTGGGGATGCACTGATCTGACATGTCATATTGAATTGGTATAGCCAGGCTTTGGAGGAGATACTGAAGAGAGGTGGATTTCCCTCAGCATAAGTAAACATTGCCCCAACAGGCTGATTACACTGGGGGAAGGACACTGTAGAGAGAAGAAAACAGTAAGTGTATCCAAGTAAAGAAAGTCAGAAATAGTTGCCTTTTATTGATTGAAAGTGTGGCCTTTTCTGAAGGATGGCAGTTTCTGGCCATTTCAGTTATATTAGTAATTCCACATTTCATATGGAAAAGAGACAGATGGGCTGGAGTACAATCTCAATGATAACTACCTGACCTCCTACTCAAATTTACCAATTTAAATGCGAAAACAACAAATTAAAGAACAAAAATATTAGATGATGATCTGCGTGACAGTAAGTATAGGCCTATATAAAATTTTTAAATTCTCTCAACAAAGAAAATCTCAGGACCAGACACTTCATTGGGGAATTCTCCCATGCATTTTCAGGGTCAGGAGCACAGCTGAGCTGGGAGAGGGAGCAGGGTATATTGCCATGTATCAGAGTGGCCAATTAAAGCAACAAGCCCTAAATGAAAGAGTTAAGCCTTTAATCATTACTGTGATGATAAAAGCAAGAGACTAAAATTGAAGAAAATATCAACTCACCTGTTACATTTTCCCCAAAGAATGGCACACCAGTTAGAGGTCAAGTAGATCAGCAGAGACATGACCAATAGCCCTGAACAAAAGTCTCTGGCAGTTTATGAACCATAAAGGTAGGGAAGGGGAAGGGGGAACCACTAGGTATGGAAGTATGACTGGGTACTGAGTCAGAGTGGGGAGAAGTGGCTTCAAGTATTCCCTCTTCCCCTCCTCTATAAGGAGAACACAGAAGAGGCACCTAAAGAAGATCTCTGGCCAGGGTCTCAGATAAGAGACCGAGGAATGAAGGCTCCTGGACTGGAAATGCAAATATGTGAGAATAATGAGCCAGAGGTGTCTGAGTCCTTGACTACAATTCTCTTCAGAGACTACAACTCCTTGGCTGTGCACCAAGTCTAGTCTGAGGAAGCAGCTTTTCCCCATAAGACCTGTCAGGAAAAGCCTTTGCAATTTTCTGTGGTCAGGCCTGAAAAATCACATGTAGATTTTTAATCAGGAGTTGGACTTCTCTTAAAAAGGAATTAACACCAATTCTCCTAAAACTGTCCCAAAAATTAAAGAGGAAGAACACTAGAAATTGCAGAGGAAGGCCTTGTTCTCTAGGCATTGAGCTTCTCCCATTATAACCCCACAATATTTCCCTCAAGATAGCTGAGGGACCCCACAAGGGTGGCCCGCATACTTTTCCTGAACGGTGAAGAGCCAGCAGAAAACAATGTCTCTATCCACACAAACTTTCCATTCCCTCCCTAGGTCAGACAGAGAGGTGAGTCTGGTGGAAAAGAATTTCAGAGATTGGGATCATTTCCTCCCTTCTTGCAAAAACTATTTTCGCATTGCCCTCTACCTTTTTTGGGGGATTCCCCATGAGGTAAGTAAGCTTCCTCAGAGGGATGCTAATACAAATTAAAATGCCCAAATTAATAAAATAATTTATGTGTATGTATGAATGTTCACATGTGCACAAACATTCAGTCACTAAGCAGATGCTCAAATAGAAGAGTAAGGAAACTTGACATCACTGAAACTAAGTCCATTGAGATAGTATTGATTAACATTTTTTTCCTGAACTTTGGACAGAAAGGCAGAAAGGCAGAGAAATCCTTACCTCATGATGGTTGTGGATCAGGCAGCAGTTCTGCAGTGTTCTGTTCAGCTGGATGGGCTCCTCTGAATTCTGGCCAGCCTGTCTTGCAGATTTTCAGTATTTAAGCCTCAAGGCAGGGCTAAATAAGGGAGATAAACAGCAGCTACTGATGTAACCTGTGAGTGTGCTGCAAAGATAAATTGGAAACCAGAATGGAAACTGAAAGTAGAAAGTGAAACTAAAGATGGCAGAGTCACTGCTTGCAGAAAATGAAACTTAAACGGGTTGCTTTTTTTGTTCTGTTTTGAAAACAATGACTGAGAAGAGGCTGGTGGAAAGTAGTTTTATTGATGTTCTAATTCTTTTCTCAGGGTTTATAGGACCTTGTAGAGACCTGGGAACAAGGAAAGTCCACTAGAACCTAGAGCCAGGGAGACCTGTGAAAGTGGGCTGTGTGAATTTGCCAAAATCATGCCCCTCAATCTGTGCCTCAGTTTGCTCTTCTGGAAGCAGAAATTGTTCTTTTTATGGCATAAAATTCTGCAAGTCTCTCAACAGGAGCATTAACCCAGATTTGCTCCTATTCCCTGAGAAGTTGTGTCTTACTAATTATTCGGTGCCTTTGCATAGCTTCCTGAGAATAGTCAATGACAGTAAAACCATAACATTTTCCTTATCTACAGGAACAGAGAAAATATAAGTGCTAACATATTGAACGCGCTAACCTTTCGGAAAGTGCTAACATATTGAGACGTCAAACAAAACAAAACCTGATAGATCTTAATGACGATATTTTCCTATTTTTAATGCCATCTGTTGTAGTCATCTAAAGTGTTCTTGTTTACCAGATATGATTATCATAGCTAGACACGAACTGTCTGTTTCTCTTGGTGCCTGTGGCACCCAGGTGTGACCTTTCTCAGCCTGGCCATGTAATTTTCTGTAGTAGTGGTGAGAGGTTGAGAAGAATATGTGCGGAAACTGATGGTCCTGGGATGCGTTAGGCTCCTATTACTGAAATCTGTCAAGCTCATTTTTCTCCCTACTTTATATAGAAGAAATCTATAAAATATAAAAACCTACTCCTAATTAAAGTGACCAGGATTCCAGTTGTTACTTTTGGTTTCAGCTTGACAAAAGTAATCCACTGTGGGTAAAATTGTAATATTTCCAGAGTATCTCACCTGGCTTTAGTCCTCAGGGGCAGAGAGAAGTATCTGTACATCAATAGGCATTTCTCAGGGGTGGATAAAAGTTCATCTCCAAATCAATGGGTAATTACCTGGGCAGGAGGGCTAGTCTGAACCTGAGAGGTGAGGGAGAGGGCTGTTTTTGCTTCTGCTGGAGCAGGAAAGAGAGACGGCCCCAGACTGCAGTTTGTAAGCAATAAACGGGTTTTAAACTTTATTTCTTCCTTTGACTGATTTTGGTTTTAGAGGTATTTTGTCCCAGAATTTCCTTTCCCCAGCATTACACCTGGGATTTCCTCTCCCCAGAGTTACATCTGGTATTAGTTGGCA
The DNA here is from genome assembly GCF_040802235.1 of Manis javanica. Lineage (NCBI taxonomy): Eukaryota > Metazoa > Chordata > Mammalia > Pholidota > Manidae > Manis > Manis javanica. Next base: position 37,092,476 of record NC_133162.1, read on the forward strand.
GGACCTCTGAACCCAAAATCTGTCATAATGGGTGCAACCTTTGGGAAGGCCACCCCTAGAGATGATGGGGAGAAGTGGCACTTGTGCCAAGGGATGTGTGTCTTCACTTGTGTGACCATGGAGATGCCACCACCATTGCTGGCCGTACTGACCCCGGCCCCTGGCCCGAGCCAAAGGCTGCTGCTGCTGCTCCTGCTGCCGGCCAGAGCCAGGTCACAACTATGGAAAGGAGCAGAGGTCTGGTTCACCTTGATAGAGAAGCAACTGGCTGCTGTGTACTATGCCTTGCTGGCTACAGATGGAGCCCATCACCAGAACGGCTCCAACCAAGGTAATAACCACCTATCCCATCATGGGGTAGGTGCGAGACTGGACCCAAAGACCACGGAGTGGTGTGGCACAGACACCTACTGTATGTCATGTGATTGGCCATTTGCCTTTGGCATCCCCAGGGAATGATGAAGCAGACACATTGGCCCAGGTGCACTGGTTAGAAGGAAAGCCTGCCTTTGGTGTGGTCCAATGGCTACATCAGCGTTTGTTGCACACAGGGCAAAAGACAATGTGGGCCATAGCCCCTCAGTGGAGCTTGCCATTGATCTTTGAAGAAGTCAGCCAAGCCTGGAAGGAGTGTCTTGTGTGCTCTCAGAGGGACTTACACTGAGTCCCACAACAACATGGGACAATAGTAAGGGGGCCAATAGCCCTCCTGAGGTGGCAAACAGACTATACCAGGCCTCTGCCCATATCAAAAGGATATCGGTATGCCATGACTTGTGTGGATACAGTTACTGGACTGTTGGTTGCTCTTCCTGCACATTGTGCAGATCACCAAGAGGGGCCTAGAGCATCTCTTTGCAGCCTATGGCCAGCCACAGGTGATTGAGAGTGATCAAGGCATCCACTTTACTGGACATGCGTTGCAAAGATGGGTGCAGCAATTAGGAATAAAATGGAAATAAGATACTGTTAAATGGATGTGGCCCTGGACCTTTCGGCACATGGACTGGCAATGGCTGGCCCTTCTGGCACCTTGGGGAAAAGGCCTGGAAGCTGGCCTCCTGTGTATTTCTGGAGTAACAGCAGAGTGGCCCCCAAAGATCATGGTTTTTTGCTTCTACAGTCCTTGTGGCCTGAATGTGCACCCTGGCTGCAGCTGCTGTGTGATGACTGAAATGGAGGAGCTTTGGAATTAACCTGCATAGGACTCTGAACCTAGCTGAATCCTCTAGCTTGAAGTTTATCATGATTTTATTGCTGTTGCTACTGTATGTCATTAGTCTGATCACAGTGCTCCAGTTTTCTTGCCCAGGGACCATTGCAGAAGAGGGGGAACAAGTAAATTGTAAGGCAAGATTTCTGGAGGGATGGCCTGTAGGTAAAATTGTAATATTTCCAGAATATCACACCTGGCTTTGGTCCTCATGCGCAGAGAGAAATATGGCTTTAGTGCATCTACATATCAATAGGCATTCCTCAGGGGTGGAGAAAAGTTCATCTCCAAATCAAAGGGTAATTGCCTGGGCAGAGGGCTTATCTGAACCTGAGAGGTAAGGGGGAGAGCTAGTTTTGCTTCTGCCAGAGCAGGAAAGAGAGACAGCCCCAGACTGCAGTTTGTAAGCAATAAATGGGTTTTAAAGTTTATTTCTTCCTTTGACTGATTTCGGTTTTACACCCAGGATTTCCTCTTCCCCGAGTTACATCCACCCGATTCGGTAATGAAGGAAATAGGCCAAATATCAAGGAAACCACTTCATCACTGATCACCTGGGCAGGAGATGAAGCCAGGCTCTGTGGTTTGGCTTAGAGTGCCCTGCTGCTCCAGCATGGACACCCACATTCTGAGTTAGATTCCAACTCAACCTTAACTGTATGTGGATAAAATTGTAATATTTCCAGAATATCTTGCCTGGCTTTAGTGCATCTGCATATCAAAAGGCATTCCTCAGGGTTGGAGAAGAGTTCATCTCCACATCAGTGGGTAATTACCAGGGCAACCAAGGGCTTATCTGAACCTGAGAGGTGAGGGGGAGATCTTGCTTGATTCTGCCAGAGCAGGAAAGAGAGACGGCCCCGGACTGCAGTTTGTAAGCAATAAACAGGTTCTAAACTTTATTTCTCCTTTTGACTAATTTCAGTTTTAGAGGTATTTTACCCCAGGATTCCCTTTCCCCAGAGTTGCACTGTAGTTCATGGAATTTGAGTTTAAATAATTAGCAGCTACCTGGCATGTAGATGTATGTAAATGAGAGGGGACAATGATGATGACTACTTCTCCTTATTTTCAATAAAGTTAAAATCCATACTTTCTTTAAAAAGAGCTGTCTATGCTTTGTCTTTTAAAATAAGATAGAGAAGAGGAGCAGTTGCAAGGATGTTTCCTCTTAGAAGCATTTAATTGCACACACTGCCAGATCTAAAAATTTGGGTTTAATCCCTCCCACCCAGCTCACCTCCCATCTCAGCCCTCACTAATTTCATTGAGTTTCCATGGAGACATCCTGGACTAGTCAGAAAGCTCTGTACAAATAGGATTTTCTGAATAAATAAGACAGGTTTATCCATGTATTTTAATAAATGTTAAGGCTCTAGGCAAATGGTGAAATAAACAAATTAGAAAAACCTCCTTTTTGGGAGCTATGTGTCCTTAGAATTCTTGTGGAGATAAGCAGTTGGGTTTGTAATTTTCCAGTGCACTAGGTAGAATGCAGAAAAGCAGATGTTGATCTTGTATTGCTGTGAATTTGGAAGCAGTCCTGGTTCTGTGGAGTCTGGCTTGGGCTGATTAGGAACTCAGAACCTTGCCCAGTATCTCCTTGGGGTAAGCAGGCCATGAGTGATGCAAGACCAAGCAGCAATAAGGAGAAGAGGAAATAACCAACAAAGTGTATGTGTGTGTGTGTGTGTGTGTGTTTGTGTGATTTACCGTTAGAAAAGAAAACAAGAACTAGAGAAAATGAAACTTAGAAAATGAACTTTCAACACTGTTTTATTATGATCATGAAACATAAAGAAAAGTTGAGAGAATTTTACAATGAACACTAACATACTTACCACCTAGATTCTACAGTAACATTTTACTGTATTTGCTTTCTTATGTATTTATGCATCAGTTTCACTATCCATCAATTTATCTTATTTTTTTGTTGTATAAGAAGGCAGTCAGTACTATTAATTGATAAAATATTTAATTATATTGTTATGATTTAATCACATCTTGTTTACTAGAAAAATACAATATTCCTGCTCTAGTAGTGTTCTTCTAATTAAAGCTAATAAATCTTTGTGTAGTAGCAACAAAGATGAAAAAGGGTTGCTTATGTGTTTCCCAGGTGTCATCTGAATGACTCACCCAAGCTCCCCTACCCCCACCACTGGTCAATTCTAGCTCTCAGGGAACACGATAATATAACTCAGCCTTTTAATTCCATTGCCTGTAGAAGTAAATCCCTCCCCAATGTTAAAAAAAAATTCTTGATAGAGTTTATATTCCCATATTTCCTCTTCCTCAGGCCTTCTACTGCTACATAAATTGCTTCTTCTACATATGTTCTTTTAATACCACCCAAACATAGGATACACATCTTTTAAAAATTTTACCAATAAAATCCACTCAAAGACTTTTTAGCTTATCAAGTTAACTTTTCTGAATATTTTTTTGGGAAATATTTTAGGGAGAAAAAGGAGAAGATTATATTACACACCACACAATGAACACTTAAAAACTGCATTGAGGTATTTATGTCACTTTCAGCTTGCATGTCCTAAGCAGCTTTTTCCCTGTCTTTCCTCAATACATTTTACTTTTTTCTTAGGTGTGCATACATATCCAGCATTGTCTTTGGAGCATGTAGGTCCCTTGTGATTGCCACTAGTTGGATAAATGTAAACAAAAATGTTTTGTTTTTGGTTTACCAGCAGGTTTTGGCTATGGCAGGAACCTGGGCTGTGGAACCTGGGGTGGGAACACTGCAGTGAACTCCTGAAATCCTCTTCTTCCTTCTAATTCATCATTGCTCATTTGCTTTGCCCTTAGATCTTGTAGGCCAGCATTCCTGGCCACATGAAAAAGAAAACTTTCCTATTATTTTATCCTTAAAATTAATTTATTAGTTAATTACTTAATACTCATGAGTGGGTAGTAGGTGTCAGACATTCTCCAAATACAGGAAGAATGTATGCACAGACATGTAGGAATGTGCCTGTGTGAGCCCAAGAATCAGTATGTGTATATTGGGATACGTAGTGCATGTATATATGAGCAGCCCATGCTCTTGGTTCAGAATAACTGTCTGCAAGAATATGAGCTTTGAGTGTGTGAAGCAACCAGCAGGAGAGTCTTGGGCCAGTGTGCAGGTGTCCTGTGGGTGTGGCAGATGTAGGGGTGTGTGCACAACTACACCGGTATGTGACCCAGTGTTGCTGGGCTTAGGAGGGAGCAAACTGCTCATTCCAAATGCAAAGCCATAGGGAAAAGGATTCTTGTTAGTCTAGCAAATGATAGGTGCCTGAAACAGCTTTAGTCAGCCTCGATCAATGAGTACAGAAATGTGATGTAGAAGAATGGATGCTGTTGTCATAGACACATGGACAGAGGGAGGTCAGCAGGCAGCAGAGTGTGTGTTGTATCAGCAATTTTGTATTTCAGCATGTTACTGTGAAGGCAGCAGGCAGGAAAAATTTTTCTATGTTTAGTTATGAATACATTAAACAGGTAATGGTGACCTCTATTGCAGTCACTTTGTGGTGCTAACAATTCGGTTATGTGAAGTCTAAAGGCAACCTGAAAGATATTAATTCTGTCAATGTCATAATTTCAGCACCACTGTCAGCTCTATAAATCCCTTTCCTCTTTTCTGACTCCTCTTGACATTGTTGTACACTGCTAATGCTGTCAAAGGAACTGTGAAGAAAGGGTTCACAGAAGGGTGAAGATTCCTTACACATCTTTTCCATAATCATGACACACAAATATGTTTTTGGTTTTCTTGCTTCCCTGGAAGGGCTGTAAGTGAAATACAAGAGCCACATATGATTCCAAATAGTGGGTTTAATGAATTCTTGAAGTGGGATGAAGAATGTGGTAGACCATCCTACCTCCTACGCCTGTATGAATTTACTGAACCAGTCCTGGAGAGACTAAAAAATGGGTGGAACCACCTTACAGTAACAGACTTACTATAGGGGAACAGAAGTAGGGAAATGAGTGAATATTGCATGAGGTCAGATGTGTTTATGTGAAGTATTAAGTCTCACTTTTGTACTTCAGTGACCCTGATGTCAGGTAACCCTGCAGCCTAGTGGATGAAAGTGCTCAAAATCTCAACAATTACAGGAATCTCTCAGCTACCCATGGTTAAGAGAAAATAATGGGTCATTGGGACCAGATACTTTCTTTCCAGTATTTCACCCTTCAGTGAAGTAGAGCTAAAGTTTTATTCCCCTACAAGAACATGAGAAAAGAAAAATAAATGTTTCTAACATTAGAAAAAGTGATCATGGATCTATTTGCCTCCGTGTCATGAACCAATTATTTTACATTTTATACTTGACATCTCTTCTGTCCATTAGGCCCAAGGAGGGGTCCCAGAGGGGACCCTTATGAAATTTTCTTTATCCAAATGTATAGCAAAACCCAATTTTTATATAAATCCTACCATTCCAACTCACAATATCTAATCATTATCCAGGCAAAAAACAGACTATGAAACATTCCTTTTGAAAAGAAAGGAGAGAGAAAATTCACTGAATCTAAGGTGAGCAGAGGACTTTCAGGCCCCAAGGCTTACTGCTGCCCCTGCAAACACAGCTGGTAGCTCAACACAGGCCTTTCATTTCCCTCCAGATCTCCACCTCAGGAGGCCTCCATGCTCCCAAGCCATCCTCCCAAGGCCTAAGAGAGGGTGTCCTGACCTGAGTCTGTTCTTGCTTCAGGGAATGATTGCATGGTTTCCTGCTAAGGGGGGGAGATCCAGTGAAACTTCGTTTTCACTCAACAGCGGTCCAGAAATATTATCCGACGAAATGTATGTGGGTATGGGTGTGGGTGTGGGTGTGGGGGTGGGGGTGTGGGCAACTGAGATCGGAGTGACTAAAATCAATATTGCCCCTAAGAATGTTCACTGAAAACAGTGACATTCCCCAAAGGAGGTGGGATCAGGAAGCACTTCTGACCCAAGTATTCCACTTCTGCCCACTGCAGTCCAGGGAACGATGAGGACAGATTGCCCAGGGAAACTCACCCACACAGAGTGACGTGACCTAGGGAGCTGCTAGAATGTTTGGGAATGAGCCATTCAGGTTTTCTAAACATGTCCCCCAGTCTCTGCACCTCTGCGCAGCTAGAGCATTTGTGAGAGGTAGAAAGAGACCCTCATTCAGGGTGATCTAATCAGGGCCATGGTGCCATGCATTGATGGGTGGAAAGTATACTGGATTTCAGCCCTCAGTGCGACTGCAAAACTTCAAGCTCACAATTTGAACAATCTTACAGGGCTACCCTGCCAACCTTGCAGAAGAGAATTATTAGGAAGTTTTTTGTTATCTTTCACCTTCTTAGCTTGGCCCCTGGGAAGACTATGGAGTAGAATGGTATCAGGTATTCTCTCTCTCTAAAATAGGAATGCTGAGACCCTAAAATATTCCTATTACTATATGGGCACATAAAGTGTACTTAGTAATGTAAGTATTATTATGAAATTACAAGTATGTGCGTGTGTGTGGTGACCTAACCCCACTATGCATGTGGCAGATACGCATACATTATCAGGTATTTCCCTGGATCCTTTTCCCTCAAACTGTTTTGTTCAGTGTGCATGAATGGAAGGAGGACCTCAGCCGGCTCCTCTGCCCCTTTACCATTTGGATCAAGGGTAGTTTAACATGGGTTTTATTCAGTCTAGGATAGTCCGGAGCTCCCTGAAGTTGCCTTAGGTCAGGAGGGTCTCCTAATGTAACTACAGACCACTGCAAAATCTCTTGGGGAGCCTTGCCACCAGGGCTGGGGGGTAGAGAGGGCTTGCTTTCTGTCAGCTCTGCAGATGCAGATGTTGTAAATATCATTTTATGGCCAGCAGCCCATATATTAAAAAGGGAGACCTGGAGACTCTTAGATTGAATTTCATTTCATTCCCTTGCTTTCAGTCTTTTCTCCAACAGGTATAGATGATATGTCTGGTGAAGGAATTCTAAAGGAGGGACCCCTTTTACTGTCAGCTCTTCCTCTCCCACTGACTGTAACATCAGATGGGAGTACTCTAGTAGGTGAGAAGACTTTTGAGCAGAAAATATTTTCTGCAGTTCACCAGTTTTAACCAACCCAAAAAGAAAGGAATATGTGTATTTGGGAACAAACACATCACCACCCTAATAAGATTTCTTATTTTCTAATGTCAAGTAGAGTGGCTTCTCAGACCTGAGCATGCATCATGATCACCTGCAAGACATGTAACACACAGACTGACGGGCGCCACCCCAGACCTTGAATCAGTAGGGCTAGGGTGGGCCTGAGAATTGGCATTTCTAATGGGTTTCCAGGTGGTGCTGATGCTTCTCCTGGTTGGTGAAGGGACTGCACTTTGAGAGCAGTCAATTCAGTGAAGAGCAGATTTCATGGCCATCACAATTTCATAATTTAAAAGTAATACCAAGGCTTTTCACAGTAAGAATAGAAAAATGGCCATCTTCAAAAATAGCTTCTCCTTCCCAGTTGGATTTAATCAGTGTTTCTTGAAAGGATCTAAAGGGTACTGTCCTGACTGTGTCCCATGCCAGTCTCCCCTCCAGGCCCATGCCTCTCTTCTCTGATGAACAGTCTGTAAGTTTCTCCTGTGAAATTTAACTACATTCGGAAGTGCTATACAAATGGCATCTCCTGTGGAATGAAGGTAGCGTTCTCATTCATTCTCTTAGGAACACTGTTGCTCTCAGTCAGCGAGCTCGGTAATAAGACAGCTAGAAAACACACCTCTGTGCTTATTTTCTTATCTTGCCCCTCTGGATCTACTTTCCTGCATTTTTCACCACGCGTTGTGCTCATGGAAACTGACTGTATGGACCTCTTTGATTTCTGACTTTCTTTTGGGTTTGATCCACTGCGGGTGCCAGCCGGGAGTCCGAGCACAGAGTAGCTGAAGGTGAGTGTTTTAATCCCAACCTCCCACTGTGCCAGGCTGTGCATTGCCAGTGCTTGAGTTTTTTTCACCAAAGTCCTCTTGAGAAGCCCATCCCACTCCAGCTACAGCTGATAGTCTCTCTATAGACCCAGGGTGTCACTTACCACTGTTGCTGGGGCCCTGGGCTGGCACCATCTTCTGCTGCTTTTCCTGAACTTTGCCCACATGATCTTAAATAGCCTTCTTATGAAACTCTCCTCAGTTAGCAGGTTTAGGATGCCTGTCAGAGTTAGAATCATGACTGAGTGAGCTCCCTTAGCAGAAGGCCTGCCTAAGAACTAGCCTTTAAGGAGAGTTTTGGAATATCAGAATGCACAGAAACAAGGTCAAGAAAGCAGAGAAAGTCTTTACCTCATGGTACGGGGAGACAGCAGGTGCTGGGCAGTGCTTTGGTTCAAGTGGGGAGGCTGCTCTGAGATTTGCCACAGAGTTCTAGGGTGTCTCACGTATGTGGGAGTTATCCCCAGGTGATTCTGCACACTCTTAAGGCCCAGTGAAATTGGGAGAGCTCTATCTTGGTGCAAATGAAACTTAGAGCTTTCTGTGCTTGGATTACAAGCACAGGCTCAGTTTTTGGCAGCTGAGAGAATGTTGGTGAGAAGCAGTTTTGATACGTAAATTCCCTGCTGGGGTCAGGGTGGCCTAGGATTTGCAGGGTACCTGGGCCTTATGATGACACTTGGTGTTATGGAAAAATCAAGACAGACCAGAAAAGTAGATTTTTTTTTTTTGAGAGGGCATCTCTCATATTTATTGATCAAATGGTTGTTAACAACAACAAAATTTTGTATAGGGGACTCAATGCACAATCATTAATCAACCCCAAGCTTAATTCTCAACAGTCTCCAATCTTCTGAAGCATAACAAACAAGTTCTTACATGGTGAACAAATTCTTACATAGTGAATAAATTCTTACATGGTGAACAGTACAAGGGCAGTCATCACAGAAACTTTCAGTTTTGATCACGCATTATGAACTATAAACATTCAGGTCAAATGTGAATATTCGTTTGATTTTTATACTTGATTTATATGTGAATCCCACATTTCTCCTTTATTATTATTATTATTATTATTATTTTAAATAAAATGCTAAAGTGGTAGGTAGATGCAAGATAAAGGTAGAAACATAATTTAGTGCTGTAAGACGGCAAATATAAATGATCAGGTCTGTGCCTATAGACTAAGTATTAATCCAAGCTAGACAAGGGCAACAAAACATCCACGGATGCAGAAGATTTCTCTCAAAACAGGGGGGTGAGGTTCTAAGCCTCACCTCTGTTAATCCCTAATTTCTTACCTGATGGCCCCCCTGCGACTGTGCCTGTCTTAGGTCGTTCCTCCCTTGAGGAATCTTACCCGTCTCTGGCTAACCAGTCATCTTCCGGGGCCATACAGGGAAATGTAAAGTTGGTAAGTGAGAGAGAAGCAATATTGTTTGAAAAAGTTAGCTTTTTACTTCTTTGCAGATTTATGCCCTGTGGCTTCTATGCCCAGCATTTGTCTTGAGGTATCCAGGAAAGTAGATTTTTGTGGAACATATCAGACTCTTGTCAGATTTGTGACTGTCATGAGGTACCCAGCCATGCTGTTCCAGGGATGTCTGCAATGGAAGTTCCCTGGGCCAGGGTCAAGGGTTTATGCCTGAGGGAATGTTCTAGAGAGCCATGGTCTGTCTGTGGGAGAGTGAATTTTCAGGCAGTTAGGACTCCTTTTGTGAGGCAGTGTTAGACAAAATGGCTCCCTCTGGGTTTTGTGACGTTGGTCTGTAAGAAAAGTCCCATGTTATTTACATCCTCTAGCATTACTGCCAACTCAGACTACAGTGGAACCTGCTCAAGCATATTGACTGTTTTGATGGTCTTTGCTGTTCACCCAGCGGTTCAAACAACTATGTTTACACTGGTCAATGGAGGGACATCTGCCTGTCGTCAGAGAATGTGGCGGGGCCATTGGGGTCTATAGGTCTGTGATGTGTGGATGTCAAAGTCTAAATCTAAATTCACATCGTTCTTCTGCATAGTTCTCCCATTTCTTCTGTTTCTATTATTTTTTAGATGACCTGTTACAAAGCAGCAACCACCAGAAAGACAATGAAAAACATCCATATGTTTAATGAAAAATTTCTAGGAGACCAAGGCTGGTATAATTGCCTGCACAATTAGCAGGAAAACAGATAAATTTGGTAAACTGCTACTCTGAAATCCTCTTGTGATGTGTTACTGAGCCATCCTTACAGTTGCTGCATCTCGGTTATGAAGCAGGTAGTACATCAGGATAAGCAAAAGGACAAAGGCTGACAGCAACTTCCCTTTGAGTGGCTATTTCAAGATAGGGTTATACATTTCATAACAGTTTTACACAATGTCTGTCTGGCTGTGAAATTTCCTCTTTGCCCTAGGTCCATAACTAGTTTATGTTTCTCAGGATCCCTGTGGTAAGGTGCAGTCACATGCCTGAGTTTTGGCTGATGGAAAATGAGCAACATTACATGTGCCATTTCTAGGCCTGGCCCATAAAATGTCCATGTGTGGTCCTCCGTGCTCTTTTCTCTTTTGTGTGAAGATTTAGATGCAACATATCAGAGGTGGTGGAGTCAAAGATGGAAAGAGCCTTAGTCCCTGAATCACTGGTTGAAGGAGGGCCACCTGCCAATGAGGAATACCTATTTTTCCTTCTATGTGAGTGAGAAGTAAACTTCTATGTTATTTCCCAAGTCATATTTTAGGGCCTCCCTGTGATAACAGCTTGCTTCACCCCAACTAATAGAAATCATCATAAAAAATTAAAATTGCATATACTTCCCTAAATTTCAGATACCATGATCTGAATTCAGGTTACTTACTTTTGTTGAACTAGATAGTACTTTACTTCTTTTAGTAAAGACTTGTCTAAAATGTTCCCAATGAGCTTTTAGTCCCTGGATATGAAATGCCCATGGAGTTTAGATATTAGGTCCTCCTTTTACTGTTTCCGTGTTTCTTCTGATGGTGGGGACTTGCCCAATCTGTTTTGGAATTTTGGCCGGTCTTGCTTCACTGTGAGTGGTGGTGGATGATGCAAAGGTGGCTACCGCTAAACCTGAGCATATCCAATGTCATTCTCCTCCACTAAAGACCACCAGGAACACACCTGTGCCTGAGCAAGTTAGTACCCTTCTCATCGCAGTGAGGGAGCACATACGTCATGGGGAACCGTGGCGTGTCTTAGTATAATGGTTATTAGCAAGGATTTATCAGACTTAGGCTTGTGTTAGGTGACTCTGAGGAAGACTTAAGGAAGGAAGCCTTCATGCAGGACTGGATGCTTCCAGGAAGCAGGACTGATTCTATGACTGGGTATCTTAATATCTTATCTAGAAGGAAGCACTAGTCTTAGTCCAGTACTAAAAGTATAATTTGAAAAGAAGCAGCACTGATATTAGCTAGGATAGAGAGAAGTTTAGTCACTATTGATTTTTGTTTGTTTCTTTCAGCACAAGAAATAGAACAAAATACCTTTCATGCTTTTTAGTTGACTATGAGGGATTTCAATGCAGAAACAGTCTAAAATAGTGCTGTGTTTGGAAAGCAAAATCATTCGGTTTCTTCCTCTTCAAGATGTTACTAATTCAGATAATTTTTCAATTGCTTTCATTGAATTCATTTACTATGAATTCATTACATTCCCACCAGCAGTGTGAACTACAAGGCACAGAGATAATTTTTGACTACTCCAGTTAGGTTTTTTTTTGCTTTTTTAAAATTTTTATTTTGTTTTCATTAATCTACAATTACATGAAGAACATTATGTTTACTAGGCTGTCCCCTACCCCAAGTCCCCCCCACAAACCCCATTATAGTCACTGTCCATCAGCATAGTAAGATGTTGTAGAATCACTACTTGTCTTCTCTGTGTTGCACAGCCCTTCCTTTCCCCACACCCCACATTATAAATGCTGATCATAATACCCCCTTTCTTCTTCCCCGCCATTATCCCTCCCTACCCTCCCATTCTCCCCAGTCTCTTTCCCTTTGGTAACTGTTAGTCCATTCTTGGGTTCTGTGATTCTGCTGCTGTTTTGTTCCTTCAGTTTTTCTTTTGTTCTTATACTCCACAGATGAGTGAAATCATTTGGTATTTGTCTTTCTCCGCTTGGCTTATTTCACTGAGCATAATAACCTCTAGCTCCATCCATGTTGTTGCAAATTGTAGGATTTTTTTTCTTCTTATGGCTGAATAATATTCCATTGTATATATGTACCACATCTTCTTTATCCATTCATCTACTGATGGACACTTAGGTTGCTTCCATTTCTTGGCTATTGTAAATAGTGCTGCGATAAACATAGGGGTGCATTTGTCTTTTTCAAACTGGAGTGCTGTATCCTTAGGGTAAATTCCTAGAAGTGGAATTCTTGGGTCAAATGGTAAGTCTATTTTGAGCATTTTGAGGAACCTCCATATTGCTTTCCACAATGGTTGAACTAATTTACATTCCCACCAGCAGTGTAGGAGGGTTCCCCTTTCTCCACAACCTTGCCAACATTTGTTGTTTGTCTTTTGGATGGTAGCCATCCTTACTGGTGTGAGGTGATACCTCATTGTAGTTTTGACTTGCATTTCTCTGATAACCAGAGATGTGGAGCATCTTTTCATGTGTCTGTTGGCCATCTGAATTTCTTCTTTGGAGAACTGTCTATTCAGCTCCTCTGCCCATTTTTTAATTGGATTATTTGCTTTTTGTTTGTTGAGGTGTGTGAGCTCTTTATATATTTTTAATGTCAAGCCTTTATCGGATCTGTCATTTACGAATATATTCTCCCATACTATAGGGTACCTTTTTGTTCTATTGCTGGTGTCCTTTGCTGTACAGAAGCTTTTCAGCTTGATATAGTCCCACTTGTTCATTTTTGCTTTTGTTTTCCTTGCCCAGAGAGATATGTTCATGAAGCAGTCGCTCATGTTTATGTCCTTTGCTGTACAGAAGCTTTTCAGCTTGATATAGTCCCACTTGTTCATTTTTGCTTTTCTTTTCCTTGCCCGGAGAGATATGTTCATGAAGCAGTCGCTCATGTTTATGTCCAAGAGATTTTTGCCTATGTTTTTTTCTAAGAGTTTGATGGCTTCATGACTTACATTAGGTCTTTGATCCATTTTGAATTTACTTTTGTGTATGGGGTTAGACAGTGATCCAGTTTCATTCTCTTACATGTAGCTGTCTAGTTTTGGCAGCACCATCTGTTGAAGAGACTGTCATTTCCCCATTGTATGTCCATGGCTCCTTTATCAAATATTAATTGACCATATATGTTTGGGTTAATGTCTGGAGTCTCTAATCTGTTCCACTGGTCTGTGGCTCTGTTCTTGTGCCAGTACCAAATTGTCTTGATTACTATGGCTTTGTAGTAGAGCTTGAAGTTGGGGAGCAAGATCCCCCACACTTTATTCTTCCTTCTCAGGATTGATTTGGCTATTCGGGGTCTTTGGTGTTTCCATATGAATTTTTGAACTATTTGTTCCAGTTCGTTGAAGAATGTTGTTGGTAATTTGATAGGGATTGCATCAAATCTGTATATTGCCTTGGGCAGGATGGCATTTTGATGATATTAATTTTTCCTAGCCAAGAGCATAGGATGAGTTTCCATTTGTTAGTGTCCTCTTTAATTTCTCTTAAGAGTGACTTGTAGTTTTCAGGGTATAGGTCTTTCACTTCTTTGGTTAGGTTTATTCCTGGGTATTTTATTCTTTTAGATGCAGTTGTGAATGGATTGTTTTCCTGATTTCTCTTTCTATTGGTTTATTGTTAGTGTATAGGAAAGCCGCAGATTTCTGTGCGTTAATTTTGTATCCTGCAACTTTGCTGTATTCTGATATTAGTTCTAGTAGTTTTGGAGTGGAGTCTTTAGGGTTTTTTATGTGCAATATCATGTCATCTGCAAATAGTGACAGTTTAACTTCTTCTTTACCAATCTGGATTCCTTGTATTTCTTTGTTTTGTCTAATTGCCGTGGCTAGGACCTCCAGTACTATGTTAAATAACAGTGGGGAGAGTGGGCATCCCTGTCTTGTTCCCGATCTCAGAGGAAAAGCTTTCAGCTTCTCGCTGTTCAGTATGATGTTGGCTGTGGGTTTATCGTATATGGCCTTTATTATGTTGAGGTACTTGCCCTCTATACCCATTTTGCTGAGAGTTTTTATCATGAATGGATGTTGAATTTTGTCAAATGCTTTTTCAGTATCTATGAGATGATCGTGTGGTTTTTGTCTTTCTTTTTGTTGATGTGGTGGATGATGTTGATGGATTTTCGAATGTTGTACCATCCTTGCATCCCTGGGATGAATCCCACTTGGTCGTGGTGTATGATCCTTTTGATATATTTTTGAATTCGGTTTGCTAATATTTTGTTGAGTATTTTTGCATCTATGTTCATCAGGGATATTGGTCTGTAATTTTCTTTTTTGGTGGGGTCTTTGCCTGGTTTTGGGATTAGGGTGATGTTGGCTTCATGGAATGAGTTTGGGAGTATTCCCTCCTCTTCTATTTTTTGGAAAACTTTAAGGAGAATGGGTATTATATCTTCTCTGTATGTCTGATAAAATTCCAAGGTAAATCCATCTGGCCCGGGGTTTTTTTTCTTGGGTAGTTTTTTAATTACTGCTTCAATTTCTTTGCTGGTAATTGGTTTGTTTAGATATTGTGTTTCTTCCTTGGTCAGTCTTGGAAGGTTGTATTTTTTTAGGAAGTTGTCCATTTCTTCTAGGTTTTCCAGCTTCTTAGGATATAGGTTTTCATAGTACTCTCTAATAATTCTTTGTATTTCTGTTGGGTCCATCGTGATGTTTCCTTTCTCGTTTCTGATTCTGTTGATGTGTGTTGATTCTCTTTTTCTCTTAATAAGTCTGGCTAGAGGCTTATCTATTTTGTTTATTTTCTCAAAGAACCAGCTCTTGGTTTCATTGATTTTTTCTATTGTTTTATTTTTCTCAATTTTGTTTATTTCTTCTCTCATCTTTATTATGTCCCTCCTTCTGCTGACTTTAGGCCTCATTTGTTCTTCTTTTTGCAATTTCGATAATTGTGACATTAGACTATTCATTTGGATTTGTTCTTCCTTCTTTAAATATGCCTGGATTGCTATATACTTTCCTCTTAAGACTGCTTTTGCTGCGTCCCACAGAAGTTGGGGCTTTGTGTTGTTGTTGTCATTTATTTCCATATATTGCTGGATCTCCATTTTAATTTGGTCATTGATCCATTGACTATTTAGAAGTGTGTTGTTAAGCTTCCATGTGTTTGTGAGCCTTTTTGCTTTCTTTGTACAATTTATTTCTAGTTTTATACCTTTGTGGTCTGAAAAGTTGGTTGGTAGAATTTCAATCTTTTTGAATTTACTGAGGCTCTTTTTGTGGCCTAGTATGTGGTCTATTCTGGAGAATGTTCCATGTGCACTTGAGAAGAATGTGTATCCTGTTCCTTTTGGGTGTAGAGTTCTATAGATGTCTACTAGGTCCATCTGTTCTAGTGTATTGTTCAGTGCCTCTGTGTCCTTACTTATTTTCTGTCTGGTGGATCTGTCCTTTGGAGTGAGTGGTGTGTTGAAGTCTCCTAAAATGAATGCATTGCAGTCTATTTCGTCCTTTAGTTCTGTTAGTATTTGTTTCCCATATGCTGGTGCTCCTGTGTTGGGTGCATATATATTTATAATGGTTATATCCTCTTTTTGGACTGAGCCCTTTATCATTATGTACTGTCCTTCTTTATCTCTTGTTACTTTCTTTGTTTTGAAGTCTATTTTGTCTGATAATAGTACTGCAACACTTGCTTTTTTCTCCCTATTGTTTGCATGAAATATCTTTTTCCATCCCTTGACTTTTAGTCTGTGCATGTCATTGGGTTTGAGGTGAGTCTCTTGTAAGCAGCATATAGATGGGTCTTGTTTTTTTATCCATTCAGTGACTCTATGTCTTTTGATTGGTGCATTCAATCCATTTCCATTTAGGGTGATTATCGATAGGTATGTACTTATTGTCATTTCAGGCTTTAGATTCATGGTTACCAAAGGTTCCAGGTTACTTTCCTTACTATCTAAGAGTCTAACTTAACTCACTTAGTACGCTGTTACAAACACAATCTAAAGATTCTTTTCTATTTCTCCTCCTTTTTCTTCCTCCTTCATTCTTTATATATTAGGTATCAAATTCTGTACTTTTTGTCTATCCCTTCATTGACTTTGGGGATAGTCAATTTAATTTTGCATTTGCCTCACAAACAGCTGCTCCACCCTCCCTACCGTGATTTTACTACCTCTCGTGACAGCTGTCCAACCCTAGAACTCTTCCATCTATAGCAGTCCCTCCAAAATAGACTGCAGAGATGGTTTGTGGGAGGTAAACTCTCCCAGCTTTTGCTTATCTGGTAATTGTTTAATCCCTCCTTCAAATTTAAATGATAATCTTGCTGGATAAAGTAATCTTGGTTCCAGGCCCTTCTGCTTCATGGCATTAAATACATCATGCCCCTCCCTTCTGGCCTGTAAGGTTTCTGCTGAGAAGTCTGATGTTAGTCTGATGGACTTTCCTTTGTATGTGATCTTATTTCTGCCTCTGGCTGCTTTTAACAGTCTGTCCTTATCCTTGATCTTTCCCATTTTAATTACTATGTGTCTTGGTGTTGTCTTTCTTGGGTCCCTTGTGTTGGGAGATCTGTGGATCTCCATGGCCTGACAGACTATCTGCTTCCCCAGATTGGGGAAGTTTTCAGCAACTACCTCCTCAAAGACACTTTCTATCCCTTTCTTCTCTCTCTCTTCTTTTTCTGGTATCCCTATAATGCGAATATTGTTCCACTTGGATTGGTCACACAGTTCTCTCAATATTCTTTAATTTTTAGAGACCCTTTTTTCTCTCTGTGCCTCAGCTTTGTATTCCTCTTCTCTAGTTTCTATTTCATTTATTGTCTCCTCCGCCGTATCCAACCTGCTTTTAATACCCTCCATCGTGTTCTTTAATGATTGGATCTCTGACCTGAATTCATTCCTGAGTTCTTGGATGTCTTTCCATACCTCCATTAGGATGTTGATTATTTTTATTTTGAACTACCTTTCAGGAAGAGTCACAAGGTCCATATCATTTAAATCTTTCTCGGGAGTTGTATTAACAATTTTACTCTGGACAAGGTTCCTTTGGTGTTTCATGTTTGTATATGGCGCCCTCTAGTGTCCAGAAGCTCTATTCTGGAGCTGCTCAGCTCCTGAAGCAATGTCAGTGGTCACAGGGGAGTGGTACTGGGAGTAGGAAAGAGCTGTCCCCCGCCTCCTGGCTGCTGTGCCTGTCTCCACTGCCTGAGCCAGTGGGCCGGTTACACAGATATAAGTTTTTGTCCCAGAGCAGCCAGATATGGATCCCTGCTTTCCACAGGCAGCCGGAATCCCAGTCTCCCCAGGAACTCTGCCTGTATTAACTTTCCAACCTGGTAGTCATGCAAGTCTCAAGAAAGCACCTGAAATGTAGGTTTGTGCTCCCAGAGCATATCTCCGGAGCTAGGTATTCAGCAGTCCCAAGCCTTCCACTCCCTCCCTGCTCTGTTTCTCTTCCTCCCACCGGTGAGCTGGGGTGGGGGAGGGGCTTGGGTCCCGCGGAGCCACAGCTCTGGTACGTTACCCGTTTGGTGAGGTCTCCTCTTTTCTCCAGGTGTGTGCAGTCTGACTCCGTCCTCTTTCCTGTTGCTCTCTCAGGATTAGTTGCGCCAATTAAATTTTCTAATTGTATCCAGTTTTAGGAGGAAGGCTCTGCCTCTCATCTCATGCCGCCATCTTTAATCCCATCCAGTTAGTTTTAAAAGCACACTTAATAGCAGAGCCCCCAAGCTCTCCTTGTATGCAGGACTTGCTGGGACCTGTGATTTATTACATTTCAATTTTGCATGCAGTCTACTAACAAGTGACCATAAGCAATACATATAAACACTGCCTTTTTAGAAAGTGGCTTTGTGTTTTGTAGCTATTGCATTTGGATATATGATAAAAATTAATATAATATAAACTGGTATATGCTAATAATATAAATGCTAGTGGGATCATTTAAATCTGGGGAAGTTACCAAAAAAAAGTGTTAGTGGGATACAACTTGCCTGTTGGGTAGGGGTTGGAATTCAATTCCTTGAGTATTGGAAGCAGAACAAGTCTCTATAACTAATGATTTTTGCTATGATGTTTACCTTTTGGAGACTCTGGAAAAAGGGAAACACCCTAAAAAGAGGCAGTTCTCAGATGAAGACACAATTTTGGAGTTTGAAAAAGCAGTTTTTAGTTGCTAATAGCCTTGTGAAGTTAGGTGTCTGAAATTCAGAGACTGGTTATTTCCCAGGTCAATGTACATGTTTCTGAGTGGGTCAATTAGGACTCTGAGCCTGACAAGATAAAAAGGGCTTAGGACACCTTGCTTGTCCCTTGGACTTGGACCTATTGCTAGCTGGCCCTGCAGTATCTTGGCTTTGCTGCTGCCGGATGAAGAGCAGCTGACTCTTGGAATCTGAAATTCAGAAATCTGAATTGCCTGGACCTGACTCTGAACTGAAACCTGGGGCTGTCTGCTGTCAGGCTATTCTAGCCTTAGTTTGCAACTGTGTTGAACTGAAAGCAGGCAGAGGCTGGAGGCACAAACGTCATGTTTGGAGGCCTCTGTACATTTAAGATGCCCTTCTGTGTCATCCTTAATTATAAAAACATTATGTGTGCTGGATAGACTTTCTGGGTCACATACAAATGACCACAGAAAAGGGCTTTCTCTGACTGGACCATCTGAAATCATGTGCTGACTGGCTCTGTATTTTTTATTGTAGAAGAAGAAACATGTCTTTTTCCTCCACCAATCTTAGGTTCATTGGCTAGGGCCCTGAAAATTAGACTGACAAAACAGTGATTAACAAAAGGAAAACAAACAGAAGTTCATTAACATGTACATCATGCATATGATGGAATTACCTAGTGATGAGGAGCTCACAGTGGTGGTCAGAATTTGGACTGATGGTGCATCTTAAAAGAATAATACATTTGTAGAGAAGTGACCATTCAAAGGGAAGGGACTTCTGGGGGCTGCAAATTGTGAGAAGGCAAATATATGGGGGAAACTAATGGAAGGTAAAGCTAGTTACTACATTTTTTGTAGGCTCTTTCCAGTGCCATGTCATGTCTGGTAACATGATTGTTAACCTTTTCCTGGTACAGGAAGTGAGGGTAGGGACACTTACATCAGGGGAATTTATGTTCTGCCTTCAGGTAAATGGGGAAGGGCAGAGAACTCATTCTGTGTCTGCTTTTTCTCACTTGCCTTCAGCTCAAAATAATTCTTATGCCAAAGTGACATGTGTTGGGGAGGCATCCTCTGGGCCCCTTCAGGATACAGCAGCTAATTGCATTCCTGGCTTTTGATCTCCCTACCCACTCCGGACAAATTGGACTCTTGACCCCTCTAGAGGCTCTTACTGCTGTTGACTTGCTGTTTTCAGCTTTTCCAAATAGGTGCAATCTGTCTGGAATGGATGAATAACCCCAGTCCATGTCCCTCACCTTTGTGCTAATACACATACCTTATTTAACACATTTAACACATAACTGTTAAATGCAAGTCACCCCAGAAAAGGGCTCATCTTGTCTAGACTCGCCGTATAAATGATCAAGATAAAAGGGGTGTGGAGTTACGTCATTCTATTTTGAAAATTTTTTGAAATTCAGTATTTTGTCCTGGCCCATTCCTGAACGTGATGTCCCTCTTTCTGGTTAGGTTGTATAAAAACAGGTTCCTGTGAAAACACTTTTATCCCTCTTGCATATAGCCTTTCCAGTTGAAAGGTCTAGATGAGGGTAGGGGATAATTTTTTAAAAATGTAAAGTTATGATTGCTGAGTGGGATACTTTGATTTGCAGCAACGAAGAAAAGCAAAAACCTAGCACCTGGGGAGGCAAAGAGGAGGGAGGAGGCACTGATAATCTTTGCTTCTCAGAACTGTTCCTGGAAACTTTCTTTCCTCTCTGAAGGGGATCGCCCCGGGCTGCCACTCCACGCCTCTGCCAGGGCTTTGAGTTCAGACTACTGGGGCCATGCGCACACAGACAGCAATGGGGAGCAGGCGTGGGGCCAGCTCCTGAACTTTCTACCAGAAAACCTCAGGTGTTGCCTTTACTCATGAGGCCAATGAACTGGTGTCGTGGATGAACAAGAGTTTGGAACTGTTACGTAGTCCTTCTGAAACCAAGGACTCAGCTGAGTTTTTTGCGCTGGGCTGGGAATCCTAGGGCAGGAGGCAACACAGTGGCAGGCCACACAGGGAGAGCCTGTGAATACACACTGCCTACGGTGTGTCCTGCGCGGGTGCCTGAACAATGATAAACTCTGTGTCCAGGGATATCGTGCATGTCTTCTGGGATTGTTCTTCTTATCTATGTACCTGATGATCATGATGATGCAGCCCGGAAGGCAGCCAGGGCAGCTTGAGCTTCCTGGCCAGAGTCAGCCTATGCCACCAGAAAAAAATGGTTAATACAGAAACTTAAGAAGGAAGCCACCAGGACTTCCAAGATAAACCTTTGTAACTAATAGCATTTATTTAAGTTGGCTAAATTCAGGATTCCTAAAGGGCATGCCTGAAGTCCATATTACAGGATCGCACCCATCCACATGGGATCCTTCTGAAAATACTGTTGCCGTAAAGACGTCTTGGCTAAGGACCGAGGGGATGGACTGTGCAGAAAAAGGTTAACGTATCAGGCCTATGACTGTGATCCCTAGAAAAACCTGCCTGTTGGCCATTGGCTGACATCTGGAAACGTGAACTCTTGGAGGGTTCCTACCATTCCCTAAACTGTTAAGGTGGTTTACTGGGCCTAAGCTGTTTGTACAAATGATGTGATTAAGACTGATGCCTGCTTTCCTTCCCAAAGTCTGGATTTTTGGTGTGTGCCAGGCAGAGGGTACCTGTGTGATAAGTTCCCAATAGAGCCCCTGGGCACTAAGCCTCTCTCTAGCTGCCCGGGTGTTGTGACAGCCTGAGGCTAGATGAAGGAAGCGCCTCCTGTGTGACTCTGCTGGGGCAGGTACTCCCTGAGAACCTGCGCCTGGTTTTCGTTGGACTCCACCCATGCTCCTTTTCTCTGTGCTGATTTTGTTGTGTATGCTTTTGTTGTGATAAATCTTAACCATGAACCTGACTATGTGTTGAGTCCTTTGAGTCCTTTAGTGAATCAGCACACCCAGGGGACATCTTAGGGACTCCTGATGCCAACTTCTTAGAATTCTCATTGGAAAAACAATGTGGCAGGCTGTCAGGAAATGATAATGAGTGGAGCACAGGTGAAGAGACCAGCCAAGGGTGGCTGAGTGTGGCTCTCTCTCCAGCCTATCCAGTCTCCTATGAGGATGAATCAAAAATGGACTGCAAAGGAAAACTTTAAGTCCAAGGAGAGTATTCCCCATGAGTTTAAGAAATCCTTATTGTCCAGGCCTGACTTCCATAAAATGGAACTCACTGTGTCAGATGCTGGTGGTTTTGAAGGACTGTTGTTCTGAATTCTTTTGAGTGTATCTTGAGGAGCATTACTATTGTCAGAGTGCTGTGAATTTGCTATCTCAAGCTGAATTTTAAAATTTGACATTAGATTACAAAAAGCAGTGGGAAGGAGGAGTAAAATGGGAAGCCAGAACATTCAGGAATCACACACAGGAGTCGTTATGGGGGAGGCACAGTTTGGATTAAGTGGAATAAGTGATAAGGAAGGATTCTGGTAGAATCCAGGGGCTTGAACTACCCTTAAGGTAGAGCCTGAAGCCTCTGGCTTGTGCCAACAGAATCAGGACAAACCACGTCAGAATGCGCAGAAATGCACAGGAGCAGGGTGGCTTGGTTCATACAGCTATGGATTTGAATTCCAGCCATTCCTCCTTCTAGCTCTGTGGCCTTGGACAAGTTGCTAAACCTTTCCCTTGGTTTTAGTCTCATACCTTCCCCACTGGTTTTAGATGCTAGTAATGGGCTGAGCACAGATCCTGGAACACAGTTCAGAAGCCAACCCATAAACTGCTTATTGTTTTATTGTTAATCTTTTGTAGCTTTGGACACTCACTCTTTAATCTTCCCAGCATCCTCCCCTAGGGTTCAAAGAAGTTATCTGGGAGGGGTGATCCCTGAGTTGAAGGTAATGGCAGTGTCATACTTTTGGAATGGAGACAATATGTTCCGTTATTCCTCACATTTTTTTGAGTGTCTAGTTTATTCCGGGCACTGGTTTTTGAGATGCGAGCAAAGGAGATTGAGTGCCTGCCTCCCTGGAGCTGATATGCTTGAGGGGGGAGTCCCTGGCTTCTTCTGCAGAGATTTGCCCACGTCCTCCAATTACCTTATTGGTGAACAGGCCTCGCATCTGCTGAGGACATTCTGTGTGGTCACTAGTCAAGCCTGCCCTGTAGACACTGGTGACAGTCTGGGTGGAGGTAATACATAATTGGTCTGGAAGCTCCATGTCCCCCCAGCTTACTAACTGGGTAAGGCAAGGAATGGGCCCAGGCAGTAAGAAGGAGTGGACTGAATGACTGTGAAAACCAGCAATTTATGTGATTTCTTTTGAGTCTCCAGAGGCAGAATGGTGTGAGATCACAGTCACATACCAGTAAGTGCAGATTGGGAGTATTCCCTCAGACAAGGAGAGATTATAGATGCAGAGGCATCTTTTCAATAAGTGTCCAGGCAGCAAAATAAATCACAGCCTATGTAGGTCAGAAGCAGTAAACTCTAACTTCTGGGCAGCCTCCAGACCATGTGGAGGGTAGATGGGGACACTAAACATGAAGGGACAGGGGTGGGTGGTATCCATGAGCCTTCATGAGTCAGCTGTGTGTATTTTCTGGAGATGGGACGTGGTACCCCTGTTAGGGTATCTGCATAGGAAGTCTCCAGTCTCCCCCATAACCACTAGTATTCAAAATCTTTGTATCTTTGAGCATGTGGGTTTGCATATAGACAGGTAGTTCCTCACCTACCTACTGCTAGTAAGAACTGTAGCCATTGTTGAGGGTAAGACGTGGCAAGTCCTCACCTTCTCCCCAGGCTGCCCTTCCACGTCAACCAGGCTTTCAATTTTGCTTTCCATAGTAATATCCCTTACAGGGGCCTGGCCATAGTAATACCCTTTACAGGGGCCTAGCCTGCCCTCTGGAACTGGTCACAAGAGACTGCTGCTCCAGGCCAAGGCTGGTCAGCAGACAGGAATTCCCTGCTGGGTATCTGGTGGCTCTCCCACCCTTGCCAGAGCCAGCAGATAACTAGGGGATAGGGAGCACCTCACCAAAGTCGGCTGTGCCTACAGCCAATGTAGTTTATTAAGCAGCAGCTTTCTAGGATTCCCCTGCTACATGAGGAAAGAGGCAAATTTCTGGCTCTACACTCACAAATTAGATGGGAATGTCAGTCCCTCTGTCATGTCTGGGATCTGGTGCATAACAATGTTCCTTGCACGCAGACAATCAGGCACTATCATGAGAAAAACATACAAGTGCAGCTTTACAGTGAGTAGAGGTTGATTGGGCTCTCAGTGCACCTCTTGGTTGCACAGTATGAACAGCCCCTGGGGATTTCCCCAGCTGGAAGGAGAATACTTGAGTATGTTCATTCTTCCTGGAGGGTGAAGCTATTGGTCTCTGTGGCCAGCCTACTACTGCTGCCCCTTCCTCTGTAGGGAAGACGATTGCCCAGGATTCCCGGGCACATGGCAAGCCTGATCGGCAGCTGCAGCTGCTAACTGGGAGCTGAGGCCCCCTTGCTGGAATGAGATGGTTCCCATAAGCCCAGGAAGGAGCTGGCTACCGGATGAGTTTTAGCTCCCAAGAGGAGCTAAAACGGGCATGTTGAGAATAACATGGTATGGCCGTAGCAATTACTCTTCCCTTTCCCCAAAAACCAAAGACCCCAGCCAATCCCTAGCAAGAGAAACTTTGGGAATTAATAGTACTCTTAGTCACACATGCAAATCACACAATTCTATCCTGAGTTGACATTTTTAAATTTATTGTAGCATTACTATCAAGAATACATGTTTATGGTAGTATCACTATCAAGAATACATATAAATACATGGCTAAAGCCAAGGGCAGGACATAAGGAATATTCCAGGGTTAGTCAAAAGCTAGTCTCCCAAGAGGCCCAGAAGTCTAGATAGTAATGGGGTAAAGGACATGAGATTCTTGGTAGACTGTCACCTCTTATGATCCTTGGCAAGAAGGGCAGAAATAGGGAATATCTGGTGAACTGAATGCAAACTGAGAACTAATCAGTATCATGCAGGCTGGAAGCAGTACTTCTACTAGTGATTTGTTATAAGACCTACAGACTAGAGAACTCTGTGTGGCTGGTATGGACAAAGGAGCCAGATATGAGAAAACAACTCTCTAAAATGTTCCTTAAAGCAGTAAGCACGACTACTTTGTTCAATGAGATCAGATAGGGGAACTTCTGCCTTCCAACCCACCTCCCCAGCATGACCACCATTCCAGGCTCCCTGACAGTTCATTTCCCTCCTCTCAGTTTCAGCTCAGGGTTCAGGGAGTTCTCCGAGAGCAGAGCTCTGCATCCTGACCCATTTCCTCACTGCCTTCTTCAAGCTCAGACGCTGACAGGAAAAGGCTGCCTATGCCTGATGGGCTGTTCCTTAGTACATGGCCCAATGCCTTCTCATAACATTTGGCTGCTTGTAGCAGATCTCCATTCAGCTTGTGGATTAATCCTTGGAGATACCAAGAATTTGGTGCATTTCGTGGAAGCTGATTTTCACCTATGTTCTGTAGTTGGTATTTCATCTTTTCCTTCTCAGTTGATACTGTGGTTATGGGCAAACCCTCTGAATAATGTTGGACAGCAGTGTCTTCCGACTTCTCACAGTATTCCCGAAAGATGGAAGAGCGCTGATAGAGTTGTTGCCTCTCAGTGCTAGGGAGCTCCTTACTATCTATTACTATCTGACGATTTTCTTCTGTTTCCAAGAGCCCAATGAGATCAGGATGTACACTCAGAGGATCTAGGCCCTTTTCAATAGCTTTAGTCAAATAACCCACAGCACATTTTCTTAGTCCTTCAATTTTTTCTCTATGCCCACTTGTTTCCAATTCTCCTGTATTCTGAATCTGTTTGACTTTTGCCTTATAGCAATACGCGATCTGGTAATGAAGGTAGCCATTGTTTGGTAAGGATTCCAGTGCCTTTAAAAACAGTTCAATAGCTTTGTCTAAATCACCTTTTCTTTTGTAAAATTTGGCTGCACTGCAAAGGACATCTGTTTGGCAAGGTGCTTTCTCCAGGGCCTCTGCAACCAACTGCTCCCCTTCAGCCTTTTCATTCATCTTCTGCAATTTCAGGGCCAAGAGAACTTTGATATACTCATTGTTAGGACTCAACTCAATAGCCTGTTTCAGAACCTTGACTGAGAACTGGTTCTGTGGTTTTTTATCCAGACAGTACATCGCGATCGCCAGTCCAGAGGAGAATTCTGGGTCATCAGGTTTCTCTTCCAGAGCCTTCTCAAAACACACCTTCGCCCTTTCATTTTGCCTTTCTCCACACTTTAACCGTGTCCACCCTTCTTCACAGTCTAGCTCAGGACACTCAATACTGTAAGGATTTGAAAACTTCTCACATACTTGTTTCACCTTGTCTGCATAAGTCTGAGCTTCTGAGAGTCTGCCCAGGTGGTAGTAGATCCAGGCATAGTTTCCCCAGGTGACCAGGCTCCTGATTTCTGCTGGGCCACTGTGCTCTCGCTGGATCAACTCTTCAGCTTGCCCTAAGCATTCCAGGGCTGCCTCATTTTGGCCTCTAAGGTGTTTTACGTAGGCCAACAAGTTGTACATTGTAGCTTTGAACTCAGTATTTAAAAATTCAATCTGGTTACACACTCTATCTTCTAGATCATGTGAGATACTTTCTCCCTTAAATAAGTTCCATGTGAAATGGCACTTCAGCTTTGGAAGGATTTTGTCCAGAGAACTCTTGCTGACTTTGCTGTGGAGAAAATGGACATGGTCACTGATGTGCGCCTGCTACGGATGGCACCCTGTGATGCAATTACAGGTTAATCTTGTGTGGGTGCTGGATATCTAGTTAACATTAGTTCTGGGCATATCTGTGGGTGTTCCCAGAAGAGATTAGCATTTGAATCAGTAACCCAAATAAAGCAGATTGCCCTCCCCCATGTGGATGGGTATCACCCGGTCTGTAAATGGCCTAAGTAGAATGAAAAGATGGAGGAAGGGTGAATTTCTTCTCTCTGCCTGGCTGCCTGGGCTGGGACATTGGTCTTCTCCTCCCGAGTTCAGATGGGGACTTACAGCATCAGCACTCCTGGCTCTCGGGCCTTTGGACTTAGACTGCAGCTAATACCATTGGCTTTCCTGGGACTACAATTTGCAGACAGCAGATCATAGGGTGTCTCAGCCTCTGTAATCATGCGAGCCAATTCCACATAATAAATTTCTCTCATTCTGAATATATATGTGCATATTTTCTTTAAATACATATGTGTGTACATATATATATATATACACATATATATATATATTTAACCAACATCAGGTGAGAATCTTTATTTTAACAAATACAGGCAGTATAAAAAATTTGACCCAGAAGGTACAGTAAAAAGCAGATAAAAATCAATGTTTACACATTACTGTAAAAACAGTACACAGGAGGTTAAAATTCTCAATGAGGAAAACCAAAATATGCCCAGTTGTATAAAGGATGGTCAGCGTGCTCTCGCTGGATCTTTGTTTCCTGCAAGAAACAAAGATAAAGCTAATGATCCAGTTTTGTTCCACACTGAAAAGTGTACAAAGTAACAAAAAAACAGTCGAGCTTGAACGTTGTGAGCCCACCACTTGTACCTGCTCTTAAACTGCGAGCAGTTGGTATCTGCAATGCAAGGCAGAGCCAAGGAGCAGACAGCCAAGAATTCTTCAGCAGGGAGTTCATCCCACAGTGACCTTCGACGAAAAGCTGAAGAAATCTGAGCTCTGTGAGTAGCTGACTGAATTTCCTCCACTGTAGTGCCCCAAATAGTTTCCTTTTTGGCCAGCAAAAACCCCAAAGAGCCTGCAACAACGGCCTTCGGCAAAGGCCTGTTGCCTCACCCCAGGCTTCATGGGTTGGGCCTGACACTAATTAGCAGTGTGTGCGTGTGTATGTATATATATATCCTACTGGTATCTCTGGAGAATTCTAATACACCTACCTAATTGTTCCCAGGCAGAAGAGGAGGCACTTTCCTCTTGGTTCCTAGATTCACCTTTCTAGAGCTATGGTCTGTGCAGGAGCCTGTGGAGCACACCTTCCCCTATGTGAGCAGGTGTGCAAGAGGTGAGGCAAACAGGTGAGAGGAAAACATTGTGGTGACAGAAACGGGACCTCTCTTGTCCTGCTCAGCTACAAAGTCAGGGCCCAGTCCTTGCACATTTTGGGTAAGGTTAGCTTAGCTATCCAGTGGCCCTTTACCAGATTACTGTCTTCATGGCACTTTGTTAATTTTGCAGGTTGCTGGAAAAATAAAGATGATCCTGACCCACTCTACCCCCAGGAGCTCACAGTTCTGGTTAGAAGGAGCCATGCAAAGAAACAAAAGCCCAAGGATGTGATTTATCCTTATATGCTGTGTGATTTATCCTTTTCCCCTTCATCTTCTCTACCACCTCCCTCCCATCACACACAGACTATGGAAATTTGGTTTCAGTCTGATTGAGGCAGTCTCCCTGACATGGGCCAGATCCCCAGAGAAAATAAGCTGGAGAAACAAGCAAACAAAATAGACAAATTTGCGTTTTGTAGTTAGAAGTTGCCTTGTTTAGATAAATAAGTTACCTAAGTTCTCAAAGTGTGTTCTCACACCTGTATTTGCCTGGGGCTTGGGGTATGATTTTCTGAGTTCGTGCTCCTCCTTTTTTGCCAGTAGATGCTTGGCACCATGAGATTGGAAAAGATGTTCAGAGATCATTTAAACTCAGTATTGTCCATGTTTTTGGATTTCACAGACTAGCACAATTTCAGAAAAAAAAGTTATGAACTAAATAGAGCTGCCTACTTATTTGGCAATACAAGTTACAGAGAGAAAGTTCATCCTAAAGACACCAACTATCTCCTGTCACCTGCACATTTCATAAAAAAAAAAGAGATAAAGGAAGCATTTTTATTATCATCAAAGAAGTGAGAAGAATGTAATCTCAGTAAAAAGGGGAAGTTCTTTAAATTGTCAAAATACGTTTTGCTCTATGAGGATCACTGACTATTTGCAGTTGACTAAAGACCAGCCCTGACCCACACACCATTGCCACAAACGCTGTGATCCACTTTCCATCTCTCTCCAGCAATGCTCATCTATGTCATTGCTGACCCAGTGTGACTGCACATGAAATGCTCTATAGGGAGAGATGTAGAGGCAAAGGACTCAAGACAAGGGAAGGGGGGAAGCTGTGGGCTTCACATATAAAGTCTAAAAATCAAATGAATAATCATATCTGACTTGATTTTTTATAGTTCATGATTCGTGATCAAAACAGAAACAGTTTCTGTGATATGAGTGCCCTTGCACTGTTCACCATGTAAGACTTGTTCATTATGCTTCAGAAGATTGGAGACTGTTGAGAGTTGGGGTTGATTAATGATTGTGTATTGAGTTTCCTATACAGAATTTTATTGTTGTTAACAACCATTTGATCAATAAATATGAGATGCCCTCTCAGCACCACTCTTGCGCTGTCACTCCTTGAGTCCCCTTGGCTGGTCCTTTCAGGTCTTCAATAACTCATCGCATCTCCTCCCTTATCTGTGGGTCAGAAGCAGGGAGGGACCAACAGGAAGCTGCTGTCTATGTAGATACCCTTTTTATATGTCTGCCTCTTTTCTTGGCAGTCTTTTTTGTTGTTTTGGTCCCTGGCTAGATCACCACAATACACACAATGTTTCTCCTCTCCATTCTAGGGTTTTCCAATTTGGCTTTACCTCACAATTCTGGCTTCCCTATATGAAGGAACTCAGGTTAGCAATTATTAGACAATAAATAGTTATAAAGATAACCATGGAACATATCTCTCTTTATAACTGCATATAACTAAAGCATAATAAAAGCATTTCAGTGTTTCAGCTTTAGTTAACTTTGTTGATTGTCAACTAGGAAGTTTAGAGAAGTTTAGAGAGAGGGAGGGAAGTGTGGGTTTCAGATCAATAGAATGTGTCTACAGTTTTCTAGCTGTATAGGGACCTGGAAATAATAGCTGAATTTCTCAGTGAGCCTATAGAAAGATAGGTGACTTTGGATCTTTTTGCTTAAAAAAAACACAGAAACCACCTGGACAGTTTGATGGCTCTGTCTCTTCCCCCCAACCCTGTGGCAGTGGTGCAGGCTTGGACATACCAGTAAGCCCGAGGGAGCTTGCCAAACTAAATATTTAAGCACTTACTGATAAAGATTCTCTCTCCAAGATGAAACATATTCCAACGCTGTCATAGATAGGCCTCAGGAGATGTCACTTGCTCAAGGAAGGAAGGGCAAGCAGAAAAGCTCACTTACATTCTGGAGCCTACGAGAGAGCCCCAAGGATGGAACTCTTGGGGACATTCCATCCATACCACCCCTTTACCTATGCTAGAGCTGGCCATGCTAAGAAATCTATGGTAAGGCTGAACAGTTTATTCATGAATCTAGCCAACTTTGGATTTGGCTTCATGATTATAAAACCTGCTGAAAATTAGAATTCAGTGATTTTTCTTAAGCTTTCCTCCATAGATTTCCAGTTTGATTAGGTATTTGATACTTGATCTCTCCTGGAAGTAAGATTCGGAACAAAGTATACTAGACTGGGAGTCCAGAGATCTGGATAAGAAGAAACAGAAAGCCCAGAGCCAGGTTTGCCTTTAAATACTATTGCCTTGGCAGGTAAATTGCTTACATATCTAGTCTAATGATTAAAAGATATAAGTTAAAAGAAAAAACAATAACTATAAAAATTAATGTAAATCCAAGGTAAAAAAAATACATAAATTGTGACATCTAAAACAAAATGTGGGTAGAGGAGAGAGTAAAAAGGTATAATGGTAGAATTTTAGTATGTATTTGAACCTAAGTTATCAGCTTAAAATAGACTTTTACAAATATGTTTTATATAAGTGTCATGGTAATCACAGAGCAAAAACCAGTAATAGATACGCAAAAGAGAAAGAGAAAGGAATCTAAGCATATCACTGCAGAATATCATCAAATCCCAAGGAAGAGGGTAAGAAAAGAAGAAAGGAACAAAGGAAGTATAAGACAACTAGGAAATAATTAACAAAGTGGTAATAGTAAGTCTATAACTACCAATAATTACTTTAAACATCTATGGACTAAATTCTCCAATCAAGACACAGCATGGCTTAATGGATAAAAAATAGGGCCAAACTACATGCTGCCTTCAGCTTTAAGGACACACACAGACTGAAAGTGAGGGGTTGGAAAAAAGTATTCCAAGCAAATAAAAAGAAGCAGGAGTAGCTGTACTTATATTTGACAAAATAGACTAAACCAGACTGTAATAAGAGGCAAAGAAAGTCTTTATATATTGGTAAAGGGGGATCAATCCAACAAGATGATATAATATTTGTAAATATTTATGCACCCTACATACGAGCACCTAAATATATAAAGCATATATTAATAGATCTGAAGGGAGAAAGAGAGCAATTAATAGTAGGGGACTTCAATACTTCAATGGTGGATAGATTATCCAGACAGGAAATCAATGAAGAAACACTGGACTTAAACAACACAGTAGGCCAAATGAATTGAGGCGTTTACAGAGCATGCCATCCAACAGCAGCAGGATACACATTCTTCTAAAGCACACGTGGAACATTCTCCAGGACAGATCATATGTTAGACCACAAACTAAGTCTTAATAAAATTTAAGAAGCTTGAAATCATATCGAGTATCTTTTCTGATCAGTATTTAGCCATAAAAGACAAGGATATGTTGTCATTGTCAGCATGGCTGGACCTTCAGGACATTATGCTAGGTGAAATAAGCTAGGCAAAGACAAATACTGCATAATACCACTTACAAGTAGAATCTAAGAAGAAAATTAAAGGCAAACTCTTGGAAACAGAGTAGAGAGGTGGTTGACAGGGCAAGGTAGGGAGGAAGTAGGGAGGCTGGTGAAAGGGCACAGACTTCCAGCTCTAGGACGAGTAAGTCCTGAGGATTTAATGAAAACACACTGACTGTTGATAACACTATGCTGTATGATTGAAATTTGCTAAATTTTAAATTTGCAAAATTTCTCATTAAAAGAAATACTATGTGAGGTGGTAGATTATTAATTAACCAGATGAGGGGAATCCTTTTACAATGGATGTGTCATCAAATCACTACAGTGTATGCTAAAAATCTTACAATGTTATATGTCAATTGTACCTCAATACAGTTGAAATACAAAAAACAATTATCTTAGTAATTCTTTTTACTGTTTCTACTATATAGGTTATGTACCTGAAATACTTTGCTTTTTTGCCCCTTCAGATTTTACTACATATTTATGGTATGTTAATTGACATATTTATGATAATGTTAACATATTTAACTGAGTAAATTGAAACAAAATGTTTGAAGATAATTTTAACTTAATAAAATGTAAAAATATTATTGCCTTGTTAAAAAACAATACTCCATTTGCCAAGGTTTCCTCACTTACTGATTTATCTCATGTGTTTTGAAAGTTGCTCTAAATGCTCCTTATATATATATGTTTAATATTTAATAAATTACTGAATAGTAATGCAATTCAGATGTTTAAAGGGAAGACAAGCAAGCAGGGAGGAGATGGCTGCGTCACTTCTAACTGAGAATGCCTACTGTCGGGGGAAGCATGGGCCCTGAGTGCTCTTCTGCCGGGAGATTCTGTGTCTAGTAGCCAACACTGGGGCTGTGGGAGCCCCTTTGTCTCAGGAAGAGATTTCTCATGGCTTCAAGCTGCAGGTTCCACTGACCAAGGCCGATAAAACCAGCACTGCTAGCCCTTAAGAAATACCCAGAATCGACCCATGTACAGTCTGTCTTCCTTCTCTGGCTCACCTGCCTGGATGATAAGAGCCTATTGGTGCTGCCCACAGACACCAGAGTAGATGCCTCATGTCCTTCCAGGGCCTCATCAAAGCCATTGCTAGAATAGAATCTTGAAATTTTCAGTAAGAGGACTATTTAAATGGTAAAAGTAGGAGTTGTCAGGGAGCTTGTACCACTGGTGCTCTGGTCATGCTGAGCTTGAACTACATGAAGGGACAGGCCAACCTCATGCCCTGTAAGTTGGTCAGAAAGGGCACAACCCCAAACTTCAAAAATTTCAAAAACTGAGCCAACAAACTCTACAGAGTAGAGCTTCTCACACTTTAATGCACATGGACCCAGACCCTGGAGGATCTTGTTAAAGCAAAGATCCAGATTCAGTAGGTCTGGGATGCTGCCTTTATAAACATCCCAGGAGATGTTGGACTCAGACCACGTGGTGAGTAGCAAGGCTCCAAGAAGGCTTAACTTTTTGGTAGTGATTTCCAATTGCCAGTTTCTCATATGCAAAACATCCCTTAAATAGGCAAGCCTTGCTGTATTCCAGCATCCTCCCCACCCTCCCTCTCCCCATGCCCTTTGGCTTTTCTCCACTCACATTGACACACATACAATGCAAGGAACATTTAGTGTGTATATAAAGTACCTGTGGTCACCTTTACATATGTATTTTTCTTTTATAGGCCTTATTTCTGACCTACTCAGTCTGGATTGCAGAATGCAGGGCCTTTTCATTCAGGCTGGTTATGATATGGAGAATCTGCAGCACAGTTTGAGGCTCTGCAACACTTTCTCCCTGTTCATAGTTCACAGAAGAGGTCTAGCAGATCAGTAAGAGCCTCAGGTAGATACATTCCTTAGTTCTGAAGAGCACATTTCAAGGTAAAAGCAACCTCATTATGAGTTAGAGTTTTGGAGTGCTGAATTAGTCATGAGCACGTTTGCTGAGAAATAAGCATGCTTTTAAAATAACAACAGCCACATAAAACTCACAGACCTCTGATTTAGTCTTTACAAGTACAAGAAACTCAAAAGGGACCAGTACCTCCAGTAACTATCCTCCAGGCCCCATTGACCAGATTTTGTGTGAAAGGATCTGAGCATGCTCTTTCCACAAGCTCATGTCGCTTCCTAGCTGCCAGTTCCTGCTCTGCTGGGAGCCCTTCCTTCAGAGTCCTTGGGCTGCCTGACCATAAATCAGAAAGAGCCACAGGGAAAAAAAAAATGCATGAATTGGTAAGATTGATTTGTGATTGAATTAGATCAATGTGTCTTTAATTCATAAGCAAACACAGAGTCAGCCTAATTCCAGAAGTCACCTGCAAGAACAGGATCTGAAAGAAATTCTCAACTCCCTATAAGAAAAGCAGGGTATATTTACCTCATGATGGCTGTTTCCCTGCAGTCCTGAAAGCCGGTGTCCGGGCTGACTTTGTTCTCTGTTG
The DNA here is from genome assembly GCF_040802235.1 of Manis javanica. Lineage (NCBI taxonomy): Eukaryota > Metazoa > Chordata > Mammalia > Pholidota > Manidae > Manis > Manis javanica. The sequence goes on from NC_133162.1 coordinate 37,126,198, forward strand.
TGGATCAGGAGCAAATGTGGAAGAGGCTTCCCTCCAGGATACTAGCCCTTAGTTGAGGTCTTTTCTGAAACAGAACAGGAAAATGAAACCGATCCAGTGCTATCAAGATGCCAGTTGAGAAACTGAAACTATGTGAGCTCTGAGCTCACTCACTCTTCCTGGGAATGTTCTACACAAATCCCAACACTGTGAGTGAAAGTTTGCATAAAGGTGTGGCAGACACCTTACACACTATGGGCGCTGCTCCCAGAGGCTCTGATGCAGTCTAGGGGCGGGCCCGGGCTCCAGAATCTGCCTTTTTACAAGCGCCCTGGAAATGCTGTTGCAGGAGGGCCTGTCCCACATATTGAGAAGCACTGTTCTGGGGGGATTTTGAAAAGCAGTTTCCCATTTACTTTTCCTCACTCCCTGAGTAATCACTGGGATCCTCCCTCCCCAGGCAAGCAATCCCTCAATCCCTCCCCATAGGTGTTTGAGGGGAAAGGCTTCTTTTTCTCTCAGCTCTATCTTTTCTGAGGCTGTATTTGATGGAATAACTTGAGCAGGTTTATATGGATTTCTTTTTAATTAAGGTCTCATTGATACACAATCTTCTGAAGGTTTCACATGAGCAACATTGTAGTTTCAACATTCACCTATATTATCAAGTCCCCCCACAAACACCCCATTGCAGTCACTGTCCATCAGCATAGTAAGATGCTATAGTCACTACTTGTCTTCTCTGTGCTACACTGTCTTCCCCATGACCCTCCTACATTATGTGTACCAATCATAATGACCCTTACTCCCCTTCTCCCTCCCCTCATCCCGCTCCCCCCCAGCACCTCCCCTTTGGTAACCACTAGTCCCTTCTTGGAGTCTGTGAGTCTGCTGCTGTTTTGTTCCTTCAGTTTTGCTTTGTTGTTATACTCCATAAATGAGGGAAATCATTTGGTATTTGTCTTTCTCCACCTGATTGATTTCACTAAGCATAATACCCTCCAGCTCCATCCATGTTATTGCAAATGGTAGGATCTGTTTTCTTTTTATGGCTGAATAATATTCCATTGTGTATATGTACCACATCTTCTTTATCCATTCACCTACTCATGGATACTTAGGTTGCTTCTATATCTTGGCTATTAATACAGATTTTTTAAAATCAAGTTTACCAAGATTATACCTCATAGAATAAAATGCACCCTTTTTAAGTGTATAGTTTGAATGAATGTAACCCATGTAACCACCACCAGGATCTCTTTATTTGACTGTTTGTATTACACCCAGGGATTCCCTGGTGCACCTTTGTTTACACCAAGCTCTGCCCCACCCTGTGCATCCCCAGACTACCTGTGACCTGCTTTCCATCACTAGAGATTTGATTAGTATTCAAAAGTAGATTAGATCATTGTGTTTTGAAGAGAAATTACTTTTTGCTGCTCCCCAGCTCTCATCAGAGCAATAAAGAAAACTCTTAAGATCTGGGTTTTGTTTTTCTATAAGAAATAGAAAAAAAAATCAGTAAGAATTGTTTCTTCCACTTCCCATTTTGAAGTGATCAAATGTTTCAGGGCAAAACTCCCCTTAACATGATTTGGGTTTGTACTACCAATTCTTTCTTTAATAATATCTGCTGAAAAGAAATGCTTCCTTTTAAAATGACAAGAAAAAAGCCTCTCAGCCCTTTCAAAGGAAACAACAGGACACTCATCAAGGGTAATTCTAACTCTAAATCAGCAAACTCTGTGCTTGAGTGGATCTAACCACTCCCGCCAAGCCTCCTCTCATCCTCACTTCTGGCTCCCAGCCCCACTCAGTGAGCAGCTCCAAAAATTGACGTAGTCTGTGTACACCAGAAAAAGCCACAGGAATTAAAATAGCCCATCCCGACAAAGGCGCATTTAATCCATAAGCAACAGGACTGAGGAACTTGCTGGCACCGGAAAAGGTCAGTTTACGATTTGCATTCAAGATCAAGGGTGCTTACACATTCTTACCTCGCTGATCTCAGGACCGCAATCTGCTTCTCTTCTGTTCTGAGAAAATGGAGTCCAAGCTGATTCATTCTCCGGATATCCTCCTGGTCAGCCTCCAGTAAATTCTGAAGGAGCTTTGCAAAAGGCAAGGGGGTGGTGGGGCAAGGAAGGCATCAGCTGATGCTCTCTCCCGTTTCTGACTGCTCGCCTTTGTGAAAGGGAAGAGGAACTGGAAAGTGAAACTAATTTCAGATCGGGAAGAGGCAGAGAAAACTTAAGGTTGAGTTCTGCAATGACTCAGTCGAACAGTGTTGTTAAAAATGACTGAAGCAGTTTGAGAGAATGTGAAAGCTCTCCCAGGAGTCTGACCGTAAATTAGGGTGAGTCCCCAGAAACTGCATTTTTAATAAAGTCTGATGCAGGGGTTTCTGGGACCCCATGATGTGAAAGAAATATCTTGTAAAAAGTAGTTTCTCCCCGTAAATTTACCTGTGGGAGACAATTTGTAGTCAGAGACCTGGATTTAATTCTGTGTGTTCATTTGACTAGCTGTGGGATTATCAGTGAGTCAAACTGCTCAGCCTGAATTTCCTTTTTGCTCCACACTAAATTTGGCAAGCCAAGCCCCAGGGTGAACCCTGAGCAGTTCAGACCTCTGAGGTCTAAGGTAATCATTGACTCTTCCCAGCTGTAAAATGGGAAAAAGTAACATATATAATATTGTTTAATGGCTGGCTGATAAATTTATATATTTATGCTTTGAGCTCTGAAGAAGGAGTGATATTATTGTGACTTTTTCTCATTTTTATAGAACTTCCTAGCCATGATGTAAATATCCATAAAAACCTAGGGAGTAAAGTTCTCACAGCTGATTTAATGGTGAAGGAATTGTCAGATAGGAGAAAGGCTCCCTCCGTTCTGAAACTGCAGAAAGCAGAGACTCTCATATAAAAAAAAAGCTGGCATGGTTTTTCCAACAACAGGAGTGATCATAAGATACTTCCAGATCAGAGATTACTGTTATTTCCAAGTCTGTACTTCTGATTGTCTTACTTAACAATTTGTTATCTAGGTAGTAATAAAGTGACATACCTTTATAAAGGTATAAATACTTGTGATACTACGGAAGGTATAAATCCCACTCACAGGCCCAGGTAAGAGAGGCCTGTGCTTTAGGGGGGCCCACGTATCATAGACACAAAATGTTAATTTTTGAAGGAACACACGGCATCTCTGTTACTCAGAATCCAGTGCTTAGTGCTGGCCTAGGGAGACTGGAAACCCTAAACATCCAGCCCAAGGAAAATGTGTCTCTGTCTTTTGCCTTCTTTGCTCAAAGCAAAAGGAAATTGCATTGTGAAGGCTTCTGTGTTGTGAGGTGCTGATTTTCGAGGCCATCACTGCTTTGGAGGGCAGAGAGGATCTGAGCAGCAGAAGTGGTTGGATCAGAGAAAAGGCCAATGTACTGATCTGGTCAAAGCCTTCCTCTCCCTGAACGCAGGAGAGTTACGTAATGAAGAGCTATTATCTATTACAGTAGCATTAAGCTGCCCATTTTTTTGCTTCTCTTGCTCAAATTCCTGCCTCAAGAAGTACTAGTGAATTAGTACAGTATTTGCAACAGTGGCATATGATGACATTAAATAACATCTTGCATATCAAGAAATTCATAGTACTCTTAAACTTGTACACATGTAGATTTAGACTTACACATTAAGTCAATTTTTCTTCTGTATTTGGACTCTTCCTTTGGGCCAATTTGCTCATGAATTTTCCTGGGTACGGGTATTTAGAAATACAATCACATGGGACCAGATTTTCATACCTATAGTGTGCTCAGAAAACAGAATACAGAATTTCTCCACACAGCTATTGCATGCAAAAGCAATGACAGTATTTAAAATGCTAGTAATAAAAAGGGTACAATACAATGAAAACAAACTTAGAGGTTAAAAATAGAAGTGACAAAAGAAAAACTTTTGAAACACGAGTTCTCATTCTTTCTTTAAGAGTATATTGAAATATAATTCACATACCATACAATTCACCCACTTAAAGTGTACAATTCAATAGCTGTCAGCATTTTACAGAGCTGTAAAGCCATCACCAATGGTTCTGTATTTTTTTTTAAAGCATTCTCATTACTCAAAATGAAATCCCCACACCTCTTTGCTGTCCCCTCCCAGTCCTCCCATCCACACCAGCCCTCCCATCCACACCAGCCCTAGGTCACCACTAATCCACTTTCCATATATATATATATATATATATATATATATATATATATATATTTGCTTACTCTGGACACTGTATAAATAGAATCATACAATATGTGAGCTTTTGTGACTGGCTTCTTTCATTTAGCATAATGTTTTTAAGGTTGTATCTTGTCAGCAAGTACCTCATTTATTTGTATTGCCAAATAATATTCCACTGTATGGATATACCTTATTTAATATATCAATTTATCAGTTGATGGCTCTACTTTTGGGCTATTATGAATAAAGCTACTACAAACATTCATGTACATGCTTATATGAATATATATTTTCATTTCTCTTGGGTATATACCTCGGAATGGAATTGCTGGGTTGTGTGGTAACTATGTTTAACCTTTTGAGGAACTGCCAAACTGTTTTCTATAGCTGCTGTACCTCCTTATATTATTTAGTCCATTTCCCTCCTTGCAACCTCCTAAGAAGGTGTAGATTATTAGCAATGTTGCAGCTGCATTGTAAATCGTAAGAAAATTACGCATTAGTCAAACCAAGTCACTCCCTTCCCCAGAATAGATGATAGGAGAAGTGGTGGAGGAAGGAAGGAAACAGGAGCATATGGTCTGCAGTAGGGACCCACATTTCCCAGATTGGCATCCAGGGTTGACGCTGCATATGGTAGGGATCCTAACAGTCTTACTTGTGTTTATCTTCAGAATTTTAACATGTCCATGCTTCCAATGGTGCTGGACACCGGTCGTGCCAGCCAATTGACAGGTGGGAAGAAAGGTGAAACTGAAGCATGACTCAAGGTCTGCTGCCCCCCAGGCACCGTGTTTGAGGTCTCTGGACAAATCCACCAAAAATGATGACTTTTTCACTGAGGATTCTGAGGCTGGGAAATAATCCTTACTGCTTGGAACACAGACAGGGATGAGGGAAAGTCCTCACTCCTTCCTGGGCGGGCACTCACACACTTGAGAACATCGTCGACAGGGATAGTGCCCTCTCAGGGTGGCGGCCGCTGCAGGGAGTGCTGACATGCACTGAAGCAGCTTTGTGGCAGGGGCCACTGGTGGGCGTGGGTGCTGGAGCGACACAGACGGCAGGTGTGCTTAGAGAATTGCAAGAGATTTGCTCGTCAACACCTTGGAGACACCTACTGGGGGTTTGTTATTTACCTGGGAATTTGAGCAAGTCAGATGTCCTGCACTGAGAGATGTGGTTAAGAGCCAGGGAATTTCAGGAAACATGAGCTACATGCACAGTTTTCTTTATTGTTTTCCAATAATTTCTGGTAGCTTTTAGTCCTTTACTGAATGTTGTGTGTAATATGTCATACGTCTCTTCCTTACCCTTCCCACCTTTTTTCTTTCAGGGGCCTGTTGCAGCAAGAGTTTTGGTGGCATGATGCAAGGGCAGCTTATGTGCATGTGGTGTACCTTCTCCGCTGATGGCTAGTGGTCCTCTCTCAAGGTCAGTGTGCCTCCCCTCTCACCTTCCCCTCTGAACATTCCTGGTTTTCCTCCCCGGGTGCCAGATCTTTTTATGAGTTACTCAGAGTAGCTCACCTGTTCTCTGAGATGTATGCTTGTCTAATTCAGTCCAGTAGAATAAGTTTGCCTTTTATAGCTGGTGTGAACTGTATTTTTTCCATCAGAAGTTCTTGAAAAACAAGAGAGACTTCAGGCCTTTGCATTTTTTAAAAATTTTATTTTGATATCATTAATCTACAATTACATGAAGGATATTATGTTTACTAGGCTCCCCCCTTCACCAAGTCCCCCCCACATCCCCGTTCAGTCACTGTCCATCAACATAGTAAGATGCTGTAAAATCACTACTTGTCTTCTCTGTGTTGCACAGCCATCCCCGTGCCCCCCCAACCCACACTATACATGCTACAGGGCTTTGCATTTTAAAAGAAGAAATTTGTATTTTAAAAAATGCTTTCTATTCTTTACTTAATAGCAAAAACTCTCCAATATGCTCTTTAGATTGCCTCCAAGTTGGGCCATAAAACAGAATCAGTGTCACTTCCTTATTTCTCCTGACAGAGTTCAGAAAGGAGAGAGAATGTGGATGGAACACAAGATGTCACCAATATTTAACAGAGAGTAGGGCAGCACCCCCCCCCCCCCCCCGTCACTGTAGGGGCCGGGTGTTTGTACATGCGGGTGCCTGGTGTGGGAGTCAGGCTGTAAGTGGAAGCCCTGGATTCTTAAGGAGGTGGGAAAAATATGTCCTATTCAATGGTTATGATGTTAGGCCAGTCTGAGTTAAATGGATCCGGCTCATACCCAGCATAACTTGATTTTTCAGAAGCTGAGTCTGGAAGACATAAGGTACACCAAGATTTCAGAAAAAACAGAATACCCCCTTTTGTTCCATCACATCTAAGTTATTTATTAATGTAATCTATGACTTTTTTCAGAATCTGTGCTATGCCTACTGATGATCTCAAGCATACACTATTTTTAATATAGAAAATAACGTGAAAACTGTTGTTACAGTTGGAATTTTTGATTTAAAAAAACTTGAATTTTATATAATGTTTCAATTGCTTATGAAAAATGTTAACATAAACTGACTGAATATATTTGACATACAACATTTTGTAGATTTAAGGTGTACAACGTGTTGGTTTGATACACTTACATATTGTGATTAGGATTGCCACTGCAGCAGTAGCGCTCCTCTACACATCATGTAATTATCATTTCTTTTTTGTGGTGGGAAAAATTAAGCTCTAGTATCTTAGCAAGTTTGATTATAACACAGTATTGTGGTCTGTATTCACTATGCACTGTATTAGCTCTCCAGGATTTATTTCTTTACTGGTTGCAAGCTTGCACCCTTAAACATTTCTGCGATTCTCCCATCTCCCAGGCCCCGGTAACCACTATTTAAGTTTAATTCCCACAGGCAAATATTTTGCTTCCCAGACGTTGACCAATGGTCTCATGCTAGGTCTGCTGACTGCTTTGGTTCATAAATACTGATGCCACAAGCCATTCAGGATCTACCTAGAAAATTCTAAGTGACCCAAGCATGCCATGAGTTTTGTGGTTCCCCTGAAGATTTTCATGCTTCACTGACGTTTTATATCACCTAACATATCTGAATGGGTGTGGGGAAGAGCTCCATTATTGAGGTCATTTCCCATGACCCTTCACTAGGTCCTTAGCCACCAAATGATTCCCCTGTTCTGCTGCTTATCATGTTGAACCTGGCATTTTTTAAGAAAACATCTTCATCTTACAAAGAACTTTTCATAATAGTGGCTAAGAAAACAACATTTTCTCCCTATGATTACAACCAGCATTCCTCTCTCACTCTCTCTCTCTTTTGGCCTACTCTTTCTGCACCCCTACATTTATTTTCCCATACAACTTGTATAAAAATGTATTATTTTGCTCTCTAGAATATTGTACAGGATCCCCTTATTTATTCTTCATATGCTGTATTGCAGACTGCCTGACTCCATGGATTCTCCGACATATGTTCCTTCCAGATTTGACCTGCTGCTTTTATCAAACTGTGTTTCCACCTCAGTTAATGAGACAACTGAACTCATGTTGTTTAGGACAGTCTAGACTGAGGACTGTCTGGGGAGAAAGGGGAGGGAGGCAGAAGTGAGAGAGAGGATACCCAGCCCTATCTAGGCTTTGGTTCCCCCGCCTTTGGATAGATACAGCACCCTAGGGTCTATACAGGGCCAATCTTTATAGGACCTAAAATGACTCCAAGGAAGGAAAAACATTGCAAAAATAGACCATTATGTACAGATGGAAGGAATCTGGATGCTTTATATAAACATAGAAAAATCAACCCAAGGCATCACCCCACAGAAGGTAACTAAGAGAATGTCATGGTGCAAACTGCTCCCAAAAGGTCATTTGGGTCACAGCTCCTTTACCAAGCCCCAGGAAGTACCCCCCAAGTCTGGTCCATCTCTCAGAACTCCTCAAGCAAGTCAGGTTGTTAACACTTGGCCCAGCAGAGTTACTCGATTACTGTAGCCAGTGTCTCAGTCCATGCCTGTGCCATACCAGTTGTTAAGTAAATACCAGCTTGGTGGAGGGGTTTCAGTGCCCTTCCAGCAGTAGCCCTGTGGGCACCATACCCTGATTCCTCATTCCTCAGCTAAAGATGCTGAAGAGACGAGGCTTCCGAAGTCCAAAGCCTCCTCAGAGTTTTCTTCTGCTGACTGAGGTTCTCCATTCAGCTCCTGAAGAAACGCCAAAAGCTGCAAAGCTTTAGAATCTGCTCCATTTTTAGAAAGCCTGCTTTTGGCAATTTTCTGCAGCTTGCTTTTTATCTTTTCTTTCTCCTTTGATTCCCGGTTTATTTTCGCACCCTGTATAAAATGGTGGATGGCCTTGTCTTCACACTTCATTTGAAACAGCTGGAAGTTGCCATATCGCAGATGGAGCACTTGTTTGGCTATAGGAGTGAGCTCTCTGCTGAATTCTTTTTGGAAGTAATATTCTGCTTCTTCATACTGATCTGCTAGCACATAGAGGCTGGCAAGATAGGAGCAGACACGGGGGAATTTTCCATTGTTCTCATCAGCTATCTTTAAGTGATCCACACTTTGTTTTATGAATTCCTGTAACTTCTCTCTTTTCCCATTTGTATCATTATCTTTTACATCATATAGTGTTTGGAGGACTTTTGCCCTATAGGAGCACCCAGTATGGTAATGCAAGTAGGCATTGTGTGGCATGCAATCCAGAGCCTCTCTAAGCAGTTCTATAGCTTTGTCAAAGGCACCTTTGCTTTGATACAGCTTTGCTGCACCTCGAAGCACATCTGTTGCATTGGGGGCTTTCTCCAAAGCTTCTTCAACTAACCTCTCTCCTTCATCTTCTTCATTCATCTTTTGAAGTTTCTGAGCCAGGAGGACTTTAACATACTGGTTGTTGGGATTCAGCCGAATGGCTTGTCTCAAAGTGTCAATGGGGTTCTGAGGCTCTGGCCGTTCATCTAGACGGTAGCTGGCGATCGCCAGTCCAGAGGAGAATTCTGGGTCACTGGGTTTCTCTTCCAGAGCCTTCTCAAAACACACCTTTGCCCTTTCATTTTGCCTTCTTCCACACTTTAACCGTGTCCACCCTTCTTCACAGTCAAGCTCGGGACACTCAATACTGTAAGGATTTGAAAACTTTTCACATACTTCTTTCACCTTGTCTACATAAGTCTGAGCTTCTGAGAGTCTTCCCAGGTGGTAGTAGACCCAGGCATAGTTTCCCCAGGTGACCAGGCTTCTGATTTCTGCTTGGTCAGCATGCTCTCGCTGGATCCACTCTTCAGCTTGCCGTAAACATTCCAGGGCCACCTCGTTTTGGCCTCTGAGGTGTTTTACGTAGGCTAATATGTTGCACATTGTGGCTTTGAATTCCCTGTTCTGAAACTCAATCTGGTTGCACACTCTGTCTTCAAAATCATCCAAGGATTTTTCTCCCGTTACCAAGTTCCAGGTGAAATGGCACTTCAGTTGCCTTAGGCTGCTCTCCAAGGGGCTCTTAGTGGTCTCACTGTGGGAGAAAAAAAGATGCATGCTTTGAGACATGGCACAGATTCACCTGGCAAAAAATGGGGAGCATGGCAAATGTGATTCTCCTCCTCCTAAATGGTGCTCACTCTAATCAAAAAAGATTTCCTGTTTTCTTGGTATATTTCGATGTGTGTGTTAAATGCATGGGGAAGCAGGAATTTGGGTGACTGTGGGCAGCAGAAGAATTAGGGAGAGGGGAAGTGGGCAGGTCTCTGAGCATGAATAAGGCAGCTTTTGTTAGATAGCTGGCTCTCTGGTTTCTCCTTCTGAAGCATCTACAGAGGCCGCCGAATTTGTGGGAACTGATTTCAGCAGAGGTTTGTTTTTATGTAGTTTTTAGCAAGTAAGTCTATTTAATTGTCTTTGGTTCCTGCCTCTCATGTTACCAAGTATTTACTTTTGTATTTTGAACATTTTAGTTTCCTATTTCCTACTCTTCTATTCTTTTACTATTTTGCCATCCTGATTTTAATCTCGTTATCCCTCTGAAATTCAAATCCATTTTATCTTCTATATTTGTAATTCTTTAGTTCTCCTTGATTGTCTTTTTTAATCTTGACTACTTTCTGTTTCCTGTCTAATTACTTGAGCTTTTCATCTAGCCTTAATCGCTTTTCTATGTTGATCCAAACTTTTTAATCAAATCGGTTTTGTCTTGTCTCTTTATTATTTTTGACATTCCGGATTTATATACTTACTGTAAACTTTTGCATTTTAACCATTTAAACTTTGTTTTCAACCAATTTAAATTTTTACTCAGTTGCCCTTCTTTTATATTATTCCACCTGTTAACTTTATTATTACATATGTCAGCCATGTCTTAAACTTTGTTTTGGAATAAAATATAATCATTTCTCTCACCCCCCCACAACCCCTACCTCTACTTCTTCAACTGGTAGTGTCTGTTCTTAACTGCCTCATTGAGCTGATTATTAATAATTTTGCATTTGTTGCTTTAATTTTCTTTTGAAAATTTATTTTTCCTTTCCTGTGGTTTGCTTTTATAACAGAGGGTTAGAAGTTCTGCTACAGGAGGAGGCTCACAAGACAGCTAGCATCTTTTCTTATGGGAAACGTTCTCTCTCTCAGGGTGCCCTTGCAACTTGTCTGGAAGGACTTTCCATTCCCTTCAGCGTTTGTCTTCTAAATAAACAAATAATAAAACCAACCCAACAGAAATCACAAACAAAAACTCTATCTGGAATAACTTTAGAGATGAGGTTAAAAATTATTAATTGCTCCAAACTGTTTCTCTGTACTGCCTATGGCCTATGTATTGGAGTCCTTGAAATGTTGCTTCTTCTCACTTGAAAAAAAAAGGTGGGGTTTTTTTTCATGGCACATATTAGCCTTTTTTTCAGGAGCTGGCATTCTAAATATTATGGATTCTAACACAGACAACTAATAGATAACTGGGCAATCACGTAATGTGGCAAGGATCACTTTGGAAGTACTTGTCCAAATGGAAAACTGTATTCCCCATTTTCTTCCTGCTCCCTTTCACTTTCTATGCCCCTCCCACACCTTCCCCCTCAGGTGATTGGACCAGGGCTGGACACCCGACTCAAGTGGAAGCTGGAAATGGGATGAAGAGGGAGTGAAGGAGTTTGAGCCAGTTTTCATGTTAGGAAGAGCACTGTGCATGTTGGGGGGACCATATTCTGTAATATACGCTGCAGAATGACCCACATGCACATGGAGAAGACAGTCTGGGTCCCCCAAACTCCCCAGATCTAGTCTTCCTAGATTTGGTATAGTCCTGTGCCTGAGTCTTGGGAGACATTCCAGAAACTTTAAGTCACTTCCCACTCATTTCTGTTACTTGAAACAAATGGAGACTTAATTACCCCAAATGGAATAAACAAAGGAAAGAGGGTAGGTGTTTCTGCCCATGGAAGGACCCTCTGTCCTTTCAAAGCCCTGGACAGATCTTAATGAAGGGCCGGGTTGTCTGAGTGTCTTGATGTAACATAGGGTGGAGGGGAGACCAGGAGAATGCCTGAATTGGTATCTGGCATTGTAATGGCAGCAGCCTCCCCTTGAAAAGTTCCTGTCCAATCTGGTCTCTTTTCCTTCTCAGTGAGGTTACTGAGCACATCAATTCTTTAGTTCCTTCCTAATTTTATACAAGAAACAGAAAGAGTAAATACAGTTGAAATTATCTCCAACACATAAAACATACAGGCAATGGGGCATTTGCAGGATAGACATTTAGTATATATGCTTATGTAAAATCCCTCTGAGCAGCCATTCCAAAGGCATCCAATTTCACTCTGTGATTGTGGGTTTTTATTTCCACTGGTAAATCAAATACTTGCTTCCTGGATTCAGGCTTGTGAGACATACTCCTGATGCCTCTGGAAGTTCCAACTGTTTACACAACAGTTTCTTCCCCTGGTGCCCATCTGGATCAAAGCCACAGGGACACTGTTCACCAGGCTCAGAACTCACACGGTCACCACAGTGCCTTGGAGCAGCACCAGTACCACTGAGGAGCCTGCTAGAAATGCACATTCTTGGCCCTCTAACCCAGAACTACTAAATCACAGTCTGAAGTAGGGGGCTGAACCCCTGAATCTGTCTTTAACAAGCACGGCAGGTGGTTCTCACACATGCTCAGGTTTGAGAACCACAGTCTTAAAGGGCAGTGGCTGGTGACAGTGCCTAAAGGATCCAAGGAAGGAATCAAAGCAAATCAGAATAGAGTTGGATTGGTCCATATTATTATGGGAGAGATTCTAAGAGAAGACCATGCTAAAAATCTAAGAAGAAATTGAGCAATTTCTAAAGATTCTGAATTACTCTAGAAACAGACATCTGGAAATATCTAAAATCTTCCCCCTCCCCCTGCCGTCAGGTAGGAAAAAAAATCTCATTTCAAGAAGCAAGATCAGAAAACTTACAGAAGGAGGGCAGTGTGTCCTCTAGGGAATAAGTGCTGGGGCTGGTGTCATGGATTCTGAAGCTTCCAGGACTAAGGTTTAGTTATCTAGTCTGACCACCCCACCCTCAAACTGGAGAAAACAGAAAGCTGCCTTCCTATCCCATGAGCTTCACTTCCTTTCCAGAGCAATCTGTGTTTCTAGTGTCTGAGAGGCTTTTAGATACAGGGACTGTTTTCTCCAAGCACTCCATTTTCAGTTCACACTTCAGATGGGAGGAGTCTAGCCAATCAGTAGCATTAGGGGGTAAAAAAATATTTCTGTTGAATGAATGAATACATTTTACCAGCTCTAATGTAAATCTGCAATGAATGAGCACATGAAAAGTAAAATCTACCTTAGCATGAAATGGAGCTGCTACCCTGAGCACATTTTTATCAATATCTGCTCAAAAGAGATCTTTTGTTAAATAAGATATCTTATTAAAAGCCCCTCACTTGATCCTTTCAAATGGGAAACCAAAAAAAGACATAGTTTACAGGAACAATTCCCCCAGACCCATCCTTTAAATGAAGCACCTGCCCGGTTAAACATCTCTGTCCCTGCCTGCCCGCCCCCCTCATCTGCACCTCAGCTCAGCAGCTTCCTCAGGACTAAACAAGCCGCAGGGGTAAGAAACAAAGACAACCTACAGAGAGATGCGTGGTAAAACTGTGAACAAACCCTAAAGCAAACCAATACAGCAACTTGCCCTTTAGGGACATGGCTGTTTAAGACTTGGATTCCACAAGACTGGTTAGACATTTTCAACCCATGAGGCAAGGGAGAATCCTTACCTCATGATTGCTCTGCACGTACTGGCTGTTCTGAAAGGCTGCAGTCCGGGCTACTGCAGAAATCTTCCCCCTCTGCCTTGAACAAATGCTAAAGAGACCTATATATGGAAGCACCACGTGGTTCATTCCTTTGCCTTGTTTCCCTGCAATTGATTTTAGGCAAGAAAAATTGAAACTAGAAAGTGAAATTGGCAGGGCTCTAAGAGGAATTGAATCTTGAGTAAGAGCCAAACTGATAGGTTCCACTCCTTCCACCCCACCCCCGGTGCTGTGAGTCAGAACTTCCTCTTGGTGAATTGCCTGGTTGTCCTAAATCCCCTGATCTCAAGGGAGCCCAGCTCAGAGAAGGATATGTTTACCAAACACCCTGCCTTATTTTTGCAGTGTTAACCCATCTTCACTTTGCTCACACTTATCACCAATATGACCATTGTAAGGAGCAGTGTTGAACCTGCACGGGGCAGGGGTTTCTGTCTGTTTCATTCACTGCTGTATCTCCAGTCCCTGAAGGAATAACCGGCACATGACAAGCATTCAAAAAATGGTTGTTAAGTGAATGAACACATGATTAGAATTGTGAGCTCTGATACCAGTCCACCCAGATTTGAAACTAGGCTCCGTATATATACTGCAACACTGGAAATTGTTGAATGTCTCTGTGCTTTTGTTTGTTCTCCTGTGAAATGGGGATACTACTACCAACTCCAAGTGCTGGTGTGAGGGTCAAATGGGCTGATACATGAGAGGTCCTTAGCTAATGCTTGGCACATAATAAGTAAATGTTAGTTTTTATTATAAGTAATAACTACAATCATTAACCAAGGATCAGAAGGGAAACTTTTGATGTTTGCCTTTTCCAGAGCTTTAGTTCCTCTGACTTTCCATGGTCCATCATGACTACTAAACTAAGCCAAACACCCAGCATCTCTACAGATTCTTGGCATCCCTGAGCTCCACAACATTGCAAATACCTGTGGGTTACCCTTGTGTTCAGCACCTGCACATGACAATTTGCAGCCAAGTGGTTTGTTATGATAGAGGAAGTGTGTTTTCTGTGCTTTTTCCTTATTCATACTTTTAGTCACAAAGAGATTACAATACACATAGACCCAGAGGGAAAAAAGGTAATAGCATCAGATAGATGTCTTTGAGGTCAGGAAATTACAAAACACAGGTGAAACATATTCTCCCATAAAACCAGGGTTGCTGAGGCAGGTTATTCAGTCTTGGAAAAAGCATCATTTATTATGGATTTTGCCATCTGGTGCAGAGTGGAAGCAGAAGCCTTGCTTCTTGACCGTCCTCTGTCTTTTACCTTTTATTAGGATACACAGCTAAGCCTATCCCATTTGGAAACCCTTACTTTTAGGTCTTACTCAAGAGTTACAGGTTCTAGTTCTATTGTGTATTTATAGAAATCTATGTTAAAGGAACATAACTAGGAACCAGGAATAGTATGGATTTTGTTTTGTTTTTTAGAATTTGTGTTCAAGAAAACTATTGGATAGAAATGTTTGAATTTTATTAATGAAGGTAATGTTTGGGAGGAAGCAGAGAGAAAGCACATGGTCACTGAGTTTCAAAGTGCCTAGAGGTACTGACTTACTCTTTAGAAATGGGTATGGGCAGTGCCTGCGTATAATGCTACCATAACAAAGATGCATCAGCTGATCTGGCAGCTGGGGTACTGTGAGAATACACAGTGTGATTGCAAAACAGAAACTGGAAAGGAAAACCAACTCTTTGGGTAATGTTTCTATTTTCAGAAAAATGAAACTTAACTAGTGAGAGTTCTGATTACACTGGTTGTTATAACTATTAATGTGTCTGTGTCCTAGAATACAAGCCTAGGACTGTCCTTGTCTTGTCTTGGCCTGGACTCAGGGAGAGTCCTTATTTGGGGGAGTCAGAATGAGAAAAGCCATCTTGAGTGGCTACATCAGCTCTGAGGTGGTATAATGCACTAGTTCTCACACTGTCATCAACCACCAGAAATAGCATCACCTGAGAACCTGCTAGAAATGCAAATTCTCAGTCTCCATGCTAGACCAAGTGAATCAGAAATTCTAGGGGTGGGGCCAAGCAATCTCTGTTGCTAAACTGTCCAGATTATTCTAATGAATGTTAAAGTCTGAGAATCACATCTTATATTGAATACAAGTGACAATGCTTTTAATTCCATAAAACTATAGTTTCTCTTGAGCTTAAAAAAAAACTGGCTCTCTTTCTTGTTCTATATCTATGGAGAGAACATTTGACAAAAGCTTTGTCCACATAGTTGGTGGCTAGTTCAATGGTATTCACACCTGCTAGAGGACTCCTCACATATCCTGATGGGTTCACATCATCTTCACCATAGTCTAGGATTGTACTCATTCACAAGTACACTGTGTTTCAAAATCTCTTCCAAAGGAAACTGTAAATTTTTGATATGATTAGTAAAATAGTTCTCTATTCTTTTCTGGGTTTTTTTTGGTATCATTAATATACACTTACACGAGGAACATTGTGGTTACTAGATTTCCCCCATTATCAAGTCCTCACCACATACCCCATTACAGTCACTGTCCATCAGCACAGTAAGATGCTATAGAGTCACTACTTGTCTTGTCTGTGCTATACTGCCTTCCCCGTGCCCCCTACCCCCACATTATGTGTGCTAATCATAAGGCCCCTTTTTCCTCTTATCCCTCCCTTCCCACCCATCCTCCCTAGTCCCTTTCCCCTTTGTAACTGTTAGTCCATTCTTGGGTTCTGGGGGTCTGCTGTTGTTTTGTTCTTTCAGTTTTTCTTTTGTTCTTATGCTCTACAGATGAGTGAAATCATTTGGTACTTGTCTTTCTCCACCTGGCTTATTTCACTGAGCATAATACCCTCTAGCTCCATCCATGTTGTTGCAAATGGTAGGATTTGTTCTCTTCTCATAACTGAATAATATTCCATTGTGCATATGTACCACATCTTCTTTATCCATTCATCTACTGATGGACACTTAGTTTGCTTCCATTTCTTAGCTATTGTAAGTAGCGCTGCGATAAACATAGGGGTGCATATGTCTTTTTGAAACTGGGCTCCTGCATTCTTAGGGTAAATTCCTAGAAGTGGAATTCCTGGGTCAAATGACATTTCCATTTGAGTTTTTTGAGGAACCTCCATACTGCTTTCCACAATGGTTGAACTACTTTACATTCCCACCAGCAGTGTAGGAGGGTTTCCCTTTCTCCACATCCTCACCAACATTTGTAGTTTGTCTTTTGGATGGTGGCCATCCTAAATGGTGTGAGGTGATATCTCATTGTGGTTTTAACTTGCATTTCTCTGATGATTAGCAATGTGGAGCATCTTTTCATGTGTCTGTTGGCCATCTGTATTTCTTCTTTGGAGAAATGTCTGTTCAGATCCTCTGCCCATTTTTTAATAGAGTTATTTGCTTTTAGTTTGTTGAGGTGCATGAGCTGCTTGTATATTTTGGATGTCAACCCCTTATTGGATATGTCACTTATGAATATATTCTCCCATACTGTAGGATGCCTTTTTGTTCTACTGATGATGTCCTTTGCTGTACAGAAGCTTTTTAGTTTGATATAGTCCCACTTGTTCATTTTTGCTTTTGTTTCCCTTCCCCAGGGAGATATGTTCATGAAGAAGTTGCTTATGTTTATATTCATGAGAGTTTTGCCTATGTTTTCTTCTAAGAGTTTTATGGTTTCATGACTTACATTCAGGTCTTTGATCCATTTCCAATTTATTTTGTGTATGGAGTTAGACGTAATCCAGTTTCATTCTCTTACATGTAGCTGTCCAGTTTTGCCAACACCAGCTGTTGAAGAGGCTGTCATTTCCCCATTGTATATCCATGGCTCCTTTATTGTATATTAATTGACCATATATGCTTGGGTTAATATCTGGACTCTATTCTGATCCACTGGTCTATGGGTCTGTTCTTGTGCCAGTACCAAATTAATTGTCTTGACTTCTGTGGCTTTGTAGTAGAGCTTGAAGTTGGGAAGCAAGATCCCCCTGGTTTATTTTTCCTTCTCAAGATTGCTTTGGCTATTTGGGGTCTTTTGTGGTTCCATATGTATTTTAGAACTATTTGTTCCAGTTCATTGAAGAATGCTGTTGGTATTTTGATAGGGATTGCATTGAATCTGTAGATTGCTTTAGGCAGGATGACCATTTTGACAATATTAATTCTTCCTACCCAAGAGCATGGGATAAATTTCCATTTATTAGTGACCTCTTTAATTTCTCTTAAGAGTATCTTGTAGTTTTCAGGGTCTAGGTCTTTTACTTCCTTGGTTAGGTTTATTCCTAGGTAGTTTTTTCTTTTTGATGCAATTATGAATGGAATTATTTTTCTAATTTCTCTTTCTGCTAGTTCATCGTTAGCATATAGGAATGCAACAGATTTCTGTGTATTAATTTTGTATCCTGCAACTTTGCTGAATTCAGATATTAGTTCTAGTAGTTTTGGAGTGGATTCTTTAGGGTTTTTTATGTACAATATCATGTCATCTGCAAAGTGACAGTTTGACTTCTTCCTTACCAATATTGATGCCTTTTATTTCTTTGTGTTGTCTGATTGCTGTGGCTGGGACCTGCCGTACTATGTTGAATAAAAGCATGGGCATCCTTGTCTTGTTCCCAATCTTAGGGGAAAAGCTTTCAGCTTTTCGCTGTTAAGTATGATGTTAGCTGTGGGTTTATCATATATGGCTTTATTATGTTGAGGTACTTGCCCTCTATACCCATTTTGTTAAGAGTTTTTTCATGAATGGCTGTTGAATTTTGTCAAATGCTTTTTCAGCATCTATTGAGATGATCATGTGATTTTTGTTCTTTTTGTTAATGTGGTATATGATGTTGATTGATTTTTGAATATTGTACCATCCTTGCATCCCTGGAATAAATCCCACTTGGTCATGATGGATGATCTTTTTGATGTATTTTTGAACTCGGTTTGCTAATATTTTGTTGAGTATTTTTGCGTCTATATTCATCAGGGATATTGGTCTGTAATTTTCTTTTTTTGTGGTATCTTTGTCTGGTATTGGTATTAGAGTGATGCTGGACTCATAGAATGAGTTTGGAAGTATTCCCTCCCATGGGAAGGATAATTCTTACAAAATTAGAGAAGGGAAGGCATGCTGAGGGCACAGATTTAGGCAAGGTGAAGATTTGGTAGTGATAAATGAGGGTGGTTCTACAAGTTTGCTTCTTAGGGAAGATGCACAACAAAATGTTAGCAATACCTTTCATTAATTCTGTATGTTTCTCTTTCCTCCACCCCACACTTCTGTTTTTGAGCATGCATTTCTGAAAGGCAAGTAACGTATGTGTCAGAAGTCCACGGCATCACTACTAGTTTCCATTTGCCCCTTCCTTCTGCATGCTTCTCCACCAGCCATCACAGATGTTAGTGAGCTCCACTGTTGTCTATACATGATAGGAGATTGTCCTGTCATCACAGGAGAGCAGCATCCTCAAGTATTTACTTCTGGGGCTTCCACACCACAGACATTTCATGTACTCAGGTCCACGGTTCTGTCAGTTGACCACTGTCTGCAATTCTCATTTTAGGTTCTCCCTTCTCTTGCCCCTTCGGCCCTAGTGTGTGATTAGCCCCAGGGAACTATGTCATCTCTTATTATCTCTAAACCCAACCCACCTCCTTACTCAGCTTTCTTTAATTACTCAGCTTGAGGGTGGTACCAATTTCCCACTAGGAACCTGACTTGGAAAAAGAGAGGGAACCTTAGAAAACAGAACCCAGGGCTTCAAGTTTAACTGGCAGATGAAGTCAGGGCATTCTCTTTGTGGTCTTGGATTTTATCTTTCTGAGTTTAGATTCCTCATATCTTTTGTAAGGATTAAATGAGATAACACAGAAAAAGTACCTGCGACATTGCTCAGCATATAGGAAGCATCTGAAAATGCTATTTATTAGTATTGTTATGATTCTGTGTAACAGCAACAACTTACATGAGTTAAGTGAGGCCATTTGCAGGGGTCACATTGTTTAATATTCACAGCAGCCACAGGAGATAGGTGGTCAGTATCCCCATTTACAAATGAGGAACTGAGAGAGCTAGTTTCTCAGCTCACATGGCAAGCAACACAGTATCACCCAGCAAGTACAGAGCCATGTCGATTAACCAAATGTATGATATGTCTGACTGCACTTGCTGATCCCTTAATTATTAAAACCACATGTGGTGTTTTGTGGTTAGTAGGAGTGAAAGAAGGTACTGTGGTTTGAATGTCTGTCTCCCCCTAAAACTCCTATGTTGAAAACCTAAAGGCCAGTGGGATGGTGTTA
The DNA here is from genome assembly GCF_040802235.1 of Manis javanica. Classification (NCBI taxonomy): domain Eukaryota; kingdom Metazoa; phylum Chordata; class Mammalia; order Pholidota; family Manidae; genus Manis; species Manis javanica. The sequence continues at coordinate 37,145,969 of NC_133162.1, forward strand.
GGAGATGGGGCCTTTGGGTCATTAGGCAGAGTTCTAATGAATGGGATAAAAGTGCCCTTACAAAGGAGAACCCAGAGAGCTAGCTTAATCCTTGCACAATGTGAGAATTCAAGAAGTCTGCAGCCTGGAAAAGAGCCTTCACCTGAAGGCTCCTGCGGGCACTCTGATATCAGACTGTGAGCCTGCAGAATCGTAAGAAACGAATTTGTTGTTTATAAGGTAGCCAATCTGTGGTATTTTGTCATAACCACCCAAATGGACTAAGACATAAGGGATGGCCTAGAAGGAAGGGGAAGTAGAGATTTATCAGCAAGGAACACTCCACTTCCTACTTATCTTAGAAAAGAACGTGCACCTGAAGCTCCTACTACAAAGGGAGAGGCAAGTCTTTGCAGAAATGCTGTGGTAGCTGAGTAGTGACATTGAGTCAGGTGGGTGTTTTGTTTCTTCTCTCAAGTGCAGAAATCAGGGTATGAACCCAGATTTCTGACCTACCAAACTATTCAGAGAAACTAAAGGAAATGCTGGGGCCAGGATGACAGGAGATGAGAGGGAACTAGTTTGGGGCAGGATATGAAATAGATATCCTGTGGGAGTCCTTCGTAGGGATGGAGTATGCACAGGGTGTTTGTTACTTCAGGCTGGCCCATGGTGAGCTTTTTGTCCATCTGAAGTTGGACTAATTAGGTTAGTACCATCTGTGTCACTATCCCGGTTGATTTGTGTTGCTGAGCTGGCTCTAGGTACAGATTCAAGAATCGGAGCAACAATTCAAATGCTCCCCTACCTGGATGGGCACCACCTGGTGCCATGGCCTTCCACCCTTTTGCTTTGATCAGTGATCAAGTTCCCTATAGCCACAAAGATAACAGTCAATTTCCCTACAGAGATGGAAACAAGAGAGTTAAATAGATGTTTGCATACTAAATTTTGAGGCCCCCACCTTCTTCCCAAATCAGTTCCAAAAATTATGCAGCCGGGCCTATTTCCTCCAGGCAAGAGATAAGAAGGCAGTTATGGAAGAAATCAGAGAAGTCCAGAAGATACTAAGATAGTGACATCAGGAATTCCTCAATAAAATGGTACAGTGAGATCACCTTGGAAGGAAGCTCAGTCATCGAGACCCATACATGTGCTCTAACTTTCCAGTCAGCTTTTTGGAGTCTTACTCTTAATTATGAAATGGCATCAGATGATCCCCAGATACTTTGGGAGAACATCTAACATGGTAGTCAGCAGCCCACACAAGCAAATAGTAAAAGTGATTTGAAGAGAGAAGAAGACTAAAAACAATTAACAAATGCAACAACAATGAATGAACTATCATCAGTAAATTGAGATATTGGAAAAGGTATCACATCCAAAAAATGAAAACAAATGCAATGAAAAAAACGAACATTTAAAGAACTTGGAAGAACTCTTGGAAATTAAAACAACTGAATCATTGAAAAACTCAAAAGAAAGATTAGAAGAAAAAATAGAAAAAACTTTTTTTAAACTATTCAAACAAACAGATGAAAAGAGGAAAACCAGGGTATATGAAATAGGAAAATAGGATCCTATTCCTCAGGATCAGTTTCTGAGGACCAGTATTTGAATAATAAGAGTTCTAGAGGGGACAAAGAAAATAAAAGGAAGAAATATTATTCAGGAAAAACCCAATAAAATTTCATTGACAGGAGAGCTATATATTTTCAAATGAATAAAAACAAACCTTTACCAAGTACATTATGGTAAACTTTTAGAACACTAGTAACAAGATAATTCTGTAAGTTCTAGTTAGGGTTGTGGGGGAGGGGAAGAGAAAGGTTTTTATGTAAAAAAAAAAAAACCAAGAATCCAAATGCTATTAGCTGTTTCAACATCACTAAAAGCTAGAAGACAATGGAGAGAGAGACCTTCAAAATACAGTGGGTAAAGAATTTCTCACTTAGAATTCTAAACATAGCCAAACAATCATTTCAATGTGAGGAAAGAATAAAGATACTTTTATGCACTAAGTAAAAAATTTACATCACCGTTCCTCAGGAAGCTGAGAGGAGATGTTCCATCAAAATTAGGAGTAAACCCAGATAGTAAATAAGGAACTGGGATTTAAGAAACACAGGATGCAATGCAAGAGAACATCTCATACAGGAGGGAGGTGAAGGGAAAGCTCTGGATGAAGGGGAGGGAAATACTGGCTACTTTGCAGCAGGCCTAGAGAGCAGCCAGGTGGACACGCCTAGGTCAAGGGCTGGTGAGTGACTTCCTCGGAATGTGAAAATAATGTTTGACAACATGGGGAGAAGACTTACCAAACTGGAGGAGAGTTTGGGGCTGTGATGAGGGTAAGTACTTAGAAACCTAAGAAAAAGAAACAGAACAAAGAGCTTTTTTGGTTTGTTTTCGTTAACTTCAAAAAAATAAACAAAATACAGAGAAGGAAAGGTCATTGTAGGACAAGACACGGCTCAGTTGTGAATAACATTTACGTGGTTGTAATAATCTACATACTAAATATTAATCTAACCAAAGTTACAAAATGATATTGGGATGGGAGGATGTGGGAGAGGAGGTGTAGAGCAGGGAGGAGGTTCTATGGTAGGAGGCCAATAGATAGAGCCTAAAACTTTTTAAACCAAGTACTTCCATTTTTAGCATATTGTTTAAGTATATGGCAGTAAATAACACAATAGTCACTAAAAGAATTATCCCACTTCTGGGGAGTGGGAAATAAGGTGGGGGGCTGGATTGCAGCTTCTCCCACCTTGTAGATCATGGTGACTCTCTGAATGGTGTGAATGTATACATTTGATTTAACTGTAAAGGAAGAGATCAGAAAGGAGGGAAGGAAGGGGAGAAGGGAGGGAAGTAGCAAAGGAAGGAAGGGTTAGAGGGAGGGAAGGAGAGAAAGAGAGAAGGAACGGGGCAGGTGGAGGAAGGAGGGAGGGAAGAAAGAGCAGAGGGAGAGAAGGGAGATGAAATCACAATGCATCCATGTTTTGCAACATACAACCACCTCAGAAGGAGCGTATCGTAACAACTAAAACAAATTCTGTTTGTTAGAGTTAACGTGACTTTCTTCCCACTTTCTTGGCCTTTCACGGGCCCCGTGACGTTGCTCCTGTGCCAGACTTTCCTTCACTTGTGCCCCTGAAGTTACCTGGTCATGGGAGTGGCCACTTTATCCTAAGGAGAGATCACACTTCCGTCTCTAATGACAAGCAGGTGGTTACAGCTTGCAGCAAGGCACCGAGGCTTAAATCCCATGGTAACAAGGAGGTAGGGCCACTGTCTGCTTGAGGTTTACACTGCAAAGAGATGCCTTTAAGAAAAACATTCCTGGGTGGTAATGCTGGTACGAGGCTTTTTTAGTTCTTACGTAATGTTTATATACATATCAAAGGGACAGGGAAAGGACTCATAAATATTGTTTACTCATAAATACATTCATAAATGCAATTATATTGTTATATATTATATTATAGATTTATTGTATTATTTTTTAAATTATACACTCACAAATACAATTTCTCAAGGAAATGCTCTAGAAGAGGAGGGAAAGATCTCTTTCCCTTTTGGTAACAGGGAAAATTCTATCTTATTTTTATTTACCCTTCCATAAAAAATATCATTAATTTCTGGTTTATCCTTTCTGTGGGTAATTTTGCAAATAAAAGCAAATACATATTAATATTCTTATTTCGCTTTTCCCCTAGGTGTCAGTTTCTGTAGTAGATGCCAACCATGGAATAAACCAGACAGAAATGGGCAGAGGCTCTTTCACAAAGCACCTCACATAGTAACTCCAGTAGCCATCCCTGAGAGAGTAGTATATTGAGTTAAGAACAAAATTTTGAAAAACTTTCCACTTCTAACCTTCTAGAATCATCTACCATCTCAGTGAACTGCAATTATTTATCCTGGTACAACCTTAGCAAACTCAACCTGAATGAATTTACCTTACCTTTCCTGCTACTGGAAATGAAATCACCCCAAACAGACAAGATCAGAGAAGGAGAAAGCTCCTTAAGAGAGAATCTTGTAGGTGCTTTACTTTCTAAAGGACAAGTAAAAACATAGCAACTGTCTGAGAGAATTAATAAATAACAAGTCACATTTCCATCCTTTGCTGTTATTGTTTCCACGTAAGAGCAAAAGACAGCAAGGAGTTACGGAATCGGGTCCTTGGTTGTTGAGTGACAGCTCTGTTCATAGGTTACTCACTACTTTCTAGCTACAGTACCCTGGACGAATTCATCATCTCTTTGAGGCTCAGTGCCTGCTCCCTTGTTTTATTTCCATTTATTCCCCATTTCCCTCCTGCCCGCACTCCCAGGGAACAATTTCAGTGTGTTTGCTGTGCATGTGTTCTTGCAAAATGTACATTGTTATTTTAGGAGCATACATTTTTAACTTAAATGAATCATATTGTGATATATGTGACTTAAAGACTCAATCCTGTTGCAATAATCAATGGTTACTAAGTGTTGGCATAAAAGGTCTCCAAGGACAGTGTGACTTTGGTAACTTAACCTGATTTTTATTTAATTCTTGACAATTTGTCAATAAGAGCTAGTTGTCCAATTCATGTCGCTCTCTTGAAGTGGGGGAAAATCTGTCTCCAAGAGAGTGTGACATCCAATTGCAACTTATTGTTGGATTTTCCCAGAGGAGGACGCCACCCCAAATCACTCACGGAAGGCGTCTCTTGATGCAATAAGCAAGAGGAATTTATTCAGGAACCAGCTAGCTGGGGTCCAAGTTAGCCCGAAGCAGCGGGTCTCAACAAGGACCCTGAGCACACAAAGCCAGAAGGTTTTATAGCATTTTCAAAGGGGGCAACATTTTCCACAATCACAATACACATAAATCTTTGCCTGGGGCCACATCCTGGGGTCTGGTTAGATAAGATTACCTTCGGAATGTTTAGGGTGGTTCTAGCAAGATAAGCTTGGTGTGTATGATTAAGTGTATGATTAACTGATTTGAGGTCAGCTAATTAAAGGTCACTACATTTAACACTGGCTGACTAACTTGTTTTTCAAGATTCTAATAATTTTCCTCCTTCTAGGTTAGGGGGTGGTATTTAAGCCTTTAAGATGGCTGTACTTATGCTAACTTTTGATTCTTCAGATCCTACACTATGAGGCTTGTAAACAGGACAGGTAACAATAGAAAAAGGAAGTCCAGGCTTGCCAGCTAGCATAGCTTATCTTGGATGCCTCTAAAAATCTATTTTAATTTTGCTCAGCTCAGCCAGAATTGCATGAAACTACACAGGGCCTGAAATGAAATCATCTTTGTGGACTACTCATAATCAGAATGCTAGAAGGGGCTGCAGCTCCCTTCCATTTTTCTCTGACTCCTCGATATTGTACCAAGCCGCTGCTGAAGGAAACTTCCAAAGTAATATTCTCAACGGCATGCCTAAACTCCCAAATATTTTACAAATATTATCTAAGAATGATGCATTAGGAGTGAAAATTGTTTCCATCATTGTTAACTGTCCTGAACTCCCATATCCTGTTCATTGGGCTGCTGTCTGCCTTTGATACTGTATCCATAGCAATGTACAAATATTGTAAATGCTCTGCAGACCCAGGGGGTTTTCTTGCCATTGGTTAAAGGTGCTGCAATAATGTGTTGCACATGTACACAGAATTGAGGTATTTATAGCATTTGTGAGGCTTTACCATCTGCACAGCCAGAGAGTTTGCAAGGCTTATGTTCTGGGCATTGCATACTATTTCCTAGGAAACCGAAAATAAATATATTATAAAATTTCAGTTTTCAGTATGTCACTACTGTTGTTTTGGCATCCTGTCATGCCTCTTGCAAAACACATTGTTGGCCAGAGGCAGGAATTCCTTAAATAATCCCATTGTAGTCTTTGAATCTGAAGGAATCTCACAGAATGGCTTTTGTGCTGGTAATAAAGAGAGCAAACATTAATTGAACTCTCACTGTGTGCCAGGCATTGCTTAGCGCCTCACTTGCATTTTTTCATTTAATACTCACTTTAACCGTTAGGAGGAGGGAGGCTGCTACCGTGTTTTCCCAGGTCGAAAACAGAGCCCTAAGGAAGTTATATAGCTCGTTAACAATCAGAGCTAGTGAAGGGTAGAACCAGGAACTGAACCTACATCCCTGTGATTCCAAAGCTTATGTTTGTAACTGTTCATGGCCTACAAATGTAGCTGTACCATAAAATCACTGTCCAGCATTGACAAATTCACAGTGGAATACATTGCTCTGTGAAATACATATTTGAAATGGACTCTACCATCTAATTCTTTTTATAGAAACCATTGCTTTTCTACTTCAAGCAAGGGATCCATTAGAAAAGTCTCTTTGAAATGGCATCTAGTAGGAAAAGATGATCCCATCTGAACATGAGTCTGAGCAAGGACTGGCTAGAGGAGCCTCATCTGAAGCCACTGGGCAGCTGTACAGCAGAAGTCAGGCCTTGTTGAAGGTCACAACAGTGCTTCCCGATTTCTCACCATAAGGAGTTAATTCAGGAGGAGGAGGGGGAAAGGAAGCGGCCAGCTCAGGACTGTGGAACCAGCCAGAGCTGTGTAGGAGGGTGAAGGGCTATGAGGCATTATTCAAGGCCAAGTCAGTGACACCACGGGCTTGTGTGGGTGGATGTGGCCCGATAGAAGGCCAGACACATCTTCAATCAGGATCAAGGTTGGGGTGGAACTGAATTATCCCAAGGACACTGGAGCAGCGGGAGGGGATTGTCTTGCAAAATATAGCAAGGAGAACTCCGCCTTTATCATTTAGAAGTTCTAAATTTGAGATTCTTATCCTGGGGTCCATGGGTAGATCAGTGACCCTTAATACCCTCTGGGATCCAAAGAGGCCTGGCCCACAGATAGCCTGGGGCCTTAAGGAATTTTTCTTTGGGGAGGGTTGAGGGTGTTGGTGGCTGAGTACCAAGGCTCTCAGGTGTCAAAGGAATATCAATAAAATGTCAAAGGAATGTCAATAGAAATACATTCTGATACATGCAAAAAATGCATGTTTTCCATTGCAACATTTGTCACAGCATATACTAAAATATTATGCAGCTGTTAAAGAATGAGCAAATTCTTTTATGTAGTGATATGGAAAGATCTCAAAAATAAGTGGAGACAAAGTGTAAGAATATGCTAATATTTTTAACAAAACAGAATCTGTGTTTATTTGCTTATATATGCATAAAACAGCTCTTGAAATGTTCGCATTAATGATAGTATAATGGGAGCATACATGTTTACTCTACTTGCCTATATTTTTCCCTAAACTGAACGCGTCTACTGACCAAATAAGCTAGCGTTACTTTTCATAATGCTTAAATTTGTGTAGGCAAATTTATGTTTAACAAAATTGAATTATACTGATGAATTTTACTTCAATATGTTTTATAGTTTGTTAGCTCGAAGATAATTTCTAGGATCTTTAGGTAACTTAAAACCTTGGATGGATTGATCCATGGATATTCATTGGGTACTTAAAAAAAATGAAAGAATGAAACATGTACAGTAAATATAATTTAATTTTGGATACTTTCGCTTCTTTTTTTTTTTTTATATGCTATACAGAGCCTATCTCTTTGGCTCTGTTAATGGAAGGCAGGTAGATCTAATTCTAAAATCCATGCTCTTGCATTTTATCAGGCCTCGGACTCTCTGGCCCTGGGTGAGTGCTGAGGTAGTGAGGGAGGATGCAGTACACGCTGCTGGGAAAGCCCTCCTTGTGTTCACAGACGCCGTGACTGCACCTACTTCAGGAAGCAGAGTCAGCTGCTGGCTCCTACTTGGGCACCAGCTGGCTTTTCTGACTCCCTGGAAACCTTGAACTCCCTCCAGGGGTCTCTGCAGGCCTATCAGGCTTTGCTCACAGCTTTTCTACCCCCAGGAAATTCGCAACCTACATATAAATAAGGCAAGGGAACCACAGTGACAGGCTCAAGAAAACTCAAGAAAGGAGGTCAGAGGCAGGCAAGGGAACTCACATTTACTGCTATGGTAGATGTATTGTTACCCCCTCTTTGCTGGTGAGAAAATTGAAGCTTAGAGAGAGGAGATGACCTGCTTATGGCTACACAGTCAGTAAGGATAGAGTCAGGGTTTGAACTCAATTCTCTGTTTCCCCTACTAAGGGATTCTAACTGTGAAAATGCTTTGAATAGTTGGTCAAGCAGGCTTCTCAGACAGCTTACATTTTACCCCAACTCCAAACTCAAGTAGCAAAATGAGATCTCCCTAGAAAGCATTGCTGACAAGGTTCTCAAAGAGCTGGGGGTAAAGCCAACTGACCCCTACCTGCCAAACCAAGAGGGTCCCGGAATCATGGATTAACACATTCTTGGGAAATGTCTATGGTTTTTCAGATTAACTGATTGACACTGAACAACGTGAATGTGTGCAAAAGTATCTCAAAGCTGAGCAGGTGAAACACCTTGCTCAATCCTGTTAGGCCTGTTTCCTCCACCTTTAAATGTGGCTTCATCACTTCAAAGAACACTGGGTAGGTAACTATTATTGCTAAGCTCTGGGATAACCAACAGAAGCCACCTCATACGGTAGCAACTGAGAAATCTGTTGCTTCAAACAGTGCTTGGCATAAAGTTGGAATCAGTGAATGTCAGCTATTAGGGTTATAGCTATTGATATTATCATTGTTATTATTAAACCTCTGCCCTCTCCCCACATTCACTTCTCCCTGTACCCAGCAGATTTTCTCATCTTCCTACATCTTTTCCTACTTGGGGAGACTTGGAACTGTGTGCAAGAAAATGGATAGATTTTAAAAAACAAGATTTCTTAAATCTTAACTTGTCAAGCACTGCCACCCTTCTCCACCCATACCCACACCCCACTGGTTCACTATCTCTGACCATAATTTGAGTGACCCTGGGCTAGTACCTCCCTCCACCTGTGTGGGGAGGTGGGCCAGCCCACCCAGCACCGAGGGTTCTCCTGTCCGGGTCTTGCCTGTGCCAAGATGAGACAAGGAGGCTTTGTGGGGCTTGACCCTCCCAGTCACCAAAGCCCTTTCAATTGGGCTGTCCCTCTCCCCCACCTCCACCTCCAGAGAGTTGGCCAGCCCCATTTCCTTTTTCCCTTGGTTCTTTGCCTCGGGGTCTCTGAGAATAAGCCCCTGCTCTCCTCCCCACCATTCGCCCATCATACAGCCAGGGTGGGAGCCCTGTGCACAGGCCGCAGCTTTGCCTCTGGGCCCAGGCCCCCTGGGAGCAAATCCCCACATTTTTACATGGTATATGGGGGGCCTTGGGCCACCTCATAACTTCTCTGAGCCTCTCGTGTGGATCTGGATGCCAACCGCCAGGGTGATGGAAGCATTCCATGAAAGAGAAGCTCGGGACATGAGGGCACTTCGCATCTGCAGGTGGTTGTGGGTGTTTCTCCCCAACTGCTAAGACCTTGCCACTCTGATCCCCAAACACTCCATGTGCTCTCTTCTCACCTCTACCTCCCTCCGGACTCCCTCACCACCTCGTTACTCACCTGGAGCCTGAGAGTCAAGAGGCTGTGCAAGAGCATGGATTTTAGGATCAGACCTACCTGGCTTTCAAGATATGCCCCTCTGACCCTAATCAAATATATCTTATCTGAAAAATGGAGATAAAGACCCCTTGCTTATAGGTTTATTGGTGATAGGTTTATTGGTGCAAGGATTAAATGAGAGCACACAGGTAAAGCCTTTGCACAATATCAGGTTCAAAGAAGTTTAGCAACTAAGAGTAGCAATACAAAATGATACCTACTGTCACTAGTCCCAGCTGGCCACCAGCTTGCTTTGAGCCCTGGTATATAGTTGGCATATTTCCATAATTCCTGGCACTCGTGCCACCCTCCCTTATTTTTCAATTTATTGGCCGTATCTAGAGAACACTGAAAGGAAAAATTAACAAACTGGGTCCTTATTATCATCTTGTCCAGCAATTTTCCTTTGTGTGTGTAGGCTGATTCCTATTAGCATGAGGAAATACACTGGACCCTTGAACAACACGGGGGTTAGAGGCACCAACCCCCCATGCAGTCAAAAATCCACATATAACTTGACTCCCCCAAAACTTAACTATTAATAGCTTGTCCACCAGAAACCTTACTGATAACATAAACAATCAATTAACACATATTTTGTATGGCATATTATATACTGTATTCTTACAATAAAGTAAGCTAGAGAAAGGAAAATATTTTTTCAAGTTGTTACAAACCTCCAATTTTCCAGTATATTTATTGAAAAAAGTCCATGTATACATGGACCTGCAAAGTTTAAACGTGTGTTATTGTTCAATTAAAAGCAAATGGGTTTCAAAACACTTATGTTAAATTCAGCCATTTTATAGAGTAATTCAAATAGTTTTTCTAGTTCTACTGGATTCTCTAAGAAAGCAATTAAATCTTCACAATGCCTCTTATTCTCATCTGTGTCTCATTGCATTGATCAGGCTGTGAATAATGAATAGTGATAATGGTGCATTTGTACCTCAGTCCTGGCTTAATAAGGAATACCTCTCTCCTTTCTGCTGTATGTAGTGTGAACTATGTGGAAGGTAAAAGTAGTTAGTTATTAAGGAAATGTCTCTTTATTTCCTTTATTTCTACCTATTATAGCATTTGTTGTTTTTAAGTCTGGGATGGCTGTTTAATTTCATCAAATAGTTTCAGTATTTATTGAAATGATAAGATCATTTTATTTTTGTTTCTTTACCATGTCTGTCATAGCAGACATGATGGCTAGAGATTTCTGTGGAATTCCACTGGGAATGAATAGCTCACCAAAAATTTAATTTATTTTCAAATTAGTGGCTAAAGGATGAAGTATGAGATAAAGAGCATTAGGATATTTAGATGTCCACTGGAGGGGTGGGGGGATATGTTTGCATCTTTCCTTGCAACCACATAAAAATTCTAGATGGATTAGAGATTGTACTTCAGGGAAAGAAAACCTTTAAACTATTTTTTTTTAATATTGGAAAATATTTTTATAGCATTGATGTGAGGAATCATAAACAAGTTTTAAAACCTAGAAGACATGAAAGAAAATATTGAGAGATTTGGCTACCTAAATATCTGAAACTTCTGTATGATAAAAGATACCACAAAGGAAGTTAAAGACAGTGGAAGAAAACATTTCCAATGTATGTAACAGGCCTTAGGTTAATTATCAGAATATGTAAAGAAAAGAGGAAAAAATAGAAAAAAAAGTGTTTGAAAAGGCAAACGAAGCTTCATTTCACTCATAATAAAGAACATGTAAACAAAAATAACAAGGTAACATTTTTTATCATCAAACTTTCAAAATTTTAAAATAAATAACCAGTGTTGAATGTACATAAGCTGTACATGATTTCCTACTTCAGGGTTCTTCACTCCACAAGTATTTTAAGTAAATGGCGCCCCCTGCAGCACAACTCTGACAGACTACGCCATATAATTGGGTGCCTTCTTGGAGCCGCTCTCAGAACCTGGCCCCTCCTATCTATGGGTTTATTGAGTTTTTGGCATATCCAGCAAAATGTAAAAGGCCCTCTGATTCAATGATTCCTCTTCCAGAAATCTAGGAATCAGTCTTTCAGAAATACATGAATATGTAATAAGTACCTAAAAAGAGATGCAAAAGAATGTTCATTGAAGCATGTTTTATATTGGGAAAAAAAGCTAACTCATATACATGTCCATCAAGAGGGGCTGGCTGGTCTGGACCAATAATGGTGCATCCATTCATGAGATATATTGCAAGTCTTCAAAGGAGTGGATTATGTGCACTTACAAAGAATGACCTTCAAGATTCCTTGTTATGACTGAGATGAATATGAATGTGAAAGCAAATCTCCAAAATATCTAGTATTTAATCCTACTTATGTATGTTTGTGTCTAAGTACATACTAGATAGACAGGCTTGCACAGACAAGGAACTGGGAGAGTCCCCAAGCTGAGGGGACTGCACTGAAATCGCTGGGCAGGGGGAGGTAGTAACACAGAATTTTATGTTTTTCTCTGTATGCTTTATTACTCTGGCACTCTACCACAACAGGAAAATATTGTATATGTGTTGTTTTTATTGCAAATTCAAAATATTAGATAGCCCACTCCTTATGAGCTGTAAGAATCCCTGTGAATTGAGCTATTCTTTGACAAGTTCTCACCTGGCTAAACTACCAAGAGCTGTCCTATGACCAAGTGTGAGAAATTCTTGGCATGACTGAAATGAATCTTCGGAGCCATTTCCTCTGGGCATCCTAATCCCCGTGAGAGCTTCTTAACAATTTAAGTCCAAGCCTCTGTCCAAGATCTGCTGACTCAGAACCAGAATTTCTATGCCTGAGGCTATTGTCTGCAGGAGGAAGCTGAGAAGTGAGAATTACTGGTTAGTGTGGTGACTGCACTAGACAACTCTCAAGTCAGCAGGAACAGAGAAGGCAGAGAGGCAGCCTTGATCAACAAGGGCTCCAGGGAAGGCTGATGATAACCCTTGATGGATAAAGACATTCTCCTGGGCTTGTGATGAAGGCTCACCACTTGCAGCCAGGGGAGGCACTTAAGGCTCTACAGCCTAGATGTTAGGGCACCTTTCCTCTTTGTTTTCACTAAAATGTAACCCTTTTTTTTATGCTTATCCTGTAGGTATGTTCCCTGGGTTAGGGTTCACCTGTTGGGTTCTAAACTGGTAGGAGGTGAGGATGATTTGAAGTTCACTAAAACACCTCCCCAGGCCTTAGCTGCACTTACTTAGAATAGAGAAAGACATATTTTATTATTATATTATATGTATATTATTATCTAAGCGCTGGCCTGCAGAAGCAGCAGAACTGGATTCAAATCCTGACTCCACATTATGCCAGCTGTGTGACTTTAAGCAATGTTCTTAACATCTCTGAGCCTCAATTTCTTAATTTGCAGACAAAGACATAATTATGTACCCCAGAGGTGCACTAAACATCAGAGGGGCGGTATAAAAGTAAATCAAAATGTAGCTACTATTTATTAATACTACAGTGGTTTCTAGCTACCAACTACTCAAGGGCAGACATAGGTGAATATGAAAATTATTTCATCTCCTTCCAACTCTAGAATTCATCTAACACTATGGCGTACAGGGCTTAAGTATTTGCTGAACACTCATTCTGATTCTGACGCTATCAGGGTTCTAGGCCTTTCATTGCCTGTAGGCCATTTTACAAGGAAAGTGTAGACAGCAATGCAAAATAATTCATGTCTATTGATAAGCAAATCGTTCCTGTTCCCTCACGGTGTGGAGGCAGCCAGTTTACCTCTCTTTGGCACCTGCATACCAATAGTCCAGGTCTCTGGTCTTTGGACTGGTTGTCACCTCTGACTTGTTCCCTCATTAATGAGTTACATGAAATCTTCAGCACTATCTCATTTTATATCTGTATGAAAGTCATGACTTCACCTTTTTTTGAAAGTATCTTTTAACCTTACCGTGATTCCTTTAGAAGACCAGAATGTTTCTATAGCAGACAGACACCACTTCTGAGTCCTCCTCTCCGGTCCAGGCACTGTTAATTACTTATTTGTGGGTGGGCAGAGAAAAGCTCACTCCGCGCTGTCAGGGGTTCAGATCCTGTGCCATCGCTGTGGGTGACACCAGGAAGGCACTTCTCCCTAAGCTTCAGGCTGCCGGCCTGGGAAATGGGCTCCTAAGGGCGGGCGCGGCCGCTGAGAGCGCAGCCCCTCACCCTTCTCCAGCTCTTTTGCGCCCGGGCGCCGGGAGGCCCCTTCCTGGGGAGGCGCCCAGGCTGGCACGCCGCCCCCTCCCCCCGCGGGGTCTCTGTAAGGGGCGGGTTCGCTGCAGCCAGAAGGCCCGGAGCCGCCCAGGAATTTGGGCTGGGACTGCCCGCGTTTCCTCCCAGGCGGGTCCGGCGCGATCCCGGGCAGGGCGGCGGCGCGCGGACGCGGCGCTCGCTCGGCCGCCGGCACCATGCGGCCCCTGCTCTGCGCGCTGGCCGGGCTCGCCCTGCTCCCCGCCGCGGGCGCCTTCGCCGGTGAGTGGGCCGCGCGCGGGCGAGGGCCGGGGAGGAGCCGACCGCCAGGAGGGAGCACGAGAGGTGCAGGGAGGGAGACGGAGGCAGCCAGATGGGGAGAGCTGGAGAAAGGGGAGCGTGCAGCAGGGAGGGACCGACGGAAAAAGGCAGCGGAATAAACGCAGAGGGACAGAGAGAAAGGGAGAGGCTGAGGCAGAGAGGGACTTCGGAGGTAAACAGATGGGTGCGATCTATGAACGAGGGTAGAAAGAAAAAGGGGTTTGAAAGGCAAAAGGAATAAGGGGGAAAGAAATATGTCCAGAGATAGGCGGGGGTGGGGGGGAGAGACAGAGAGAACAAGGACCGCGGGGGGTGGAGGTCAAGCCTGCAGAGCGGGGCACCTAGAGGCACCTAGAGGCCCGGCAGACGCGTCCAGGCCTGGTTTACCTGGCATTGCCCTGGCAGCTGAGCGCCAGCAGTGGACGGCCCAGCCCTGGCCTAGCACAGCCGGTCAGGGGCTGTGCAGGTGGCCTGGGTGAGGAGGCCAGTCTCCCGGCTTCCAGAGAGCTTCCTGAGGGTGGGCGCTCCCTGGGTGACTGGGAGGGGAGGCGGGGGTCGTGGGGAGAAAGGGGCCCTCAGGGTGCTCCACTGGCTGGGCTCCTTGCGTTGCACTGTCCCCTCTACCCTTCCCTGGCAGTTGTCTCCGTGCTGACCCTTTCACATGGGGCTCAGACAGAGTGGCTGCAGATGTACACACAGGTGGTCATTCCACCACACTGCTTCACAGTTCACAAGCCATGTTCCCGTTCACCCAGCATCTCAGCCAGAGGCAGCTAGGGCTCATCCCAGCTGTGCAGGCGAAAGGAAGGCTCAGTTCTCTGGACGGAGCCGGCAGAGCCCTCACCACGCATCCAGGCTCCTGTCCCCTCGGTCAGATCCTTCCCTCCATGCCCGACTGCTCCCCCTCAACCTGAAGCCAGTGATGGAAGTCACCCAGGGGAAGGGCCCTGAGTTAAGACAGAAACCACCCTCACCCCACCCAGTCCTTTTCAGGGCACAGTGGGCTGTGCAGGTCTGATGCAAGGGGAGGTGCCTGACAGGGAACACATGTCCACACACACTGGCTCCTTCTCTCATGACCTCTCTGAGCCTGTTTTCCACCTGTTGAAGACCATCAATGGCTTCCTCACAGGTTGTGTGAGGCGTGGCTGTGACCGTGCCTGTAGAGGTGCCAAGCCTACAGTGCACGCACGTCCTTCTTTTTCCTTTCCCCCTCCTTACCCTCCTGGCGTCCCCTCCTCTGGGACATGAGGGGACAAAGCCGAGTCTGTGCTGCCTCAAAGGTTGCCCACCCACAAGTGGCTGGCATTCTGTGGCCCCTTTATCCACAACTGGCACGTGCACTTTCATTTAAAACCATTTTGAAAGTTATTTTCTTTGTGATGATGCATGCTCATTGCTACAGATTTAGAAAAAAAGAGGAAAGTATAAACATATTGACGTAATTTCACATTGAGTTCGTACATTTTTGTGTATAACCTTCCAGAGTTAAGACAATATGCCATTGTTTTTCTTAACTTTTGATTATGGAATCATCTGGATATAAAAACAATTGTATCCTGAAACCCTGTGTACTTACCACCTGCTTCAGCAAGTATCAATTCATGACCAATGTTATTTCACTTCTCATCCCTACTTTCTCTCCCCTCCTTCAGATTATTTTAAAGGGGATTCCAGGAATCATCTATGATTATTTCCTTATGTATCTATCACTAAAAGATAAGTAATCTTTTAATGAACATTAACTGCAATGTGGTTACCATTACATCACACCCTAAAAATAGACAGCAATTCCTTCAATTCACCATATCTAATCAGTGTTCAAATGTCCTTGATTGTGTTGTGCTTTGGTTTATTTGATCCAAATAATGTGCATTCATTGCTCTGGGCTAATATGTCTGTTAAGTTTCTTTTAGTAGGCAAGTTCCCTTCCCCCCTTTTTTCCTTAAAATTTATTTGTTGAAGAAACTGGGTCTTTTGTCCTATAAAATTTTCCACATTTAGATTTTAGCTGATTGCATCCCCAAGGTGTCATTTAAATGTTCTTCTCTTCCTCTGTTGTCTGTAAACTGGTAGTTAGATCTAGAAGCTTGATCTAATTCCAGTTAGACTTTTGTGTTCTGCACGAATACTTTAAGATGGCTTATTGCTTTAATTTGCATTTCTTTGATTACTTCTGAGGTTGGACTTTTTAGAACTGCACATGGTCATTTCTGCCATTTCTTGTGAATTACTTTGACTTTTCAATTGTGGCATTGGGATTTTTCATATTGATCTGTAAAAGCTCTTGATGTATTATTGAATGAAGCAAACTGTTTCATGTAATTTGTAGGGATGTTTTTTGAAGTTAAGACTCCAGCTGAGTTCCTTTCCTATTTTACTATCAGGGGAGGGACCAAAGTCCTATAGCCTAGTCCTTTTAACCATCCTCAACCATGCCTCAGGGGCCACTGGGGAAGCTCCCACTGCCAGCACCCCAAGTCCTGGTGGACATCTGTCTTCCACTGTGATTCTGCTTTTTGCTTTGGATGAAAGAGGAAGATGCTGAAGGGCTGTGGTGAGGATCATAGCCTTTCTTCTTATAAAAATGGATATTGTGGGAGTGAACCACTTAAAGACAGTTTGATCCAAGACACATGTTTGGGCTTTTGTGGTGCCTCAAGACAGCTGCAAAGGTGCCATGTGTGCAGGTCCCCTTTGTCCCATACCTGTCCAGCCCCTTATTTTACAGAGGAGGCAGCTGGCCCTCAACTGCCAGGGGACTGCATGGACAGTATCAGGCAGGTAGGACTCAAATCCTGGCCCCACCACCTACTGGCTGTTTAATCTTGGGCATGTTACTCAGTCTTTTTGATCTTTGGGTGTCTAATCTGTAGAAAGGAGATGCAAGAGTACTGAGCTCCCAGAGAGAATTAAATGAGAAAATGTGTGTAAGCACTCAACAAGAGCTTGGCACATAATAAGTGATCATAAATTGATAGTAGCTGTGAATATAGGGTAATGTTATGCCCACTCCAAAGGTGAAGAAATCAAGGGTCCAGCAAGTTGGGGTTGTCTGGCAGCAGAGCCCAGAGAGCTGGGTCAGCCCTGAGCTTTTTCTGTCCTTGTTGAAGAAGCCCCTCCCAAGCATCCCTGGATTCCTCTCCAGGCTTAATTCTAGAGCAGATGCATGAGAACTGGGCAAGGTGATGTGGCAAAGAGCATTGGTTCCATATGGAGAGGTGGAGCCGTGGGGAGCTTTCCCTGCCTGGCTCAGTCTTCAGCTCACCTGGTAAGTGCCCCTACATGGCATTTGCACAGTGTGATAGTTCCAAGTGTTCTTCATATTGCAGGATCCCCTTTGATCAGTGCCAGAATACTGCAGAGTGTACAGGGTGGGCAGATCCCCTACAAACAAGGAAGCTGAGTGGGAGGCAGAGAGCACCGTCAGTGAGCCGAGCGGGAGGCAGAGAGCAGTGGGGTCCGTGTTCTTGTGCTGCATCTCCAACTCCAGCCTTGTGTGCTTTCCACAGTATGTGGGGAGAGATTTATCCCGGATGGCTTCTGAGACCTTCTCAGCCTTACGGAGGTTTTGGAGTGTTCTGGTATGTTATAACCCCGTGGATTGAAAAACACAATATTCCAAGATAGAAGGAATCTGGGCTCCTGTCTGACATCAGGGAGTAGAGCTCCCTGCCAGCCCTGACCACTAGCTAGGCTGCCCCTGAACTGATGATACATGAGAAAGAAAGAAACGTGTAATTGAGGGAGGCTCTTTGTTAAGAGTAGCCTAGCTTGAATCTTAACAGTACTGAATGTATTAGAATGACATTGGAAAGCTGTCAGAGTGATGGGCAAGGCTCGAGTACACATTTGGAAAATGACCAGAGACCACGGCAGATAGGAGGAAATGCCCCTCACAACACAAACCCGTGCCTCAGAGTCCGAGTCACTCTTAGGTGGCTGGGAGGTCTCTCTCCCAGAGTTTCAGCCAGAACAATTGCACATATTGGAGTTTTTCATACAGCTGTTTGAAAATAATATTCTTTTGTTTAAAAGAAAAATCCACTGATGGTTTTGAATTGAATCACAAATTTTAATACAAATACTGAATATGATAAAATATGAAATATCATTAACCCCCAAAAGATAAACATAGCTAGTCAAAGCAGACAGTATGTCTTTGGTGATTTGGAAGGTACACCCCACACCATCAAGGTCACCACTGAGAAAATCTTTGCCACCACCTAGCATGGCAGAGACCCGTTGAGTTGTGGGTGCTTCCTTAGTGTCTGAATCCCACATACAAAGGGTCTCCTATGCCTGAAAGTGGGAGGAGACCGTACTTCCTGCCTCAGTGGATAGGGTCCCAGTGGCCATGTCTCCAACTGGAGGAATTAGCCCAGGATCTCTGCCTGGGCCTCTGGCCTCTACCAGCTGCCTGTTCTCACAGTGCACTGTGTTCCACCCATGGCTGCTGTCCAGGGTGCAAATAGGCCCTGAGTGGGAGCTGGGCCAGGGAAAACAACCCAGCATCCAAGAAGGTCCATTTCCCAACTGGCTGGGCAGGGAGGGTGGGGGTGCAGGAGAGAAGCCTGGGGCCACAGCTGAGACTGCTCGAGGTCCATCATGGTAAACCCCCAGCCCTCCTCACTCCTCTCACTAGGGTGTCTGAAAGCCCAGGGAGACAGGCATTATTGTGACCCCTTTCCACTGATAACGAAGCTCGGAGAAATGGAAGGCACCCAGGTCTTGCCTTGCTGGGGCTTCTGGTCCACTAAGCACCTTGTGATTGATTCACCCCAGTTCTGTCCTTGCAGCTAATGTTTGAGGCCGCTCAGCAGGCTCTGAAAGACGCAGTGTGGATGGCTGCATGTGGGTGGCAGTGCCCCAAGCCAGGCTCATCTGTGTTACAAAGAAGGCAGCAGAGGCTCGGGGAGGAGAGTTTGCTACAGGCCCACACCAACTCGTGGCCTGGCCAGGCTGAGAACAGGGGTCTCCAGTGTGTTTCCTGCCGATGTTCATTGAGGTCAGTGTCACGGTGGTGCAGAGGAGCTGTGAGGGCCCTACCCCAGTTTTCTCTGTCCACGACCTTGTTGAGAGGCCTGGATGAGCTCATGGACAGTTGTGCAGTGGGGCCCAGGCGAGGTTCCATCCAGATGTGAGGGGTTAACGCTGTGTGATGTGCAGAGGAACCGCAGCCCAGCTTTTTCCCTGGAGGGTTTTGGGAGCCAAGTTAGACCTCATCGCAGACACGCAGAGAACAGGATGTTTTCAGCCAATGGCGGGGAGCAGCTTCATGTTCGTGACTCACAGAGCTGGCAGAGCCCTACTTGGCTGGCAGAGTCGCACTGCTTCCTCTTTGCCTAAGGGGATCCTGGGGGAGGGCAAGGGGGGCTCAGGGGAAAGACTTGGCCAAAGTTCCCCTGGGCAGAGCCTACAGAGGATGTGTACGGACTCAGATCACACTGGGACAAACCCCCTCTTCCCAGACAGCCCTCCCTTTGTGTGCAGGCAGCTCTTCCTGTCCCTTGAAGTCTATACCTATCAAGTTGAGCACCCCTGTTCTTTTAGCTGAGACAAATGGGTCAAAATTTGGAGTCTCTTCACCATGACCGCCTCTAGACCTGTGTCTGCCTATCAAGGGCCTTCTCAAGCCCAGAATGGAGTGCAGGTGGGGTCTCTCAGACCCACATTTTGCATCCACGCATGCAGCCCATGATGCTGTCTGCTTTTTGCTAAAGGCCCATCAGACAACTGACTTTTATTATGGAAAAATTTCAAACTACATACACAAAAGTGAAGAGTGGGATTAACTCCTATGTCCCTATCACCCAATTTCAACAATTATTAATCTTGGCCAATCTTGTTTGCTCTATATTCCCACTCATGCCCCTCCCCACTCCCAGTCCTGGATTATTTTGAAGTAAATCCAAGAATTCATAGCATTTCGTCTGTAAATATTTTTCAGTATGGAGCTCTAAATGACTCCCTTTTAAAAAATAACCAGTGCTTTGGCAGCACATATACCAGAAAAAAGCATTATAATGTCTCCCTCCCTCCCCAAAATCTACAAGACCATTGTCTTTTTTTTATTAAGGTACCATTGATATACAATCATATGAAGGTTTCACATGAGCACATTGTGGTTACTACATTCTCCCACATTATCAAGTGCCCCCCACCCAAACCCATTGCAGTCATTGTCCATTAGCGTACTAAGAAGTTATAGAATCATTACTTGGAAGACCATTGTCTTTTTTTTTTAATTTTTAAAAATTTTGGTATCATTAATATACAATTACATGAGCAACATTGTGGTTACTAGATTCCCCCCATTATCAAGTCTCTACCACATACCCCATTACAGTCACTGTCCATCAGTACAGTAAGATGCTATAGAGTCACTACTTGTCTTCTCTGTGCCTTACTGCCTTCCTTGTGCCACCCCCCACATTATGTATGTTAATTGTAAAGCCTCTTATTCCCGTTATCCCTCCCTTCCCACCCATTCTCCCTAGTCCCTTTCCCTTTGGTAACTGTTAGACCATTCTGTGAGTCTGCTGCTGTTTTGTTCCTTCAGTTTTTGCTTTGTTCTTATACTCCACAGATGAGTGAAATCATTTGGTACTTGTCTTTCTCCACCTGGCTTATTTCACTGAGCATAATACCCTCTAGCTCCATACATGTTGCAAATGGTAGGATTTGTTCTCTTCTTATGACTGAATAATATTCCATTGTGTATATGTACCACATCTGAATGGTGGCAATCCTTACTGGTGTGAGGTGATATCTCATTGTGGTTTTAATTTGCATTTCTCTGATGATTAGCGATGTGAAGAATCTTTTCATGTGCCTGTTGGCCATCTGAATTTCTTCTTTGGAGAAGTGTCTGTTCAGATCCTCTGCCCATTTTTAAATTAGATTATTTGCTTTTTGTTTGTTGAGATGCATGAGCTCTTTATATATTTTGGATGTCAACCCCTTATTGGATATGTCATTTATGTAGGATGTCTTTTTGTTCTACTGATGGTGGGAAGACCATTTTCTTTTGAAGAGGCTTTTCTGAGTTCAGTAGAGGGAATTAATGAAAAGGAAAATGTAAAAACACAAACACAAATTGTTCTCCATAAAGATGCTCAAAGTAGAAGGAAGTCTGTTCCTGCTCTTCATTCTCTCCCCTGAGAGGGAGAGCTGGGATCCAGATAGAGCTGGAACCAGGGCATCTCAGGGTAGGGGCCTCAGGCAGAGCTCCAGAAGGCCAGCTTGCTGAGGTGAGGTCAGGGGAAGGCCAGGGTGCTTAGGGTCAGTCATTTGCTGACTGTGTGAACCTCTAAGAGTTAACGCATTCATCACCAGTGAAACAGCTCACCATCACCACCCTTTATCCTCCAACCTTCTGGCAAACTTCATATATCCCTTTGGGCAACTGAGCCAACCTCAAGGTCTCACAGTTACAAGGGTTTTGCACCTAGAGAGATCAAGTCCAATAACTCTTACCCCCTCTCTGCTTCAGATGCCCAACTCTGTGGCAACAGCCTTGATATTATCACTATGAAGTTTCTCTCCCTCTAAAAGCTAACATTGCAAAGTCTGTTCCCCCTGGTTCCTTCTGTTACTCCCCTCCTTCCAAGCCCTCCAGGCTCTGCAGCCCATCCATGTCTCCCAATTCACTGGCCCTCTCCCCAGCCACCTCTCCTTCTATTCCAAGCTAGAGTCAATTTGCTAGTCAAATCCTCAGTCTTTGCTCTCTTGCCCTGCCCCATCCTCATCCTGCAGACTCCCAGGTTTCAGCTCCATCCTGCCAGTTGACTTTGCTGCTCTTTACCCAGCCTGCTGAGCCACTGGGGGGTGGGGGGTGGGGGGTGGTACTGGTGCTCCCAAAGGTCCTCATTGATGTTGGGTGATCTGCACGATGGTCCCGACACTGCCTCGTCAGCCTCCTCATTCCCTTTTGAAGCCCTCTCTTTATTCAAGACCCCTACCCAGTGGTGTGACAAACTGGTTTTCAAAAAAAGAGAAACCTTTCGATTTCCAGGGTGTAAATCTCTCACCATGGCTCCCATTTTATGGCTATGTTTGATAAGGACTCACAGAACTCCTGAAAACTTCACAGCTAGCTTTCACTTCCTCACCCTACATGACTTTCCAGCAGATGACTCCCCTTTACTTTACAGAGGGAATAGAGGCCATCAGGTGGGCGCTTCCACAATTTTTTGGCCCTCTAAGGGCAAGTTCACCTTTGCCCATTTATCCCTCCCTTCCCTGCAGGTGTTGCCCTTACCCCCACCACCATTTCTGGATTCCACAGCCTCTCATCTTTTCAGGAAAAGCATTCCTTCAGTTCTCCTGTCTCCCTCCTGTCTCCTAGGCTATACACAGGGTCGTGTTTCCACAACACTTAGAAAAACAGAAGCAAGGACAATAAATATACTCAACACCATGTGATCTGACCCCCCTGGCCTCACAGCCAGATTTCATGAAGACGTTTTCCAGGATCCAAGTTTCCACCTCCTGACTCTCCTTCCCTTCTCATCCCACTAACCGAGACTTTGCTTTGCCTCCACCCCTCCGCCCGAAGCGCTGGGGTGGAAGGTAGCAGCGATTTTCCTGTTGCTCTGGTTTTTGGTCCTTGTCTTGCTAGACCTCCCTTACTAGGTCTGCATTAGGCCACGCTGGCTGCCTCATCCTCTGTAAACTTTTTTGCTTCTCTGTTTCGAGGAAGGTATCCTCCCTCCTGAGGGTCAGTGTTCTGTGAGGTTCGCCAAATCTGATACCCTGCAGGCATCTTAGGGCCACCCACACAGAAACCTGAGCTCAGAACCAGGGCTCTAAGACTTCTGATGTGAAGGTTGGTTATGCCAGGAAGAACCAGGGAGGGAAAAACGGTGAGTCAATAGTTGAGATCTTCCGCTTACCAGCTGTGTACGGGGGACATACTGATTCACCTCTCTGCCTCAGTTTCTTTATGTGTGAATTGGGGATGATAGCTTGTTGTAGAGACTGAGTTTTAACATATGTGTTTACCACACTGTGTGGTACACAGTAAACACCCATCAAATGCCAGATGCTGTGCCTGGTCACCAGTGTCACTGCTCCTACTGAAGGATGTCTGTCCGTGTTCTCCCTCCCTGAGGACCACAGCACTCTCCTGCCTTCAAAGATGAATCTCTCCAGTATGTTCTCTGGATTTAAAAAATTCATATATGACAATGTGACTCTTCTGTTAAAATAAGCCCCCAAACAGGCATCATGCTTGGTTGATAGGCCCTCTGTAATCTCATCTCCAACCCACCTTGTTCTTTCCAGCCTCTGCAAACTCCCTGAGTGTTTGTGCACCAAGCTGTGCAATTTCTCACCTATCTTTGCACTTGCCATTCTCCCTGGCTAAACCTTTCCTTCCTCACCTTACCCGTTCGGGCAGGACCTCCTTGAGGAAGCCCACCTGGGTCTGTAGATGACCACGGCCATCAAGAGAAGTGAGAGCCAGGGGCAGCCCCTCACCCACACACTGACCCACAGTGAACCTTTCTTTGCTGCTCTTTGTGACTATTTTCTGGACCTACCTCACCCAGGTTCAGGGCTTTCCATGAGTCTTAGTATCATGGGAGAATCGAGGGCCCCACAGTGACAAGACTTGTTTTCCCACAGCTGCTGAGCCCTTCATCCCGTCCCGAGGAGATCCAGCTTGGAGCACAGGGTGTGACAGACACATGACTGTCCACAGTCGTTTAGACATCATAGAGGAGGTAATACGGGTGACCTGGGTGGACGTGCAGCTTCAGGACCATCTGCTGGTGGGTTTATGGGACTCAGGCCAATCTTGCTTTGAAATATTGGGGAAATCTAGGCTAATCCTGCAGCCTGGCCACAGTGTTAAATATCTCCCTGCCCTGCCTGGGCTTCAGGCTGACCAGCCCCCAACAAACCCTGCCTCCCCTGGGGCCTCCTTGCACCCAGCGGGAGGAGAGCTGCATGTAATTACCAGAGGGGAAGGCAGAAACTCAGTCACTGTGTTTTGTTATACAGCTCTTGGTTGTCACCTGGGATCTGTAAGCGTATGTAGGGAAAAAATGACACTTTATTTTCACAAACCTTTAATTGAAATTTAATGTTCCCATTGACTGTGAACACAGACATCAAACCGTGTTCACAGTACCGTGACTGTTATCAATAGACATCAGATAATTTCATCTCATAATTGAGACTCTCAACATATCATTTATTCTAATCAGTGTGTCAAAATTGCGTTAGTTGTTAGACCTGATGTTAGACCATGTTACTCAGTTAAAAAGTATAGACGTTTTTACATCAAGCATTTTTGATTCTTGAATAACATCTTAAGGCAGTTGGTATCCTTGGACATCCTGTATGTTTTATTTTTTCAATTGAAACATTTTTCTGAGAAGGGGCCTGTAGGCTTCACTTGACTGCTTGCTAATGGGGTTCATTCATGAAAAAAGAACACTGAAGAAAATTTCTATCTCAAACCTGTCATTTGGCAGTGTTGCCACCAGGGGGCGGGGCCACAAAAGGAGTGTGAAGTAGCGAAGTCCTGAAAGGAAAAAGGGGATCGCGGAGCTGCGCCAAGCCCCCAAACCGTGACTGAGGGCAACCATCGAGTGCCGAGCCGGGGCGGCCGTGGGGAGCGGACTCCTGGGATTCTGTCATCCGGGAACTGGGAGGCAGGCGGGGCGGGGCCTGAACAGGGCGCCCCGTCCTCGCACCACGGTCCCGCCGCGGGCGGCCAGCTGCTCCTTGGGATGAGGTCGGCCCGCGCCCCCACCGCCCCCGCCCCCATCTCTCTTTGTCCCAGACGGTGGAGAAGACGGTGGAGCACCTGGAGGTTGAAGTGAAAGGTCTGCTGGGTCAGCTGGAGGAGCTGGCCCGGAACCTGCCCCCGGGGCCCCTCAGCCCGGCCGCGGACCTGCTCGGAGACGGTGAGCCGGCGGCGCAGGGGGCAAGCAGGGTGGGGGGCTGCTCCGCCACACCGCGGTGGCCGGGACGAGCTGCAGACAGCCGCTCCTCCCCAGGACGGAAGGGGGAGGCATCGGCCCAGCCAGCCCCCACCAAGGGTTCCCTGCTTCCCATCCCCAGCCTCCGGAAGCGCTGGCCCGAGTCCCTGGCAGCACCACCCTGGCAGAGGGCAGCCTTCCCCACTGGCCATTTCCACATCTCAAAGCTCCTCGGTTCCGTCATCTCCCTCCCAAGGAGCCACGCCTGTGCCACCACAAAGCCATCTAGGGGGACGTGTCCCTGGGGGGGCAGCGGAGGGGTTGCCACCCTGCTCCTCCCCTGAGCCCAGCGTTCCCCGGGGCTGGGAGGGAGGGCAGGCACCCTTCCGCGCCCCCTGCTTGCTCACTCTGAGGCCGCCCCCTTTCTTCCAGATCGCATTTGAGCACGGGAGCTGGGGTTGCCCAGCAGCTGGAAGTTACTCACCTGTCAGCAGCTCTCCTTTGAGAACAGGGCCGCGCGTTCTGACATTCCCTCTTCAGCTTGTGCAAAACCAAAGCTACTCCTTCGACCCCCGCCGTGTCTGAGCGTGACCTATAGCCACAGCCCCTTCTCTGTCTACTCCCATGCCGCCATGCCCCCAGCCCTCCGACCCCCGCAGGCTCAGACCTGGGAGCCCCCAGATGGTGTGTGCTTCTGCCCTCCTTTTTTATGGGGCGACCAGAAAGGGGGTTGGTTCACAGAGGGAAGGCACCTTGGGTCCTGGATTGTAAGGTGACACTGCAGAAGCGCCCTGGGAGCAGCCTTTCTACTAAAAATGTGGCCATAAATGAACAGCAGTGGGCATCCCCTAGGAGCTTGTCAGAAATGTGTAATTTTGGGCCCCACCCAGACCTACTACATTTTAATTAGATCCTCAGGGGTTTTGTGTGCACATTGTTTTAAATTTTTCTACTAAAGCAAAATTCACAAAAACCCCAAATTGTAAGCATTAAACCGTACAAATTCAGTGGCTTCAGCGTTGTGCAATCATCCCCACTAATTCCAGAACATTGTCATCACCCCAAAAAGAAACCCATACCTACGAAGCAGTTACTTCCCATCCCCGCCCCCCACCCTGCAACCCTCCATCCCTTGGAAACCACTAATATTTCTGTCTCTCTGGACTTGTCTATTCTGGATACTTCATATAAATGGAATCATGTAACAGGTGGCCTTTGTGTCTCCCTTTTGTTCACTGAGCATATTTCCAAGGTTCATCCATGTTGTAACACCTATCAGTACTTCATTCCCTTCTATGGCTGAATAACAGTCCATTGTATGGATGCACCTGTTTAATCCCATAGGTCTCTTAGGCACTGTTAATTTTCCTTCATTCTTTTTTTCTTTCTTCTCAGATCTCCTCTTGAACCCTTCCAGTGATATTTTAATTGGCTATTGTGCTTTTCAACTCTGGAATTTCTATTTGATTGCTTTTCATAATTTCTCTCTAATAATATTCTCTATTTGATGAGGTATCATTCTCCTGTTTTCCTCTAGCTTTATTCATGGTTTGTTACAGCTCTTTGAAGTTGGTTTAAAGCCTATGTTTGAGTCCAGTATCTGGGCTTTGCTTTTATTAACATACTTCTTATTTTCCTATCTATGAATTATATATCTATGAATCTATGAATTGTTTCTTTGCATGCCTCATGATTTTTGTTGGAAACTGGGCATTTTGAGCATTTTAATAGAACTCTGGATATCGGAATCTTCCCCCTCCCCAGAGCTTGCTGTTGCTGTTTTTTTCTGTTTGTTGTAGTTTGTCTAGCGACTTCTCTGAACTAGCTTTTTGAAGTTTGTATTCTTGGTCAGGTGTGGTCAATGAAGTCTGTTCAGTTAGCTTATTGGTCATTAGTGATTCAACAAATTTCATTAAACTCGTGAAACCAATCCCTCATTCCACCCACCAAAACAAAATCTCCCAGTCTTTGTGGAAGTGGTGTGTGTGTGTTGGGGCACATGGTCAGACACCCAGCCCAGCAGTCTATGACTCTGCCTTAGCTTTCACTTCCTGTTTGTCATAGAGCCTTAAGGTCAGCCAGATGTGAGAGTTTAGGGCCTTCTCAAGACTTTTTAAAGCATGTGCTCAGCCCTGGGCATGTGCGTGGCCTTCTAGACTTCCAGGAGTTTGTGGGATCTCTTCAAAACAATGATTCCCCAGAGCATCTCAGCTTTTCCTTCCCACTTTCCAATTTGTCTCCTGTTTGCCCCGAGTGGTACCCCTTTCTCTAGGTCAGTGGCTAATAAATTTGCCTTCAAATGTTCCCAGGGTTGCTAACTCTTCCTTGGGAGATTTCCAAATAAGGTGGAACAAAAGCAAGTCATCTGAGCCAGTATTTCAGGAAGCAACCAGACAGATCAAAATCAACGACCATTATTCTTGAGAACAAGATCCCTTCTGCTCCCTCGGGTGCTAGAACTCATACAGGGGCTGTGGTATTCTGTTTTCAAGGCTGCTGCCAAGCTGGGGTATGAGGGACAGTGCTGGAAAAGTGAAAATGTGGCGAAACCGTCTCACTGACATTCCGCTTTTTTTTTCTTTCCTTTGTTGTGCTTTATTTATCTGGTTGCTGCAGGCTGTCAGTTTCCAGAGTTCTGATAAAGTTGGCTCTGACAACTGTTGCTGTTTGATTTGTTGCTTTTGTGGAGGGACAGACTTTCAGAGTTCCCTACTCCATCCACCACTTTTGCTGACTACATTGAAATTTAATAAACTCTCATATAGTCTACTCTTCATTTTACAATGGCAACAGAGGCCTAGAGGGCAAGTGACTTAACCAGGGTAACACAGCAAATCAGCAGCTGAGCTGAGCTGAGAAAAGGGACACTTGACTCCCAGACCAGTGCTCTTTCTATTTCAGGACTACATCTGGTCCTCCCGCTGAGCAGGAACCAGGTTCAGAGTAGACACCAGTATTAGGCCAAGGAGAGCTTTCCAAGGAGCAGGGGCTGAGGGTAAGAGGCCTTACAGAGTTGGGGGCTTGACTGACTGAATCGTGTACCCTGCATGGGGCCAGATGGAGGACTGAGTGATGCTGACCCCGGCTCTGAGGAACACAGAGACAAGCTTTCAGGTGTGATGGGGTGAAAATGTAAGCATCTACCTGCCTAGGGAAATGATTTAGCTTGATTTCTGTTTCCAGGTCTGACTCCCTATCAGCCAGGACAGAAAGGAGCTGATGCAGAAATAAGGGGCCAAGTCCTAAGTGAAAACTATCACTCCCTATCAAAGCAAGAGGATGGACACGGCCCGGCCACCCGGCTGCCGCTCTGACCATGGGCCTGCCCAGGTTCATCCTTCAGAACCCTCTTGCCAGAGGCTGGGGGTGGACTCATCCCACCTCCCATCACCTGACAGAAGTCCACCCTTCCACCTCCTCACCTGCCCTCTGTGGGAACAGTTTCAGAAGTCCCGTCTCGGCACAGGAGCATTTAGACACCACCATCAGCAGCACGAGGCCAGCGGGACACAGATGCCATTTCCCAGCCCCTATGCCTGCTTGGCACGTGACAGGGGTCCCAAGGACCTGCATTTTACAAAGTCTGCAGGTGGCCTGACACACGCCAGGGCTCAAGAACCACTTCACGATCACTTCCCCACCCACAGAGCGAGCACTCCAGGTTCCACCCCTAAACCCTGTGCCTGTGACTCATTCACCTCACACTAGATCCAGCCCTGCCCCTCATACAATATTCCTTCTGTTGCCCCGAGGCTGCTAAAAATTTTCTCAGGAACAAATTCGTCTGGTGCCTCATCCTTGCCTTGCTATCCCAGGAGTGACATTAGGTGTGTGGGTGGACTGGCCCTGACTCACATCTCTAGGAGGCAGGAAAAGACCCAGTAGAGTTTTCCCCAAGAAAGACGGCCTGTAGGGCAGGATGTCTCCCTTCCCATCTTTCTTATCCTGAGCATGATGGACAGGGTTAACAACCTCCCATAGCCCCTGGGAGGCAGCAGGTGCCTTGCCCAGAGAGAGCTCAGTGACAATTCACACAGTCCCCTGGTCCACATGTACCATGGGCCAGGTCCCTTGGGCATGACCAAGACAGCAGCCAGAGGGACAGGAAGGCAGGAGAACCAGGAGCAGGATGAACACAGGGGTCCTCCTCAAGTGTGTAGACCAGGGGTCTCAAAAACTCAAAGGCCTACAGGGCCAACCAGCTAACATATACAAGGTATAAACAATAGGGAGTGGTGGAGCCTATGGCAAAATAGACAGCATGTGCTTAAAATGGGGCTGCTAAAACTTGGCTGCAGAAGCTCCTGCTATGCAGAAATGCTGGGCCAGTATTGCCAGAATTTCTGGTTTTCCAAGAGAAACCAGAATTCTGGATTTTTTAGAATATGAAGCTTTTCAATGCTTAAATATTGGCAACAAATTCCAATGCCTAAAGACTCTGGGGACCAAAGTAAATGCAGGTATATGTTAGATACTCCCTGCTGGACACCAGGTTAAAACCCCTGGGGTAGACAAGGCAAAGTAATGTCATGGAAATTTGAGCGGGTTGAATCTAGGCCCTGACACAGCTCAGGAGGCCACTGGGGTCAGCCTGAGTTCATGGCACATGGTGTAATGCCAAGCAGCCCATCCCACCAGGAAGGTCCCTGCTGGCTACTAGGGGGATGGAGGCTGCCCCAGGGGGGCAAGCATGCTAGGTCTTGGTCAAGAAGCTCCAGGAGTGGAAACTGAGGCAGAGTTGAAGTTATGAGTGGGGCCTGCACTGGCTCCAGTGCCACATCAGCCTCCTCTGGCTGGGGAAGGCAGGCGTAGGTAGACCAAGCTTATGTCCAGCTCACAGCCGCTCTGTGCCTGTTGTTAACCCTGTCCGTTATGCTCAGAATAAGAAAGATGGGGAGACATTCTGCCCTACAGGCCATCTTTCTTGGGGAAAACTACACTGGGTCTTTTCCTGCCTCCTAGCGATGTGATTCAGGAGGAAGCGCCAGGCAGATGTCTACTCTGTGAATAAGCCTGGGGCCCCTGCCAAGGCCCAGCTGGCTCAACCTCCCCCCCAGGTGTCTGGATGCTCTAGTTCCAACAGAGGAGGTCAGAAAGGGAATGAGTGGAGACCCCTGACCAGGAAGGCAAGCTCCAAGCTTCTGGATAGGACACGGTGATTTTTTGAAACTACCCTTTTTGGACTCATCCTCTCCTGACACCTCCACCCAAGGGGCAGAGGGCCCACCATGACCACACCCAGGAGCACCCTTTTAAACTGAAGGGTCCCGAGGGAAAGCGCTGGTCTGCTGCCTCTCTGGGCCGTCTCCACCCTCCTCTCTAGCCCCCACCTCAAAGCTTGCCCTAAGAGCCTGCACACACCCTCACCTGTGCTCCATCTTCAGGACCCAGGTGAAGGACGACTCTCTCCCTCCTCGCCTTAGGTGTGCTTTACTGCCTGCACCTGATCAAGATCTCTGCACCTTTTCAGCACTGGGCCCTGGGCCTGGATTTCAGACACCTCCCTTCTCATGTCCTTATGATCCGGGGTCCCTGCAAATTACTTTTACTCAAGGTTTCCTGAATATAAGTTTCTATTTAAAGTCGTATGAGTTTTCGCCAGGTATTATCTAAGGCTAGAATCCCTGAGCCATGGGCAGGATCCTGAAGCAGAAGAAAACAAACCAGCACCATGGACACATACCAGAGCTGGCAGACTTTAATTTAGAAAGTTTTTGACTATCAACATTCAGTTTTAAGGCACATTCCAGGAAGCCCTGTCACTGGCAGGGAGCTGGCTTTGTTCTCATGGTTTTACATGGAAGAAGGAACAGATGACTTTCTGGCCTTCTGTTTTCTTTTCTAAAAAGGAGTGAGTTTGGCAATAACAAAGCTGATGACACATTCTCAGCAGATGTGCAGATCACTGTTAAAGGCCTTCCCTTTTCCTCCTCAGTGAGGAATGGTAATCCCCCACCCAGCCTCTTTCATTCCAAGTGTGTACACAGCAAAGAGACTTGTATGCACCTGTCTGGTAATGACTACAGAAAAATGCCTCCAAATAAAAATACAAAATTACACAACTAAGATGAAGCCGAGAGTCTCAGCCGCAAGCCAAGGGGAATGTTTGCATGACTCAAATAAAACATCTACGTTAGCAGCAAGAGGCCGTAAGGGCTGGGAAGGAAAAGCATCTGAGAGTTTGGAGCTCACCCAGGTTATTCAGTGCAAGCGTGAAACACAGATCAGGAGGGGCGGGCAGAGGGCCCGGCTGAGGCTCTGCAGATGGTCCGCACTGGGATACCTGGGGGTGCTATTTTGAGGACTTGTGAGACACAAATGGACATACTTTCGACCTTTTTCTGGCATCACTGGCAGATGGAGAGAAGTAAGCCACCAGGCACAGCTCAGTCATTGCCACCACAGATCTTCAGCAGAATTTTCTGGTAATCCCCTGAAGTGTCTCCCTGGTCACAGAAACAAAGAGAAGACCAGGTAAAGGAGTGGGCATTTGCAGGTTCCTGCCTCCAGATTTTCTGCCCTGAGTGCCCTTACAGAGAAGCGGGCCCCTTTCCCTTGCGCTGGTCCAGAGCAGGTGAGAAGCTCACAAGCTCTGTCACTGGGACACAAATGTCGGCCAGTGCAGTTCCACCTCTCCTAACGCCCCCATTAAAAAACAGAAAGCTGCACTCACCCCAATGATCAAATCAGAATTTGAAAAGTAAACAAACACAGCAAGGTTTAAAACAACTGAATAAACCAACCAGCCCCCACCTGGGTTAGTGGGTTTTCCCAGTGCATTTTCATGGCACTAAGTCGGGATTATACCGTTAACACAGTGTTATGTCTGGCTTGGGAAATGTGACCCCCATGATGGGTCTGCCCAGGGGAGGGTGTTGTTACTTGGCATCCCAGTTTGCACTGCTCTCTGCTCCACCTGAGTCCCCCCACTTAACTCAGGAGTGCAGACCACACGAAGCCAATTTCTACTAATTTCCTTCTATCATTTCCTTCCTTGTGGGCAAGGCCTATGGCTTCTTCCAGTAGCTGGTGGACACATAGGAGATACTTTGTGAATAATTACTAATTCTCTGCTATCAACAGCATCATTTTTAGAGCCAGGGAAATGGAGCTGAGCTTCTCTGTGATACGCTCAGTGTCAAATGCTAGTGCATCTGAAATCAGGACCTGGTCACAGTGACTTCCCGTTCAAGGTTGATGTCAGTTCAGAATTTACCTGGCAGAGCACCCAGACAGGAACAGAGTTTGTCAGACTGGCTCTGGCACACAGCGATGGGAGAGTAGTTACTGTTCATTAGACACTTAGTGTGTCACCCAACATGCTTTACACAGACCACCTGTTCAAGACTCACAACACTTCCTGGGGGAACTCGCCTTAATGATGGTGGAACCGGGGATCAGGAAGCTCCATGAGATCATGACTAGCAATGAAAAAAGCTAGACTGGACCCCAAGTGGTGTGACCCCAGGGCACTGGCTCTCAACTGCCTTCCTAGCTGCCTTGTCCATGAAGCTAAGTGAAGAAGGCACTCGTGAGTGAGCAGAGCTGCAGGGAGCCGTGGACCGGGAGTTCTTACTGACACATCACAGTATCGCGGGGCACAGAACTCTGAGGGCCAGGCACCAAGGTGGGGAGGTCCTGTTTTCTCTGATACAGAAGTTTGGACCCCTCCCCCATCCATTTACAGAGTGGCAGAAGAGCTGGTTGCTGGGGATGTAGGGTGGGGGTGACAGCAGGGTCAAGACCCACCCTACCTTCAGGTGCTTGCAATCTGTTTGTGGGCAACTGGGTGGACAAGTGAGGGTTGAAGAGAGCAAGTGTGTGGTCCATAAATAAGACACTCGTGCAGTGGAGGCCACCCTAGGAGAGTTCATGTCCAGCTCGGGGTGAAGGGGATGTTGGGGTCGCCAGGGAGGTCCGTGGGTGAGTGGTATACCAAGAGGCAGCCCAGTCCACCCCAAGGGGCCCATACCGAGATGTCGTGGTACAGCGACTTGCCATACAGCCGCTTATACTCCAGTCTGATGTCCAGCAGGTCGACCTCACTGCGAGACACCATGATGCGGATCAGGGTCCGGTCCTTCGTGCCCATTCCCTGAAGAGAGTCCATCATGGGCGTGGGCGACGGGTCGCCCTGCCACCCATCTCCCCAGGCACTCTGGGCCCCTCCTCATCCTCTTAGCTGAGGTGTGGCTGTCTAATGCCTTCTACCCTGAGCAAGGTCCCTGCACACAGGTGGGGCTAAGACACCCCCCACTGAGGCTTCTGCACGTGGGAGTTACGTACCCTCATGGCCTTGTTGAGCCTTTCAGCAAAGAAGGCTGGGGTATTCTTGAGACACTTCACTAGAAGAGAAAGACAGGGTAACTCGATCTGTAGAAAACTCTTAGCTCGAGAGGGCATGGAGCACACCTTTCAGAAGGTGAGCCATCACACCCATCACTCTAGCCATCTTCCTCCAGCCCCTTCTCTAGGCTCAGTGAGCCCATGACCTCGGCTCCAGCTCTCTGGAAGAGAAGCGCGCAGAGACGGGCACCAACCCAACCTCTCTCCTGGCAACTGAGTGGAGACGGGGGCTATGTAGGGAGGAACGCAGTTGGACATGTGGAACGATGTTGTTGCTCCAGCGGGAGGGGACAGCGGAGGGTGCCATGACCCTCACGGAGAAAGGATGGCCGAGTGGAATGAGGGTCTCCCTGGAGTTCTCATGCCACGACACCTACCATGGGGGGCACTCGGGGAAGTGAGGAGTCACCATTTCCCCATCCAGAAAGCTCCAAGCAAAGCAAAGCAAAAGCAGGGCAAACGTGGCTTTTCCCAGGTGGTATAAGAAGCAGCGGATAAGAAGCAGCGGAGACAGCTGCAGAGTGGGGGCCCAACCCATCCTGGGTGGGTCCTGGGGCCCATTAGGTCCTGTGTTAGAGGCACGGGCACTGCAAGCAGCAAGGCCATCGTCTGGGAGCCCAGCCAGCTTTCCTCAGCAATGGCCTGTTTTGCTGTTGCAAGTAAAAATATTTCCACGTGGTTCCATCACTAACATCTGACAACTGCCCGGGGGATGTATTTTTAGAGGAGACTTGGCTGGATATGAGTCACCTTCCTCTGGGAGAGCAGCTGGTTGCTCTCCCACTAATACCACGCTGCGGCTCCCCATGGCTGCACCTGAAATCTAAGCAGGACACCTCCAGGACGGAGGGGGCACAGCTATGCAGAGAACTGGGAAGCAGTCTGACTTCCCACCATTCGGGTATGCTGAACCGAGCAATCCTGGATCCTGTGGTTCACTGCACTACCCCTCAGCCAGAGAATGGGCGAGCAGCCTGAACACTACATGCCCGCCCTCCCCAGAGGGCAGGTGGGCAGGCAAGGCGAGCCACAGACACCTACCCACAGCCAGCATGCCCTGCTCCAGGTCCCCGGACATCTCCCGGCAGATGCTCTTCTCGATGTCTCGGCCTGTCATTCGCTGATATTCGTTGAAGACTAGCAGGAAGAGAAAAGTGACATGTTATGGACTGAGTTCTGTCCCCCCAGATTCACATGCTGGAATCCTAACTGTGCGTACCTCAGAATGGGCCTGAATTTGGAGGCACAGTCTTTAAAGAGGTAATTAAGTTAAAATGAGGCCCTCAGCATGGCTTCTCATCCAGTGTGACTGGGGTCTTCCTAAGAAGGGATCTGGACACACAAGGAAACACTGGGGATGCAAACACAGGAGACCACGTGAGGACACAGCAAGAGGGCAGTCCTCTGCATGTCAAGGGGCGGGGCCTCAGGACCAACCTGCCGACACCCTCACCTTGGGCTTCAGGTCTCCAACTGTGAGACAGTATGTCTTTATGGCTAAAGTCACCCAATCTGTGGCACTCTGTTGTGGCAGCTTGGACAAACTAATACAGGACACATGATAAGAGGCCTCTCCCACTCCCAGAACCCAGTCTCTCACTGTGTTCCCAGCAGCCTGGATGGCCCCGCTGACCGTGTCTGCCTGGCTCTCAGTCAGCCACATCCTTCACCCCACAGGTCATGCGACCCCCTCACCAGACTGCTTACCCAATTCACACCTTAATAGCCCACCCAGTACCCACACCCCCCAACCCCTCCGCCTCGACACACACACACACCAACAGAATGTTACCTCTCTCCTCCAATCCCTGGACTTCCAACCCTCGCCATTCCTTCTCCATCATTCCATGACTGAGTCTTGTCTTTCTCAGTCTCATTGTGAGCTAACACCTATCCAACCACATCTCACCCCAGAATAGGCTGAGCACCCTGGGAAGTATGCTTAAGTTCCTAGAGAGGTAGGGGGTACGACAGAGACCTGAGTCCTACCTCTGGCTCTGACCCTGTGCATAAAACCCCTCTTCCCCAGCCCGGGTCTCTGTATCCGCCAGTGTTCTCCAAACTTCTTTCATTTGCATATCAGTGTCATGATTTCCTCCGCATCTGTGTTTGTCTGCATTACATAATATTCCCTTCAGATCAGCACCTCTTTTCTCCCAAGTGACAGTGTTTGTGAAACCATGGGTTTGATAAAGATATCCTATATTCATTAAAATAAGTAATGGCTAAAGTGAAAATATGCTCACTCTTGCCCCATTAGAGTATAATGAAGAGGTTGAAGAGTGTGTCTGGAGCCAGATGGCCTGAGTTCAGATCCGGCCTCTGCCACGTCACCAGCTGGGCACCCCACTTCCCCATCACCCTGTGCCTGCCTGCTCAGCTGTGGTATGTGGAGATGAGCACCCGTTTGCATGATCACAAGACCTAGTGCACGCAGAGCGGGGACCTGGGCTTTCACCCGTGCCACCGGCCCATGCTGCTGAGTGTGGTCATCATTCTCAGTCCTCAGCCGCCCTCGCACACAAGCCGTGCTGACACACTGGCCTCCAGCTCTGCTCCTCCTCTGGGTGCAGCGGTCGGGCCTGTCCTCAGGCCACTCGCTCTGCGGGCTTCCTCCCAAGGGGACCGCCTGCAGTCCCAGAACCCCCGAGACCTGCCATCCCCTCCCTCACACTTCCCAGACTTCCACCTTCAGCCAAGACTCCTCCCGACCTCCAGACTCACAATCTGGCTGCCTTCCTGAGACCCCCACAGCCCGGGCTCCCGGTTTCTCTCCTTCCTAAGGCCTGCTCCGGCCTCAGCTTCCCAATCCCAGTCCAGGGCCCCACCATTCTTCTACTGGCCAGGCCAGAGGAATGCTCCCGTCATCTTCAACTCCTTTCTTTCTCTCACACTCCACGTCCAAATCATCATCAAACAGGCCAGAATCTGACCCTTTCTCA
This sequence comes from Manis javanica, assembly GCF_040802235.1. Classification (NCBI taxonomy): domain Eukaryota; kingdom Metazoa; phylum Chordata; class Mammalia; order Pholidota; family Manidae; genus Manis; species Manis javanica. The sequence goes on from NC_133162.1 coordinate 37,182,244, forward strand.
CCACCGGCCGCTGCCACCTGGCCCAAGCCACCTTCATTTCTTCCTTGATTACTGTAGCAGCCTCCTCACTATATTCCTGCTCTGCACTGAATCCTTAAATCTTCTCAACAACCAAGGAACTTGCAAAATCTGTGTTCAGTCACATCCCTCCTCCACTCAGAGCACCCCAGTGGCTTCCTGTTTTATTCAGGATGAAAACCTAAGTCTATACAGTTGTCAGCAGAGCCTCCTACCATCTCTGGGACCTCCTACCAGGACTCACCTCCTACTCCTATGCAAGCCATCTGCTCCAGCTTCACCAACCCCCTTTGTTGTATCTTGGTCACCCTGGGAGACCCCTGCTCAGGGCCTTTGCACCTGCAATGTCCTCATGTTTTTAAGCCCAATGTCATTACCTCAGTGAGGACTACTCCAAGCACCCCTCTCCGACCCCTTCATCACTCCCTACCCCTATTTCCAACACTACTGTTTTTCTGTAAGAGATCTGCCATCTGGTACAGATTTCCTTTAATTTTTTACTGCCTTCTCCCCAACCAAGAATGTGAACCCCATGAGCACAGAGATTCCATAGTGATGTAACCTACTGCTTCTCCACACCTCCACTATGACCTGGCACATGGCAGCAGTTCCATTTATATATTTGGAATGAGTGAGTAAATAAACATTACTTAATATTATTAATCACTATGTTTTGTAATGCCACACTTTGAGAACACATCCATCAGGTTCTCTTGAAGTTTCTCTCAACTCTAGTATTCCACATTCTAGTGTATAAACATACCAGCCAAAACAAGCTAGCATTCCTCCACCTTCTCCTTTGCTTTCCTCCAGAACCAGGTACTTGGCAGACGCTCAGAAGCCAGCTGATACTATTTTGTAAATCACCACCAGGGGGCTCTTTTAAGGACATGAAAGTTCCGTGCAGAGTGGAACTACCAAGTGTCCCTGCAAGCTGTTTCCCTACCACACCTTGTCTGCCCTTATCTAACTGGCCACCAGGAAGCCTGGGACTACCCTACCTGCCACCAGGTGGGCCCGGCTCCGGGAGCACAGAATCGCGTTGAACTTGGACTCATCTGTTCCCAGGCGGTTCTCCCCAGCTGCATACAGCTCCTAGATAGACAGATGGGAAGACAGACGTGCAATGCAGGCCCATCCCAGATACCAGGCCTGGGTCACCCAGGGGAACTGGGCAGTTTCCAGGCCCTGCAGGCCCAAAGCAGAAGGAATTGGGGGCAGTGCCTCAACTGTGTTCCACTTGCTGTGAGGTCCTGGACACCATCTACACGTCCCCTCACTGGACAGTCCAGAAGATTCTGATGCCAGGTTGGAGGTGGGATAGATACTCAGGGCCAGGAGAGGTGAGACGGACTGGGACTTAGGACTCAACGAACAGTTTTAACCCAACCAAAGGAGGAACAGCAGAGAAAACAAATGATTCCTAGTTCTGCTACTAACTTCCCCCTGGACCCTAGGCAGGCCACTGGCTCTCTCTCAGCATCATTTCCTCGTCTCTAAAATGCAAATGTTGTATTAGATCCAAGGTCATAAAATTGAAAGCGTAAAGGGACCAGGTAGGTAACTTAAATGAAGAACAGGCCAGTTATAGAACCAGAAAGTGGTGGGACCAAGGCTAACCACACAGAGTGTTTACCTCTCAGCACCAGCTGAGCACTGTGACAGAGGAGCACGGGCTCATAGTTGCCAGATTCATTTCTCATGAGAAGCCAGAAATCCAGACTTCTATGTAAAATTTCCCAGTCATTAAACAGTAGCTACCCTATATATAAGAGGGAATATGTGAGACAATAAGTAATATGTCAACTGAGAGATCACAGTTATGGATGTGGGATTTCATGTGGCAGGTACTTTGCCCATGTTTCACTGCATATACCATTACCTTTATAAATGGGCCGAATTTGCACTGCCTGTTAAATTTTTTAAAGTCTGAGCCTAAAATGTTTGCCAATTTGCAACCTCTGCACCAGATGGCTCAAAAGTGCTTTCCACAGCTTAAGTGTCCATTGATAGATGAAAGGACAAAGATGTGGTACACGTCTACAATAGAATATTGCTCAGCCATAAAAAAGAATAAAATCTTGCCATTTGTAAGAACACGGATGTAGCTAGAGGGTATTATGCTAAATGAAATAAGCCAGACAGAGAAAGACAAATAAATACCATGTGATCTCACTTAAATGTGGAATCTAAAAAAACAAAACAGAAACAAACTCATAAACACAAAGAACAGACTGGTGGTGGCCACAGTGAAGTGGGGTGGAAGGATGCATGAAATAGGTGAAGGGGATATAAAGGTACAAACCTTTTATTAGGAAATAAATCTGTCTTGGGGATGAAAGTACAGCATAGGGAATGTAGTCAATAATACTGTTACCTTTCTACAATGACAGATGATAACTATGCTTATCATGGCAGAATTTTATAATGTATATAATTGTTTAATCACTCGATTGTACACCTGAAACCAATATAATATTGTCAATCAACTTTACGTAAGAAAAAAAAAAGTGCCTTCCAAGGCCTCAGGGGGCAGCTCTTAGATCTAGAGGCACCAATACCCAGGGGCCATCAGGGGCTCAGAGATCCCATAGACCAAGGTGAGGCAGGAACAGTCCAGAACTAAGAAGACAGAGTGGCAGGCATGAGATCTGGAAGCTGAGGCAACTTCTGCCTCAGCTAGGAAATGGCCTACAGGAAACCGGAAAACAGGAAGAGGAAAATTCCCACTGGGGCAAGGGCCAGAGCCTGAGAGCTTTAAGGGATGCTCAGCCCTGAGTCCAGAGATGGGAATGGCTATCTCAAGTCAGGGAGATGTTAAAGCACGCCCTGAAGGACAGCGTCTGGGACCAGGGGGTCTGTGTGCTGTCTGGGCACAGAGAACAGAGCCAGGAGTCTGGGCCCTTAGCTAAGCTCTGCCTCCATCTGCCTCCAGGTTTCCCTGGGCATAATGGTCAACCTTCCTGAGCTTCAGTTTCCCCCATGTGGCAAGCAAATGGACCAGAGCAGAAGAGCGGTTCTCTTCAATCCCTAACAAGGGGCATTCCACGGAGGTCCTCTTCCACCTGACCATCAGTACAGAAAAGGGTACAATGGCAGCTCCTGGCAAATGCCATGCTGTGAGGGGCAGGTGCAACGATGGGAGAGAGGTCTGGTCACCTGCCTCCCACCAGGTAGCAGCAGCTCTCTCCAGCCCGAACTGCTGTGGGCTGAATTCATTAGTGGGAAGGAAACCCAAACTCCTCCAGAGAGGCACTCAGATGCCTGAACAATGAGAGAAAATGGAGAGACTCTTCCCCTTTTGTCTGCAATTCACACCAGGACAGGGACGAGGGCAGAATTCTAAGGCTGCACAACTCGGGTGACAACTGGTTTCTAGGCTCAAACCTTCCAAAGCTTATTAGCAGGCATGTGTAAATTCTGTCCATTTGCAAACTTAACTGTATATGCAATGAAACACTGGAAAAGTACCAACTCACATGAAACCCCACATCCATAACTGATCTACCAACTGTTGTTTAACTCCCATGTTCCTGCTTATAGATGGGGAAACCGAAGCCTAGAGGTAGGGTGATGCACGAAGCCACACAGCTGATGAGCAGCTGAGCCAGTATGAAACTCACAGCACTGGAACCCACTCCTTATAGGTTGCTCTTTCCACCCCAGAGCTCTTCCCTTGTGAAGCAAGAATGCAGGGACCTCCTCCCCTACAACTTAGGAAGGCCAGGTAGGCTGGCCTGGCCATCACACTCACCTGGGCATCTCTCTGGATGAGTGACATGTCCACATTTGTGCTTTCATCCCGGTTGCCCTGAAAGGAAGCAGGTTGTACAGTCCATGTCCAGGCCACTCCCTGGAGCTGCACACCCACCCACTCCCTCCTATTCCTTTTCCACACTGCACAAAGACCCACCTCTCTCCGCTCTATTCATCCCTGTCCATCATGGGAAAGGTACCTGAGAGAGGGAGATGAGCAGCCGCTGGAAGTGCCCTGACGTGTCACTTCGGATGGCCTCCTCCAGGGTCTTTTTGAATTCTAAAAGGGAGATGCGGGGGAAGGCCCAGCCTGTAGCCCTGTGGACAAAGCTGCCCACTGCAGTTGCAGTCAACAGCAGGCACTAGCAAGACAAAGGCCTGGAGTCCTGGGTGGAAGGAGACAGGTGACCCATGTTGCCCTCTCAGGACATGTAACTGAAGATCCAGGAGGGGCTGTGACCTCTAGGCTGACCTGGCCTCTGGTCAGGCTTGGCCCTAACCACACCCAAGAGGTTTTCCCCAGGCTTCCCTTCCTTCCTCACCTGCTCCCTGTGTAAACAGCAGGCAGGGCTGGGTGTTAGATCAAAGTCCATGTGTTGGGAGTGACAGTAGATGAGGCAATATGAAGGCCAGAAAAGAGTAAGAGGCCCTGGGAGAGGGTGGGGCCCAGGCCTTGAAAGCACAGGGATCCACAGAGGGCAGAGGGCAGAGGGCAAAGGGCTGGGGACAACCTGACCTGTTTTGTAGGCTCTGTTTAATTCCCGGATGTGCTCGTTGCTGCGGGAGGCGAAGATCTCGATCAGACAGGCTTCATCGGTGCCGGCCCCCTGCAGTGGCAAAGACCACAACCAACTACAAGCTTCTTACAGCACCGGAAAGAGCAAGTGGCATGCTTCTGCCCTCCCAGCAACAGAAGCAGTGACACAGATACCCTGAGCGCCACAATGCTGCCGCTCTCCTGGTCTGTGTAGCCAAGCTCCCCTCCACAGCCCAGGCAAGTACTGGAATGGCAGCAACATGGCAATGAGTGGAGATCACAGGAAGGCTCACCCCCATCCCACCCACCAGGAGACTGAGAATCAGAGAGATGTGAGGCTTGTCCAAGGCCACACAGTAAATCATGAGCTGAGATGTGGATCTGTTTTACTCCAAGTTCAGTCTATGAATGAGATGAGAAACAACTGAGAAAATGGGTTTAAAGTTAGAGAGTAGACATTTGGAAAGACCAGAGTCCTAAAGTGGACCGTGGAACATCTGGAGACATCTAGGGAAAAACAGCAGCAGCGAGGATAAGAGAGACACACACCTGTCAGGACCGGAGAAGGCAGAGGACAAGGTCAGCAGCCTAGCTTCTATGAGCTCAGCCACTCCCTAGCTATGTGACCCTGGGCACATTACTTAACCCTCTGCCTCAGGCTGCTTATCCACAGAGGGGAGTGGGGCTAGTCCCTCTCTCATGGGAAGTGATGAAGATTGTGTTGCATGTGTAAAGCACTTGGAACAGTGTGTGTCACGCAGGAAGCACACACAGGGTTACTGTTTTTATGATTATGGTTACCTCTACTGTTAAGTTTACAAAGAGCTTCCTTTAGCCATCTTGCTTGTGCTCACGTCACAAGAGAGCACCCACTTTCCTACTTCACAGCTGCTCAAGGACACACAGCTAGTCAGTGACAGCTGACCCCAAACCTGTGTTGTTTCCAGCACCCCACAAGCACCACCCCCCGTGAAGCTGGCTGGAGGTGGGGGCTGGGGGGTCACTCTGCAGGTGCCCTCCCCAAGTGCCTCCTGACCCCCTCCCTAGAAGCAGCCGGCAGGTGTGTCTCAGTGGTGTCCTCTCTCCCTTCCAGGCTCCACACTGAGTGCTCTGCCTCTCCTCCTGGGGGCAGGAAAAGTCATTGTTCCTGTCAGGCCTCTGAGGAATGTTACATTCCTTCTGGGGTATTTGTTCAATACACAAGTATTCCCTCTTCCATGGGAGCTGCCCCTTTCCATCCACAGGATACTTGCTGTGGGTCTCGGGAGCCACAGAACTGTCCGTAATGTACAGGACCTTCCCCTTGGTCATAACTGATTGGCCTGGGGGGAGATAGTGAACCCAAACTAAGCCAACCAAACATGCCCCCTATGTGGAATTTGGACTCAGCGACAGCTGGTCTCTTCTGTGGCGGACTCTGTGATAGGTAAACAGAAAGGGGCCAGCAGAGATCCCCTGCCAAGCAGACACAGAATAGGCTGAGCAGCAGATGGAAGAATGAAGAGGACACTCAAGAAGCACAGACGAGAGAAGTCCTGCCCTGTCCATCCCCGTCACTCTCTATGCCAGGCTGCTCATCTTTATCCTTACAACTGATTCTCCACCTGTTTTGCGGAAACTCCTCAAGGTATGCCTGCTCTTTGCTAATAACAGAGTCCTGATGAATGAGGATGATCCTTCCCTTCTTACCACTGTATCACTAGCTTCCTCAACAACTCCAGCTCCCACCATGGTAGATGAAGACTTAGATGCTCCCTGATGATGAACGACACCTCACCTGCTTCTTAGAGAAGCCACTGGAAGTTCCTCTTTCTATAGCACTTGGACTTCAACCCAAGAGGGTCCAGGAGCCCCCTCACAACAGCAGCTAATGAATGGGCTAAGACACAGCATGTGGTCCAGGACTTACCTGGGCTGTGTGTCCACACATGTGAACACACACACACACACACACACGTACACACATGTACACACCTTGATGGCATCCTTTATCTCATAAGCGTCGAATAGGACTGGAGTCTTCATCAGAGCCAAGATTGTCTTCTCAAAGTTTCCTGACAGTTCAGATTTCAGATCTTTGATCAAATCCTGATTGGATATTCAAACAAACACACATATCTATTTTGAGAATCCACAGAAGGTGATTAATAGGAACAATGTCCTAGATCTGAGGACTGGCAGCATCTACATTAACTGGGGCCTGGCAGAAAAGCCAAGTCTCAGGCCCCAGCACAGACGTGCAGAACCAGGGTTTGCATTTGAACTAGCTCCCTGGGGATCCACAGCACATTAAAGGTGGAGAAGCACTAGGTTAGAACACCAATCTATTCAATATTTATCCAATTTTTACCCATCTAAGAGTCAAAAGCCCAAAGTTCATTTGTTTAGAACTGAAAGCCTTTCCCTTCAAAGCTCTCCTATCAGCTAAGCCTTATGCAGAGGGCAGGGATGGGCAGTGTGGGAGTAGAGGAAAATAACTTGCCTATGGTCCCAGTGAGTGGTGGCAGAGCCAGGGCTACAACCCACATCTGTGGGCATCTCTTATCAAACCTCAGTATTCTATGGACTTTGGGATTTCTCCCTTAGAGGGTCCTTCACCTTTAGAAGATGCCACCAGCCGAGAGGCCACTGCCTAGATGGGCAGCAGGAAATGCCCTATGGACCTTGCTGTCCATCCAGAAGATCTAGAACCACTTGGCCCCAAGGAAAAGCGGGGGTGAATAGGACTGTGCTGGAGGATATGCCTCGTTTGGGGAAGACCAGGACTGCACCCCGACATGTACCTTCCCATAGGCTGTCTTGAAGGACAGGAGGATCTGCTGCCGCTGTTTATTGGAACGACTCCCCAGGCAGTTGATGATGGCCTGCTCGTCAGTTCCTGCAGGAAGAAGAGTGGGCATGGGCAGGATTGGGGACATGGGGCTGCTCTGCTGCTGGAGACTTCCCTGGCCCGGGCCCTCCAATTCTCCTGGGCATCCCAGTTTCAGCCTCATGTTCCCCCTCTCTTCCACCACCACTGGGGCCAGGTTGCCTCCACCCAGCAGCCCCACAAAGAGCCACTATGTGACTGCCTGGGGAATCGGGGGCAGTCAGGATTTGAGCCACCCAGGGTTCTCACCAAAGCCTTTCATAGCCTTCCGCAGGACCTCGGCATCTCGTAAGGGGTCAAAGCCGGGAGCATCTGTGATGGTGCCTCGGTTTCTAAACTGTTTGGACAATCAGACTTAAGTAAGATGCTCTATCCCCCAAGATGTGAGATTGGCCACCCGAGACTCCAGAAATGACCTTTTCACTAAAAGTTGAGGTACCTGAAGGACCCTGTAATCAACAGCACAGAGGCCTCTATGCACATTAGGGCACAGAGTGGGCCTAATATGACTGTTCTCTGTCCTTGGTTGTAATACTGAAGTTCGGCCTGGCTCCCATGGCTGGCAGCCCACCTACAGCTGAGTCCTGATGCTGAAAACCTACCCTATGCCCATGTCTTCCAGGGCTGGACCAGGTTCCTGATGAAGGGAAGGCCTTGGGGCAGGGGCCATTGGCCTCTGCTTGATGCCTCACCACCACAGGACACATGAGCACACATCAGGTCCTCCAAACGGGGCCTGGCTGGTCCACAGATCACAGCTGTGCAAATCAGAAAAAGGCGTTCTCTCCAGGGGGACACAAGTGTCCAACCCTCACAATGGTACATGTAGCCTAACTACCACTTGGACTAGCACTGGGTTCCTTGCTCCGTTTTCCACTCTATGACTTGCTTGGCTGCACAACTTCTTCCTGACATGACAGCTACAGCCCCCAGCAAACTTGAATTTTTTGCTTAAACTGTCTCTAATTTAAATCATCTTCTGTGGCTAGTATACAATGGTTTTAAGAGAGTGGAGATAAACGCAGAGGAAAGATAAGGGGGACGGCAGAGAGGGAGGATGGAAGGCAGGGCGGGGTGGGGGGATGGGTGGGCCTGAGGGCAGTTGGGGGAACCCTCTGCCTAAACACAGTCAAGCACGTACCACTAGCCCTGCACTACTCTGGCTGGCCATGTCACCATGACAGTGAATCCTAGGCTCTGCCAATGTGACATCCTCTCCAAAATGAGCCAACAGCAGCCCTGAAGGAGCTGCCAGAAGTGTTCCCTAAGCAAAGGCGACTTGGAGAGTCTGGGAGGCCACATCAGGGGACTCTGACTAAGAGCCGTTGGGCATAAAGCCTAGAGCTCAGTGGCCTGAGCATTCTCTTTTAAACACAGAACCCAGGCTGTAAATTACACAAGAGGAATGAAGAGAAGCCAGGGGACGTTCAGACCCAATGTGCACTGGAACATTAACTGTGTGGGGAGAGAGGCAACTCCCTCAGGTCTTCTGGAACATAAAGTGGGGGTGGGCAATCTGTGAGAAAGTGACACTCTGCTAAAAGAAGTTGTAACTGGGGGATGGAACCCTCCCCTGTCCGGTGCTTGGCTGGCAGAGGACACTGGGCCACGTCTCAGGCCTTTGGGGCCCAGGCCTGGCTTGAAGGTAGCACAGGGCTACACTCACCTGGGCTGGGGGCACAGCAGGAGTGACAGTCCCAGACCCTTGGTATCCAGGGTAGCTTGGCACCGGCAGTTGCTGCTGTCCTGGGGGTGGCACTGGCGGCTGCCCAGGGTAGGTCACTGGGGGCTGCTGCCCTGGGTAGGGCCCTGGGGGCTGCTGCCCAGGCACAGGGGCTCCTGGGTATGGTGGATATGAAGGCACCCCTGAGGGTGGGTTTCCTCCAGGCGGTGGGTACATTCCATACGGAGGAACAGGCTGCTGGGCAGAAGGAGGCTGCCCAAAACCCGCAGTGGGGACGGGAGGGTAACCGCCTCCAGAGGCCCCAGGGTACAGGTTTGGCATGTTGGCTCCTCCGAATGTCCCGGACATGTTGGCTGCCTGAAAATCCACAAAGCAGAGCCTAAGACCGACGGCCCTGGAGGCTCGGCTGCTCTACATCCATCTGGCCATCCCTGCCCTGAGCCTCCCAGGAGCCACACTCGGCACCTAGGCAGAGTCCGAGCACCGCCAGCTGCTCAGTGGCCACCCAACCTGAAGCCCCTGTCCCACACCCCCTCCACCTGCACTCCTGTCCCCTCTACCTGCTCTTGTGCCCAAGGACCCACATTTGCTCTAGCATCACAAGGCTTATTATGGCTATTGTCTCTTCTCAGTAGAGAAGTATTCCCAGGCTGAGATTTTTGTTTTGTTTTATTCACATACCCCCAGTGCCTAGAACAGGACAAGCACAAACGAGATTGTGTACTAGTTGCCCTATTTACATTGAACATACATTTGTTTTTAGGTTATAAAATACACTATTTTACAAGGAGATCCAAAATAAAAGTAGCATGTTGGCCTGTGCTACTAGGCAGCCAACCAGAGTATCACCCCTATGCACAGGCACGTGTGTGTGGATACCAGGACACAGCATGTGCCAGCACACACACGTCACCTCAGCTACCCTGGCCCTATGTTGAGCTCACACAGAAGGTGCTCAGTACCTAGTCCATGAAGAGCCCACCCCCCAGCCAGTCTCCCACAGCTGAAAGGCATCTGAGGGCCCATGTGGCCCAATACACTCCCTTCCCCTCACTTTACAGATGGTAAAACTGAATCACAGATAGGGACCATGAGCAGGTGGGAGCCCTGATGAAAACCCTATTTCCTAAGATGCAGCTCCCCACACTCAGTGCCCACAGGTAAACACACAGACACCTCCGAAGCTACAGAAGCCAGTAGCCTTTGTCCCACTGGCCGTGCAGGTGTGACCCAAAGGAGCAGCCCCAGTAGAAGGGCTGGACTCACCATTCCTGAAAGGTAGTCCTGGTTGAACTGCCCTGCATAGTTGGCCACGTTGTCCAGCCCAATGGGGGGCATGCTGGATGGGGGGTAGCCAGCACCTCCCCAGGCACTGCCACCTGAAAGCAACACAGGCCCTTCATCCCCTGTCGGGCCCCCGGGAGGTGGCCCCCAACAGGAAAAAGCAGAGCATCAAGCTCCCAGGTCACAGAAGCAGAGCCAAGCAGGGCCTCGAGAACAGAACTACAGATCATGGAAAACACTCGGGCAAGGAAATCTAAGAAAACCCTGCTGCCACAGGAAGTGAAGAGGGAACCTTTCCTCGTTCTGGGGAAGAAGGCGGAGTTCAGCAATCACTTCTAAGACTTTCTGTGGGCAATTATGGAGGTAGGAGGGCTAAGGGCAGAGCTGCCTTACTGGGCTCACCACCATGGAACAGGAGCACAGACATAAAACTAGTCATCTGGGGACACTGCGCTGAGCCCCGGACAGTGGTGAGCTCGGGGGCATGAGAAGCCAGGCTGACGCTAAGGCAGGGTAGCTGGGGCCAGTGTCCTGCGGATTTGGCTATTTGCGATTCCAAATCTATAAGAGGCAGGGAGAAGCAGGTTGAGAGGATGGAGGGAGACAGGGCTGGTCATGGAAGGCACAGACCCCCGCCCTTGTAAGGGACAAGAGCAGTAAAAAGCCCCAGCTCTGAGAGCAGCAGAACAGGGCTGTGTGCCTGGGGCGAGGCACCCAACCACTCAAGTTCACTTTCCTGAGCTAACAAGCGAGGACAATAATCAGTGTTTGCCTCAAATCGCTGTGAGGAGCATTAGCAGAGCTAATGCTGTGCGGGGCTTAGCTGGACACCCAGTGAGTGTCCTGTTACTGCTGTCACTGCAGGGCACCCAGTGAGTGTCCTGTTACTGCTGTCACTGCAGGGCACCCAGTGAGTGTCCTGTGTTACTGCTGTCTCTGTGACAAGCAGCTTGGCAGCTAGCATCGTCGTGCGGGCCAGCCGGTGGCCTGTAGATGCATTCCTGTCCATGGCAGTGAAAAGGCCCTTGGTTTCATTTTCAGTTCCAGGACTCCATAACACTCAGGAGGAGTCCTCCCGGAACCACCCACCTGCTCCCGCTATTGCTGCTCAGGTGCTGACAGAGGTGGCAGTGCTGGGACAGGGACAGTAGGACTCGTAGCAGAAGTGATGAGGCCAGTGCTGGCCAATCTGAGCCGGGGCTGGTTCTGAGGGAAGGGCCCACCCAGCTCAGCCTCTGATAAGCCATCTCCTTGCTCTGGACCTGGTTCCCACCTAGGGAATAGGAGGGGGTCCAAATGGCCTACAGGCCATCTGGACTCAAGGACCTCGGCTCTAGGGAAATGAATGTGTCTGGTGGTCTCATAGGGAGAGGAGCAGAGTAGCTCAGGCCACCTCAGGATGACCAGCTAGAATGGTCCCTTTTCTCCCCCTTGTTCCATAAGCCCCCATGTTTCCCTTCCTACTATGGGAACCAAATCTCATTTCAGGAACCCAAGAGGGGCCAGGGCCAAAGAAGATGAAGAGAAGCTCTGTGGCTGGGTCCGAGATCTGGTGACCTCACTGCAGAGCAGCCTCACTGCTATTGGTCCACAGCTTCTGGCAGTTGCAGCTGGGACATCTGACGGCCTCTACTTCCTCCCTTAGCAGGCAGGAACCTGCCACTGCAAAAGCATGCACTTTGAGCACAGGGCAGGAAAAGTGACAAGGGGCAATCGTTACCTAACAATGCTTTGGGGGACACAGTGCCAGAGGCTTTGCCTGGCTATCATCTTGCTAGTATCTAGGGAACCCAGTTAGGCAGATACTTAAATCCATTTGCAAAAGAGAAAACTGAGTCTCAGAGAAAAGAAGGCACTGGCCTGCTGCCAGCAGCAAGTAAGGCAAGAGACTGGGTTCTGGCCGGGTTTTTGGTCCAGTCCTGGCTTTCCAGAAGCAGCTTCAAACCCAGGCCTCTCCTGGCCTCAGGTCCATACTCTTCTCCAGCCCACCTGGCTGCACTGTGGGGGGATGATGGGAAGAGAGGAAATGACTGAAAAGCACTCTTACTGCTCCAAGGCTCAGCCCTAGACCCTCTTACCTGGGGCAGCTGGTGGGTAGCCACCTGTGGGTGGAGGATAGCCTGGGTAGCTCATGGTTAGATCTGAAAGAGAAGAAGAAAGCATGCTCAGGCCTTGCTGGGAGCTCCCACCACCCTTACTGAGAACAGCAACACACACAAGCTAGGCCCCAGCAGGAGAAGTTGCATAGCCCTGACTTGTGGCAACCCAGCTCACCCTCTATGTGCCAGGTCCCAGCAAGAAACAGAAATATGGAGCAGCAGGCCCATGCCCATGCCTCACCACTGTAGGACTCACCACCCCAAGCCAGTGGGTTTCCTTCAAAAACCCTTTGACCCACACTTTACTCCCACCTCTGCTGACAAGAGATGCTGTGTGTATATGCTGTCCTCTGACCTCAGAGGGTGGGGAGGGCCTCCTTCTCAGGGTCCAGGTCTGCTTGTCTGTATTTTCACTGTCCTTACCATCCATGCAGCAACAGGAGAAGCCAGAGCCCCTGTCTCCCTGTGCCCACCCTACAGGCCCCAAGCCAGCCAGAGGGGCCTCTGAAGTTGATCTGTCCAAAGCTACACTTGCCATTCTCCAATCTCTGGTTCATCTGGCAAGGGAATCTGGCATGAAGCCACCATTCCTAGATCAAGAGGAGACCTCCAGAAGTCTCATGTGACCCAGATTTGATATCCAGGCAAGTGAGGAGGCACCCATCCGTTTCTACGGGTGAGGCAGCTGGAGCACAGAAAGGACAAATGACTTACAGATAAGCAGTAAGGAAGTGGAAGGGCCTGGAAACCAGGGCTCTTGCCTGTTGGTGCTGGGTGGGATACCTGCTCTCACAAAGTCCCTCTGCACACAGATCCCTCTGCTGTGTCCCATGCCAATTAAATTGCCCAGGTGGGTCACAGACCTGCTGTGACACTTGCCACTAGAGACTGTCATACAATCCACCTACTCTTGCTAATCAGTGGCTGCAGTAGTTTGTAGAGGCATCAAAGGGCAAGTGAGAGTGTGAAGAAACCTGTAGGCCCCCTTCAATCACACCTGCTGACCCCAGGTGAGCTGCTCCTCCTTGCATGCTGGGCCTAAAGCTAGTTCTCAAACTGCAGTGTGCACCCAAGCCCCCCGGGTGGCTGGTTAAACACATTGCTGGGCTCCACCCAGAGTCTGAGCCAGTAGAACCAGAATTTATATTTCTAATGAGTTCCCAGGTGATATTGCTGGTCTGGGGACTCCACTTTGAGACTCATCGCTCTAGACACTGTTATCCATGGCTACAAGATTCTAGCTGCCCTTCATAGCTACGTTGGAGAACTGGGCATGTCTGAAGCCGAAGGGCTTTCTTAAGGTGCCACTGGTCCCCACAGGCTGAGCCTGGTTCTCAGCCCTACAGGCCTGGTAATTTGTCTTGTCAATGTGTCTAGAGGTGACTGCAGGCAAAGCAGCAGAAGGCCAGATCATGGCCTCGGGACCTGGGAGAGAGCTAACATTGGCTACCTCTGGCATGGGCCAAAGATCCCTTCCTTTTCGTGCTGTGGTGTGGTGGCTGAGGGCCCCAAAGGTGCTACCCTCAGTCTGACTCATCTTCCTGTGGCTGAAGAGCCGTCAGCACCAAGCCCTCCCAGGCCCTGCCCTTGGCCTGACACTGCTGCCTGAACTCCCAGACCCCACTGATGAGGAGACAGCCCGGCAGTTTGAATGACGGGTGGGCCAGACACCTTCTGATAGGAAAAGAGAAACTGCTCTGTGGGAGAACAGGGTGAGCTGCGCTGCGCTCCTGACACCTTTCTCTCTGGAGGCCACCACAAAGCAGAAGCTCTGGGCACCAAAGACTGAGCCCCGACCCCAAGCCTGGTCTCCTCCCAGCGGAATGAAACCAGAAGGCCCCATCCACAGGCAGGCAGGGGAGGAAACCAAACTAAAAGGAAAGCCGGGGATGACTTCCATTCACTGAAGTTCAGACACACCAAAGATGTAAATGTAAAGGCGGCCCCAAGCCCCAAAGACAGTAAGAAACAAGTAAGGAAAACAACATAAAGACAACAGAAATGATGACTAAGAAAAAGGTTTTACAATGAAAAAAAAAAAAAAAAGACCAAAAGCCACTAGAGAAACTCACATGATGTGAAAAGCATTTAGAGGAAAGGCACCACAATGAGTCCCCTCACTAACATGCTGAGAACTAACTGGCAATGAAAAATACAGACACATCAAAATTAAAAAGATCCTCTTTGACCCAGAAACTCTAGTTCTGGAAATCCATTTCCCAGACACACATACACCTGTGTGAAATGACACTTGGACATGGATTTTACTGTGAGATATTATCTGCTAAAACAAACCCCTGAACATTCATCTTCAAGAGGCCAGTTTAATAAATCACACCAGATCCATACAATGGATACTCTGTCGGTATTTTTAGAGTCAGCCAGCTCTATATATGGGGATATGAAATGATTGTGTTATTAGTCATGGCATAGGACTATGTGTATACTAAGCCAACATATTTTTAAAAAGAAATGCAAACATACAAATTTAGTGGCATGTGTGTACACACACACACACACACACACACACACACACACACACACACACACCATCCCTGGAATGATAAACAAGAAACTGGGTAACACTGGTTGCCTCTGGAGGGGAAAACGGGGGACAGAAATGAAGCTTACTATTTATATCGCATTTTTTTTTGCCACATGCATGTACTGCCTATTCAAAAAACAACTTTAAAAAAGGCCCAATTCAGGTGGGGATTTCTGAGCTCACTTGAGGCCATGGCTGTTCTTCCAAGATTTGAATAACTCACACAGGGTCCATTCAGTCTAAGGCAGCTGGGCTCTGAGCCTGAGGTTAGCTTTATTACATAAATATACCATGAGGCTCAGACCTGGACCACTAGTGTTCCCTGCCCAGGGTAGGACCGCAGGCCGGCCTCGGCCCACTCACCTGGTGATGGCACTCATTCCCCGGAGGGCTTCGCAGAGTTCCCACCAGAGTTCAAAACTGTCCCCCGGCCATGAGCTCTGCCCCGGCCCCACAGACCAGTCTAATCCCTTGTCCAAAAAGCATGTGACTCCCTAGCTCTTCCCCCTCCCCAGGAGACTACCCCGTCTTCACCTCTCCTGAGAAAAAGGCTCATTTTTCCCCACCATTCCCTGCCTGAAATAGTTTCAGGTCTGCAGCCCACACCCTTCTCTTTCTCTGAGCTCTCTTCAGAACCAAAGGTGTGGTCTGAAGAGCGCAGGGCAGGACTGTCACCCCTCCCCTGGCCGTAGACCCATCCCTGGATCAGCACACTTGGGCGCTGTGCAGAATTTGCACAACTGGTGTGCATTCCTGGTGAGTTTCTCCCTGCTGCTCTGCAGTTGCTCCAGCCTGAGATCACCGGAGATTCTGACCGACACCAAACACCTCAGCACTCTCAGCTTTGCTCTGTACCCACCAATCTGATAAGCACGGCAGCACTGGCATTCTTCCAAGTAACTAACACAGACAAGGCCAAATGATGGACACCCCCGAACTGTCGGTGCTGACCACTCCCCGGCCCGACAACAGTGGGTACAGGCACTCAACCAGCCACCCTGGCTCCTAACTCTACCACAGCCTGGCACACATTCCCCTATCTCACTCACTACAGTACAAAAAGAACCTCCATCAAGTGAGGATTCTAACACGTCCCCTGTGCCTAGAGATTCTCCAGTTTATCCATGTAATAATCCCCAGGAGAAAAGCAACACAGCCTCATAAGTCCCAGTGAATAACCAACTGCCGTATGTCCTAGGGGGCTGCAGGGACTTGCACGAGCTCTCTGACTCACCATCTATGTTCTTCCCCTCCTTTGGTGAAAATTAAGAAATCTAACCCAGGTCCAGTCTTTGGGTAACTTTGGCCTCTGCTTGTTCTAAAAAAGGCCACCACCAGGGCCTGCTGTTCTTGATGGAGTCCTCCCTGGCAACCCGGGGTTGTTCTGCTTGGAGGGGAACTCGGGCAGGGCTGCCAGGGGACCCTCACCTTCCCCTCCCAATGCCTGTCCAGCCCTCCATGACAGAGGGGATGACAGGGAATTACAGTTCAGCACATCTGCCTTCATTTGTCATCCACAAGGACCACACCTCTGCACCACTGCCTTTCCCCTCCTCCTGCCCTTTGACAAAGAGAAAAGGTGCCTGGGTGGGAATGCTCCACACTGCTGCAGCGATTCTGACAGGCCAGGGCATGTGCCCCATTCTGTGCCAGCAGCGTTCATGGCACTCTGACACAGGAACTCACAGGACAGAGCCTCTTGCACAGCAGGCAGCTGGTCTCTTTAGGGATTGCTGCAATTCTTAAGAAACCAGCCTCTTTGGAACTTCTGGTCCTGCTGGTCCGAGGGCACGCTGCAGCACATACACCACCCTTCCTTCTGCACTGGGGCCATCTACCTGCCACTGTCCAGCCCTCTCTTCTGAAACTTTGCAGAGCAATCACCTGATGGCCTTCCTAAAACCCAGACTGCTGGTTCCCCTCCCACAGTCTTTGAATCAGTAGGTTTGGAACAGGCACCCAAATCTGCATTTTCAGCATGCTTCCAGATGGCGCTGATGCTGCTCAACCACAGGTCACACAGGGTTACTGGGTTCCACTGCCTCATGATGCACGAGAGTCACCTGGAGAACTCGCTAAGAACGTCGGCACCGTGGACACAACCATTCTGGGCCCTTCAACATGGGGTGGGCCTGGAAATGTAAACAAGCACCCATCCTCATCCCCGGAGATTCTGATGTTACTGATTCTGTGCTCTGTGCTCTGTGCTCTAGGAAACACACTTTCTTTTCAGGTACTCAGACACTTCCCAGCTTATACCTCCTAGCCTTGGCTCCTGGCAAGAAGCCAAGAACAAGCACCAAGACCTAGCCATCCTGAATTCCACCAGAACCAAGCCTCAGCATGTTAGGTGAATATTGAACGAATACAGTGGGAATGCAGGGGGCTTCACAGGCTCTGTAAAAGGGCCTCCTCCCCAAAGTTGTGTATACATACATGAGCGTACTGTTAAATTTCAAGGGTTCCACATGGGAACTAACCGGAGCTCCCAAACACAAGAATCTAGAAATGCTGTGTTGGGAGAAGAGGCAAAATCATCCAGACAGAAGAACCAGGCTCCCCCCACTTAGCCATCCCCCTACCTTAATAGGGAGCTTGTTATTGCCCCTCCCCAACAATGGGAAGTGGAGACAGGGGCCTCCAGCAAGCATGGGCTATGCACATCTTCTGGTGAACTGCCTGACTTCTAGGGACCAGGGAGGGAAAGGAGGGCTGGGTGATGGCAGGGCCATGCCTGGCACAAGGACATAGAAATATCCTCCCCATAGGACCAGCTCAGGGCTCAGGAAAGAAAGAGCTTGCTACAGGCTAATGCTAAGTGGAAACAAAGGCTTGGAAGCATCATCCCTGGGCTAGAAGCCACACAGCAGTGAGACCTCCTGCCCGTCGGTGCCCAAGCAGGCCTGGGCTACAGTGGATGCTGCCATAGGATGACACCTCCCCTGGCCTTCCCCAGCCTAGGGGTGGGAGTAGTCATCTGTGTATTTGTTTTTCAACATTAAATTCTCAGTCTGTTCTTATACAAAAATTTGAATATAGAGTTTAGGTCATGCAGATCAGATGATCTCTGCTGATACATATTTTAAAATAAAAGGAAGACAAGCCATAGACTACAAGAAAATGTTTACAAAAGACACATGAGAAAGGGCTATTATCCAAAATACAGAAAGAACTCTTGAAAAAACTCAACAATAACAAACACCCCAAGTAAAAATGGGGCAAAGCCCTAAATAGACTTCACCAAAAAAGATATACAGATGACATATAAGCATATGAAAAGATGCTCAACACCATATATCAATAGGGAACTGCAAATTTAAACAATGAAATACCACTACACACCTATTAGAATGGCCAAAATCCAAAAGAGTGACACCACCAAGTGCCGGTGAGCAAGTGGAGCAACTGGAACTCCCACTGCTGGTGGAATGCAAAACGGTACAGACCCTTCAGAAGACAGTCTGACAGTTTCTTATAAAAGCAAACATACTCTTACCATACGATCCAACAATCATATTTCTTAATATTCACCCAAATGAGGTAAAAACTGGCCCCCACAAAAACCTGAACGTTTATAGCATCTTTGTTTGTAACTGCCAAAAGTTGGAGGCAACCAAGATATCCTTCAGTGGGTGAATAGATAAATACACTGTGGTAGATCCAGACAATGGGGTATTTATTCAGTGCTAAAACAAAATGAGGCATCCATCAAGCCATAAAAAGACATGGAGGGAACTAAAATGCGTATTAGAAAATGAAAGAAGCCAGTCCAGAAAGGCTGTATACTGTATGATCCCAACTGAACGACATTCTGGAAAAGGTAAAACTATGATAACAGCAAAAAGATCAGTGATTTTCAGGAGTCAGGGGGTAGGGAAGGATGAACACACAGAGCACACAGGATTTTTTAGGACAGTGAAACTATTTTGTTTGATAGAAACCGGGTGGATACATTACTCAAAAAACCATAGAATGTTTCAAACAATATGGCTTCTTTCTCACTTACCAACTTTACATCTCCCTGTATGGCCCCGGAAGATGACTGGTTAGCCAGAGAGGGGTAAGATTCCTCAAGGGAGGAACAACCTAAGATAGGCACAGTCGCAGGGGGGCCATCAGGTGAGAAATTGGGGATCAACAGTGGTGAGGCTTAGAACCTCACCCCCCCTGTTTTGAGAGAAAGCTTCTGCATCCATGGATGTTTTAATGCCCTTGTCTAGCTCGGATTAACACTTAGTCTACAGGTACACACCTGATCATCTACAATTGTTCTCTTACAACACTAAACTATGTTTTCTACCTTTATCTTGCATCTACCTACCACTTCAGCATTTTATTAAAAATAAAAAAAATAATAATAATAAAGGGAGAAATGTGGGATTCACATATAAATCAAGTATAAAAATCAAACGAATATTCATATTTGACGTGATTGTTTATAGTTCATAATGCGTGATCAAAACCGAAAGTTTCTGTGAAGACTGCCCTTGTACTGTTCACCATGTAAGAACTTATTCACTATGTAAGAATTTGTTCACCATGTAAGAACTTGTTCGTTATGCTTCAGAAGATTGGAGACTGACGAGAATTAGACTTGAGATGGATTAATGATTGTGCATTGAGCATTGACTCCCCTATAAAGAATTTTATTGTTGTTTAAAAAAAATGGGAAAAAATAAATAAAATGTGAGGGACTAGAAAAAAAAACACACACAAAAAAACCCCCACAGAATGTACAATACCAAAAGTGAACTCTAAACTATGGACTTTGGACGATAACAATGTGTCAGTGTAGGCTCATCAGTTGTAACAAATGCACCACACTCAGGGGACATTGATAATGGAGAAGGCTGTGCATGTGCGGGGGCAGGGGTACATAGGAAATCTGTACTTTCTGCTCAATTTTGCTATGAACCTAAAACTGCTCTAAAAATAAATTACATTTAAACATAAGAATAAAAATAAAGGAATACGCACAGACTGTAGGGAAACAAACAGAACAGAAAGGCACAAAGTGAAAAGTGAGTCACTCTCCCCTCTAGCCCCTAGCCGAAGGTTACTACTGAGCAGTTTCTAACATGTAATTCAAAACCACTGCCCACATAAATGTATATGCATACTTATGTATGTGTGTATATATATATATATATATATATATATATATGTATATAGTTTATAAATATAATTTTTTTTAGAAAAGAAAGATCTACTTGGCTGATTGCAAACTTTCCTCGCTCCAGTACAAAGCTAGGTTTGAGCAGGTTCTGGTGTAATTCATCATCCACATTCTTGCCAGGCATACCTCCTGGCACTGTTTGGAGAGGTGAAGAGTTAGCCAGCCTTTAGCTGGTCTGGGCAGCTCCTGGCCTCTATACCCGACCCTGAGAGCCCTAGGCATTCCTCCCAGGTCACTGGGGTAAAGATCCAGAGCAAGGTGCAAATGGGGCCCAAAGGAAGACAGAAACTATTTAAGGTAGTCCAGCTCCAAGAACCTCATACGGGAAAGGATCCTAACCAATCACCTGGAGCCCAGGCCACCTCCCCGGACCTGCCTATCCCATGGGCTAACAGGGAGCTTCACTGCTCAGGGTTCTTCCTTCCGCTTGGATTTTAGGATTCCTGAAGGCAACACCTCTTTAGGTTCTCACGCTAATCCTAGATTTACAGACTCCCAAAATATTCATGCTGGAAAGGATCTTGAATATTACCTAGTTTCCAACCTTGGCTTGGAGCTAAAATACAGCAGGGACACCGTTCACTTAAGTCACAAATGCACTAGAGAGAGGGTTTATGGTAGAACTCCGCCTTCCAGAGCAGAGCCTGCCTGCTTTCCCTAACAAGGCCATACTGCAGAACCTATGATCACCTCAACCTGAGCTACGCTGGCTTGCTTGGTGTTCTCAGCTGGTCCGGCTGTCAGTGACCTACTTTAAGACCTTGCTCCCCTCCTCCCAGGGCAGAAATAAGACAGTGCAGTAAATGTGCTTTGAACCATGGTTTGTCATGGTCAGGTATCATGGCCAGAAGATTCCAGAAAACCTCAGGTACCTCTCTCCACAGTGATGGGGAAGGGGAGAAGCCAGAGCTCTGACATACAGAGTCATTCAAAGTTGGTTGAGTCTAACCTGGACACAGCTCAGCCTTACCCAGCAAACAGGCAACATGAGGTGAGCTCAGTGCTTCCTGAGCTATGTTCTCTGACACCAACTTAATATCTTGCAAGTTGAGAATTTACCAGGTACCCAGTTGAGAAAAAGAGAGAGAGAAATTAGTGGTCCAAAAACTTTAGAAAATGCTGCCTACTACATCCCCTTCCAGAAAAGTGCCAATTCATAATAATATAATAAAGACTCTGAGAAGTCCTGTAACAAAGGAGCCTTCTTAACTTTATCCCCAAATTTCCTAAATTTATTAGGCAATAATAAGAGTAGTTAACATTTATTGAATACTTACTATATGCTAGGTACTGTTAAGTAATGTACATGAAATTTAACTTTACAGTTCTGTAAGACAGGTACTAAGATTATGATCCCCATGTTATACTAAGATAATGATCTCCATATTAGAAATAAGGAAACAGGTATGGAGAAATTATGTAAGTTGCTCAAGGTCACAGCTAGTAAATGACTGGGCCAGGATTCAAACCCAGGCAGTCAGGCTCCAAAGCCCAAGACTTTCATCCCTGTGCTATACTTCCTCAAAGAGCCCACCAGCCCCCGAAACCAGTATTACAAAGACAAAACCTTTAAAAACACTGGTTGATGGAATAGCATGGGATTAAGAATCAGGATGTCAGTCCTCACCACGTTCCCAGGCACTTCATTAAATGCGGTATAGGGGGAAGAACATTAACTCTGAAGCCAGACTGCCCAGGTTCAAACCCTAGTTCTGCTCTCTACTGGTGTGTGATCTTGGGTAGGTTACTTAACCTCCCTGAGCCTCAGTTTTCCACATCTATCTGTAAAACTGGGATAGTAATGGTTTAATATCAAACATGTTCTTATTATATAATTTCACATCTCATTGTATCAGTTTCCCCGCATAAAACAGCCAACAGGATTAGAGGACCCCAGAGGACACAGGCCATTTGATACTCTGGATGAGGAATGTGGGAACAGGGAGGGGACAGGTGGGGAGTTGGGGAGTAACATGAGAGGCGGGAGAGTCTGGACACCGGGAAGGGCAGAGGGTAGAGGAACAGAGTAAAGTCTGCCAGTCTCTTCTCCCACACCAAGCCCAGCCCCACAGCAGCAGGTCTTGGCTGTGCTGGATTTTCCAACCTCCCTGAGAAACCACCAACAGGAAATTGGCGGTGCTTTCTTTCCATCCCCTCTGCATGCCTGGGTGCCCCCGGGCCTGGGCCAAGCTCCAGGGATGGCAGGGGGGCAGGGGGATGCCTGGGAGGAGGCTCCTGTAGAATCAAGGCCCCAGCACACACAGAGCTCAGCCCCTGAGGCCCTGGGAGCCTGCTGTCAGTACTTCCACTCAGTGCCCCCCTACACAGCATTTTTCTCAGCTCCCTTTCCAAACCAGGTCCTGGGAAATGAGAAAGGGCGGGAGTGAGGCAGAGGGGGCCACTTTCACATAAAGATGCAAACAGCACAAAGATTTGCACAGAAGTCCCCCTACCACCGACTCTACAGCACAGCTCCCTGGCAAACCCTGGTCACTGATTCGGGGGAGAGTTCCCTTTGACATCTGCCCACACCAACGGACTTCTGGAAGAGCCAACACTTACCCCTAGTCAAATGCCAATCCCAATTTAGGATTTCTGAGGAGTGGAAAGCAGGCCACCGAGGAAAAAGGTGAACCCAGACACAGTGTCAATACAGGCTGACACCCAGGCCTGGAACTGGCGGGGGCTCAGGTCCTTGTAGATGCCAAAGTTCTTGTAACAGACACATGGCACCAACAGGAAAAGCCCCTCACCCAAGTCCTAAGTCCAGAATGTGATCAGGACATAAGGAAATACCGCTCCCCACCCCCCACCCCCGGAAATTGTGTACTGTGTTTCTAGGCGCAGCCAGGTGGGGAAGGTCAGGCCTATGGCTTTGTTTTACCACTTCCGCATGGGTGAAGCTGCTCCCAGTTACACCACCGGTCAAAAGGGGCTCCTCCCAGGACCAGCCTGAGATGCAAAGCAGGAGGGACTAGCAGATGCTCTTCAAGCATAAGCGCCAGAGGGACCTGAGGCCTCCTTGCTGCCCCCATTAGCATTCATGTCCCTCCATTTCCTGAAAAGTCCAACCCACATGCATTTCTCCAGGACCACCTCAGGCCCTCAGGGGCGCACGGGGCTCCAAGCCCTGTGGTACCTACAGTCTGCACTAGGCAGCCCTCCAGTGGCTCAGCTGGAAGGGCACTTGGGGAGCTCCCTCCTGAACCCTTCCCTCATCTGGTGGGACAAGGGCAGGCTGAGCGGCTAGTCCCAGGTCACGCACCCTAAGCATCACCGACATTGGGTCTCATACATCAAACCCAGATTCTCTGCAGGCCCTTCTCCCACTAGATTCCTCTCTCCCCCACCCTCTAAACCAGTTTCTCCATCTTCACACAACCCGACACTCCCCCATCAAGAGCCACAAACAGGACAGTCACAAGAGATTTCTCGGCTGTGCTGTATGAGTTTTGGCCATGGCCCTCACGGCTCTGATACCATCTTCTAACACTGCTGCTGGGCAACCAGGCTGATACACAGGGTTTTGGAGTCCAATGACAATAACTCCAATTCACACTCACCATTTGCTGGCTGTGTGACCTCAGGCAAGTTGCTTGACCTCTTTGAGCCTTTTCCCTTATAATATTAGGGGCATCTATCTTACTATGTAGCTGTGAGAATTCGATGCACTGATACACACGTAAAACTATACACCATGTAACTTATTAGCACAGAGTAGGTGCTCAGTTAATTTTAACTTACTCCCTAAGAAGCACTGGCCTGGTTGCTAGAGTCTGGGTTTGAACTCTACCACTTGCTCTGTGATCTTCCCTGGGCAACTTAACCTCTCTGAACTTCAGTGCTGTCTGCAAAGATATTTATTACCTGCCCATCTACTCTGGAGTTACTATGAGGACTGAATAAAGTAAGAACAGTGAAGACCATCCAAACTTGTTCAGTGTCTAGTACCCGCCTACCAGGTGTCCAGCCACAGTAAAGAGGGTGTCTAACCAATCATACAGGCGTGGGGTGCCTCAGGACAATTCTGATAAGGGGAAAGAGTAGAGGGGAGGGCTTTTCAAGCCTGAGATCAAGGAACCATCAGGTTCCTTGATTAGGTTTTTTCAAAAATACCCTAGAGAGTCCACACCCTGATCCCCCAGAACCTATGAATATGTTACCTGAATATGTGACATGGCAAAAGGGACTTGGCAGATGTGATTAATATACCCATCTGGAAATGAGAGAGGATCCTAGATTATCCAGGTGGACCCAGTCTAATTATGTAAATCCTTTTCTGAGCAGAGACCCTTTCCTGGCTGGGATAAGGAGGAAAGAAAAAATAAGGAGAAGCAACAGGAAGCATGAAAAGCTTTCCATCCATGGGGGAAGGGACCATGAGCCAAGGAAGGCAGATGGCCTCCAGAAGCTGGAAAAGACAAGGGAACATTCTCCTCTAGAGCCTCCAGAAAAGATACAACCCTGCCAGCAAATGTGCTGAGACCCGCAAGGTAAAACTACAAGACAGAAAAGTCGTGTGGTGACATGGTGCAGCTGCTGCGGCAAATAGGGCAGGTCCTCAAAAATGTAAGCATACAGTCCAGCAAGTCCCCTTATGGTATCTGTCCAAAAGCACTGTAAGCAGGGAGGGCCTCAGGCGTGCTTACACACCAACGTTCACAGCAGTATTATTCAAAACAGCCAAAGATGGAAACAACCCAAATGCCCCTCATGGATGGGATGGATAAAAAAAATGTGGTGTATCCATCACAGAATATTATTTGGCTTAAAAAGGAAATTCTCACATGTGCTATAACATAGACGAAGCTTTAAGACATTATGCTAAGTGCAATAAGCCAGTCACAGGAAGATGAATACTGGTTAAGTCCACTTACAGGAGGTACTCAGACTAGTCAAATTCAGCAACAGAGAGTAGAATTGTGGTTGCCAGGGGCTGGCGGGAAGGGCGGGGGGCAAGGAGGCAGTGTTTAATGGTACAGAGTGTCAGTCTGGGAAGAAGAAATAGTTCTGGAGATGGATGGTGGTGATGGCTGCACAGTAACGTGAACATACTGAATGCCACTGAGCTGTACACTACTTTAAAACACTTAAGATGGTAACTTTTATATGTGTGTTTTACCACCAAAAAAAGTTCTGTGGTGTTAAGCCACTAAGTTTGTGGTAATTTGTCATGGCAACAATGGAAAACTAATACATAGAGTAAGTGACCACTGCTTCTCTCCTTCCCTCCAGATCCTTCCATGGTGTTCTCGTTGGAAAGGCCTCCCACTCTCTTTGTCTAAGAGATCCGAGGGCAAGTCTACCTAACTCAGCAGGCTTTTTTTGACAAGGGAAGTCATAAGCCACCTACACCACACAAAACCATTGTGCCTAGAAAAGAGGGGCCAGGTGCTGGCCTTTCCCATGTATCTGAGAATAAGAGTTCAATAGATTTTGCCCATTTGTATTCTAAGTCAACATGAGTCACCATGGTGAGACTCTGGGGCTTTTAAGAGGGGTCTGTGTGGCCAGGCCAGACACACCCAGCCAGCAATGCAAATGTTCTAGGGGAGAGAAAAGGTTGGCATTGTGATCTGCCAGGGAGGGGCAAGCACACCCCACTGGCCAGAACCACACAACTGAGACACAAGTGGACACTCAGCCCTTGAGATGATTCCATTCATTCCCACCTACCCTTGGCTCTGATTTCACAAATGGGGGAACTGCCAACCAAAGGGGGGAGAAGTGACCTGCAAGGTGACACAGAAAGATCCTAAAAGGGCTGGCTGAGGACCCCCACTTCCTGCCCCCAGGCTAAGAACTGTCAGAAAGGCAGAGTGCTACCCAGTCCCTGGGGTTTTACCAGCATCTACTGGGGAAGGTCCAGGTTTTGTGGGGCCTGGAGCATATGTAATTATAGGGGCCCTACACAACATTACATTTTTTTGCAAATTTTACAAAACTGTATGACTTTATAAATTCACTGCCACGGTCCCTCCCAGAGTCTTTGAGGGGCCATAGGTGAGTGACATGGTGGGAGGGAGTCCCTGAAGCTGCAACTTAAATTTCATTAGCCTCACAGTAATACCACTTCTGGGCTCAGAGAGGCACCCAGGGCTGGGCTAGACTCCCAGAGGACAGAGCAGGGAAAAAACAAAGTCCTGGCCTGTACCAGGCTTTCTCTTTAGCTGGGGAGAGAAACATAATAGAGCAGTTATAGGAAAAAACCCACAAGGGGTTTAAGAGCCATTCCCAGGAAGAATGAAGATTAAGGCTGAGAATCAGGAAATTCACTCTTTGGGAGTTGAGGGGGTGGTGGTGAAGAGCGTCTAGAAAAACCAGCCTCTCGTGGATGGGGCCTGGCAAAACTAAGGCTCTCCTGGGCATCTCCCTCCCTCACCCAGTCAATGCATGAGTCTGCAAGGGGTCAGTGGTGGTCAACCTGTGCTGCCCAGAACCTAGGGGCTCTGCGAAGGTTCTGCAGTTCAGACATTTACTTCGGTGTGCGTGTCTGTGTGTTTTGGGAGTAGGGGGGTGGGGGGTGGGGGTGTACTGCAAAAGAGACTTGGCCTGACTTAATTTTCCTTTTTTCAATGTAAAAATAGGAGATCTGGCAACACAGATCTTGTATTTCCCTGTGGTAGCATACAGCTAAGGCTGCAGCAGCTGCGACCTTCAGACAGGTGTTCCTGCTTCAGCTGCCCACTGTCCCCACCTGGGCTGTCCCTACATTTGTAGTCAAAGAAACAGATGTTGCCCAGGGCCCTTCCAATTGAGATGGATCAGCCATCTCACCTCCATATGAAAGTCTATCACAAATCTCCTGCCACAATAAATTGGAAGAAGAGGGGTTGCAGGTAAGACTAAAGGCAGCAGGGAGGCCCCGATCTGTCCACTGCCCAGACCTTGGGACCTGCTGAAAAGGTTTTTGAGGAGGCTCAGTCCCTCCAAACCTAGAAGACCTGAGTGAGAGAGTATTCCAGCTCCAAATGGCTGAGGCACCACTGCCTTGCCTGGAAGCCCCAGGAAATTTCTTCAAATAACACTTAACAATGTCTTCTAGTAGTGGCAAAGTCCCCAGCCAGCCTGGTACAGCTGGAAGGTGAAAGGAAATCCCCACCAGAGCCTGTAGATCACACTGGAGAAGATTCTCTTTCAGATCTCAGGTATGTGCTGACCCCTGTGCAGGTGGAATTCCAGGCTCTGTCAAAGGGCCTTGGGCCAAAAGTTACACTGTGCAAGAAAACGGAAGGTTTCAGAAGTATATGTGTGATGAAAATCACAGGAAACACATGTCTGTGGTTCAGCGAAGCCGTTATCTCAGCACTTTTCATCTTCAGGACTTCTGCCCACAGTCCGTCTACCTGATCTGTCCTTGTTTTTCCACCTTCCTGGAACCTATGTCAATCCCAGCCTTCCTTTAGATCAGATGGAGCCCCACCTCCTTCAGGAAGCCCACCCTGATCTCTCCATCCACAATGATCTTTCTTCCTGGAACTATCTATACTTGGCCTAAAATGTTTTCTATGTCCTCCAGTGTTCTAATAATACTCCCCCTTTCCCAGCCCCTATGAAAGGTACACGTATTACTTCATTATTTATTACCTCAGCCTTCACAATGCTCCTATAAGATAGGTATTTATCCCCTCAGAGATGATTCTTGACAAGCAAAGGTCACACACCCAACTAATGCCAGGGCCAGAATCACTTTTTGCTAGGCCTAGAAGTGAAAGAGCCAGTGCCCAGGCTGTAGGATAGGCCTCTCCTCCCCCACTGGCAAGCACAGGACACCTTGACTTATCTCTTCCACATCCTGGGTGGCACTTTTTTGGTCAGAGCTTCTGGTACACAGGCTCCAGAAATTCTGGGGGCAGAGAGGACACAGCAGGGACATTCTCCTCTCTCCCTCTCCCACCAAGGGAGGACCGCAACTGATCTGAGAGTGTAGGAACAGCCCTGACTTTACTGGAAGGGGTAAGCGGCCCCACTTTCTGCAGAGACTGCAGAGCCCCAGTATGTGATGTATGGATCTGATATATGGATCACGGGTGCCACAAGCTACAGAAGCAAGCCGGGGAGCCCCAGAGGAGCACTCTACCAGCCATGACCCTATCTCCTAGGCAGTGAACAAAACGCCTACAGAAAGGGCTGTTAAACATTCAACTCCCCACCTTCACGCTGTGGATTAAGACTAGCTGGTGCCCTCGTCAATCATTAGCCAAGCACTGCCTGATTCTGCCCTCTGAGGGCTGGCACCTGAGGCTGTCCAGCCTGGAGAAGTTCTGGGCAAAGCAGGATGGGAGAGTGGCAGCGGGCAATGTCTAGGCCTTGCCAAGGGGCTGAACTTGAGCAAGCTGGTTCGGACAGACACCTCTTAGGAATAAAAAGCCCACTCCTAGTGCACCAGCATTGGATGACGCAGGAATCCTAGAACATCGGAAATGGAAAGGGCCTTCATGAGATCATTTGCTTTGACTGGCTTGTTTTACTGAGGTGGGAGTCCAGAGAGCAAAATGGGCCTGCCTGAGGTCTCAGGGTTAATGGGCTCAGGACAAAGGCCAGAACCCCATTTCTCGACTTTCAGGTGGATGCCTTGTGCCCAGGCTGGCTGCCCCTCCACTCAGCACACTTATGGATGCCAACTACCTTCCTGGGCTGGAGGGCAGACCTGGGAAACGTCAAGGCTACCCTGGGAAAGCCAAAATGAGAAAGTGACCCTGCTGACTCCCAAATAAAGTCCATTCGATCAAGGCACACAGAAAGCGTCACCTGCTCCAGGAAGCCCTGTGACACTGTCTCTCCAGGTTCCCCTCCTTATGAGTTAACCCCACTGCAGACAACAGAGGCTAGAGGCCACTTGTTCTGATCTCTCTTGGAATCAGGAGCCATACTGACCATCAGCCCCAGCTCAGTTCAGGATTCACATGGCCTTAGCCCCCAAGCTCTCCTGGAACTAGTCACCTAGGGGTAATATCTGGAGTTGAGGAAGGCGAGTGGGGAGGAGGAAGCACATCAAAACACTCTCCATCCCACACCTGGGTCTTGGGAGGGCCACTCTGATCGTGTGGGGTCTGTGAGATCGGGAGGTGGCTCCAATTGGTAAAATGCCTGGCTGCCGGACCTGACTACTGACTGGAAACAGCCTGGAAGCAGCCATGACTCTCAGCTTGCCTGCCCACTCCCAGCCCACAGGGTCAGAGGCCACCATGCCCCGCACTGTCTGTGGGCTTGCCACTGTCCCGACGTGTCATCCCCACATCCCAACCAGAGGAATACTGGCTTAGCCAATGGCGAGACAGGTAAGCACTGGAGTTTCAAACTAAGGACAGCAGTGCGTACTGTTCTAGAAACTTCTCGTTGTCCCGGCTCAGCCATCTGCCCCCTCTTCCTTAAGTAAGAGAACACTAACTGTAGCCTGGCACAGCGCAGCCCCAAATAATGACAATGTTTCCAAGCCTCCAGGCAGCTAGGCAGGGCCGTTGGGGTCAGGGGTCCTGGGCCACGCGCATATGGAAGCGCCCAGGGCAGTGCTGCCAGTGTGCCCCCAACAGGCACAGCCTGGGCACAGCCCCAAGTGAGAATTCTCAGGCCCCACCACAGACCTCCTACATCAGAACCCTGATGGGTGGGGCCCAGGAATCTGGGTTTTAACAAAACTTCCAGGCTATCCTTATACAATCTCAAGTTTGAAAACCATGGTCCTACAGAATGCTGGGAGCAACTTACTTAAGCAGCCTGGTGCCTGGACAACCTCATGGAGCAGACACTCATTAACCCTGGACTCCAATTTCTGAAGATGGATAAGCTCCTCTCTTAATTCATGAGCAAACCTGAATCCTACTGCAGGTGGGTTAGGGAAGAGGCCTGATGAGAAAGTTAACCAAGACAGCAGAAATTTTGGAAAGAAAGAATATAAGCATAATAAATAACAGAAAACAAGATGCAAGGAATAAAAAAAAGAATATCTGGTATGTGAACAGTCTGAATTCTCTGCCAAAGACAGAAATGACCAAATTGGTTTGTCGTTACCATTGCCTTTGGCCCCAGTCATGTGTTGATTTTATGAAAGAAACATTTTTTTTCCTAAGTGAGAAAGGAAAGTTAAAAATTAAGGGATCGGGAAAGACACACAGGTAAACACAAAGAAAAACAAGAAGGGGAAATATTAACATGAAAAATAAAATGTTGAGGATTTTTCAATAACCCTGCTTCATCAGACCCCAGTCATTTTTTTTTCCAGCCATTTATCAGCCTTTATCTAGAAACACAGTACTTGGAAAACTGCTCACTAGGATTTCATGGTAAAATACGGCTTAGCCATTCCAGCCCTTGAAATAGTTTGTGTCTTAAAACACAAGCTTAGAAAAGAGTGTAAGCCTCAGGGGCCCAAGTTTTAAAATGACATTTGGCCCTGGGACATTTCTGTGTACTCTTTTGTCACATCCTTTGGGAAACAGAGAAAGTCCACCTTGCTGCTACAAAGGAGGAAGGAAATGTGTGAGTCAGAGCTGTTCATCTCTTTGGACCACAAAGAGAGAGAAGGGTACCCAAGCCTGTCCTGAGAGTTTGCAGGCAAATCTCATTTTATAAATCCTTCCTAGAAATATGGCTATCACAAGACCACTGGACAGTCATGAAGGGGGAGCTCCTGATAATCAGAGACCTGAAGCAGGTGGAGGTGACCTGATTAAAACCTACTCCATAGGAGTCTGAATTGAAACTAAAGGGGCATCACTTAAAAACCCCTCTGACTGATGCCTGCCTCTGAATTTCTGAGCCTTTCACTTACTCTTATAAAATGCACTTATTTATTAATTTTAAGACTGTAAAGAAGGAAAGATTCTCCCAGCTTCTTAGCAGTATATTCTCCTTAAACACATATAATATGTGTTTAAGGCCACAGGCCAAAACCAGTAAATAAGCAACAAATGATACAAGGTACAACCCACATAGATAAGCTTGATAAACCTGTATAAAACAAACATGAAAGTCAAATTAATATATCTAGAACAACAGTAAGGAAAGCTTGACTTTTAAATAAAGAATATATTGAGAATATACGATACATCTCTCAGAATTTGACAGTTTTAGCGGGGAGATAGAGGGCATGCTCAAGTTAACAGATAATTCTAAAGTCTGTGTCCCAGAGAGCATACATTGTCTTCTTTCATGTACATGAAACCTTTTAATACTAATCATGCAGCTATCCACAAAGAAAATCTTAATACAGCCCAGTAAAAAGAGATTTTTGCCAGCCATATTCACGAATCACAACCCAATAAAACTAGCAGTCAACAAATATGATTATACCCCTCACAAAACTACTCAAAAATTCAGGACACTGTCTTCTAAAAACTCCTTGGATCAAAACTAATCTACACAGTAACTGGAAAGGATGGAAAGGTGAGCATTTCACACAAAGGCCCATCAGCTAGAGCCAGACTCAGAAAAAATGTTGAGCATTACATGCTTTTTAAATTAAAATAAATCAACCAGTTTAGATATTAGAAGTAGAGAAACAAAATAAATCAAAAGAAGGAATTAATAATAAATAAGATTAATGACTAACAAACAAAAGAGAAAGGAGAAAGAATCAAAATATTATTATCTAGTTAGCATCCCATTCGTAATGACTAGTAAAGACACATTACAAGGCCTATAGTCTGTCCCTGATTTGGTAAACCTAATATCATAAAAATATCAATTTTTCCTTATAAATAAAAACATTCAATGACATTCCAATCAGGATCCTATAGATCGTTTACTCCAATACTGTTTCAAATTATAAAAACAGTCAATGCTCTCAATACCCATCAATAAGGGAAAGGCTGAATACATTATAGTGCATCTGTACTACGTATAGAACACTCCACAGCTGCTAATGACCTAGAGTAACAGTAACTGGGAGTTACTGTCCGTGACAAATTAATCAAAATACAAGCTGCAGAGAGAGGTTGTACAGCATGAATCTATTTTGTGAAACAAACAAACCTTTAGAGGTACTGTGTCAGGGTGACATGGAGAAGGTTAGGAGAGATCCTTGGCTTCAGGTCTTCCACACTGAAGTCATACCTTCTCAGGGTGGAATGGAATGAGGAGTTGGAGGGGTTGAGGAAACAGAAACAAACAGTCCCTCAATGGGGTCGGTCTTCTTGAGCACCACCCTATCCCTCTTCTCCTTCCCTTCAAAACCAATATTTTCAAAGCTTGTCTACACTTCATACCATATCCTTACCTCCTGCTTATCCCTCAACCACTCATTCCAATCTGGCTTCTGCTCCCATCATCTCATCAAACAAAGCAGGGGTAGTTAAGGTGCTGAATCTCCTCCACATCACTGCATGGTAGCAACGGCCCCCACTGGACACTCCCTCCTGCTGCAGATGACTCACCCTGGCTTCTGTGAGGCAACACTGGCCTGGTTTTCCTTCCCCCTCTTGGGACTGCTCTTTTTATGGCTCCTTTATAGGATCATCTCCCCTTACTCAGCTGTTTGCAGTGAATTCCTCGATCTCATCACATCCTTGACATCAAATACAACCTAGACAACACTGGCCCTCTGGCCCAGACCACTCCTGAGCCCTGGACCCACCTGCATCCTTGGTAGCTCAAAGGCATCTCAAGCGCAACACGTCTGAAACTGAATTCAGGACCTTCCCTGCCCTCTCATTTAGTGTCCCATGTCTCAGGAGAGTTCAGGAGAACCTAGGGTGGGTGGGGGTGGCTTTTGCTTTTGTGTAAACAGCACGTGGCTAGGCAAACTGTCATAATATCACTAATGCTGAGTTCAACAGAAATATGCCTATCACCCACTTACTAAAAATAGCCGTGACCTTTTAGGTGGACACAAGCTTACATCTGCTACCACCAGCACTCCCTTCCCCCACATACACACCTTTTCCCCCCCAGAGATGCTACTCCCCATAATCTGCCATATGTTCCCTCTGCCTTCCCATTAACACCCTCTGAGTTTCTTCTCTCTACCCTCACTCAGATTTCTTTCTTCTCACTACCCTTGAAGCCAGCCTCTCCTCATGCTCCAGGTGTTAAAGGCTGGAGACACCTGACTTCTCTCTCAATTTCACAAGCAATTCCTCCCTTCTTTTCTGCTAAGGCAGTAGGACCTTCAAGAGCACAAGCCCCTGGAAAACTAGACACTAAAGGATCACAGAACCAGGCATCAATCACCTGTACACCCACCTTCAAAGTTCCTTGCAATAACACACCAGGATATCAACATTGTCATAACCACCCCTTTTGCAAACATCTCACCAGATTCTGCAAACAACCATCTGAGGTAGGCATTTTACCATCCAGAACACTGAACCCTGTATGGCTACATGTCCTTGTCCAGCAGGGATGAGGACTGTCTCCCAGCTCCTTGGCTGCCCTCACCCATTCCTTTCTCACATCAGTGTAGCAAGGCCAGTTATGGTTCAAGTTATAGATCAGGCTTTAAGGTTAGGATCCTCCCAAACACAAACTACCATGTGACATCAGACCTTTCATTCATGGGGCACAGGGGTCTGGATCAGTGGGCCTAATGCGATGTGGTTTCAGTGCCTATTAGAAAATGCCACTGAATTTCAACAATTCTTTTTTAAAATGCAAATTTCCAACAAGGAACCTTTCCTTTCTTCATTTCCCCTAAGAGCTTCCCTATCTAGGTATCACTCAAATCTCTGACGTCCTGGGGTCAATGGGATCCAGAGAAACCTGAGTTGGCTTGGCTGTGACTGTGAAGCACACCCAGACACAGACTTCTTAAGGGGAAAAAAGGGCAGCTCAGAAGAGAGAGGAAGAAGGAGGTGTTCTAGGAGGAAGGAGGGGGAAGGGCTCTGGGTCCTCTGAACATCCAGCACTCAGCAAGGATTTCATTTCTACATTCATCTCCTGCCCACACTTTTCTTTTTCTTTTTTTTAAATCTCTATTCTGCAGTTAATTCTCCAGAAGAACCAGAAGAACCCACACTAACCTATCCTGGCTCAGTTCTCATTCCTGTCATCCCACACTACCCATCCTCCCCCAAATCATGTGACCAGGATGTCACTAACTGATCTTGGCTCTGTAGGTACAGCCATCCCGGATGACCTTCATTAGATATCCTGTTTATCATTCTTGCCTTGGCTATATAAAGGAATCAAAGGGACTCACACTTGGCCTCTCAGCCACCTTTTACTCCCACCTCTCAGGCTGGACTCATTGCCATCTCACTCTCCCCATCTTTTTTCTTGCCTATGAAAACCCAGCCTTCAAGGTCTAATATTTTAAGAACTGGGAAACCTTACTTGCCATTCCTGCCTCTTTCACTCACCTAACATCAGCCAAGCAACCACATTAGGCAAGGCCCATCCTGGGTGCTGAGATGAGTAAAAAACAGCCCCTACCTCCAGAGACAAAGGACAGGGCAGAGATAAGACACATGGCCACACAAATACTATACAAGGTGACTACTGAGAACTGACGTCAAAGCAGTGGAGGAGAAGGGCTGCGTATTTTATCTTTTCCTGCTAGGAGCAGGCACCTGGATGGCTCCCAAGAGGATGGAGAAGAGTGGGCAGAAATAGGGGAAGAAGGGCATGCCAGGAGGGCAGAACAGCGGCTGGATCTTCAGCTGCAAGAAGAGTGACAGCTATTATTACTATATTATTGTGTACACTCACAGATGATTACTTATGCAGCAGGCCCTGCTGTAAGCTTTGTGTCTAACCCGGGTGACATCCACCTTGGACTCCCAGGCATGGCATACCAGTCACCACCCGTTCCAGTCAGTGCCTGAGCTGTAGAGCTGTTAAATGTATGAACTCACAAGAAACCTCATGTAAACATCACAAGAAACCCTGTGAGGTATTATTTATTACTCCTACTTTAAAAATGAGGAAACTAATGTACAGTAACTAGAAAGAGAAGAGATCAGGGAGGCTATAGGAGCTGGAGATCATGAGCACCCAATTGCCAGGGCAACAAACTGTCCTGGCACCTCACCTGGCCTATCTTGCCAGGGAACACCTTGTTGCACAAAGAGTGCCTTGAGGGAAGGGACCCTCTTAATCCCTCTGGAATCCCCAACAAGTGACTGAAGCAAGGAAAGAATGAAGGGACATAATGAGAGCCAATTAGGAGTGAGTAAGGAAACACACCCTGCCTGTCCAGCTCCTGTACAGGGCCCTGCCCAGCTCAGCAAGTTTCTGCTCCTTTTGGGTGAACAGGACAGGATGTCACCCCTCAGAGCACCTGTCCC
Source organism: Manis javanica (assembly GCF_040802235.1). Taxonomy (NCBI): domain Eukaryota; kingdom Metazoa; phylum Chordata; class Mammalia; order Pholidota; family Manidae; genus Manis; species Manis javanica. Next base: position 37,217,656 of record NC_133162.1, read on the forward strand.
TATCCAGGTCAGGGCTGCAGGAAGACACATGAAGGTCAGAGAGAGAAGAGTGTGTCTGGCTGCCTAGGATACCCAGGGCTGTGCTAAAACACCAGATCTCCATAGAGAGGTCACTGATTAGGGGGGTGGGGACAGAAATGCCCCAGGTAGACTGGTCCCAGCTTGGACTAGAACTAGCTAGCTTAATTCTCCCATCCAAAGTCTCTAGATGAGGAACTTTACAACTCTATTCTCGACCAACAGACCCAGCTGGCAACCTTTTTAAGCCTTCAGGACACTGGGTTGAGCCCAGGGGGAGATTCAAGTCCAAGAATCCCTCCCTGAAACTGTCACTCAAGGCTGGAGAAGGGAGAAAAGCTTAGATAGCAAACACAGGGGTGGGCATAGCACCCCCAGGAGATGGGTCCCGCACTCTCTTAAGTGCTTTATTTAAAAACCCCAACAGCAGCAGCTCCCAGGATTTGTGTCCTCCCAGATCTGGAGGAAGGTTCCTGAAAACAGCCTCCTCTACCAGCTAGCTAGCTCTTCTTAGCACAAGCCTTTCGCAGAAGCGCACATAAACTCTTGAGAATTCAGCTAGGTCAGAGGGGCGGAGGCCACCGGCCATCCCCACATCAAGCCAGTACACTTGGGGCAGCAGGTCACCCAGTTCCAAGACAGCCCACGCAGGGCTGAGCTCTGGACTCCCGCAGCACAGCACAATCACGTGGCCCTGCCCACCAGGGCCGAGCAGATGCACCACCAACCACTGGGAGGGCAGCCCCCAGCCGCTGATCGAACTGGGGCAGTCAGGCCGACGCAGCCGGTTCGGGACCAGCCCGACACCCTCCCTCCCCAACCCCCACGCTGGACAACCAGGAAGCCGCAGGGCCCGACCGGCAGGGGAGCCGGGCAGTCCCGGACCTCACCGGCGGGGGCCCTGGCGCGCTGCCGCCACCCCGTCCAATGTCCCCGGCCAGCCGGAGAACCTCACTCACCTGGCCACAGGCCACGGGGGTGGCGGGTCTCTGGGGACAAACGAGAACGCGCACAGCAACGGCTCTCTCCACGGGTGTCCCGGGCGCGGCGCCCTGGGTGCGCCTCGAGCTCTGTCCCAGTGGCGTTCTCGGGGCACTCGGGGCGCTGAGGACACTCAGAGCACTCCGGACCCGCAGGCGCCGCAGCCGTCCGGGCGGGGCGGGAGGAGGAGACTGCTGGGCGGAAAACTCCCGGGGCGCGGTCCCCGCAAAGCTTTTAGGGGCGGGGCCGGGCGCGGGGCGGGGCCCTGCCGCGGCCCCACCCCCTAACGAGGGCCAACTGCGGCTGGGGAGTGGGGAGCCGCCTTCCCAGGCCTAGGAGGAAAGACGCAGGCCTTCCGGCCCCAGGGAGCGCGAGAGGAACTCCGTCGGCCCCCAGAGCTCTGCGAGGAGCGCCTTCTGTCCCCGCTCACGTCTGTCCCGCCCTGCTCCTCCCTGGCTGAGCGGGATTCCAAACCCCCTCCAGCAAGATAGGCAATGCATTCTAGGTCAGAAAGGTCGCAAAGGAGAGTAGTTTCATACTGAAGAAACCCAAAACTACCTCAGCCAGGTGATCAAAGTCAACACCAAGAGTGATAAATCAACAGTGATAATACTGTATGTGCCCTTGGGGTCTTCCTCCCAAGAGTAGGTAGTCCCACTCTCATCATGGGGAAAACATGAGAAATCCCAGTTGAAGGATACTCTACAAACCGCTCCACCAATACTTCCTAAAACTGTCAAGGCCAAGAAAAGCAAGGACAGTCTGACACACACCATCACAGCCAAGAGAAGCCTTAAGGAGATAAGAAAGTTGAGCGTTATGTGGTATCCTGGATGGGATCCTGGAAAAAGGACATTAGGTAAAAATTAAGGAAGTCTGAATAAAGTATGGACGTTAGTAAATAATGCATCAATATCGGCTCATTCACTGTAGCAAAAGCACCATACTAATTTGTTAATAATAGAAGAAACGGGTTTATGAGAACTATTAACTTAGCAATCTGTCTGTAAATCTAAAACTTCTGAAAAGTAATGTTTTTTTAAAAAAGGTCATGCAGGTAAAGTATGATTATATGGTAGATATAAAATATCTTTTAAAAACTGAGATTCACTCTTCACTCCCCCAGCCCAGCTCTTACAGATCTAGTCCTATTCCTCTCCAACATACTGAATGTGTTTACGTCTGTGGGTGAATATTCACGTAGACGTACTGTTCACAAAACCATGCTTCAGTGATTTTGTTTATCTGCTTTTTGTTTTTTTTTGTGTGGGGCTTTTTTTTTGCAATGTACTCTTTTTACTTACCATATCTTGGAGGACCTTTCCATGCAAGTGCACCTGGATCAACTTGGTTCTTTCTAAGGTCTGCACACTACGCGCCATCGTGTGACTTACCTACCTCCTTATGGAAGGACATTTAGGTTGTTGCCTATTTGGGGCTGTTACAAACAACGTTGCTGGTCCTACTTGCATTTTAACAGCGCGAGGAGTGGGAAGGGCTGGGCGCTGTGGGCCAAAGGAAGACTCTGGCCTCCGCTCTGTCCCCGCAGGGGTGCGGGTGCTGGGTGGAAGCTGCGCTCGTGGCAGCCTGGCCGCAGCCCCACTACGCATCCCCGACCTCTCCAAGCCCCTTCCCCCAGGGCGTGGCTCTCTGTCTCGGCTGGCCTGCATTTTTTGGAGATGAGTTGGGTGATGAGGGTGAAACTCAGGCCAAAGGCTCTAGAGCGCCTAGGAGGAAACGCCCCGCGAGCTGAGGAGCGGAGGGTGGGTGGCAAACAGGAGACTCACAGACTTGGCTGGTACCCTGGTGGAGGTGCGGCGGCGCGGGGGCGAACCCCCGCGGCCTGAGGCGGGCCCCCGCTCTGGGCTGGGCGCTTCTCCCCGGGAAGTCCCCTGGCGCCCACCCGCAGCTCTGCCCGAACGCCCTGCGCCCGCCCCGCGCGTACTTCGGTCCCCCGGCGGCCGCAAAGGCAAGCGTCGCTGAATGGCTCACTTTTCTCGTGGCTGAGGAATGCTTCTTTAAATAATTAATAAATCATTTAGAGTGGAATTCCTTAATATGTAGCACACGCTTTCCTGACTCAAAACTAAGCTCTTCAAGGCCAGGATGGTGAATAGCTACCACAGTGTTCATCTTTTTATGATTTTCAAGTACTCATTTTCAACAAACTTGTGTTGAGCTGGGTGGGGACACCGTGTGGAGGAAAAAAACTGAGATTTGGTGTTCAAACACCAGGGATCTGACACTTGAAAGTGATGCGTTCTCCAAGCCTCACCTTTCTCGCCTATGAAATCTTAAAAATGATCTACAAAAATCCGTCAGGTAACCCTCGCTTCCTGCTTCATAGCTGCTCAGAGCTGATAAACATTAAACAAGGATAGGAAAGTAAGTGCTTTGTTAAAAGGTCACGTGTTACAGAGCTTTGAGGAGTACAGTATTATTATAATCTTTCTTACTTTGATTCATTCAACAGATGAGTACAGCCAAGGTGACTGGCTCCGTACTGGGGACCTCCTAACGAGCGACACAAGAAAACTCCCTTGCTCTAAACACCGCTTTTCTCTAATGGAGAAACAAATTACAAATACCCCACATAATAGAGACTTGCAAAAAGGATCCCTCTGGGAAGGTGAGAGGCTGCTGAGGATGGGATCCAGAAAGACTTCTGATCGGCTTGCTCTACTGTGCAAAGAATCGACTTTTAATTTTTTAATCGTGTTGAATCTTTTTCAAAGGTGATCTTTTAGTTTAGTTTCTGCTTTTATCTTTGTAGTTTTCTGTGGGTTTTCTCTCTGGTCTTTTTCTGGTCTCCAGATTTGAATATTAGGGCTATTTATTTTAAGAATTTTTTGTTGTTTTCTAAGAAATGTATGTATATTAAGACCATAAGTATTCTTCTAAATCCTGCTTTAGCTACATGTCACAAATTTTAATATGCTTTTGTTATCTCTCGGTTATAAGTATTTTGTTTTTTTCCTTTAGGATTCCTTCCTTAAATCATGGACTATTTAGAAGTGTGTTTTATACTTTTGTTTTCAAAGTTACATATTTTTAAAAAACATTTTGTCATAGATTTCTAATTTTAGAGCTTGTAGATGAGAAAATGTGCTTTTTTTTTTTTTTTAGAATTTATGAGACATACGTCTTTCTTGGTTAAGACTTCTTCTTAACATACATACTGTTTTTGAATGTCCCAGTTTCTGTGACTGTCTCTTCACTCTTCATGGGTGCAAAACTCACTCTCTGTACCGCTCCATCCAATTTGTTAATCTGGTTATTTAAATTGTTAATATCCTGGTTTTTTTTCCTGTTCAAGCCACTGATTTCTGAGAGAATGATTTAACATTTTCCACTTCTATTGTAGTTGTCAGTTTCTTCCTGTAATTTGGTCCGATTTTGCCTTGTAAATTTGAGAGCAAAGTATTAGGTTTATACAAATTCAGTTGTTTTATCTGTTGGTGATTTACCTCCTTTTGTCACTTCTCTCCTAAAATAGATTATGCTTTCTATCAATATTGCTATCTAAGATAAGTGTCTAGTATAAATGCTCTCTTTTTTTCATTCTTTCTATATTGTTCTTTAGGTTTGTGTCTTGGAAATTATATACAATTTTTTACAAGATTTTAAAAATTCACCTGAGTATCTGCTGCTAATTGGTGAGTTTAACCAGCTTATACTGGTAATGATTATGAAAATATTTGGACTTATTTCTGCCCTTTTCTGTTTTTGTTGTTGTTTTAAATATGTATACCCTCAGGGCTGATATTCACCTAGAACATGTTGGCATAATCCTGTAAATTGTTACATTGAAATTTTTCCATCCTGCTTGGTGAATAGCTGTTGTCTTGAGACCTCACAGGTCAGCACCTCTCACTTTCCCCTTCCTCTAGCCACAAAAGGAGCTGTATTGTTTTCATGCAATCCAGTCTGGGGAGATCTCCCTGAGCGCTAGGTGAGACTTTAACCCTGGTGAGGGTTCCTGACTCTGTTTGACAAAGAATTCACAAACAGGTCAGACAAGTGTAGGTAAGGAAGGAATTCATTCACGTGAGAGTATCTGAGAATGGCAGCAGCCATGCAGGCAGTAGAGAGCAAGGAAAAACAGAGGGAGAAAATGAAAGTTCATTGAACTCCTGCTCCGTGTAGGGAAAATCCCTTGCCAACTCCTAAAGCCAGGGTCCTGACCTGGCAGCCAGTGTCCGCTTCATCTGCACAGTGTGGGAACTAAGCCCCTACCACCCAAGAATTTTGGAAAGCCACAGAGCACTGGATGGAGTGAAATTATGTTCTGAGAACTTCTCAAAGCAAAGGAATGGGATTTTTCGGGCAGGCTGCTAAAGAACATGATCCTACAGCTGCAGTCCCATCCCAGTCACCCAGATGACAGGAACTTACAAGCTCAAATCAGAGACCTCAGTAGCCCTTCCCTACCTGTTTGAAGTAGAACAGAGAAAAAGAAGACTTGTGCTTAAGACTAGAAAAGTGAATGAAATAGCAAAGTGACAAAGACATTTACCAATGGAGGTGGAGGTCAGCAAGTTTTTGTCTTTATAATGAAAAAAGAGTTCAGGGATGAGTGAAATAGGCTTATGCAACAAGAAAGTTTATTTGCTGAGACAGTATACACTCAGATGGGAGTGCGGGTGACCTCAGAGTGGAGACGCACTTAAAGGTTTAGGATTTGGGTTTTTAAGGATTTCAAGAATTGAGTAAAAGGCCAGGTAAGTATAGGCTGGTATGTGATTTCATGGTGTCTGTCTCCAGTGAGAGACATTATGTTACCATCCATTAGTCAGTACTCTAGATATTCTGTAAGATAAACTTAACACGAGAAATTTTTTGGTCCTTTTCTTCAAGACAATGGTTACCCTGAAGCAGTGGAAACATATCATTTAGAACTGCTTCCCCTGTCTTAAGATAGGATAGGTTGTTGGCTAATCACCATAAAATATATTAGGAATCTTACCTCCTAACTCCTTAGTTTTTAAAATGGAATCTTAGCCGTAAGCTAGAGTCCCTCCTGTTTTACTATACTATTTGTATCTTGGCATTTTTCATCATAGGCAGAAAAAATTAATCATGATGCTCATCCCATGTCCCTGTTCTACCTCAGTAGTTGTCACAGGGAGGGCTTCCAGGACTTTTTTCCAAATCTCTAATTGGTCAGCAAACTGGCTAGGTTGCCAGGCAGCTGCGTTTGGGGAGATTTCTCCCTGCACACTAGGTGAAGCATGAGGAGAAACCCCAACCTGGACAGGGGAAGGTTCTTGACTCTGGGTGAGAAAGAATTCTTGAACAGGTCAGATGACTGTAGGTAAGGAAAGAATTCATTAAGACAAGAGCAGTAGGGAACGGCAGCTCCTTGCAGGCAGCAGGAAACAGGAAAGTGCAAGGGAAAGAGGGAAAGTTCCTGGCCTAGGGCAGATTCCCTCGACAACTCCTGAAGCCAGGGTCACCTGGCATCCTGTGTCTGCTTGGATGTGCATAGCATCGGGACTGGCCCCTACCACTCCAGGACCTGGGGGAGCTGCAGAGACAGGATGGAGTGAGATTATGTTCTGAAAATTTCCCAAAGAAAGGAGATTTTCAGGCAAGCTACTAAGAAGCAGATTGCACAGCAGCAGTTTCGTCCAGAGCACCCAGGCAACAGAAACATGCAGGCCCAAATCTGAGCTCTTAGCAACCATTCCTACTTATCTGGAGTAAAGCAGAGACAGAGTGAACACTAGGAAATGAAGTGAAATAGCAAAGAGACAAACCACAATAATCTGAGCTGAGAAAGCTTTGTTTGAAAGTACACACTTAAAGAAAGGAAAGTGCAAGAGTCTTCAGAGAGGAGGCATACTGAAAGTATGGGGATTCTGTCTTTTAAGGCTTTCAAGAATGTGGCAAAGGGCAGAGGGGGGTTGTTGGGTGTAGGTTTGACTTGTGGTCTCAAGATGTTTATCTCTAGTGAGAGACACAATGTCTCCTTTCCTTTATTATCAGTCCTCCAGCTAATTCTGCTAAAAAAAAACCCAACACAAGGGATTTATTTATCCTGTTCTTCTCCAAGATAGTGCTTACCCTCAAGTAGTGGGGACATATGCATTAAGACTTCCTGCCCTGCCTTAAGGTAGGCTGTTGGGTTATTGTCTGATTACCAGAGAATATGTTAGGATTTTACTTAGCAACTCTCTGCTTTTTAAAATGGAATCTTATCCTTAAAATGGAGTCCCTCCTGTTCTCACTACACTACTTCTATCCTGGCATTTTTCATTATAGGCAGGAAAAGTTCATTATGATGGTTGTCCCACATCCCCACCCTACCTCAGCTAAACAGGTGGCTTAAATTTTGAATATCATGAGAAAAATGCTTTCTCTTTGTTTCTTTTTTCTCTTTTCCTATCTTGCTTCAATTGTTTGAATTTTCTTTGTTTAAACAAGGGTATGATACTAGAATTACAAATCTATGAATAAATAACTGCTTACTAAACACCTTTACCAGAATATCCTTCAAGAAAACTCAAATTTATAATGTAATTTAAATGTAAAAATGAATGAACTATCCTTCCCCCTCAACCTGCATTTCCTCCTGGGGTCTATATCTCAAGTGAGATACCACTTTCTGCCAGGCATCCAGGCTAGATGTCTGACAGCTACTTGATAGCTTCTCTACCAGAATCACCTGTCAAACTCTGTAGGTTAAGGAGGATTTACCGTGCAGCTGCAGGGCCCCTCGCTTCCCTGGGCTCCTCAGAGGAGTGGCTTAGCAATGTTTTACGTGGCCATGTTTCTCTAGAATTTGCAGAAGTAACCTATTTTAAGTGCAAACAGTTAAGATGGCTGTCTCTTTCTACTGTGAGTTCTCCATCTCTATTTTCCTCAAGCCCCTCATCCTGGAGTGGCCATAGGCATTTTTGGGATCTGGCTGGGGAAAGGTGAGCTGGAAATACATTTAGTATGGGTTTAGTAGGATATGTTTATTTTGTCTGACGTCACTTCCACATGTAGTTACGTGACTGCTAGTCTCTCCAGTACAGGAATGGTTGCTAGGAACCCTGTTCTGATTGGGACAGCAGAGCTAGACATGATATCTCAGTCATAAGCATGTCGTACAGCACCTGTTTGGAAAACATGTAGGCAGTGGTAGGGATACAAGATTTGACATGCACAGAGCTAGAAACTAGTCTGTGGAAAACTCTTTCAACCATCATATGTAAAAAAGTTTTCAGCGTGTAAGTCTATTCTCATCCACGCTTATTTAAAATGGATGTTCTCTCCTATAGGTAATATACTCAATAAGGCAACATATACAACTATAACATACACACATGTATAAATACACCTTTTTTGAACAAATTCAGGGAATATATTTTTAGAGCTGTTGTGTAATAAGGCACAAGCTATAGCAGTGTTACAAATAGGATTATGCCTTTGTGGGAAATTTAATGTTTGTGTTCTGCTTCTCACTGTACCAGATTGTATCTTTGCTTATCTGACATATTTTATCCTGCTGCCACCTGTAAATTCTAGATGTATGCGCTAAGAAAATACAAAATTTTGTAACTTTATGTGTTATACATCTACAAGGATAACAGAGCTCAAACCACCACTACAATAAGAACATCCATGACAAATGGCAATATATTTGCAGCGATTCAAGAAATGTTTAAGATTAGACACTATGCAAGAAAACTTAAAATGCCCTGAAATCGCATCACTCATGCATCAAACTTGATGAAAGTATTTCTAAGTTTGGCAATAGTTATAAAACATTACATGATATTATCAGCAGTATTAACTGTTTTCAACCAAGGTGTCTTACTTTTTCAGAACATTTCCCTAAAGCCTTCCCTTGCAGGCAAGATGGCCAAAACAAAAACGTCTGCTTCTGGGTCCGAGCTGTGTAAGGGTGTGAGAGACAGGGTAGGGTCCAGATGAATGACAAAGCCAGGGAGGAAAGGGTGGCAGCTAAGCCCCAAAGACCACGTATGAGAGCACCCACCCAATGGTGCACTCTGCCCATCCTTGCCCATTCTCTGGATTCATGAAATGGTTTTCATTCTCCATCAGTTAGTTAGGCAAGCAAATTTCTTGCAGGAAATATCATGAGCAAACATGAGTTCATTGTCAAAAAGATTACATACCATTTGAGAAGCACCACACCATGAAAAGGAGACTGAAGAAACATGGTAATCATTACTAACATTTACTGAGCGCTTACCTGTCAGGCACTGTTCTAAACATATTGCCTGTAGAGAAAAAGACGTGAACCCCACCAGCAATGTTTTAAGGTAGGACTACTTTTATCCCCATTTTGCAGATGAGGAAACTAAGGTGCACGTGGTTAATTTCCTGCAGTTTTACAGTTTAGAAGCCACAGTTCTGCCACCCCAGGCTGTCTGCCTTCAGATTCTAAAATTAAACAGAACAAATAAGACAATTACTACTGAGCTTTGAAGTCAGTATAAGTAATATTCTCAGATAAGAGAAGATGAAAAAAATAAGAGTTGCTGGAAGTGAAAAATATATTTATCATTAAAGAAAACTCACTTCTGTGGATGAGCCAATGGTAGTATGTATGTAGCTGAGGATCTAGTGAGCCTAAAGATTGGGGCAAACAATTTTCCCTGAAGACAACAGAAAGGGATAAATAAATAGAACATAGACAAGGAAAAAGAATAGACATGAAGATGGTTCCAGATGTGCCAACTATCTATCAAGTGTAGCAAGAGAGGCTAAAATAGTAAATGTCCAGTTCATGGCTGATTGACAGCACAAGTTTATTTCCCCCCTCCCCAAATCCCAATAAAATGACAATGGAGGAATAGCATAGGTAAAACCCTGCAAAGGCAAAAGGAACAAGAGAGAAGAAAATAGTGAACAAGAATTTTCAACATATTTCTTGAAGATAGAAAGCGTACAGAGGGGTGACTGACATGGCAGAATAGAGGATGCTTTGACTTGGCTGCCCCCAGAGGAGAAAACGAGGAGAACCAGCTAATTCTGCCCACCTCACCCCAGAGCCTCAGAAAGTCTGAACCCTTAAGCTAAGAATGTGAGGTACAGGGTGAGGCTGCAGACAGGGGAACAGGGGCACAGGTGGAAACCCCAGGTCCCTCTCCCTGCCTGCCTTCAGCACAGGTCCCTCCACCTATGGGAGGAAGGAGACATATTTTTCCTATCAGCTGAACTGTAGGTACTGCAGAATGAGAGATGTGAGGCACAGGGTCAGGGAAGAAGAGACGATGCATAGGCTTGAACAAGGATTAAGCAAAAACCTGTGCTTTGAATGGTGGGACCCCTGTCCCCAGGAAGTGAGCAACCTGATTTATAGTCCACAGGCCAGAGACTAGTGGATTTGTCTGTAGAAAATGGGCTTCTCAGACAAAGGTCCTCCAACAATAATTCTCTGTGTGGACCAGCTACCTGGTGCTTAAGTGCCCTGCAGTGCTTTTCATCAACCCACAGGCCCCACCCACACAGAGCTGCCAGTCACCCTGTGCCTCTTCCCTAAATGCAAGTATCCAGCCTGTGAGGAAGGCCTGGTTTGCCAGACACCAAGGGGTTTCTCAGGACTTGGAACATTCTATACTAAAACTGGTAAAGTCTCTGGCAAACCAGGATGAGTTGGTTACCCTGCTCCTGCATATACAAGCAAAATGCATAAACTTGACTTTTACATAATAATGTGCAAGCCTGACTTTCTACACACACAGCTTGCAGGCTGTGAGCAGAGCCACCTGCTGTAATTTATAGGGTCTTGTGGCAAAATCTGCCAAAAACTATACCAAATGGTTTTGCTGGTTCTTTTCCAGCCTTTGACACAACATGTAGAGACAAATGTGGACTACAATATTTGCAGTTTCCAGTTGGGTAAATAAAACAAAGATGTGTAGTGGCTCCTTTAATTTGTAACTTCAGTTGCTTAAAGCCACTTCTGGATGGGCTGCAGGTATACTTCCTTCCTGGACTCCGTGCAGCCTACCAGTCAATGTTGGTTCTGAAGGGTTCCGCATGTCTGTGCCATGCAGGTTGTTAAGTATGGTATCACCATGCATCCTGCCCTGCGTTAGAGAACAGAAAGCTAAGCATTCTCTTGGATGCAAATGCCCTGATGTTGATCTTATTGCCTAGGAGTGGTTCTAATTGATACTGCTATTTCATTACCTCCAGAAACAGGCTTCCGATTCTGGATCTGAAGTAATCATTTGAATAGATAATCTCCAACTTTAGGAAGTTTATATAAAATAATTATGAACAGTAGTTTACCTTGGTTAGTTACCTTGGGAGTACATTTCACAACCAGTTTAACTAGGAAGGTCTATTTCTCAAAATTAGATGTGTTGCACATTTTTGCTTATGTGGCAAAATAGGGTATATGGCCACACACCTGCTTTGCAGTTTCTCCAGGCTATTTTTTAGTGTCATTGCACACTATGATGTGGAACTATGGGGGCTCAATTACCCATTTGTTGCTTTGCTGGAGAACTCTCAGAAGTTCCTCCTGAAGCAAATCTTAGCTCTGCCAGGAGGGGGCATCCTTGGTGCACTTTGGAGGGGATGTGGGTTGGCCTTTTCTTCAGAACATGTTCTTGCTGGTATACGAGTTTTATAAGAGGACTGAATTGAAGTCCCAGTTCAGGTTATTAAGGCATGTGGCTCATTTCTTAATTGGCAATGGGAAGTACCAACACTCCAAGTAGAATCTCCACCTCATAGCCACAAAATACTTTTCAAAAGCTTGGCTAAGGGAAAGGCTGTTTGTGGGTGAGTGCCTGCAAACTATGAATTCTACTTAATCTCCAGACACAGTCTTAAATACATTACCAGTGTAGCCAGAGCAGCAGAGTTGTGTGCTTGACTGCCTCCCACGGCTTCATAAAGAATTACTCTTAATGCTTTGTGCGCTGGTTGGTGGCCCTCAACCTACAGGGAAGGACATTATTTAAAATAGGGTTTTGAACAACCCTTATCTGTTGTAGGGATGTTCTGCGGACACATTTCTTATTGAATCCACAGTGGCCTCTCCATGAGGACCACTCATAGGAGAGAATATGCTCTTTGGTCTCACTATCTAGAATAGTTGCTTTCTCTTAGCAAATACTCTGGATCTTATAATGGGGTATATTTCCATCTCTACCTCAGCTGTTAGGGTCTTAGAACTAAATTGGAGAACAAGCAGGAGATCTTACAAAGGGGAATAATACTCAGGTTGGCACAGTCGGGAAGTACAGAACCAGTGCATTTGGTGTTGGCAACACGCCCTAGCGGCCAGGCCTGCCACGGTGAATGTCAGGGAATCCCTTCCTGGGAGAGGGCTGGAGATGATCATAGGTCCTTCCGATCTAGTCTGCATATCACCCCTGTCCCTTAGACCTCAGGGTTGGGGTCACATATAGTAGGGTGATGATGAAGAGAGAGAGAAGCACTTTCGGACCTGTGCCCTTCTCTCTCCCCAGCTTTCTATCTTTCAATACGCATGGCACAGTTGGGAACCAATGGGCACTGTACATGAAGTCAAGTGCTTTCCATTGTGTCAGCCATCACAGTCCTTAGGTCGAGGTACAGTCTCACCCCAAGTTTACTTATCATGTGAGCCAGAGAAGCTGTACACTGTAGAGGTGAAAAGTGTGGGCTCTGGAGTCAGAAGACAAATTTCAAATTCTGCCTCCACACTCAATAGCTGAGTGGCCTTTGGCAAAAAATTTAGTCTCTTAATCTGTAAACAAGAACAGAAACACTGCTTGCCAAACACAGCTGTTTCAGAAACACAGTACATGACTACAGTGAAACACCTAGCAGTGTCTGACACAAGAACAGACATTTGCTGTGAGGAAATACATTATGGTGGTTAAGAGCTTAGGCTTTGGTATTGGATAGACTGTGGTTCAAAGTCCAGCTCTTCCTGGGCCAGCTGGGAAACCCCGTTTCTGACTTCTTCAGTCCTTAGTTTTCTTCATCTGCAAGATGGGCTAATGATACATATAAAACTCTTGGCCCATCACTAGATATTAACTGTGTGCTCTGTAAATGATAGCTCTAATTGTTTCTTAATTTATTGCTACACCAGTAGAGAATGTAGCTCAAGCTAAACAGACAAGAGGGAATGCCTAAGGGAGATTCTCCAGAGCCAGCTGCCAACACTTTGTGGTAACAGAGAAAGTGACCACATCTCTAACATACAGTAATAACGAAGCTGCTTAGATTTATCATTTCCTGTGTGCTAAGCTGTGAGCTGAGAGCTTTATATTTTTATTTTATCTGGGATTGGGTATGGTTGATCTTAATATTTAGGGGGCCATAAGTACTGTATCAGTTTGGGTCCAATCAAGAGAGAGAAACCCACATAGGTGTTTGAGCAATGGGAGTTGAATATAAAGAATATTTTGCTATCCTACAGTATGGGAGAATATATTTGTAAATGACATATCCAACAAGGGTTAACATCCAAAACATATAAAGAACTCACATGCCTCAACACCCAAAAAGCAAATAACCCTATTAAAAAATGGGTGGAGGATCTGAACAGACACTTCTCCAAAGAAGAAATACAGATGGCCAACAGGCACATGAAAAAATGCTCCACATTGATAATTACCAGGGAAATGCAAATTAAAACCACAATGAGATAACACCAGTTAGGATGGCCAACATAGAAAAGACTGGGAACAACAAATGCTGGTGAGGATGCAGAGAAAGGGGAACCCTCCTATGCTGCTGGTGGGAATGTAAACTAGTTCAACCACTGTGGAAAGCAGTATGGAGGTTCCTCAAAAAACTCAAAAGAGAAATACCATTTGACCCAGAAATTCCACTCCTAGGAATTTACCCTAAGAATGCAGGAGCCCAGTTTCAAAAAAGACATATGCACCCCTGTGTTTCTTGCGGCACTACTTACAATAGCCAAGATATGGAAGCAACCTAAGTGTCCATCAGTAGATGAATGGATAAAGAAGATGTGGTACATATACACAATGGAATATTATTCAGTCATAAGAAGAAAACAAATCCTACCATTTGCAACAACATGGATGGAGCTAGAGGGTATTATGTTCAGTGAAATAAGCCAGGTGGAGAAAGACAAGTACCAAATGATTTCACTCATATGTGGAGTATAAGAAAAAAGAAAAACTGAAGAAACAAAACAGCAGCAGAATCACAGACCCAAAAATGAACTAACAGTTACCAAAGGGAAAGGGATTGGGGAGGATGGGTGGGAAGGGGGGTATAAGGGGAATAAGGGCCATTACAATTAGCATACATAATGTAGCAGGGTCATGGGAAAGGCAGTATAGCACAAAGAAGACAAGTAGTGACTCTATAGCATCTTACTACACTGGTGGACAGTGACTGTAATGGGGTATGTGGTGGGGACTTGAGAATGGTGGGAATCTAGTAACCACAATGTTGCTCATGTGATTGTATATTAATGATACCACAATTTAAAAAAAGGAATATTATGCTATGGTAAAAGAATAACATAGGGTGTAAGGAGAACCCTATAGGGATACTCTCCCTACAGCTTAGGAAGAGTACCCAAGGAAGGACAACCCTGGAAGGGGGGCTCCCTTCCCAGGCTGGGGATCAAACCTCACTGGAGGTGTCATGGCAGTGCCCTGGTGGCAGAGAAGTGTGCTGGTGTCTGGGCCAGAGCTAGTCTACAGTTGCTAGACAGGCAGGAAGCAAACACTAGGGCACACGGGAGCTACAACCTGGTGGGTGGGCATGTGAGCACAGAGAGGGAGCCCAGTGACAGTGTTGGTGGGTGGTGCAGAGTGCACAGTGTCTGTGTTGGGAGGGTCGTGGGAAGGTGATCACCAGTTGGACAGGACTGCAGAGTCCCGGGGGGTGTTCTGGGCACATGGCTGGGCAGAGCACCGCAGGACGTCCAGCATCTGCCAGCACCAGCAAAAGGAGCCCCCTCCTCCTGGGCATTCTCCCAACACCCTCTACTGAGGAATCTTAACATTATACTCACTGAAGAGGAGAGGTGCCTATGGGAATTGTGCCTGTTATCACAGAATAGTTGTTTGTGGATGAATTTGGAGCTGAAAAGTAATAAATTGATAACTAGCACAGACACCTTGGGAGCAATTGAAGAAAGCTGGAAACACACATGTGTGGATCCCTGTACTCACGCATGTGCACGTATGTATAATAACCACCTGCTCATGGGGGAATACCACTCCTAGGGTGTTCACACACCCCAAGTGAAGAGTGCCTAATGGGAAAGTTCTCCAAAGGCTGGCCCATTCATGGTTCCATAGCCCCAAGAAAGCCTCCACAAAGCATTCAATCTGCTGGGGGAGGTGGTGGAGGGTGGCATGAAAAACCTGGCCAGGAGGGTTCCAAAACGTTGTCCCAGTTATGGAGGGGTGACATTCCTTCCTCCTCCCCCATTCCCTTCCATATTGCTCATGCACCCAAGGGGACACCTAAAGATTCTAGTAGGGCAAGGCCATTTTCTTTTTGCATATTCATTTCCCGCAAAGCCTAGCTGTCTATCAGCCTGGATGCACGGTAGGCACTATGCTAGGGACAACAGGCCTCGTGGGTCACCACGGACTGTCCATAAACACCAAGGTGCTTGTGGATGGTGACAAACACCAGCCTCCATATTTCCTACTGTTCCTGACACAGAGGGCCTACTCATGGCCCTACTGGGAGTAAAGGCCGAGGCTCCCATCCCACTCCACCGCTGTTGGTGGGGCTGGATGTTGGCAGTCATCAGAGACCCGTGAAGCAAGAAATGGATTCCATTAGGTGCTCAAGAAATGTATGATGCATAAATGGGACTCTGCCTCCATCCCACAACTGGCAGAGTCAGAAGGGGTTCCGGGAGCCACGTGTACTCTGGCTAAGACTGCCCTTCCCCCCAGCCACACTACCTTTGGCAGAGTGAAGAAGGCCTCTGGAGCTCCATATATTTCTGTCAGGCCCCCAACTCTCTGCTCTCAACATTCACTCCTCACCACCAATATTTGTCTTGAGAGCACCAGGAGTCATCTCACTATGCCTGTATCTGTGTCTGCCTCAGTTACCCCCAGAAGCTCGGGCCCCCAGACCACCCCATATCTCCCAGACTTGAAAGCCCGTATAGCTCTATATGGCTCTCTCCACTCTCCCTCCAGCCTTTATTTGTCCCCATAGATGTACGTCACCTGACATATGATACAGTCGACTGATTTGTTAGTCTTCCCCAACTGAGGGTAGAGTGTTTTGTCTCTTCTGTTAATGGCTATATTCCTGGCATCTAGAAGATACATGGCACATGGTAGGTGATTAATGAATATATGTCGAAGGAGTGAAGGAGCAAACAAGGCATCTTTAATGCCCTGTGTCCTCTGGGGCTCAGTCTCATTACTACTTCCCCACCAAGGGCCTAAACCCCAGGCCTCTCCCACTGGCCTACCCCAGCCACCTACCAGCTGCAGAGCCTGGACTGTGGAGACAGGCAGGCTTGGGTTTGAAATGTGCCTCTGCTTCCTTGAGGTGGTAACACCTCTGTGCCTCAGTTTAGCTTATTTGTAAAATCTGGAATTTGTTGTCAGGAGGATTCAGTGGCAGGCATGTGTAAAGGGCTTGGCACAACCCTGGCACACAGTAAGTGTGCAGTAAAGGATGCTTTATTAGGAAGGCAGTGGAGCCAGGTGAGGAGAAACATACCAGCTTTATGTGGGGTGCTGTCTCCTGTTGGTCAGCAGGGGATACCTGAGCACTGTGCTAAAATGGGTTCCAGGCAGGCCTGAGTTCCGGGGAAGGGAGCCCCCCAGTTGATTAGTGATGTCTGTCTTGGGCATGGGTGCTAGTGGGGTGGAAGATAAAAGAAAGTAACAGACCAAGGCCATGTACTTGCCATTCTGATCTAGAATTTCCATCATTGCTCCTTTGTGTATCTTGGCTATTTTCAAGGAAAACAAGGAAAGAGCTCCTCTCATTCTAGGAATGCTTCCCTAACCTCACAGCTCTTCACAAACAACACCCTGAAAATGGTACAGTCTGCTCCTCTGAGCCCCCAACACTCTCTTCTGTGCTACTACTTTATTATTCACAACATAGCATTTTAGATAATTTTTTAAGTTTTGGGTCTCCAATCTGCATATATGGCATGAAAATGCCTTCAGGAAAGATTTTGACTCCGAGGACTGATTCAGTAGAACTAATGCGGTACACTGGACTAGGAGCAAGAAAATCTGATCTCCCTGACATTAAACCCGGAACCTAATTCTAACTGTAACCGTATCCTTCCCATACACGTTACCCAAGACCTAATCCTAACCCTAACCCTAGCCACTGACCCTAACCCTACACCCTTATCATTAACATCACCCACACCTCACCGTAAACCTCAGCCTCAATCTCGCCCTCACCATAACACTGATCCCAGACCCTAACTCTAACCAAAACCCCATCCTTCCTGTACACCTTACCAAACTCCTAGCTCTAACCCTAACCGTGGCCCCTGAACCTAACCCGTCACCCTCACCATCAGCTTCACCCACATGTTACCTTACCCCTAAACTTCAATCTTGCCCTCACCATAACATTGAACCCAGACCCAAACTCTAACAGTAACCCTGTACTCCCTGTACACCTTACCTTAAACCTAACCCGAACCCTAACCCTAACCCTGGCCTGTGACTGTGACTCATCACCCTCACCATCAACGTCACCTACACGTTACCATAACCTGAATCCTCAATCTCGCCCTCACCCTAACATTAAACCCAGACCCTAACTCTAACCATAAGCTATCCTCTCTGTAAACATTACCCAAGACCTAACCCAAACCCTAACTGTGGCCCTAATCCTAAACAGTCAACCTCACCTTCATTGTCACCCAAACCTGACCATCAGCATAAAACTCAATGTCGAACTTACCCTAACATTGAACCCAGACCCTAACTTTAACCGTAAACCTATCCTCCCCATACACTTTACAAAAATCTTAACCCTAACCCTATCCTTGGTGCCAGACCCTAACCTGTCATCCTCACCATCAATGTCACCCACGCATCACCATAAACATAAAACTTAATAGCGCTCTCACCCTAACATTTAACTCGCATCCTAACTCTAAATGTAACACTATCCTCCCCTTACACCTCACCAAAAACCCAGCCCTAACCCTAACACTGGCCCCTGACCCTAACCCCTCACCCTCATCATCAATGTCACCCACACCTCAACTTGACAATAAACCTCAATCTTGCCCTCACCCTAACATTAAACCTGGACCATAACTCTAATCATAACTCTATCCTCCCCATACACCTTACCAAAAACTAACCCTAACCCTAGCCCTGGCCCCTGAACCTAAACTCTCACCATCACCATCAACGACACCCACACCTCACATAACCCTAAACCTCAATCTTGCACATACCCTAGTATTAAACCCGGACTCTAACTCTAACTGTAACCTTATGCTCCCTGTACACGTCACCCAAGACTTAATTCTAATCCTAACCCTAATCCTGGACCCTCACCCTAACCCCTCACTGTATGACCTTGTGCAAATCACCTTGCCTCTCTGAGCCTCAGTTTCCCCAAATTAAAAAGGGACCCACAAGAAAGATATCTCCCCTGCCCACCGCACCTCAGGGCTGCCGTGCAAATCAGCACTTCACAAGGCTCTTTAGAGAGTAAACGTCCATGTCCTTGTCACCTAATTGCTGTGCTTTCCTTCCACCACCATGTCCGAAAACTGGAGTTTCTGCAGATAGTCAGTTAGTCAGTATGCTTTTTCAGCAAAGGAGATGGAGGATGATTGCCTCAAATAGGAGCAAATAGGAGCAGTAGGCACTCTGGAGGTGCTGACAGCAGCAGTGAGAGAATGGAAAAGAAAAACCAACTTTTCTCCCTCTAGGCCTACAGTTGGGAGGTTAAGTCCTGGGAAAGCTAAATGCTGTCATCTGCTGGTCATTTTCTGTATAGCAGCATCAAAATACTAGTTTTATGAAGCTCTTGTTTAAACTCCACTAAGGACCTGGAGGGAGGAGGTGTCATTTCCTGAGCACTTACTTACAAGGGACCCTCATCAGGGGCACTATGAGTAGAAACATGAGTTAGCCTTGGACTCTGGTTTCCGGAGCTGCCTCTCAATGGTTGTATGCCTCAAGCACATCCTTTGACCTCTAAATTTAAATTTTCTATTCAGGTGGATGGATGGGGATAATCCCCAAAGATCCAGAGGAAGAACCTTAAGAGATGAAGAGGGTGTTGTAGATGGGTACTGAGAAGGGAAGGAAGGGGGTGTCCTAGACAGACTAAGTTCAGGATTTCAAGGGAAGCCTTGTCCCTTGAAAGATGTGTGTTCTCTCCCCTTGCCCCCTTGTTTGAGAAGTCAAAGGTTGGACCCCAGACCTCTGAGCACCTGTCCTCCTCTGACTTCCGCTCAGGAAAAGGGACAGTGGAGTTGGAAAGACTTCTTGAAGGAAGAGTGAAAGCTGTACCTGTGTCATCTCCACCGACTTTAAGAAATAGAACCATACCGTTACCTTTGATTCATTCAACTGTATGAACATATTATTATTTATTTACACATTCTACTGTGGATGGACATTCGAATGTTTCCCATTGTCTCCAGTTTTTTGTTCCCTTGGACATCCATACCCATACATTTCTGTCAAGTATATAACCAGAGGGTGGAATTGTTGGGTTTATTGGAATGAAGTTTTTAAAATAATATTCCCTTATTATCTCTTTAATAGCTGTTGTATTTAATTGATACATTTTTTCCATTCCCAACATTGATCATTTTTATCTGTTTTCATGATTAGTCTTGCTAGAATTTTTGTTTTGTTTTTGCTAGAATTTCAGCATATATTTTTGTGTTTCATCCATGAGTTTTTGATTTTGCTATCCAGTTGCTCTGTTTATATGTGATGATTAAGGGAGATTTAAAAATGATATTACTGTCATATTGCCATTTTCTCAGAATCCCACACTTTTATTTTTATTTTATTTTTGAAGTATATTTCAGTAGGTATAATTGGCCTTCAACTCTAGCTGTTCCCTTGTGCATTTACTTCAATATTTTTAAATTAGATGCTTTTATTGCTACTGAACTAAGAAATAAAACGTGAGGACGTAGGGCTCTTTTTATCCCACCCACCACAAGCTTATGGCACCACTGCTAACCTGGAATTTCTTTTTACTGTCATTCCGGTCTTCACATTGTTAGTTTTGGTGTTTTTTCTTGGATCCTATATTTTCCTCTTGGTTGGTTTACTCCCTTATTTTTCCACAGTATACCCTCCAACAATTTTCTGAGAAAGAACGCTTAGAAGGTAAACTTTTGGAGGTCTTTCATGTGTGTAAATATCTCTACCCTCATACTTGAGTGATATTTTGGCTGGATATCCAGTTCCGTGTTACAAAATGTTTCCCCTACGAATTTTGAAGGCATGCCTACATTGCTTGCTAGGTTCCAGTGATTTTGTGAAGAAGTCTCATGTCTTGCTGATTCTTGATTTTTCTTCTGGATGTTTCTAATTTTTTAAAAACAATTTCTGGAATTCTCCTTTTATTCTTGAATTGTATAACATTGCAATGATGTGCTATGCATGAATTCTTTTTCATGAATTTCACAGGGTGCTAGGGGTATCCTTTTAATCTGGAGACTCATGTTTGTCAGTTTGGGGAAGGCTATTTTTTTTTAAATTATTTACCTAAGAATTTTTTTCCCCTATCTGTTTTTGTTACTTCTTTCTGGAATTCTTACTTATCAAATGCTGGATCTCTGGATTGATCTAGTTTTCTTATTTTTTTTATATCCTATTTTCTATCTCTGTTTCTTCTCATATTAGTTTTTGGAAGATTTCTACAATTTTATATTCTTTCTGTGTAATTTTCGGTTCTGCTTTTTCTTAAATAAAATCCATTGGATTTTTTAATCCTGTAACTACTCCTCTTTGTGCGTCTTTTCTACTGGCCTACTCTTGTTCAATGTTTATTAATTTTTTTTATCCTCCTGAGTGTCTTCATGATATAGTTTCAGGGGTTTTCCTACCTCACTGTTTTGTGTTTTCCAGGGTGTTTCCTAGATGTCTTGTTTTTGTTTGGCCTCTGTCTTTCATGTTAAATGCTTTCTGATAATTTCTGGAAATCTTTAAGTGAGACACTAAAACATTTATTGGAAGGTTTGTGTCATGAGTAGGGCTTGCCAACTGATGTGCTTCACTCTAGGGTGACAGGGTGGGGACCCCAAAATGCAAATTCCTATAAATATTTTGGGGGGAGAAGGCTGCCATTTCCCCCAGAGAGAAATCCACTGGTCTCCTGCTTGGCATGTGCAGTTGGAGTAATAAATCTTCTATCAGCATTGTAGAGCAGAGGAAGATGTGTGGGCTCTGTGAGCTGAGAAGGCAGGAGCCTCAGGGTTCATGATAGCATCTCTGTTTAATATTCTGTGTTGATTCCAGCACCTAATGCCCATCTGTGGCTAAACCTGGTGTATCTGAGGCCACAGAATAAAACATTTCCTCTGAGTAGACTTCCAGTGTTTTGCTGAGGTGGAAGAGGGAGAGTCACTGAACTGAGTGGGGTGGGGAATCTAGGAGTGTTACTGATTTTTGTTCATACTCTTTAGCCAGTATTCCTGTTTTTAACCACACCCTATATATCGGTTGCCTTAGTTTGCATAAATGGCTAAGCCAGGGTAACAAAAACAAAAACACCTAAACATATAGTGGCTTGAAGAAAATAGAAGTTTCTTACATGTTCTTGTATGAAACAGTCCCATGGTTAGCAGTCCAGGTTGGCAAAAATATTTACTCCATATAGTCATTCAGGAATTCAGGTTTCTTCCATATTGTTACTCTGTTACCTGCTAGGACATAGTCTTCATATGCATGGTCAAAGCAGAGCCAAAGCAACTCTGTGTTCCAGTTCTGAAAAAGATAAGATAACAAAAAGCAGACACCTGGGTGTTTTAATGCCCAGACCCTCAAATGGCATATATTGCCTACACACATTTGATCACTTATAGCCAAGTCATATAGCCACATAACCATAGCTAGATGCAAACGAGAATGGAAAACTTAAGATCCAGTTGAGCAGTCATGTGCCCTACTACCAGTCCATTAGCTGGTCAATGGGACAGAATTGACAGTCCAGAAATAAACCTATACATTTGTGGTCAATTGATTTTTCAACAAGGGTGTCAAGAAAATTCACTGGGGAAAGAACTGTCTTCTCAACAAATGGTGCTTATAGAACTAGGTAGCTACATGCAAAGAGCAAAGCTGTGTTCCTCAAACTCAAACTAACTCAAAATGGATCTCAGGACTAAATGCAAAAGCTAAAACTATGAAACTACTAGAAGAAAATATGGGAGTAAATCTTCATGACCTTAGGTTAGGCAAAGCTTTCTTCGATGTCACACCTAACACACAATCAACAAAAGGAAAATTGAGAAATTCATAAAAACTAAAAACTTTTGTGCTTCAAAGGACACCATCAAGAAGGTGAACTAACAAATCACAGAATAGGAGAAAACTTCTGCAAATCATATGTCTCACAAGGGACTTGTGTTCAGAATATATTAAGAACTCTTACAACTCAACAATAAAAGCAAAAATAACCCAATTTTAAAATAAGCAAAATATCTGAAAAGACATTGCTCTAAAGAATATATAAAAGTGGCCAACGACTACATGTTCAGCATGGTTAGCCATTAGGGAAATACAAATCAAAGCCACAATGAGATACCACTTCATACCCAGTAGATTGGTTATAATAAAAAGACAGATGTTGGTTAAGATATGGAGAAACTGGAATCTTTATACATTGCTGGTGGAAATGTAAAAGGGTGCCACTGCTGTGAGAAACAGGGGGCTCCTCAAAAAGTTAAACATAGAGTTATCATTTGATTCAGCAATCCCATTCATAGGTATAGACCCAAGAGAAATGAGACATAGGTCCACACAAAAATGTGTTGATGAATGTTCATAGAAACATTATTCCTAATAAACAAAAAGTGTGAACAACCCAAAGGTCCATCAACTGATAAGTAATATGTGTGTATCCAAACAATTACATATTCTTCAGCAATAAAAAGGAATAAAGTAATGATATGCTACAACATGAGTGAACCTTAAAAACACTATGCTAAGTGGACAAAGACATTCATAAAAGACTATATATTATATTCCATTTATATGAAGTGTCCAGAATAGGAAAATCTATAGAGACATAAAGTAAATTTGTGGTTACCTAGGGTTGAGGGAGGATTGAGAGAAACTGGGAGGGACTGCTAATGGGCATGGGCTTTCTTTTTGGAATTATGAAGATGTTCTAAAATTGATTATGGAGATGGTTACACAACTCTGAATACATTAAAGAATTGAACACTTAAATGGTATGTGAATTATCTGTCAATAAAGCTGTTTTTTAAAAAAGGAAGTATAATTATTTCTGTTTTCCTTTCTTCATAACTGGCTGGATGCAGATGTGATGGCAGAAGTTAATGCTCAGATGGAACATTATAATGTTCAGATGGCAGCTATATTTGGATGGAAAACACAAGTGAGGCTGGAATAGCAAAAATATAGAAAGAGCCTGACATTGTAAAGGTGCCCTATCAGCTCTGGACTACCTTCCATGCCTCACATGACAGAAACACACTTCTGTATTGCTTAAACCTCTGAAATTTAGGGCATCTTTTCTATAACAACCTAACCTGTATCTTAACAAACATGGTTTTTATAAATGTTTGCTGGTTGAATGAATGAAAACAGATAGCTGTTGATGTAGTATTGAACATAAGGGTGATATACTCTCTCTGAAAATCTAATGGTACCTTTTTTTATATGAATGCCTATTCTGTTTATAGTTACCTCTGGGAGGACTGAGATACCGCCTCACTCTAAAATACACCAGGAAACTAATTATGTAGAAGAATTTCCAAAAATTTGGAATGAGGGACTACATTAGCTTTACTACAGCAACTTATTATTGTTCATTTGCTGGTTTATATTTTATTTTTAGCCACTTGTTGGCAGGGAGCATGTGCTTTTAATTTTTTTCTTTTGGTGACATCTTAATATATTTGAAAAGACTTTGTATCTTCTAGAACTAGTACATGCTGGAAGCATTATTTCTTTATTAAATGACTGATAATATAAAGCTGTTGAGATCATTTTGTAGGGTAAAAGGGAAGTAACATTTCTTGAGCACCTACTGTGTATTCAAGATTATGGGAAAGTGTCTTGGAATTTGGTTGACTTGAGGATAAAAACAGTTGACAGAAGTGTTCAGAGTTGGCCTCCAAAGGAGGTGAAGCTGTTACGTTTTGTCCGCTGTGTGCTCCACCTGGGAGTACTGGGGAAAGGTGAAGCCTTCACCGGTCAGGTGTGGGGGCTTAATGAATAAAAACTTCAGGAATTGTGCTGGTATACACAGCCAAGATCTAAAAAGAGCTTGATAAGATATGGGAGAAGCCAAAATAAACAAGGAGAAATTTGCTACTGGTTCATGAAAACAAGGAGAAATTTGCTCCTTGGGTTCATGATTTCAGGGTAGGGGAAGATCTGGCTCAGGAAAAGTCCTTGGGGAAAAGTCTAGGGGTTTTGATTGGCTCCAAGACTAAAACAAGTTTTGAAAACCTATCACCATCTTTAGCAACATTAACAAAAGTTAGTTAACAATAAAATCCAAAACAAGGGAGATAATAGTCTCAATCTACATGGATCATTCTGTTAGACAAGGCCTGTGTTTGGTGTTGAGTATATAAAATGTACAAAGTCTTATGTTCAAGGATAGAAAACCTATTACGCTGAGTAATGAGCACTCCAGTGGGGGTACAAATAGTGCTGAGGCAAGATTATGCAACTGTAGGGATAGAATGGCAGAGGGTGGTCAGGGGAGCTCCCCTATGTGAGTTGAGTCTCCACATTCATTAATATCTTGAAAAATAATTAGGATTTATATAGATAGACATTTTAGTCCAGATGGCAAAAAGATGGACACTGGTAGAAGGGCATTCCTGAGGGGAACAGTATATGCAAAACGACAGTCAGAGGCTGGTGGCTTGGGATGAGAGCCCACTGTATCTGGGTAGCAAGACCTCAAGTGGTGGCCAGAGGGGCATGCACAGTCTGCACACTATGCTGTGGGCCTGCAGGCTACTGAGAGATCCTGAGTAGTAGGGTGACAGGGTCACCCTGGAGGAGGGGGATGGGAGGAGAAAGGTGAAGTAGCAACAAGATAAAAGGACTTTGGAGGGTAGATCAGAAATGTGTAAAGGAAAGTGTTGTTATTAAGTTTCTGCTGTGGGAGGTGAGGTGGGAATCTCCTTCCGTCTCCCCAGGAAATATTCTGTACACTGTTCTTATCAAGGTAAGATGGGAGAGGGAAAGGGAGGTCGTCTGGAAGCTACATGGAGGGCAGGTCAGACCTGAAAAGCTGGAGAGAAGTCTCAGGAGGGCACAGTTACCGAAGTCCTCTGAGGCCTGCGGTACAGAAGAACGGGCAGACTTTTGTGAAGGTCACAACTGTGTCCTGGGGGCAGAAATGAGAGGGAGACTGGTTTTGATTCTAACGAATTATTAGAGAAAGCCATTTAGAAATAGCGAGGATTGCTTCCAGAAGTACTAAGCCGCCTGTTACTGGAAGTACATAAGCAGAAACTGGCTGACTGTCTGCCAGAGAGGCTGCTCATGTGATCCCTGCACGGAGGGGGATGTCGACGGGTGACTCGGAGGCCCCTAAGCTTATGATAGAGGCTGAGAAGGGCAGTCTCATTCCTTTGCATCGTCAGCCAATTCACACAGGCACCGAAACAGTCACTTTCCATTTATTGGAAGGTGTTAAATTCCACCTCTGTGTTCAGACCAAGGCTTGGGTGACACATGGCGCATCTAGAAGGAAATGTGGTGAAAGGAGGCAGAATCTTTAGGGAGAGAGAAGGGAGAAGTGTTTTTGTTGATGATGATCCAGAGTTTAGACTCTAGGGGCCAAGAACATCCCATTTGGGCCAGGTGTGCTTTCCCTGAGGGCTGCGTCCGTCAGGGTCTCGGCAGGCAACAGGATCACGTCAGATGGCACTCACGAAGGTGCTGCAGTAAGGAGACTACTGGCAGAGGTGTGGGCCGGTTAAGGGAACAGACGGGGACTGGAGAGGCTCCCGGTGACCAGCAACAGCGGGAAGCCTTTACCACCCCAGCTGAAGGGATTAGGAGAGGACATTGTGTTCAGCGTCCCTTGAGAATGGAGCCGTGGCAAAGGGGTCTCCTAAGGGAACTGCCATCATGGAGGGCACCCCTGCAGTAGGAAACATGCTGATGAAGACAGAGGGGAGCCAGGGAGAAACACCCCCAGTGCTCACCCCTCCTGCCTTCCAAAATACCACTGCGCCGCGCATGGGCCAGCCCAGCCAGCAGCCAGAGCCAAGGAGCCAGTACATCTGTCTACAGCGGGGATCCTCCCCAGCACAGAGCAGAAAGGTCAGGAAAGTATGGGAAGAGGTGACAAACAGAGAATGACCAGCTTAAGGGCCCCCCTCCTTGGGCTGTGTAACAGCCTGCTGCCTGCAGTGCGGACACATCAGGGTGCTCCTTTGGACGACAAAGATGAAGGCACGACCCTGGCAGGGCAGACAGACCAGAATGAGCCAAGTTCCCAAAGCACGGGTTGCTGCCCCAGCTCTGGGCAGCTGCCATTAGGACTGTTGCATGAGAGAGACCCAAAGAGTCAGAGGCTCAGAGCTGCCAACCTGTGCCCCCCACAAGCTATTACAACCTTCTGTGGATTTTGGAGAAGGACAGGGTCCGTGTCTTCCAGGAAGCTGTAAGAGCTCACCGCGTGTTTGTGCAGTGCTGCACAGGGGTCTAGCCCCTTGTTGCCTCGGACTCCCAGCCCTGGGATTGCTCAGAGCAGCTATGACCTTGCTCAGAGAAACTCTCCTCCAGGACAGACATCCTTCCAGTGCTTTCTGAGCAGGGCAGGCAGGTGGGGGCTGGAGGGTGCTGCAGCCCTCTATCTCCCCCCCAGCTGAACTCTCTTTCCTGTGCTGGTTGACCTCCCTAACCTCTCTGGCCTGGACAGCCCCTGGGAGAACACTTACTGCAAGGATCACTTCCTGCTGGGTCCTGAGGTGAGAGGACATACCCAACATACAGCGCCTTCTGAAGCCCTCTGTGACTCCATGACACCTTCCCCTGGAAGCAGGAGGGAGGGTGAGGGAGGAACATGCTCTCCACCCACCCATGCTTCCTGCCTGGTCAGGCAGCAAAGCACATTCAATTTGTACAAATTACTGATAATCCTATTTTGTATTGTTATTTATTCAGGTTACAAAGCAATTTCATACAGAATTTTGTGCCATCCGAGAAGTTTGGAGAAAGCACTTCTCAATCCCATTATGAAGATAAATAAACTAAGGTTTAGAGGGGTAAAATACCTTCCCCAGTGACATGTAATAGTAGCCAGCTGGCCTATAGGAGAAAAACCCAGCTCCTGATGTTTATGCCAGAGGGTCTTCCCCTTGCCCCAGAGAGCTCTGCATAATGAAAGAAAAGCTCCCCTTCCTTAGTGGGCGTTTTATGAAGTGACGCTTAGCTATTTCTGACCTTCTCCCTCTGCCCTGTCCTGGAACGAAGATAAAACAGTTGCCTGATGGATACCTCACGGGGACTGGGTTAAGAAGTTGGAACCCTCCCAAGTCCATAAATAAAAGAGATAGTTTCAGAGTTCTTGTCTAGATGCTTCAAGCCTGTGCTTTACGAACAACTGTGGGGTGTGTATGGCATATGTGTTGTGTGTGTGGTAGTGGCCCGATATATAATGTGTCTGATATGTGGTGTGTGTTTGTGTGTGTGTATGAGGGGGTGCATGTTGGGTGTGCTCACAAGGGTGTGGGAGGGTAGGTGTGTGTGTGTGTGTGTGATGGTTCTGTGGGTAGATTGAGTATGTGTGTATGGGGTGTGGATATGTGTTGTGGGCCTATGTTGTGTGATTTGTGTGTGTGAGTGTGTGTGGCCTAAGGCTGATGATAGTGGGTATGTCCTCGTGTGTCATGTGATATGTGTGAGTCAGTGGGGTAGAGCATGCATGGGTGTGAATGAATGTAGGGTGGGTCTGGAACTGAGGGAGCCTGACAGGACCCCCCACTCTAGCAGCACATGTATCACGGCTCACGGTCCCCCAGGTGCCGGCCCCTGTGTCACCCCCTAGCTAGGTCAGCATGCCCAGCCCAGGCCTGTGTCAATGTGTCAACTGTTTCTTTTCTTTTATTCAAGACCCAAATGCTTGGCACCGCCGGGAAGTTCACGCTGGCTGGACACCTAATGGCAGGTCCCCTCTGGGCCCTGCCAGCTGCCCTGCGCTCCAGAGGACCTGCCCCCACAGAAGGGCCTCCTCCCTTCCATGCCCTAGCCTGACCTAGAATAGCCACATCAACTGCTCTTTGTCCTCCCACCCCTGGAAAGCCCGAACTGTGCCTGACACCAGCATTCTAAAACTTCAACCCTCGGGTGAGGGAGGTTGGAGGCCCTCAGCTGTCCCCCTCGCAGGGAGGCCTGCCCCGAGCTCCCTCCTTCCAACTGCCCTGCCACTCTCCCCCTCCCACCCGAGCTGCCCTCCTCACCCCTCGTGGCTGTCCCTTCCCTCTCTACTTTTAAAATAGCACTTTCGCCTTCTAATGCTGTTTAATTTACTTAGTATGTGTCCTATTTGTCCCCCTCCCTGGAACATAAGCCCCATGAAGGCAAAGCTCTGTTTTGTTTTCACATGGGCCTGGAGGAGAGAGCGCACATTTCAAAGCCTCTCAAAAATATGTGTGGGAGCAAGAGGCGGACAAGAGGAAAGGACTAAACCCAATAGCCCACCTGGGCTTAGGCCTATGGTGAGGGCTCCAGTGGTGGGCAGAGGGGCAACTCCCCTCCCCTCTGCCACCCCCACCACTCACACCTCGGGGGACAGCCAGCGGCCACAGGGCAGCCTCTGGAGCTGGAGATGGGAGGCCTGTCAACCTCCCAGCCAACAGGCCTGATGGAAGGCACAGCTGTGGGCGGGAGGGGAGCAGGGAGGAAGAACGTGTTCAGTTCACAGGGACGCAACTTCTGGCCTGGGATGGACTTAATTTAGCGTGAGTCTGGGCAGACTGAGTGGAGTTGTTTCCCCAGGGCTGGGGGCTGTGGCTGGGAGCCAGGGTTTAGTTCAAGGGTGTTACTGGCGAAAGGGGTCTGAAGCCAGGCCCAGAGAGGGGGTGAGATAAACACCCTCTTGGGACAATGCTTCCTTTAGAAGGTCAAGAAAGCCAGATCTTACCTGCGTGGGCCACGATGAGCCAAAAGAGTTTACGTGCTCACTGTCACTCTGTTGAGGGCTTTCCAGCCTGCAAACCCCTTTCTCAGCTGTGGTCTCATTTGGGCCCCATAGTGACCTGCCGGGGAACTGAAGTTTCCATTCCATAGTGGAGAAGGAAGCTGTGAAGTGGGAAGAGCCTTAAGGGAGCAGTAGGTGGCGGCTGGAATGAAGAGCCACAGATCCAGCTCTGGTTCTCCTGTCCCCTGCCTGCTCGCTGGGACAAGACTGGCACACTCATCAGCTTCCTGTGCTGAGGAATGGGTCCACTGAGGAGCAGGACAGCCCCTGCAAGCCTATACCAGGCCCTGTGCTGATGCCAGGAAGGCAGAGCAAGCCCAGGCTGGGAGGTTTGATCCCTGGGTGAGCTGCAGATTAGGCAAGCCTCTGCTGCTCCCTAGGACCCATTTTCCCCACCTGTCCAGTTGATGGTGTTTGAGAGGGCTTTGGTGAGACTCAGGCACAACTAGGCTTTGTGCACTGGACTCCACTCACTGGCCAGGAGCTCCAGAGGCTTCTCCAGGAGCTCGTTCTCACCCTTTCCCTTTCCTCTCACCTTCCCTTTTCTTCCCATTCATTTGTCTGGCTGCCCTGGGCCTTAGGATCTGAATAAAGGCCAAAGCAAGTCAGGCTCTTGAGGGCTCACTGCCCAGCAGCTGCTCCAGCAGGTCGCCATGGCCACCTTAGTCACTGCTTGGGGAGGAGAGTGCCTGACGTGCACATTTGCATTCATGCATCCCTACTAGAGGACTGATACTTTATGGGAGGGTGATTTTGGAGGGGGCCCTGCTTACCCTGAGGGTCAAGTGACCATAGCAGGCTTTCAGTGACTTTTGCTTTAAAATGGAACCAATGATGGAAACCCAAATATCCACAACAGATGAATGGAAAACAAGATGTGGCACATCCATCCAATGGGGTGCTATTCATCCATAAAAAAGATTGAGATACCAATGCATACTACAACAGGGATGGACCTTGAAAACATTGTGCTAAGTGAAAGAAGCCAGACACAAAATCATGTTACATAATTCCATGTATCTGAAACTTCCAGAATAGGTCAGTCCAGAAAACAGATTGGCTGGGGAAAGGGGAGATTGGGGAGTGACTGTGTAATGAGTGTGGGGGTCTCTTTTTGGGGTTAAAAATGTTCCAGAACCTTTTTGGTTTTGCACAACATTGTAAATGTACTAATTTTCACTGAATTGTAACTCTAAAACAGTTAATTTTATATTATATGAATTTAACTTCAATTTTTTAAAGTGTGGCTAATGCACTGCCTTCAGGGTGCCTGGACCTCCTGAGCTCTTCCCGGTTGCTGCCTCCAGATGCCACCGGTGGGCCCACCCACATGCTCTTCTACTCTTACCAGGGGTCAACACTTCTTCAAGTACAGGCCAGTCCTGACTGTAGGCAGAGGGCCCTTCAGCCCCTCATGCCTCAGTTGTCCTAGGGCTTCACTAAGCTTGATACAGCAGTCCCCATTTAGTTAGTACCTACTGTATACCTGTTCCCCACTAGGCTACCAGTGGTAGGCAGAGGCATCAAGGGGCCTCAGGCAAGATGTGGCTGATATTAGAGTCAGCACTGCCCCTGGGCCAGGGTTCTGAGCCTTCCTTAACCCAGAGGGAATCCCCAGGGACCTCTAGGGTCTCACCAGGATCACTGTTCAACAGCTTCACCTGGAAAACTGGGGCCCAGACAAGGCGCACTTGACCTGCTCAGAGCCCCATTGCAGAGCCCGTTGGGACCCAGATCTCATCTCCTGTCCAGCACTCCTTCATTGCACCACACTGAAAACCTAAACAAGGAGCAGCAGCAGGGGGCTCGGTACCTCGCAGTATGAGCCTGAGGTCCCAAGAGACACCCAGGCCTCCAGTCTCTCTCCCTAGACTTCTCCTCAGTCCTGCAAGCCTGCATTAGAGGCAGTTACCTGGGGGTAAGGGCCAACTATTCGTGTTTGAGGCTAGTTTGTAATCACAGGCAGACTGCGTAGAGTCAAAGTCACCCTTGAAAAGATCTCAGGAATCAGCTGGTGGGCCCCTCCACACAGTCCCTCAGCAAACCCAGGAAAGCAGGTATTCCTCCTGTGTTGGCTCAGATCCCTTTCTCTTGGGTGGACACCAGACAAAGAAGCAGGCTGAATCACTCCCGGCATGGAAGGGAACATGTACTGTGCCAGAGACTGGGACCCAGCCCAGGGCAACAGATTCAGCCTTCCCATCGCTCACCTCATCCCGAGCACAGTGGGATGGGGGGACCAGCCACACCAGCTAAATCAGCATCTTCTACTCTCACTCGTGGCCAAATGTGCTCAGCTGAAAGGCCAACATCCCTGGCTCATGTGGTGTTTGGTATCCAGGTGGGGTAGATCCCTGCATGCTCTTCAGCAGATAAGTGGTCTGGTCTTTATCAAGCCATGTGATTGGGTGGAGAAAGATCATGGGCTCAAAAGTTAGCAGAGCCTCAGAACTGGGTTCAAATCCTACCTTTTCCCTTTCATATTGCAAGTCAAGTTTCTTACCCTCTCTGGTTCTCCATTCTCTTATTTGCCAAAAAGAGAAAGCAAGAACATTGAGAATGAAAATGAAACCGGCTTTTCATGTAACAAGCATTCAGGAAATGGCAGTAAGCGCATATGTGCACACACACCCCTCTGCCCTCTGGGGGATGGGCTTGATGGGGATATGGAAAGGGAGGCCAGAGGCCCAGTGACTTGGGAGGCAGTGGGAAGAGGCATTGTGGGACTTGGTGGGAGGAGGAGGCTTGACAGGCTTGTAGATGGGGGTGTTAGTGAGCCAAGAGACACCCCGCAAGTCTGGTCTGGCTCTGCCATGCTGGGTAGAAGGTGTCCGGGAAGCCCAACCAGCCACGGACCAAAGGGGTGGACAAAAATCCAAGCATCAAAGCTGGGTCTGAGGTGTTCGGCCTTAAGAAGAGCAGCAGGAAATGTGTCTCCAAGTTGAAAGGCCCAAGAAACCCTGAGTCTGAGCTCCCTGAGGCTTCAAGAGACCTGAGCCGAGTGGCTGCGAGCCTTCTGGATCCCATCCAGACCCCTGGCTAGCCCTGCACGACTGTCTATTTGACTTAAGTCAGGGAAGAGAGGAGAGCAAATGAGGCAGTGGGGGTGGGGAGGAGCCACGCAGCTGTTCCTGAGCTGGGCGCCTTGGGAAATTCGAGCTGAGCCGCAGGCTGCTGGCAGGCAGGAGAGGGCCTCTTGGAAGCCTACTTCTGAGGCTCTAGCTCAGCCTCGCCAGCAGGCCCCGGATTAGCTCAGCAGTCTTCTCTGAGCTCTGAACATCTGCAGCCTGGGGTCCACTTCCCTCTCTCCCAGCCCCATGGGGCAACACTCTGGATGAAGGGAGGGAAGCTGACAGCTGCAATCTGGAAGGGGAGGTAAGGAGAGGCCCCTGACTGGCCTAAGACTCAGGGATTAGGTCACAGCAACGGTTCAGGAGCAGCCTGGGGCCTCATTCCAGAAATGCCTTCCCTTTCCCCCGTCTTGGGAGCCTGAAGGAGATGCGAATTAGGAGGAAAGGAAGGGTAGTAACATCTGTCAGCCCCCCTGGGTACCAGGGATATGCTGGGCACTTTACCTGGTATTCATAATTTCTCAAGGTTGTTTTTCTTATTTCTGTCCTTCATTTGAGAAAACAGGCTCAGAGAAGATAAATAACTTTTCCCTGGTGACCCAGTAAGTTAGTAGCAGAGCCACGATGAAAACCCCAGTCAGTCTAACTCTCAGGTCTGAGCCGCCTCTTTCTCCAGTGCCTAAAGCATCAGGCCCAGGCCAGTCCGAGTGGAACCCGGGCTGGGCTTAGCCTTGTTTGCTGGCCGAAGGCTTAGTGCATTCACTGGCCGCATCACAGAGGGAGGGCGCTGAGGAGGGGAAGGGGCCACAGGCCACTGCTCCCAGATTCTTGTGTCCAGGTCTCACACTGCAATGCATCCAGAAGAAAAGAGCGGGTGAACGTCAGCTAGCCAAATCATAGGAGACTCCCTGACCAAATGGACTCCGTAGTTCAGGGAAGACTCAGAGGAGGCGGGGTAGCTGCTGGCTGTGAGCTGACTAACGTGCTCTATGTGACTGACTCAGGCTGGGGTTTGCTGAGAGAGCGAGCAATACCCATATCTCAGTGGCTTACACAACCAGGACTTATTTCTTGCTCATATCCCAGCACAGGTCAGGAAGGGGCTCTATTCATCCTAGTCACTCAGGGATCCAAGCCAAGTGGGGTTTCTTCCAGACATGAGACCCCAAACACTGCAGCATAGAAAGGACATGAACCTCACACTGGCTTTTAAAACTTCCATTCCTATTTCCTTGGCCAAAAGAAGTCATGTGGAAACACCCAGCTTCAAGGGGCTGTGGAGCACAATTCTACCCAGTGCCTGAGGCTGGTGCAAATGTTTGATGGGCAGCACTAATGGCCATCTCGTGGCCCGAAAGGGTAACTGGGCTATGTGTGGATGTATTAAGAAGTTGACTTTAGCATGACCTTCCCAGGGAAATAGTGAGTACTCACCAACAGACGTGTATACACCAAGGCAGGGTGGGTATATTGCAAGAAGGTGGTGGACGAGACTCTGCCACCACTGGAGAGATGAGAGATGGTCTGTGAGTCAGTAAAAGGCAGTGGTAGTTAGGGGCAAGGGCTCTGGAGCCAGAGGTGCCTATATTCAATCCCATTCTCTCTTATGAGCTGTGTTACTTTGTGCAGATTATCTAACATCTCTGGGCTTCAGTTACATGGGGGTAATGACAACTTCATAGGGCTGTTGTGAGGATTATGTGAGATAATATATGCAAAGCCTGTAGCACACTGTGCCTGGCACATGGAAACTCTAATCAAGTCAGTCGCTCTTGTTGTTGTTCCCATTCCTACCCAAGATCCATGACTACCCCTCATGGAATCCTTGGTGGCATCCAAGGATGGAGGCCACTCACATCCCTAAGACCTTAGTGAGCCACCGGGCAGAGTTGGGAGAGTTCTGTGCACTGGCCAAGCAAGCCAATCTTCCCTTACTACCGCCACATGGTCTATGGAGGTGGGGCACTTTTGGGGACTTCTCTAACCCATGCCTTCTCCTGCCTCCAACCCTGACTGCAAAACAATTAACTTCCTCAGATCATTCCCAAATCTTCTCTGACAACCACTGATCTGGTTTGTGTCTCCACAATTTTGCCTTTTCCACAATGTCATATAAATGCAGCCTTACAGTATATCTCTTGGTTGCTACCTTTGTAACTCTAATTAATATGTACATATCTTCAGCTGCAGGCAGTATTCCCAAGCTCCCCACTGTCTGATGAAAGCTGTCCATGTTCCCAGACATCAGAAGAAGGTGTGGCACAGTGAGGTGGTGTGTTTCGGGAATGGGTACTGGAGCATTGAGAGGAGAAGAAAGTTAAGAGAGGCTTTTGGAAGAGGAAACGATGGAGCTGAGCCTGGTCCATTTACTTTTCCCAGGACAGCTGCTGGTCAACCCACTTTCTGGGTCTGTAAGCCCTGACATGCAGTACCCAACTTCAGACACCAGGGGGAAGACAAGTGGCTTTGTTGGGCCCTTCTCGGCTCTGCCTGGAACTTAGGCGGCGCAGCTCTCCCCACCCCCATCCCTTTGGGCCGGGAGAAGAGGAACGGATTCTAGGAGCTCAGCTCTCGGCCTCCAACCCCAACAGAGGCTCGAATTCATGAATGCTGTTTAAACTGTAGTTTGCAGGCCTTCTGTTCACTGATACTGTCTCACCTCTATTCCAGGTTCTCAAAGTGTGGTCCCTAGAGCCCTCGCATGGGAATCAGCTTGTTAGACATGTAGATTTCCCGGCCCCACTACAGGAGATGGGGCCCAGGAATCTGCATGTTCCATAATCAGTTCGCATTTCCTCTCATACGCAGGAGAGACTGAACCTCAGCGAACCCTTCCACAATCAAAGCCTGTCAACCTCTTCCTGCTTCTCTTCCCTATTTTCCATAGCAGTTTCTGGGTAAAGGGTCTATAACTGGGGAAACATGAGATGTTTGATTCCTGGAGATTCTCAGGGCACACCACCATGCTAAAATCCTTGTGGTAAAAAAGACTGTGTGATTTTGTTAAATGTAGCATTCTGCAAATTAATCAACAGGAAACTCCCTTTTCCCATGTTTAACACCTACTTACATGTAGCGTACCTTGAGAAAGGTCACCATAAGTACCATCAGGCCTGACCCAATTGTGGTCCCTGCAAACATTAAGCACCTTGCCACTTTTAAACCTTCCCCTAACTCTTGCCTAGACACACAGGCCTGAACTAAGCCCCCCTCCCCCAGGAAGGCTTCCTAAATCTCTCTAGCACACCCGTCCTAGGGCTTCATCCTCAAATAACTCTCCCTAAAATAAATAACTCTCATTTTTTGTCACTTACTGGATGTTCAGCTCTAACCATCTTAGTAGAAAAAAACCACTCTCCTCCCTTCATTCTTGAGGATGCACAGGCACAGGCCCTCCTGCACAACATTTCCAGGAGAGGAAAGACAACAAGACTCATTCCAATCCCCCCCACACTCAGCCCATTCCATAGCCCAAGCCCCAGCAAGTTGGCCCTGGTTCCTTCCCAGCTCACCATCTCATCAATCAAAGTTGCCTAGAGCAGGCCACTGGCTCACCCGCCATGCCTGGGGCTGGTCCCCAGAGCTGCACAGGTAACTGCCATGTGCTCAGAGGGCCCTAAGTCACTGCAGCTGAAGTCAGATACTACCTGGATTTCCATTTGCAACCCATTTAGCCCAGTGGTTCTCAGAATTTTGGATCTCAAAGTTCTGTAAACAAATCCACCCCTACCCCAACCCCCCAATCTGGAGGGCCAAAGAAGGTTCCCAACTTTTTATTTTTCCAACAAGCCCATTAAAGTATTATCTGATCTGCACTTCGGGTTTCCCAAAATATCGATCTTGGAGACTTTGGGAATAATTCACCATTTTATAAAATAATTTAGATACAAACTTTAATATCAATAGTTTTACTTTCATAAAACAAAGAAGAATAACAGACTGTCCAAATAAAGAAAAGTTCTCCAATTTAATAAATCTTATTCTATGGAACATTCACTATATTGTTCCCAATTTTTCTATTTGTGTAAACAAGCGAAAAGCTTAACACAAAATAGCTGTGTCCTTGGGCTAGGGTTTGGGGAACAGGCTGAATGAACAGCTGGTTTGAGCACAACTCCATGCTGGGTGCTGTGTCGTGATTGCAGTACTAAGGCAGAGTGTCTGTACTGGACTTTGAGCACATAGTTCATGTAATATCAAGACCTGACATTTTAAATTAAAAGGAGATATTTGTTGCCATTTTTTCCCTACATTTGGTCATCATGCTGTTCCAAGGACTGAGAGTTTAAGAAAATAATACCACTTGCATGCCTACTGTCTACTGTGAGGGTTGAGAAGGGGCTAGAATTGTTGGGCAGTTGTAAGCACTGTTTTTAGGGTAACATGGTCAGGATGGTGAAGGATGGGAGCCTGTGTGGTGGGGGTAATGAAGGGAGGAGCTGAAAGTGTGCTGTACAGAAGATGAGCCCCAAGAAGGTCATGACGCAACCATGCTATTTCTGAAGGCCTGGCCCAGGAAGCAGCAAGCTGCCTGATATAAAGTGACTCTAATTTTTTTGTCACTTACTGGATGTTCAGCTCTAACTAGTTACATGGAGGTAATGACAAGTTCATAGGGCTGTTGTGAGGATTATGTGAGATAACATATGTAAAGCCTGCAGCACACTGTGCCTGGCACATGGAAACTCTAATCAAGTCAGTCGCTCTTATTGTTGTTCTCATTCCTACCCAAGATCCATGACTACCCCTCATGGAATCCTTGGTGGCATCCAAGGATGGAGGCCACTCACATCCCTAAGACCTTAGTCAGCCACCGGGCAGAGTTGGGAGAGTTCTGTGCACTGGCCATGACACCAGGGCTGGGCCTAGCCTTGTTTGCCTGCCGAAGGCTTAGTGCATTCACTGGCCGCATCACAGAGGGTACCCTAGAAAGAAGAGGTAGGCCCAACAACAAGAAATTACAGAGAGGCAAGTTTAAGTTTAATAGGGGAAACAAATTCTGGGAATCAGAGGTGCCTACAAATAGATAGTGGGCTTCTCATTGCTGCATAAGATAGTGAACCGTCAGTCTGGGAAGAGATGAAGAGGATTACTGCATTAAAAAAAAAAACTAAATAAAAACAATGTAAATAATAATTGTTTCTAGTACTTGACATTTAATAAGTTGTTTTAGTAACTGAGTTTTAAAATAGTCTTGAGAGGTAAATAAAACATTGTGACTTCAGGTTCAAGATGGCAAACTGAGGACACACAGCAGTGAACAAAACCGATAAAAAGGCCCGCCCTTGTGGGGATCACAGTCTAGAAATTCCACAGATTTTATGTTAGCCTTGAGACACTGGAAGAACTTAGGGGCAAGGCAAAATAAGACAAAGAAAAAAGAAAGGTAACTATGAATTCCAAAGAAAAAAAGACAAGAAAAACATAAAGGCAGTATAATTACAGCATACTATTGATTATCTAAACAATATTTATGTAGCCATAAGAATATGAACACTTTTTCCATTTTTGGAAATAACTGATTGATGAAGAATAGAAACTTAGTGATGATTAAAGACAAATGTCAATGCTCACCGTTTTGAAAATAAAAAAATGTATGGTCAGTGGAATACTTGAGTTGTGGGGCTGAGGAAGATGAAGTAAAAGATGGAGGAGTTAAACTAATTCTCATACAGGGTTGTAGAGATATTGAGTAGAGTTGATAAAACAAGGAATAGAAGTATAAGTACATTGTTTAAATATTCAAATGTAATGTGAAGACATAGGTTAGATAGATAGATGACAGATAGATAGATAGATAGATAGATAGATAGATAGATAGATAGAACATAGAGGAAGAGAAAAAGAAGGGAGTTTATATTAATTAAATTCTCATTTGTCATACTTTAGTCAATAGATATCTAAAGTTGGTAAATCAAGAAATGGATCCATAGGCATTTGATTTAGAGTTTTAGAGGCTTGACCACTGAAATAAACAAAAACATAAATGGTTAAAAGAGGTTGCCTTGGGGAAGAAAGTAAGGGGTAGGGAGGATTGGACTAAGAAACTTGTTTTCATCACACACATGTATATATTATTTCTTGGTTTTTAAAATATATAATGTAATATATTATTTTCATGTTGTTTTTTAAATTAAAATCTAGCTTCCCCACTAAATTGATGTAGAAACTGAGGCTCAGAGAGAAGAGGTGACTTTCCTTAGGTCAACAATGCTAGAAAGAGAAAGGACCAGGAATTGGCACCACTCGTATTGAGCTGTATCCATGGTGCTGCTCTGAACAACCCTAAGAGTTCCTTCTCACCCAGCAATTACGGTTCACCATCCCTCCAAAACAATGCTTTTGCATCTACTCTTTTCTCTGTCTGGGGTGTCCCTCCCAGTTTCTTTCCCTGGGATGTGCCTGTTAATTTTCCATGACGTAGCTCTATGTCAATTCCTCCATGACTATGACTCTTTAGCCCTCCACCCATACTGTCCCTGCCTCTGCTGTAATGTTTGTTTATGATCCCATTGCATCATAAATATTTGGTTATCCATCTTACTGTCTCATTTGTTAGACAGTGAACCCCTCAAAATAGAAGTCTCTGTCTGCTCCAACACTATATCCCAGTTCCCACTCCAAAGCCTGCCACCAGGCAATCAAAAGAGTTTGGGAAATTTGTGAATGGGTGGAGCACATGCATCTCTGACTCTAAGATTCTGGGCTGATGGCCCAAAGCTCCAAACCCTGGCCACAGGCCTGACAGCTGTGGAAAAGGTTTGAACTACTAGGTTCAAACTCATCCCTAAATGACACCCCCACCCCCAGTCTTCATATTCTATCACCCTTCTGTTTTTTTACTCTCCTCTCACATCCCAAGGCTTATCTGAAAATCTCAGCACTCCACAAGGCATGCTCTAAGAGCCAAGTGCAGTCTACCATCTGGATTGAATTAAATCACTGACAGAATTATGTCCCCAAGTCAGCAGGGGCTGGAGGAAGGCCTTGGGGAAAGGACCAGACCTTTTTTCCTCAGAGGGACTTATTTAGAAGAAAAATAATGTGTTGGTAAGAGCTGCCCAAAGCGGTGAGAGCAGGGAGATGGATCGAATGAACAGCTCTCGTTAGATATGTATCCTCGGGAAGGATCTTAGTGTTTCTGGGCTTCTGTTTTCTCACCTGGATAATAGCAGAGGTGATACATGCTCTGTGGTGGTGGAATTAAGTGAGACAAAGCACGAGGAGGTGTCTGGAACAGTGCTGGCTCAGAGTGGGTACTCAGTCTATGGTGACCCTCCCTTCATATCTAGTTTTTTTCTTTTTCTCTGTTTTTGATTTTATTTTTATCATAGTTATCCATGGGCATAGTTAAAGAGGCAAACTGTTCTTCTGTTATGACAAAACTATTTTCCCCAAATAGCCAAAGCAATCCTGAGAAATAAGAACAAAGCTGGGTGTATATCATGCTCCCTGACTACAGGCTGTACTACAAAGCTATGGTCACCAGAACAGTATGGTACTGGCACAAGAACAGAACCATAGATGAATGGAACAGAATAGAGATCCCAGATGTAAACCCACACAAATATGGTCAATTAATATACAACAAAGGAGCCATGAATACACATTGGGGAAAGAAAGCCTCTTCAATAACTGTTATTGGGAAAACTGGACAGCTACATGCAAGAGAATGAAACTGGATTACTATCTAACTCCATATACAAAAGTAAACTTGAAATGGATTAAAAACCTAAATGTAAAACATGAAACCATAAAACTCTTAGAAGAAAAAAACCAAAAATCTCTTGAACATAAGCATGAGCAATTTTTTCCTGGGCACATCTCCTCAGACAAGGGAAACAAAATAAAAAATGAACAAGTGGGACATCAAACTAAAATGCTTCTGTACATCAAAGGACACCATCAGCAGAACAAAAAGGCAACCTACAGTATGAGAGAATATATCTGTAAACAAATGATCCAATGAGGAGTTAACATCCAAAATATATAAAGAACTCATATACCTCAACATTAAAAAATAATAATATGATTAAAAGATGAGTGGAGGACCCAAACAGACATTTCCTCAAAGAAGAAAGACAGATTGCCAGTAGGCAAATGAAAAAATGCTCCACATAGCTAATCATCAGGGAAATGCAAATCAAAACCACAATGAGATATTCCCTTACACCAGTCAGAATGGCCACTACCCAAAATATAAGAAATAACAAGTGTTGGCGATGATGTGGAGAAAAGGCAACCCTCTTACGCTGTAGGTGGGAATGTAAATTGGTGCAGCCACTGTGGAAAGCAGTATGGAGGGTCCTCAAAAAACTAAAACTAAAAATATCATTCAATCCATTAATTCCACTTCTAGGAGTTTACCAGAAGAAAACAAAATCCCTGATTTGAAAAGATACACACACCCCTATGTTTATTGCCTCATTATTTACAGTAGTCAAGATATGGAAGCAACCAAAGTGCTCATAAACAGATGAATGGATAAAGAAGAGGTGGTACATATACACAATGGAATATTATTCAGCCATTGAAAAAAATCCTTCCATTTGTAACAACATGAATGGACCTAGAAGGTATCATGCTAAATGCAATAAGCCAGGTGGAGAAAGACAAATACCATATGATTTTATATGGAAAATACTGTATGTGGAATATCAAAACAAAACAAAACAAAATGAACAAAAGAACAGTAGACTCAGGGACACTGAGAAGTAACTGGTGGTTACGATTGCGGAGGGGTTGGGGTGGGTTGTGGGGAAAGTGAGGGGGATAAAAGGGCATGAAAATTTTCATTCATAATACAAGTTGGTCACAGGGATGGTAATACAGCATGGAGAATACATCTAATGATTCTGTAACATCTTCCTATGTTGACAGGTAGTAACCACTCTATTTGGGGTAGGATGTAAAAATATAGGTAACTATTGAACCACTGTGTTGTAAACTTGAACCAATACAAGGTGGTATATAAACTATACTTCAATAAAGAAAACTAGTTTCCCACTCTGTTTTCATTATTTATTTTTCCCTAGAGGCAACCACTTCCAATTCTTTTTAACGATTTTTTTGGTATTTCCGTATTTCAAAATAACTTGCTTATATTGATAATTTCTGAATTCATCTATTGAAGGACATGTTGGTGGCTTCTAGTTTTTGGCAACTGAAAATAAAGTTGCTATAAACATTCGTGTACAGGTTGTTGTGTGGACATAACTTTTCAACTCATTCGGGTGAATACCAAGAAACATGATTTCTGGATTGTATGGTAAGCCTGTGTTTAGCTTTGTAAGAAACTTCCAGACTGTCTTCCAAAGTGGCTGTACCATT
Source organism: Manis javanica (assembly GCF_040802235.1). Classification (NCBI taxonomy): domain Eukaryota; kingdom Metazoa; phylum Chordata; class Mammalia; order Pholidota; family Manidae; genus Manis; species Manis javanica. The sequence goes on from NC_133162.1 coordinate 37,259,370, forward strand.
TTGCATTCCCACTAGCTAGTAATGAGAGTGCCTGTTGCTCCATATCTTCACCAGCATTTGGTATTGACAGTGTTTCAGATTTTAACCATTCTCGTAAGTGTGTAGTGGTATCTCATTATTTTGATTTGTAATTCCTAATGATGTTGAGCATCTTTTCATGTGTTTTTGCCATCTGCATATCTTCTTTAAGGAGGTATCTGTTCAGATCTTTTGCCTATTTTGTAACTGGGCTGTTTGTTTTCCTACTGTTCAGTTTTACACATTCTTTGTATATTTTAGATACAGGCTTTCATTGAATGTGTGCTTTGCAAATATGTTCTCCCAGTCTTTGGCATGTCTTTTCATTCTCTTAATGTACTGAACTTTTATTCTTATTATATGTTTAATTTCTAAATGCTGGTATAAACATTTGCACACAGGCTTTTGATGGGCATAAGTTTTCAAATCAGTTGGGTAATTAAGAATTTCTGACCAATCGTTCCTCTTTGTGGCTCCACCTTCACACCCGCCTCCAGAGGAAAGGGAGGCTGCCTGTTTCTAAGCCGTTGGAGGTTCTGCAGTGTAAATCAACTTGCCTCATGGCTCTCTACCTGCCTGTTTATGATGCAGCTGTCTTTGGTCTGCTAAGTTAGTTATTTTCTTCTGTCAGCTTCCAGCCTGGAAAATTATGTTGCATAATTCTCTCTCCTAGTCCCATTATTTTGTGGGTTTTTCTTGACCCTTGCACTGACATTTCAGTGGGATGGAGTGAAAGCTAAGGTCAGTGTTCCACTTACCAACTTCACCCAGAAGTGTTCTCCTTTCCTTTCTCCAAGGCTGGTATTTGATCTCCCTGGGGATGGAGTAAGTAGAGCCAGTGTTTGTAAAGTCCTGGCTGCTGTGACTCCAGTGAGGTGAGAAGACCCTCTGCTCCAAATCTCTCTCCCAGGGCTTGTCCCAGTCAGGGCCTCAGTCTCAACCCCCCGCCCTTGCTGATCCCTTCCTGAGGGCTTTGAAGGCTCAGACCTGTTGAGAAAGGCAGGGGATGGCTCAACATTCTGAGCTGGAAACCTCAGAGCAAGGCCATGTCTTGATTTGACTCAGCCTAGAGAAATGACACAGATGGTTGGGGACAGTAAGAACATTGCATAAACCATTGGTAACTGAGAAAACCTCAGAGCAAGAGCCCCTGGAATAAACTTGGGCCTAAACATTCTCTAGTCTCTGGCACATCCTTCCTCATCTCCTTAAACAGTGTCTTGCAGCCAACCTTCTGGGGAAGTGATGGAGGTGGTGAAGTTTGGGGATATGGTCAAGAAATTGAATGATCGGGTGTTGATGGAGTCACCTCCCTTTGCCCACCCTCTAATACCGTGGCCTCATCTCTTTTCACTCTGCAGAGACTGCCTTCTCCTTGGGTGATTCCATCCACTCCGGGCCCTGGCTTACAGCCGGTATCCTAAGGACTCCCCAGGTTCCATCTCCAGCCACATCCCCTTCCTGAATTCTAGCTGAGTAGAGGTGGTTCGTGCTGATGTACCACAGATACGACAGCCAACTGTACTCTGTGCCATGCTTTCCCTCCTCAGATCAGAGCCCATCATCTGCTTTGGGTTACTTAAGGATTCCTCCAAGTTTCTGGCTCACTTACATTTCTTCTCATTTCTGAGAACTGTTATGTATTATTTGGTTGCTTTGAAATGTCCTTGTTATAAATTTTTTAGGTCTTTGGGTCAGGCGAAAGACAGCTATGTGACTGAAGACTTGGAAGAACACATATCTCTTTGCCCGAGGTTTATTTTAGAAGGACCTCCTGATATTCCTTCAGCCCTTAAACCACCTTAAAATGAGTAAAAGTCTGCCTTCCTTGGAGGTGTATGTTCCCCAGCCTCTTTTGAAAACACAGTTTAGAATCTCATATCCACTTGGGAATTTCTTTTAGAGTTTATTCTAACCTTTATTCTTTCTCCTACATCATTAGCTCATCTCTCAGGGGGGTTAAGAACAGCTTCCCAGCTCTCTGGTTTCCCCTTCGAAAAATACACTGGAGGTTTTGTTCCCATGGGAAGGATGGGATGAAAATCTGGTTCCTAGGATAACTCCATAGCTATTTAACCAATTACCAACGGTTTATGCAATGTTTTTACTGTCCCCAAGCCTGTGCCAGTAAACCTTTACTGCCTATGGGATAAAACCCAAATGCCTTGTCCTGTAATTAAAGCCACTAAACATCTGCAGCATCACCCTTATCTGACAACTGCAAAGAGTCAGTGCAGTACAGAGTTAGGAGTGTGGGCCCTGTAGCCAGACTTCCTGAGTTCCAGGCTGACTCTGCCACATACTTGCTGGGAGACCTTGCGCAAGTTACTTAACCTCTCTGTGCCTCATGTTCCTTCTCTATAAAGTGGTAAGTGATGGTAATACTAGCATAGGCCTCACAGAGTTTCTGTGCATGGTGCTCCAAAAGTGTTCCATAGCTGCCATCTACTCCACTTACCACCCTCAAATCCCAAGATAGACCCTACTCCCCACTCAGACTGGGCCGCTCCCTATTCTCCTCCCCAACTCTGAACTTGTGTTTGACAGTCTTCAAGAGCACAGACTAAATCCTCCTCTTCTTTCTCCTTTCTTTCCCCTGTTTCTTCTTCTTCTATTATCAGTTATAACTACCATTTATTGAGCATTTACAACATGCTGGCTGCTTTTCAAGTGTTATTTTTTTCAAAGCTTACAATAACCCTGAAAGGCAGGTAACATTACTCCTATTTTATAGATGAGGAAATTAAGCCTTAGAGAGGAAAGGTAAGTGGTTCTGCCAAGTTGTGGAGTGGAGACTTTAACTGTGTCCATCTGATTCTGTTTTCCATGCAGGCTGTCTCTCCCTGTCTTAATGTCAGACATTCACTGTCTGCCATGCCAACCTGCAAGGCCATGCTTGGGTCTCTCCATATTGCGAATTACATAAATCACAATGCTTTTGGTTGAAAACAATGGAAACCCCAACTCCATCGAGGCTTAAACTAGAAAGGGAATTTGTTGTTCACAAAAATGAAATGTCTGGAGGAAAGGCAACCCTCAAGCAAGGGTGGACCCACAGCTCCTGAATGTCCCTAGGGTACCACTTTTCATTGTTCCCTGCCCTGCCCTCTCCTGTGGTCCTTGTCTCATACTAATGCTAGCTGCCATGCAGCCTCAGGATGGCTGTCAGCAGCAACCAGGCACTTCAGGTTAGATTGCCTCTAGATCCTGAGGCAGGGACGGAAGATTCAGAAGTTATCTGGGAAGCAATCCCAGGAAACACTAGGAGGAAAATGGGAAACTGACACAGAGAAGGGAAACAGTCCATAAAGCATTATCTAGAAAATTACATTTGGAAAGCTAGAGTGCAATCTCACTGAGGAATTTCAGGGAATGGCATAGAACCTTGTATCAGAGTTATTGCATCAAGTGGCCCTGGTACTTCTGGTTCACCCCAGGAGCAGGCGGAGTGGGCACCAGCAGCCAGAGAAAGCCTCAGGCAAAGAAAAGAAAAGCAACAGTTGGCCATTGGAAATGGGACAGGGGACGTGGGGAGGGTACCGAGTGCATCTCTTACACCAAGTGTCAGCTTCTTCAGTCATGCGCACTGGGAGAGAGAGCAAGCCTCCCCCCAGCCAGCACACAACAGTCCTGGGCTGCACTCTGGTTTGTCCGACTGAGGCCTCATGCCCACACCTGTGTCCAGGTGCATACTTGGCCTGATTGCCTTAGTTTTCAGTTACTGCCCACCCAGCAACTATCACTGTGGCAAGATGGGGTCACAGTGATTGGCTGAGGCAAACCAGGGCCTCCCTGCAGCGCCGAGGGTGGGGCCAATCCCACCAGAACTGCATGGCAGCTGTTCTGGAATGCCGGGAGGGTGGGAAGGACGCTGGGAAGCAAATGATGGTGATCATAACATGTGTATTCCCTACAACAAAAGGAATGGAATGGAAATAAAGCTTGAAAGAGGAGGAATGCAGAAACCTGGGAGCTGAGGCTCAGAGAGGACTTTGAATGTCACATAGCCCGCCCCACTAGTGCTGCTGCAATTCCCTCCTAATCTGTCCTCCAAGGTGGCAGTCAGTCTCAGCTTGTACACCTCCAATGACACGAAGCCCACTGACTCACAGAGTAATCCACATTTGTTCTAGAGGCATCTCTAACCACTAGGAGTCTCTAGTATTGACTTGGAATCTTCCTTTCTATGTCTTTTCTGGGGTTTCTAGGACACATCTGCTTCATCTGCCCTAAATCTGAGTCCTATAGGGACTTATAAACAGTGATTGCATTTCCCCCAAGACTTCTCTGGAACAAACTGACCACTCCCAAGCCTGTCACCTCAGAGATGGTGGCCATGGAAATGCCCAACATCTGGAGTGGGGGGGTGGGGAGGTCCTCAGGGCAGGCATATTGGAGCTGGTGGAACATCAGATGAGTCTCTTCTCCTTAAGCATCAGCCAGTCTCCAGGTCAACCACAGTTTACTGCCCAGAAACAAATGGACTCAGTCACAGGGAGGAGCCTCAGTCCCCTCTTAGCTGTGTTTGTTTGGAAGATGTGACCTCCCAGACACACAAACACCCTGCCTCCCTCCCTCCCCAGCAGCTCCCACAGGAACGCTAAGTCCCTGGTGATGGCCACGTGCCCTGTGACTAGACTTCCTGAGGTCTAGGCTGCTCCCATCTGGCCACACACATCCAGGCCCCACACTCAGCCTCAGCCCTGACCCCCGACCACTGCAAAGGCCTGCAAGGGGTGAGGCAGTGCATGACAATGGAAGGAGTCCAGGCTAGAGTCAGAAGCCCTCCAGTGAATCCTGCTACACTGGGACGAGTGACTTTGCCTCTCAGAGTCTCAGCTTCCTTTATCTGAAAAACAGGGAAAGGAACTCATTTGCAGAGGTGCCCTGGGAATGTGGAAGTACCAAGCATACACTAGGGTCTTAGCAGGTGTGTGTATTATGGAACTTTACTGAGGAAGGCCTCCCTTGACACTCTCCTGATCATCGTAATCTGTTCATGTGGTTACCAATCTTTTATTCTAGTAACTTGCACCTTTGAAGACACCGTACGGTAATTCTTCTATCATGGAAACCCTTGTAAGCAATTCCCTTTCCTCCAAGACGCCCCCACATATTGGTCAGATAGGAGAGTGGTCCTACCCTCTCCCCAACCTCCAACTTGTATAGAGAAGTCTGTCTTCCTATAAAGCTTTCTGTAGCTCAGTCTCCCTTCCCTCTTCTTGGGAACTGTCCCTCCCCCATTCATACATATAGGAAACACCTTGCTGGATTATTACCCATTCCCTGGCTCTCCGTTGACTTCACGATCTTCCCCATGCCCTAAGCCATGCTAAACAGAGTTCTCTGGGATGCTTCATGTTGGAAGTGGAAGAATCCTTCCTTCTCTAAGGTGTAGATCTGGAGCTGCTGGCAGCCACATGGAAAACAACTGCTTGCCTTGAGGGAACAAAGCTGACACACACACAGAAACAGAGGCAAGACACAGCATGTTTGAGTCACCCCGGGTCGGGTGATCTTCAGCCCTGTCTGTCCCATCACTTAGTGCCGCAAACCATTCTTAGAATATGAAAAGGAATGGTCTGTTTTTCTCATCCTCTTTGAGGTCCAGCTGACTGAACTGTGAGTGGTTATTTGACCCAGGAGGAATCAGTCCAGAAGCTGTGACCAATCAGATTGTGTCCCATAGAATTGGAGCACAGAGGATCAGGGTCAGATATTTGCCAGTGCTGAGCTCTTGGGGTAAATAGAGCCTTTGGGGGAAGTCTTGAGGAATTCTTACACAAGGAGAAATGAAGCTCAGGTATAGAGGCAGGAGGGCGGCTGTGAGTGGGGTGGCCTGGACTGCTGGCAGTTTCCCTGTCCTGTTTTCTCTCCTCAAGAGTTCTGCACTGCCTGGGCTCCAGCATTATGAGCTATTCCGGCATCTATCTGGTAAACCTTCCCTTTGGCTCTAGCTACTCTGGTGGGCCCCTGTTCCACACCCCAGGCTGTCCTGTCCCTTTGACACAGCCCAAGATGGAGGCAAACAAATAGGTCTGTGTCCACCCACACGGGGCGCAGGAGAACAGGTCTCTGTGTGACCTGGGGCTTTACATTCAGCCTTTTTTAAAAATTGAATTAAAATTCACATACATAAATTCACCTTTTTAAAGCATACAATTTAGCGCTTTTTAAATTTATTCACAGAATTTTGCAACCATCACTGCTAATTCCAGAACATTCTCATCATTGCAAAATAAAGAAACCCCATATCCATTTGCAATCATTCCCCATTCTCACCCCCTACTCTCCCTGCCTCTGGCAGCCCCTAAATGGCTTTCTCTCTGTGTATAGATTTGCCTGTTCTGGACATTTCCTATAAATGGAATCATACAAAATGAGGTCTTTTGTATATGGCTTTTTTCACTGAGCGGAATGTTTTCAAGGTTTATGTTGTAGCAGGTATAATTACTTCATTCCTTTTTATGACCGAGTAATATTACATTCCATTGATCCATTCATCAGTTGATGGGCATTTGAGTTGTTTCCACCTTTTGGCTATTGCGAATGGTGCTGCAACTAACATGTGTGTACAAGTATTTGTTTGAGTACTTGTTTTCAGTTCTTTTGTGTATAGACCTAGGAGTAGAATTGCTGGGTCATGCGGTAATTCCGTTTAACTCTTTGAGAAATCGCTAAAATGGTTTCTACCGCAGCTACACCATTTTACATTTCCACCACCAATTTCTCCACATCCTCACCAACACTTGTTATTTTTCTTTTTTAAAAATAGTTAAGCTATTGGGTGTGAAGTGGTGTCTCACCATGGTTCTGGTTTGCATTTCCCTTATAACAAATGATGTTGACTGTCTTTTCATGTCCTTATTGGCCATTTGTATATCTTCTTGGAGAAATGTCTATTCAGATCCTTTACTCATTTTTTAAAATGGGTTATTTTTTTATTAATGAGTCATAATAGCACTTTGCATATACTGGTTACAAATTCTTTATCAGCAATGTGATTTGCAGATATTTTCTGCCACTGTTGGTTGCTCTTTTGCTTTCTTGATAGTGCCTTTAAAGCACAAAAATATTTAATTTTGATGAAGTCCAATTTGCCTATATTTTTCTCTTGTTACTTATACTTTTGGTGATATATCTAAGATATGCTCGGAGTCTTTCACCTTAAGTTTAGATTCTTTCCATCTGTGGAGTTCTAAATTCTGCCTGAGATTTGCAAATGCCTTCCTATTACTTGCATCTTGAAGAAGTCTATCTGTCTCAGATTACCAATTCCCAGGGGCAGTGAACAACTCTGAAAAACAAGTCCACACTGTGCAATTAACTAAAGCTTGAACGATGATCGTGATAATGACCCAGGGATGGGTAAGTCCTCCCTTGAGTCTAATGTCATATTGCAGAACAAATCCATTTCCCTTTCACAGGTTCTGATGAGGGCTCTGACGTGAACGCTCCAGAGAAAGGGGAGACCCTTGGACGTAATGGAGGGAGTCAGGAGTAGCTGACCTGCTTGGAGTATGCCCACCGGTAACAAGAATTTCCACTAAGCCTGACTTTCCACCGATCCAGGGCAGAGGTTTGTTGAGGGGCAGGGGCAGGGGCATGCACAATGGTGGGAACTGGCAGTTGGCACTGCCTCTCTCACTCCCAAAGAGAAAACCATGCTGCCTGGCAAGATGAAGTCTCCAGCACTGTCAGCTCTGGCTGCAGGCAGTAATGCGGGCAAGACAGGCACATACAGAGCTGAGGAGGGTGGCAGCTCGGCCTCTGGTCTCCGGGGACATGCTCTGCGGCTGTAGCTCTCTTTGGTCAGCCACCCTGGAGCTGACTGCTGTGGGAGGCTTGTCTCTGGGGCTTGTCTTAGGTCATGCCAGTGCAAGCCAGCTATGAAACAGGCGTGCTGTCAACAGAAGGGGACCACAATGATCAGCCTCCAGTTCCAGACTGCTCACACCCATGGGCTGGAGCAGATCTTACCAGCATATCCAGATCTGGCATCATTTAGAAAGTTCCTACCATGTGCCTGTGCCAGGCTCCACAGGGCCCTCTGTCCTAGACCTCAGCACCAGGCCCAGCCCACTGTTGGGGTTTGGGTCAAGAATCCAGTGACCCTGCTATACTCAGAGGCCTTGGAAAGGGCCTGAGTTTTCATGTCAGAACAGTTTGTATGTCGGACTACCACTTAATCCAAGTGTGACTTGGGGTAAGCCACTTAACATCTCTGAATTTCTCTCCCACATCTGAGAAAGCAGTGTTACTGTTGTCACAGGGTGGCTGTGAGAGCAAATGAGGTGAGGTATATAAGTGTCTACTGTCTGATGGAATGGGCTTGATAAATAGAAAAAAGTATAATCATCTACTGCAGAGCCAATTTTCAGTCCTGATTTCCTTTATCTCTTTTTTAATCTCCTAAATGGGTACCTCTACCCAGATCTCCCTCCTGAAGACTGGAATATCTGATCAGTCCCAGGCCTGCCCCTTGGGGTCTCAGGACACCCAGACCTGAGCATGTCCATGCTGAGCTCCCACTGAAAACTTCCTTTTTTCTCCATGTTTGCAGGTTCAGTAAGGCCTGACCATCCAGCCAGTGACACAAGCCAGAAAGCTGAGTATTATCCTAGAGCTTTGCTCTCCCAAATTCCCACACCCACTCGGTCACCAAACCCTTTTTGATATCTCCCGATTGCACCCTTCCCTCCCTGTCCCATGGCCCATGCATCGTGTGGTGCCCCATCAGGGTTTCCTGGGACACTGTGACATCACACATTCCCTCTCCCATGTCCTCCAAGTACCTCTCTTATACCAAGTCCAGCAGGCTTTTGTGCCCCCACTTTCCCCAAACTGCTCTCCTCAAGGTCCCCAGGGCCCTCATGATGCCAAATCAAACCACTTTTAGCTCTCACCTTCCCTCACCCACAAGTGGCTTTGACACAGTGGACTCTCTGCACCCTGAGATACCTTCTTCATTTAGTCTCCAGTGCATGATTTCTTTCCTCACTCAGGCTGCTTCTTCTCAGTCCCTTTTGCTGCTTCACCCTCATCTCTCTAACTTCTGAAATGTTGGCATTCCCTGGAGCTCATTTCTTAACTCATTTCTCTACCTATACTTAGTCTACTTATAGATCTCATCCTGTCATATGATTTTAAATATTGCCTATATGTTGTTGATTCCTAGCTCCAATCCAGACCTCTCTTTAATTTGTGTGTCTAACTCCCTACTTCATATCTCCATTAGAATGTCGACCAGACATCTCACATGACCCATATCCAAACTGAGCTCCCAAGCTTTCCCATAAACCTGCTCTCTTGCACTCCATCTTCCCCCTCTCAGTTAATAGCGACTCTGTTTTCCCAGTTGCTTAGGTTAAAAAAAAAACCTGGTGTTATCTCTCACACTCGACAAGAAATCTGTCAGGAAATCCTGTCAGCTCTACTTTCGGAATATATCCAGGAACCAGCCGCTTCTCACTACCTCACCAGCTAATAAGCTGTTCCTGACCACCATCACTTCTTGTCTGAATTGCAATGGTGGCCTCCAATCAGTGCCTGTGCTTCCTCCCCTACCTTCTGCTAGTGTGAGTTGGATCATGTCACTCCACTTAGAACCCTTCAGTGTCTCTCCGGCGCTCACCCAATAAAAGCCACAGTTTTTACAGTGACCCACAAGATCTGCGTGGGACCCCGCTTCCTCTCTAGACCTTATTGCCTTCTACTCTCCCTCTTGCTCTTCCAGGTCCTACTCTATGTTCTTCAAACACGGCCAGTCCTGTCCCGCCTCAAAGCCTTTGACGTTCCTGATTCCTTTCCCTGGAATGCTCTTTCTCCTGTCGTCCCAAAGGTTTTACTCCTGCATTTCATTCAGGTCCTTGCTTGTCACCTCCTCAGAGAGGCCTACCCTGACTGCCCCATCTAAAACACCGCTGCTGACTTTTATTTTTCTCCTTTCCTGCTGTATTTTTTTCTCCTTAGCAGCTATTTACTTCATTTGCTAAACATGCTATTTACTTTACTTATTTACTTGTTGTGATGGCTAATTTTGAGTATCAATTTGACTGGGCACCCAGATACTTGGTTAAATATTATTTTGGGTGTGTCTATGCTGGTGTTTCTGAATACTAACATTAGAATGAGTAGACTGAGTAAAGCAGATTGCCCTTCCTTAATGTGGGTGGGCCTCATCCAATCCATTAAAAGCTTGAATAGAGTCAAAGATTGAGTAAGGAGGAATTCTCTCTCTGTGCCTATCTTCCAGCTAGGATATTGGTTTTCTGCCTTTAGACTCAGACAGAGACTGCAACTTACACCATCAGCTCTCTGGGCTCTCAGGACTTTGGATTTGGATCAGAATTAGACCATTGACTCCGTTGGATCTCCAGCTTGGCAGCTGCGTATCTTGGGACTTCTCAGTTTCCATGACCATGTGAGTCAATTCCTTACAATGAACTTCTCTATATCTATCTATCTATCTATCTATCTATCTATCTATCTATCTATCTATCTATCTATCTATCTATCATCTATCTCCTTTGCTTTTGTTTCTCTGGACTGACCCAGACTAACACACTTGTCTATTGTCTAAATCTCTCCACTAAAGGGTGAGTTTGCTGACCGCAAAGATTTTTGTATGTTTTGTTGACCAACAGTTTTATCTCCAGTACATAAAACAGTGCCTGCACAAGGCAGGTACTTTGTATAAGTCTTGGTGGATGAATAATTCCTCTTGGGTTTCCTGCTTGCTAGGCCCTCCACTCCAGTCTGTGCTCTACATTGTAGCCAAGCACATATCTGTCAGAAGCACATATTTGATCCTGCCATTTCCTCAACCAAGAATTTAGTGGCCATAGAGTGTGACTGTGTGAGGTTCTCTAGCACCCCTTGGAAGCCCAGGCCAGTCAAGAGAAGGCTTCCAAATTGACACTAGAGATTTTCTGGGTAGGTGAGAGGCCAGGCAGTGGGACCCGTGGGATGCTGGCAAGACTGATTGACAAGATGTACCAAGACAAGTCAGATGGATGGGGAAAGAAGAAAAAAGTAAGAGTAAGAGAAGTAGGGTTATAGAGTTGGAAGGAGAAGAATTTTGACCTAAGAGAGATGCTTGCATTTTCACTGCCAGAGCAGGTGGTTCTGAGTGACATGCCAGACTGTGTCCAGGGGAAGTAAGGGCTGGAGTGCAGTGAAAGTGAGGTTCCCGGAGGTGAGGCAGTCAAGAAACCAAGAAGGCAGGGCAGTGATGGGACAGCACGTAATTGATCACCTCCTTTTGAAAGTGAAAGGAGGCAGTACTATTTTTTTTGATATCCTTAATATACAATCACATGAACAACATTGTGGTTACTAGATTCCCCCCATTCTCAAGTCCCCATCACATACCCCATTGCAGTCACTGTCCATCAGCATAGTAAGATGCTATAGAGTCACTACATGTCTTCTCTGTGCTGAAAGGAGGCAGTATTAATTTACAACTTACGCAGGAATAACAGGCATGAGCCTGGACAGTCCTGAACAAACCAGGACATCTGTTCATCCTGATGGTTAGCTACTCAGGCTGGTGGCGGGCCTCGGATGGAGAAAAAGACATTCCTTGGTGTGAAGTCACAAGGGACTGACAGGGCGTGCAGGCAGGTGAGCACAGGGTGCTGGAGGTGGCGTGGCCTAAGCCAAGAGGTTCACCAAGTGGGGGCTTTACAAGAGGCAGAGGAGCCTAGGTGGGAAGCTTTGCTGGGGACACAGGCTCCATTGTCACACCTGTTGAGGGTTGTTGAGCTGGAGGATGAGATTTGCTCAACCTCATACGTAAGTCACAATTTTTTGGACTTTCCCAAGCCTTTTTGTCAGCCTCATAACTCTCTTGCGAGCAATCTGTTAGATGTCCCGTTATCAGAAAGTGAAACCCGGCAGAGTGTGATTTAGGTGATTGACCTAAGGCAAATTGACGAGATTACTGAAGTAGGGTTGCCAGATAAGATCCAGGACACCCAGTTACATTTGTATTTCAGATAAACAATGAATAGTTTTTAATAGAAGTATGTCTGAAGTACTGCATGGGATATACTTGTGCTTTAAAAAAATCATGATTTAAATGAAATTCAGATTTATCTGGACCACCTTGATTTTTGTTGTTGTTTGTTTCGTGTTTTGTTGTGTCTGCCTAACTCTTGCAATCCAGAAGGAAGGGGAATAGGCTGTCTGAACCAGAGAGTGTTGCTAGTGGCCTGCAGGGCTGGGAGTGCAAGGCCAGGTCTGAGCAGGGCTGACAGAAGACTGTCGGTGGACGATGGTGGCCAGTATGGCCAAGTCAGTCTGTGGGCAGGAGGGCCAAAGGGGGAGTGAAAATGGCTTTCTGCTCATGACTGCGCACATCTACTCACAGTCAGATTCAGCTCTGGGAAGTAGAGACAGATCGCTATGCCCTAAGTGCTGAGGAGGAAGCTGAGGTTCAGGGAGGCTTTGCTGAGGTTCTGGATTTGGAGCCCAACAAAGGAAGGGGTCTTAGGGAAGCTCACCAGCTCAAGCAGGGTTGTGGGCAGCCATGGCAAACCCTGAGACCTGCCCAGCAGGCCCTGGGGAGCATGGTGCCTTCAGTGAGGAGCAGATGGGCACAGGGGGTGGATGGCCCTGAGAGAGCCATCACTGGGGAGGGAGGGTGAGGCAGTGAGAAGATAAATGACCAAAGCTCAGGATCTGCTAGTAAATCATTAGCCTTCTCCAGAACACAGAAGCTGAAGGCTGCAATTATAAAATAAAGAAATGAAATGAAATACAGCCAAAATAAAATACAATAAAGCAAAATAAAATAACAAAATGTAAAGTAATAAAGGTGCCAAACCCTCTAATAAAGTTTTAAGAGAGCTGCAACTGCCATAGGGCCAAGGTAGGCTTGAGGACAAAGCCTTTGGCTACAGACTGGAAAGCCCAGGAGCAGCAGGGGACAGTGGAAACCAGGGGCAGGGCTGTTCTCTTGACGCTGCTCACTCCCTCAGGATGACCTTACCGCATCTCTTAGCTCTTTGGGCCTCAGTTTCCTCTGGTTTAAAGAGTAAAGTGAGGGGGCCAGCCCCCAGGTTTTGGGGTCAGTGCCTTCCCTCACCAGCTTGAAGTGATGCCCTACTGTGTGCCAAGCAGTGTGCCTCTTGCCGGGCAGTGTACCTGTCTTCATGGGGCTTACATCCTGGTATGTGTGGGTGGCCTAGGGAGAGGCATATAAATAAATGCAGTAAGTGAGCAGGGAGGCAGCATTTGAGTTGAAGCCTGAATGATCTGTATGGCCAGGCCAGTATCTGGGGCTGAGAGTGATCCAGGCAGGGAGACAGCTAGTGCAAAGCCGCTAAGGGAAAAACAAGCTGAGGGTGTTAGAAGGAAGAAAGAAGGCCAGTGATGAGAAGGAGAGTGGGCACATGAGAGGGTGGGGCAGGTTCTGCAGGGCCTGAGGGCAGTGTAAGGCCTCTGGGCTTTTCTCAAGTGTGGTGGAATCTACAGGAGGATTTTGTGCAGCCATGTAACAACATCTGATAGATGTTTTAAAACAGTGGTTTAAGAAATACATGTTGAAAACGTTATGCTAAGTGAAATAAGCCAGGCTCAGAAAGACAAACAGTACATGAAACCACTTAGATGAGGAACCTAACATAGTTGAACTCATAGAAACAGAGAGTAGAACAATGGTTGCCAGGGACTAGGAGAGGGACATGGGGAGTTATTGGTTAAAGAATACAGAGTTTCAGGCATGCAAGATAACTAAGCCCTAGGGATCTACTGTACAGCGTAGTGCCTATAGTTAACAACATTGTATTGTATACTTAAAATTTTACTAAGAGGGTAGAACTTATATTAAGTATTCTTATCACAAAAAAAGAAAAAGACAGAAATGCATGTTTTTTCATGACCGGGTATACCAGGTATGTATACAAGTGTATGTTTTTTAACATTTCAAAACAAAGTATCACAAAACAATAGCTATTTTGTGCAATGTATTCTGATAGTCTCACCTCTTCTATTTCATTAAAATAAAAATCAGGCCATGACCCATCCAATTGATTTCACAGCTTACTACTTGGTTATAACCTGTAGGCTGCACTGTTTTTAGAATGTTGCTCTGGCCCTTGGGTGTAAAGTATATTGGGGGGGGAATGAAGGGAGGAAGGAGAAGGAGTCGGAAGACCAATGACGAGGGTGTTGCACAAATCCAAGCAAAGAGGATAAAGGGTTGGACTGGGATGCCGGCAGGGAGGACAGAGGCAGATGGGCAGACATGGGATATATTTTGGGAACAGCGTGGACAGGACTTACTAATGAACTAGATGTAAGGGAGAGGGGGAAGAATTGGTAATGACTGGTTTTTGGCTCAGGTTGCCGGGGAACAGCAGTGCTGATTCTTGACATGGGTTACCATGGGGAGGGAACAGATTTGCAGGTAATCAAGAGTTGTCTTTGGACCATTCAATTTCAGTGCAATTTCACTTCCTGCTGTAGGCTTAGAGTCAGATCCAGAAAAAGTACACAATAGGTAAAAAACCACCCCTTGCTGAAGGGGAAATGTTAAAGCAAAGCAAAACATTAGGTAATATCTACTCAGGACTTAACTCTGTGCCAGGCAGTGTTGAGAGCATTACATATTCATTTAATTCTCAAGATGTTATTATTATCTTCATTTTATAGAAGAGTCACAGAGGGGTTACCTGCCTTGTCCTTAGTTACACAGCAAATACCCCCGGGAGTTGAGATGTCGACCAGGTCTTCCTGATTGCAAAATATCTGTCAAGGAAAGAGGTCCTGTTTCCTTTGGAGACCGATGAATCTTGACTTGGAAAGATGTCCACACGATATTGCAGAGCCAAAAAACAAAAGCAGGACTCAGATCATAAACAGTACGTGCAGTTTTAATCTGCTTTCAGGGTAAAAATTATGTATGCATATATGCATAGATGAGACCACAATGATGTATATCACCAAGTTAATGGTGGGAATCACAGGTGGTTGAAATTCTTGACAGTGATAGTATGCAGCCACTGTAAAAGAATTTATTTTAAGAATAGGGGAAACAATGAGACAGTGTTTTGTGCACCTAGAGTGTGATAGACACATGAAACAAATAAGACATGCTGCACTGGAGGCCTCAGGGGACCTGCACGCCCATCTCAGGACTACCTGCCACTCACTGTGTGGCCCTCCAGCAGATCTCAAGCTCTCACACCATGGGGTCCTCAGAGGGGGGTCTCAGGGGAAGTGCAGAGGAGTAGTGGTGTCCTGGTCAATGTTTACAGACAGCTCTCAAAAAACACCCTTCATTTGTAGCTTTCACTGATTTCCTTGATATAAATACTCCCACCGGCTTTAAAGTTGTACTTAGTGACAAACACAGATGAGGAAGAGACACATAGCAGCACACTAATACAGCATTTCAGCGTGAAAATATGATACGTGCATTACCTCAAGAACATCTATTTGCAAAATGTAATAAAATAATTAGGGTGTAATGAGTTTTGAGCATTAAGGACCTTTGTTTTTAATACAATTTACTTAATTGTAATCTTAGGTGATTTAATTTTTAATAATAGTTGTGTCTAACAACTGGCTTACAAAAATTCTCAACAATTTAGCAACGGCTCCAGTGTGGGCCCACTGCAGCACACCACCGCCTAGGAGCCTTAGGGCTCTGACAGGCTGAAGGTCCAGGGTTAGAAGGAGCTCTGAGCCCACTGATGCCACCGAAGGTGGGAACTGAGCTCACCGCTGCTTCTGGGCCCCCCAAGGCATCTTGGCCAGAATCACAGTCTCTGGCAGGAGAGAGGAAGGAGCACAGGAGAGAAGGACTCCAGCCAGGAAGGCTAGGGCAGGAAGGGCTGGCGGCACCAGGGTTATCATGGGAGCTGTTTTTCTCTGTCTTATCAATGGCAGAAACCAGGGAAACAATACCCCTGACTTAATATCACTTCATGAGCCAACAGGAAAAATCCCCCAAGCGTGGGTCTGTGATGAGTTGGCCAATCTGGATAGGCCTGGAATCCTCCCCAGCCCTGAGCTTTCATGCTCTGCCTGCTTCTGCTTTCCATATTTCAGCATGTTGATTACACAGCACTGAGTCTCAGTTGCTCCTTCTCGGGAATGGCCTATCCTGCCAGGCTTGGGGACTTCAGAGGGAGCAGCTGCCTGTCCCTCACTGTGAAGACAATGGCAGAAGCAAGGCCAGCCTTCCTGCATGGACACTATCTGTTCTCCGTGTCATTTTCAGTTTGGGAGCTGTGTATGCACTGAGAATATCACCTCCTTTCAGTAGATTTGGAAACTAAGGGCCAGGGTGGTCAGGGAGGGTGCCACAGTGCCAAGAGAACTAACTTCACACACATTTGGCAAAGTTAAAAATTTGAAATCAAGTTTTGGGGACAGTGTGGACCCACAGGACCTCTTATGCTGGAAAACATGTAGCAGTGTCTTGTAGAAGTGGATGTTTACGTAGCCTACAATGCAGCAAATCCATTTACTCAAGAGATACTCTTACGAATTTATGTCAGGAAGAGTCTTAGCTGCATTGCTGCAAGAACCATCAATAAGCAACTGACTGAATAACTGTGCTAAGTCATACACTGGAATAGAATACAGCAACCTGAATGAATGAATTGTGGTGGCATAACCTCAAAATGATTACAACTTAAAAACCTCAGTATGATTAAAACTTCAAAATGATTCAAATTTAGCAGTACTATATTAAGTGAAATCAGTCACAAAGATTTTGAACAATATCATACTTTTTAATAAAGTTAAACAACAAATCAAAGATATATTTTTAGAATACATGCATACGAGACAAAACTATATAAATAGGAAAACAAGGGAGTGATTCCAGATGGTGATTATCTCAGGCTCTTGGGAGAGCCTATGAGATTGGCAAGGGGTAAGTTATATATAAGTTACTGTCAGGGTCCTAGTGTTTGTTGGCTGGTTTTCTTTTTCACAAGAATTATTACATTGATAAACAAATGATTACATTATGAGTGAGAATTATAGTTAATGCCCTTCTGGGCACCTGAGCTGAGCAAGAGGCATTGGAAATCAGAAAACTTGGCTCCTGCCACCAGCTAGTTTTTCAGGGGCCAACTCAAAATCACAGATCCAGAGACATGTGATGTTCCTCTTATATTCATCAGTTTTCATATAAGTAAAATGATGTTTTTGGACAAGGTTGTCTTTGAATCCCTTTATTAGTTGAGATAGAGCAGCTCTGCTGCTGTAACAAATAAGCCTCCAGTCTCAGTGGCTGAACGCCAGAAAGCTTGTTTCTAGCTCACACTGCAGTCTGGGAGGTCTTCCTCATCAGCTTGCCTTCAACACTGATTTAGAGATCTGGCCTCTTCTGTCTTGGAGTCTTTCACTTCCCACCTCAAGAACACAAGACAGAAAATGCAGAAAACCCACACCTACTCTAGCTGCCTCACTAGAGACACACCGCTTCTACTCAGCATCCTGTTGTTGAGCGTGAGTCACAAGGTGCCAGCCCAGCTGCACGGGAGCTTGGACATGGGTGCTCAGTAACAGTGACCCTCCCTGCCAGAGCCCCCCTATGTTTCTGCAATCCTTGAGTCTCAGAGTGGTTCTAGACTAGATTTGACAGTTTCCTGTCTCTGAGTCTACAAACCACAAAGGCTTTCTGAGTTTATTCATTTATTCCTTAAGTAAACAGAGGGCCTGCTCTGATCAGCACTGGGTGAGGCAGAGGAGCTCATAGTCCACTGGTGGTTCTGGGCAGGATGGGAGGACAAATATCACAATATTGTGTGAACACCCTACAGTCAAGAATAAAAGAATACATATGGGTGGGTGTGAGGGTGCAGGTGAGGGTTACGATTGCAAAAGTTTTCTTCGAGAAAGCCATTTTTTCAGCTGGGTCTTGAATGGTGAGAGGAGACTGCAGGAAGGCGAAGGGAACAACTGGTCCCTCACAGGGAATAGCATGTACAAAGGCGTGGAGGCAAGGAAGGCCTTGTATGAGTGGGAAAGACCAGTTACTTTGTTTTGTAGGGTGGGGTACACATGTGGAGTATGGGTGGAGGGTAGTTTGTACCTGCAATTAGGATAGAAAGGTGCTCAGGAGTCAGAGGTGGAAAGAGTCTTGAATGTCATGCCCAGTAGGTGTTTATCCAGCAGGCAGCCATGGAAAGATTCTAAGTAGGCAAGTGAGGTCAAGGGGTAACTGGAGGGCAGTTTCAGCCACTTCCCTTCCGTTCTTGGATGTGGGCAAGACTTTTCCCAAAACAATGTGGAGAGCTCTGCATACCCAACTTTAGGGTGAATATCTTAATTTCCGTCTTCCAAAGAGATGTCTCATAAGCCTAAGTACCCAGAATTCCAGGGCTACCCTCTTGGCTCCAAGAGGACATGCTTGCATTTTGATTGCTGGTCCCTGAGCCAGACATCTTCTTTCCAGCCCTGGAGGCCTGAGATCTCTCCACAGGTTGAGGTTTGATAAGAGGCTATTGATAAAAAGTATATGGCTTGTTTTTCAAGAAAAGCGGATCTCCGCCCCACCACTTCTCTGAGGGTCATTCCTCAGGAGCAGGAGCCCTGCTAGGCCTGCTGCTCTGACTTTAAGGAACGAGAGGCCCAGAGCTTCTGCCAACTTGCCCTAGGCTGTGCATGAAGGGCTGGGCTGAGAACTTTAGGCTTTGGACTGGTGCCCCTCATGCCCACCTTACAGTGTCTGTCCAGCCTTGAAACCAAGCAAGAACTCTTTAGGGGCCTTTCAGAGGCCAGGGCCATCAGAGTGTCTGATGCCTTCCTGTGTCCTGGGACTCAAGCAACAGTAGGAGGATTTCAAACATGAGGAAACTGTCTAGATGAGGATATTCAAGTTGTGAATGTCACACAGCTTGGAAGAAGACAGTCTCCAAATGGCCTAGGCACTTTTCACTACTCAGAATCTGCATGGAGTAGCTGGTTGAGTTTAAGGTTCCCAGATCTCTCCACCTTTTGTGGTTCTCTATGTTCCAGAGTCTGGGTGGGGCCTGGCAACCTTGAGGCTGCCCCAGTGGTATTATCTTCACAGTACTGCAGAGATATGTGAGTTTAGTAGGGCCTAAAATCTAGCGAGCATTCCCCCAAGTTGTATGCCCTGACACCAGGGGGCTGTATCCGTAGGAAGAGGAGATTGCAAATTGTTTTCATCTTCTGGGTCAACTCCACCCTTACTGGCAACTGCGGAGTGCTGTGTTGAGAAGGAATCTGAAATCCTGTCTGGGAGTCCTGCACACAGTGATTTCTGTCCTGGGTGGGGGATGGGCAGTGGTGCACAGGGAGCATATTTGCCATTTTGCTATCACTGCTGTAAACTGACACCTTCTATGTCAACACACAGCCCAAAGGAACCCAATACCCAACCCTGGCCCACAGGACAGGCAAAACTCACCCTTCCCTGTGTGTACTTTGCTGTTTATTCCTGAGGCATGGAGTGCCAGTAAATTCATGAGGGTTAGGGATTTCTTTGCATTATAAATCACCAGGAGCTGTTTTTTGGAGAAATAAGCAGTATCAATTTGCACAGGAATGTGAAGTCCTCTCTTTTCCCTCTGCTCATCTCTGCCTGTCTTTCAAGCCCAAACTGAAGGCTGATTCCTTCATGAAGATTTAGCTTGCTCTTCTTTTCAAAGTTTCTCCTGCTGCTGTAGCTTAAAGTTCTTGGTTTCAAACTCCATCAAACACTCATCAGACCTGTTGCCTGGGAAACCTTAGGTGTCCTACAAACACCTTCCTTCTTCAACAACCACCCCAGTGAATATTACTCTTACGGAAATTATCAACACCACGCTTTCCTCCCACATGACTGCTTGTACCTTCCTGTTTGCATCCTCATTTGACCCTGCCAGCCACTCAATTGAGAAAACTGAGATTTACAGAGAGGGCAGAGACTTGCCTAGAGCCACTTGGCAAGATTTCTTTTCTCCAAATCTTGTCTTCTCTCCATTGTCCCATTCTAGAGACCTCAGGATGGACAAAGTAACCAGAAAGGGAAGGGGGCAGGGACCCAAGTCTTACCTGAGAATTCTCTCCTACCTGAGGTTCTGAGGACAGTGTATGGGGCCAGAGGTGCCACACTAGCCTACTGCCAGACCAGGACCAGCGAAGGGACAGCTAGGATGTGGAACAGACTGGGAGCAGGTGGCTTAGCCATCAGGCTACCTGGGTGGGCCTGAGCATGACCCTTTCCTTCTCTGGGCCGTCATGTCTACTTTTTTGTTAATTCAAGTCTTGGGCTAGGACCTCTGACATTTTAAATGCAAGGCTTATTAATGTGTACATGATTGGACTGGGGAGGCCCAGAATTCAGGCCTGGCCCAGGCCTCTGATACCCATCTGGTCCCTTCACTCATCCCCCCACCCCACAGGAGGTGCTTTGTCAGGGAATCCTCAGGTCAATCAGTTGCTATCCAGACAAACTGCCTGTGGTTGCTCAGATTTATTGATCACCTACTGGGTACAGAGCCCATGTGTTGAGTGGGTGTGTTGTGGCAAGGAGAGGGAGAAAAGTAGCTGTTTATCCTTCAAAGGAGAACACAATCTGGCCATCACTCTAACCTTTGACCTAACAAGCATTTTTGAATCATCCACTGTCTATGCGCCAGGCCCTATGTAAGAATTATGGGAGGTGGGGTATTTGAAGGGCACAGAGGCCATCAAAGTGGTTACCAAGTATGACAGGCACCCTCACAGCATCAAATTACTCTAGGTACAGGGATCAGATGACTCTCTAAGTAGGTGTCAGACTCAGCCTGAGGCTGAGAACCATGATAGAGGGCTTTGTGTGGCTAGAAATTAAGTTATCCATAGGCCCCATCACTTTCTATTTATTGCC
The DNA here is from genome assembly GCF_040802235.1 of Manis javanica. Lineage (NCBI taxonomy): Eukaryota > Metazoa > Chordata > Mammalia > Pholidota > Manidae > Manis > Manis javanica. The sequence goes on from NC_133162.1 coordinate 37,280,230, forward strand.
TTATACCTGGTGGGACCTGCTTGACCCCTGACACAATTTGACTTTGTAACCCAAACTAAGGAAAAAAACCAACTCTTCAACATAATGGGACTATCCTCACCCAGAAGGAGAGTGGAGGGCAGAGACAGAAAGCTCTGGGCTGGGGCTGGGTGCCTCAGGGCCTCATCTGGCACTGTCTGCCTCATCCCCAACTGCCTGCCTGTGTAATTCAAAGATGTCCCCTCTTTGAACAGCAGTTTTCTCTAAAAAATCTGGGAAAAGTCTAGTCAGTGGTTCTGAGGGCTATTCTTCCTCTCTTGGAGCCTCAGAAGTAGAATTCCAGAGATGACCTCAAATAGTTTCAGGAATAAAGCGGTTCACATTTATTTCCAACAAATGTGTACCTTCTCTTTAAACAAATAGGTTTAACACTTTTAAAATATAAAGGATACTATATAGATGTATCTTGGATAAATAAAAATATACTATGATTGACAATTTGGCACTGGCACAAGAAGAGACCCATAGACCAATGAAAGAGACTAGAGAGCCCAGATACAAGCCCAAGCACATATGATCAATTAATATACAATAAAGAAGCCATGGATTTACAATGGGGAAATGACAGCCTCTTCAACAACTGGTGTTGGCAAAACTGGACAGCTACATGCAAGGAACAACAACTGCTGGCAAGGATGTGGAGAAAGGGGAACCCTCCTACACTGCTGGTGGGAATGTAAACTAGTTCAACCATTGTGGAAAGCAGTACGGAGGTTCCTCAGAAAACTAAAATAGAAATACCATTTGACCCAGGAATTCCACTCCTAGGAATTTACCCTAAGAATGCAGGAGAGACATATGCACCCCTATGTTTATCACAGCACTATTTACAATAGCCAAGAAATGGAAGCAACCTAAATGTCCATCAGTAGATGAATGGATAAAGAAGATGTAGTATATATACACAATGGAATATTATTCGGCCATAAGAAGAAAACAAATCCTACCAGTTGCAACAACATGGATGGAGCTAGAGGGTATTATGCTCAGTGAAATAAGCCAGGTGGAGAAAGATAAGTACCAAATGATTTCACTCATCTGTGGAGTATAAGAACAAAGCAAAAACTGAAGGAACAAAACAGCAGCAGACTCACAGAACCCAAGAATGGACTAACAGTTACCAAAGGGAAAGGGACTGGGGAGGGTGGGTGGGAAGGGAGGGAGAAGGGGAATAAGGGGCATTATGATTAGCACGCATAACATAGGGGAGCAGGGGCATGGGGAAGGCAGTATAGCACAGAGAAGACAAGTAGTGACTCTATAGCATCTTACTACGCTGATGGACAGTGACTGTAATGGGGTATGTGGTGGGGCCTTGAGAATGGGGAGAATCTAGTAACCACAATGTTACTCATGTGATTGTATATTAATAATACCAAAAATATATATACTATGATTGGTATATGCACTATCATTTGTATTAATAACTGCAAATTGTTAGACAAAATCTTTGAAAACAATCAAATGATCTGAGACAAAAAGAAAAAATCTAAGGGGTTCTTGGGTGGTGACATGGTAGGAAAGGGAAGCACTTGGTCATCATTGAAGTCATTTCAGGTCCAAGCATCTATATAAGTGCACCTGTGCAGGTAGTAGGAGAAGTCCTCCTGGGGGGTGGGGTGGGGAATGGCAGAGAGCTGACCTCCATGGGATATATTCTGATTGTCAAACTCAAACCAGTAAGCTCAGAAACATCCCCATGGTAGTGGTGACCATCCCCATTTTACAGAGGAGAAAAAGAGTTTGCTCCCAGAGGTTAGGCACCATGCCAAGGTCATTCAGTTGGAAGGTAGCAGAGCTGACACTTGAACACCAGGTGGGGCTGCCTCAGAGACAGGTTTGAGGAGGGAGAGGTGACTCTCAGGGCACCTTGCCACTAGATCCCTGGTGCTGGCGCAGGGCAGGTGCCAGAGGACTACCCCAAACAGAGCGGAAAGACCCCAGGACTTCCGGGTGTGTCAGGCGGAGGGGACGGGGACGGGGATCCCCTCGGGTATACTTGGAGTAGCTGGGTCCTGGGAGGCGGGTGTCAGCCGTCTTCCCGAGCTCCCCTGGACCTATTTGGGATCCTGGCGCCCCGCCGACCCTGGTAGGGCTGGCGCCGGAGATCAGGGCGGCTGAAAGGGGCGAGAAGCGGGGCCGGTCCAGAGCAGAAATACGAGAAGGGAGAGGGGAGGGAAGGCCAGAGAAGAGGCCGGGGAGTCCTTCCTGGGGCAGGAACCCAGGCCCCCTAGGTGGAGCCTGCCCGCAAAGCGATTTTGCAGATGGAAGGAATTAAGTGGGAGGAGGAGAGTCCTTTGGTGATAGTGAAAGGAGGGAGAGAGAAGTGTGTGTGTGTGTGTGTGTGTGTGTGTGTGTGTGTGTGTGTGTGTGTGTGTGTGTGTGTGTGTGTGTGTGTGTGTGTGTGTTAGAAAAGTCGAGTCACACACACACACACACCAGAGAGAGACAGAGATAGGAGCTATTTAATCTGAGAGAGAAGAGAGCGTATGAGAAAGGAAGGAAAACAGAAAAGAAAAAACGAGAGGAAATGAAATAATTTGACAGGATTTGGGAAGAACCGGACAGAAGAGCCGAGAGCAGAAGAGAGAGATGGGTTAGGCCGGGGCAGTCAGCAGCTCCTGCCGGCTCCCGGACCTGGGAAGGGGCCGCCCAGGGGCGGGCCAGCACGGTACTACATATGCAGATAAGTTCATTTCCCTGCTTACCCCGCCCTCGCTACTCCATATTCAATAAAACTGCCAATGGAGGACGAGGACAGTGCCATAGGGGGCGTGGCCTATGTGGACCCCTCCCCTGGAGCGGCCGCCCAAGAGGTCAGCACTGAGGCAGATAGCGGATCGCGGGGCGGGGCGGGGCCGGCGGCGCGGAGTGGGCGGGCCCAAAAGTTTCCTGCCCAACTTTCGTGCCTCCTTCCTCCGCCAGCGCGCGCTGCGGCTGCAGTCGGGGGGAGGAGGCGGCGGCGGCGGCAGCGGCTGCGGGCAGCGCGCGGGGCGCTGGGCACCGGGCTATCGCCGTCGGGGCTCGAGCGGTGGGCAGTGGGCGCAGGCTCCCCGGTGCCCGCCCCTCCTCGGCGGGGGGTGGGGCGCAAGCGGGCGGCCGGGGAGGGGCCGGCACAGCCGCCGCAAGATGAGCCTGCTGTCGGCCATCGACACGAGCGCCGCCTCGGTGTACCAGCCAGCCCAGCTGCTCAACTGGGTCTACCTGTCGCTGCAGGACACGCACCAGGCGAGCGCCTTCGATGCCTTCCGGCCCGAGCCGCCCGCCGGCGCCGCTCCCCCAGAGCTGGCCTTCGGCAAGGGCCGCCCTGAGCAGCTGGGCTCGCCCCTGCACTCCAGCTATCTCAACAGCTTCTTCCAGCTGCAGCGCGGAGAGGTGGGTGCTCCAGCACGCCCCCGCCCTCCGTCGACCCTGCTGGGCCTTTTCCTATCTGCCTGCTCTTCCTGGCCTGGCCCAGCCTGACTCCCTATTGCCCGGCCCTGCTTGGCTTGGCTTTGCTCAGCTCTGCCAAACTCGTCGCCCGATGTCCCCGGGGCGCCGGGAGCGAGTCACCTCCCGCCTGAGCCCGGCCCAGAGCACTTCAGGCGCGGGCGGAGCCCTCCCGCCCCTCTTCCAGCCCCGGGCGCTCTACTGGAAGGGGACTGGGGGCGGGGGCCGTCTGAGCGGGGGGCTCTGGATTCTCTCCAGACAGTCGGGGCGCAGCCAGGGCGGGGAGCCCCTTCCAAGTGTCCGTCCCACGCCCAACCCCATTCCCACCCGCTCCCGACTTGGCCACCACTGGCTGGGACCGAGAGTGAGGATTCTGCTCCGAGCTCCAGTGGAGGGCCCTAAAAATCTTCCCCGACCCGAAGGGCACCCTAGAGAGCCGTGAACTAGCCGAGAGGGCTTTTCCTGCTGTTCTTATGCAGGGACCCCCGAGATACATCCTCCAGCTGCTTGCCCTCCCCCAGCCACATAGGAAGTGGTTTTGAGGGCTTGACCCCACAGACTGCTCTGTCCCCCGCCCTCCGAGCCTGGAAGGAAATGAAAGGGAAATCCTCTTGAGCTCTTGGGAGCAGGGCTGGATAGGGGGAGAGGTTCCAGCTGCCTAGTGCCTTCTCCAGAAACCTGGGCCTGCCGAGTTGCAGTCTGCGTGTTGGGTGGGTTCAGCTACAAAGCCAAGGGGCAGTGCATCTTCCCCAGCCAGATGAATACACAGACTGTCAGGACTTCCCAGCCCCTTGTCAGTAGTCTTCTCCAGAGCCTTAGTAGGTACTTGTCTCTTCTTTCAGCTGGACTCTTCTCCTCCATTCCCACTTATTTACTCCTGCCACATTTGGGATTTCAGAACTTTCTGTGGCCTTCAACCCCCCTTTTGGCAGCTCTCTCTGCAAAAGTGCAAGGGGAAGGGTGGGGGGAGAACAACATGTGGGTTACATCTAGACGTGAGCACACCAGGTAGTCTGAGAAGACTTCGAGTCCGAGTGGGTTGGGAGGGGAGGCCTGTGTATGCATGAGTGTGCTGGATGTGGGAGAGGGAGGCCGCGGGTCGCCCCTTCTGGCCCCCTAATGTGTTTAACTGTGTTAGTATTGGCTAGGACGTGGACATATAAACACTGGCCTTAGACTCAGAGGTGGGCTAACACCAGGCAAGCTGAGAGAAGGACTGGTTGACCTGTGTTGTGCCAGCTGGGCATAATTGAAGGAGATGAGTCTGGAGAGGCACACTGTGGTGCCAGGCGCAAGTATTTGTATGTCAAAGCTCTTTGTAAACTGTAAAGCACTCTCTCCACATGAGGAGTTGTTCTTGGCTGGGAACCTTTCTTTCTTGTAAGAGACTTTGCCGCCTCTTCAGGGAACGGGCTTCAATGGGTAGTGACTTTGGAGGGCAACTTGTGGGGCATTTCTTAAGTGCCTGGATCTTTTCAGTTGTTTGTTCTTTTATCAGACATTTGTTGAACTTCATGTGTGCCACTGGGATTCAGTTGCAAGCTAGTGGGGGCCCCAGATTAGAAGACAGGTGATCAGTGGGTGATTTCACGGGTGTGCTGTGGGAATCCCAAGTGAGGAAGGTGACCATGACCACAGGTCACGTGGGATCCCTGATCAGCCTCCGCTAGCCTCCCTCTGCTCCCACCCAGTGGTGGTCTTCCCCAAACGTGGGTCTCCACTGAGAGGGCCTGGGAGTTGTGGGCCATTAAGAGTCTGCTGAGGGGGTAGGATGTTGTGCCTCCTCTTAGAAGCTTCTGGCATCCACGATCCCAGCTGTATCTCAGAGACACCTTGTTCTTGTCATTTCACTGCCACTTACCTCAGTTTCCGCATGAAGTTACATTCCTTCTCTGGGTCCAGTGTAGAAGAGGCTGGTAAGGGTTTTCTAGAGCAATGGTGGAGAAAAGTCTGTAGTGGCCTGACTTTGGGGGAACCCCTTGTCTCTGGTCCCTGCATTCTCCCCAAGTGGTGTATATGGATTTGAGATCTACCCGACAGGAGAGGGTGTGTCTACAGAGAGGCTGTGTTAGGGGAGGTAGAGGGGCTCCGCCTGTGCTCACAGGCCAGCGGCTTCCTTGGAAGGGCTGGAGGGTTGTGCCTGCTGACTTCTGGAAGTCTCTTGGCGTCAGGCTCACTCACTCTCACTCCCTACCCTCTTTACCTCTTAAACCCTCTTGGAACCTCAGCTGTGCTCCTGGGGACAGGCCTTCCCTGCGTCCAGGGCTTAACCAGTGACTTAATATGGCTCCAAAATAGCAACTGGCCAAGAAAGCAAGAAAAAAATACTCCCCCACCTGAATGCCACTAGGGGACTGTTTGGAAAGGAAGCAAGTTATGTGTGGAGGGGACTTTATGAAGGGACCTAGGGGCCCAGGAGTGTCGCCATTCTGTACAAGGCCTGGCAGGCCCAGTGGCAGTGCCTGCGGATGTGACTTGCATGCTGACCACTGACCACGGCCTGTCTGCACCAGTCCCTGTGCCAAGAGCCCACCCCCTCTTGCACCACCCCCAAGCTTCTCCCACCACAATAGCAAAACACCATGAATGCAGCTGGGATTTGGGCGGGGGGGCTGAGGACATGGGGGCACAGAAGCTCATTGTGCCCCTGGAACCTCAGCTCTGGAAGCTGAAGATAAGCCAAGGGTTCTGAGTGGAACACTGGCCCTGGGAGCAGAAAGAGAGATGGTAGAGTTCACGTGCAAGTGCAGGAACAGCACCAGGAGGAGACTTGGATGCTTGGGGGGGGCTCTTCACTTGTCAGCTTATGGTAAGGGTGCCAGGCCAAAGCAGGCACAGGCACTTTGTGCAGTATTTTAAAAGGTCTCTGGGTCTAGAGACTGGGCTCTATGAACCTCAGATGCAACCCCTGATCTGTGGCAACTACATGTCTTTGGAGAGAGAACCCTGAGGCTCTTGGCTGAGCCCCTCCTCTCTCTCTCCCCAGGTACCCAAGGAAGGCACCTAGAGGGGGTGGGGGCTGGGCAGAATGGGGATCTTCCCAGCCAAGTTTTGTCTGGAATTTAAGTTCACATAGTGAGGGCTCTAAGACTCCAACTCCAGAAAAGCAGAGTTACCCCTTTGTTGAACACTGGCCCTTGGCCCCTCTGATGGGTGCCCAGAATACCTCCTGGGTAGTCCCTGTACCCCCTCAAAGGAAGATACAGCTGTCCCACTCCAGGTCAGATTCCTAGGACAGCTGTTTTCTTTCCCTTCCTCCAGGGACAGATGTGACTTGAAGTTGTGACCCTGTGGTCAAGTGATGTTTTGTGGTATCAGGGGAAGGGATTTGAGGTCAAATATGTTTGGAAAGCATCATATACTGTCCTTCTCTTGGAGACACAAAATGCCCACTAGCATAGTAAAGGATCTGAGAAGTCCTGTAGTACAAAGCCTATTAGGCTTTTGTCAACCCATTTTCTATTACTTTGACCAGAGATTTTTTTTGCCACAGAATACCTGCCAGTATTCTTCTGAATATCTGCAATCCCTGGGTATGCTCCATTGAGGCACACCTCTCCCTTGCTGGATTGTTCTACCCTTACGAAGCTCTTCCTAGAGTTGTTAACCCAAATGTCCACCCCAGGTCCTAGCAATATCTCATGCAGCACTGGAGAGCCCATCCTCTTTGTTGCTGTGATCCACCCACTGGAGATTTGAGAACAGCAGTGAGGATGTCACAAGGCTTGCCAGACAGAGCTCCAGCCCCTCAGCACAGACAGGGCTATTAGGATTCTTAGGGAATGACTGTGGTATCCTGCTCTAAAAGGTCCCCAGGTATTAAATAAACAAGTCAATAAAGGGTCCTGAGGTCTTGACAGTCTTCTGGAGGTTTTGATGTATCACCTTCACAGGCTGCCTGACCAGTGTGAGAACACAGCCACATACCTATGTGAGGATGGAGGTTTGCCCCACTGGGGCTCACAGCGGGCTTCCAGGGCTGACGTTAGCTCCCAGAAGCCTTTGGAGTCTGAGCTGTGACACAGGCAAGAAGGGCTATCTGTTGAGGGCCTCTTGGCTGAGATGGCCTGACCCTCCCTCCATTAAACTAAGTTGACAGGGCAGGCTTAGGCTCAGAAGAGAGACCACAGCGCATGGATCTTCTGAGTCAGGTGGGAGAGAGGAAAGTGAGCAGCTGTAGTAATTAGCAATCAGCAGTGGCAGTGAGTTAGGTGCCGTCAGCACGAGGAAGAGGGCCCTGCAGAGAGAATGGCCCTTGAGGAGTGGCCCCTTACTCTTTGGTGGTGCTTCATTCTTGGTACCTTGCCTCACAGCTCCCATTTAACAGAAGAAAAAGCAGGAGCCTGGCAAGTCTCCCAGCAAATCGGTGGCAGAGCTAGATCTAGAACTCATATATTCGAATGACAGTTTTCTCTGTGGCTCATCCTGCTGATCTCCAGGATGGCTTTCACCTGGATCACTGGGCTCAGTGCAGGGCAGGCAGGGACCAGGGGCATTCTCTCAAGCTTCAGTGCCTCTCAGGTTTTGTCCCTGATCCCAAACCTTTTGAAGAGTGGTAGGCATTGCTTGTGGGTGCTGGGTTTCCTGCTGTGTCCCTGCTGCAGCCGTTACCCAGAAGCCCAAGATGGGGCTCCATGGGATGGGAGCAGCCATGGCCTGGCTTGGGAGAGGCAGAGGAGATAGACAACAAGTACTTTCTAGTATTTCCATTTCATATTGTAGCCTGTGTGCAGCATCCCCATTGTCCAGATAGGGAAACTAAGGCTCTTCAAGAAGGCCATGATACATTCAGGGATTCAGTGGCCGAACCAGTTCTCCAGCCGAGGTCTCAGGCTGCTGTCCTGTGTGTATGTGTGGTGGTGTATAGTCTTTTACTCTGTCCTCCTCTGGCCATACTGGTCTGCTAGAGGTTTCTGAAATCACCAAGCAGCCCCATTCTCATAAGCTTTTGCAGTTGTTATTGCTTCTACCTAAAATGCTCTTGCTTGCCTTTGTACAGCTGACAGCATCCAACTTACTCCTTCCTGGCACAAGTGGGTGCTCATTCTCTGAGAGGCTTTGCCTGGTGCTGTGGTGGGGGGCACCCCTCCCTCCAGCCTCTGTGTTGTGGTACATGCATCTGGCAAAGCATGTCTTGATGATTGGTGCGTTAGGAAATAGACATTGTATGTGTCTGTCTTCATAGCTCTTGTTGGCAATCTGAGAGTAGGAATCCTGCCTTTTTCCACCTCTCAGTGCCAGTATCCAATGCTTGGCCACTGTCTGGGACATACCAGGTGCTCAGTTAACATTTACCGGGTAGATTGGTAGATGAATGACTAGAATTGAACCCTCTCCTCCTCTCTTCCTTCTCCAGACATGTGACTATGTGAATGCTCTCTGCAGTCTCTTAGCCTCTTGTTTTATCTCATGGAAGAAATGGTGAGGGGCTGGTTGGTTAATTGGAAAGAGCTGACTTGGGAGATAGTGAAACTCTGTCTCTAAGGGTGTCCCAGCAGGAGCTTAGGTGTGCTAATGGTTCTGGACCTCCTTTGGTTATAGACCGCTTTGAAAGTCTGAAGACAGCCAGAGTTCCTGTCCTCAGCACTAACACACAGTGTACAAGCATATGTGCACACGCAGACATGCATTGGCACATGATTTCAAGGGGATCATGGCACCCTCATGTTAACGATGGACCCCAAACCAAGAACCCCTGTGATAGAGGCTGCAAGCCTCAGTGGTACCCTAGAATGGCTGAATATGAGGGTCCCTTCTAGTCCTCAGGTTCTCAGATCCCTTCTTTCTGCTTTTATCCAATTATTACATCCTAGAAGTGAGAAGCATCTTGGTCTCCAATGCTTATGCTTTAGCTGGACACAGGGCATATATATGGCTGCCCAGGGAATTGTGTTTTGCATGCCCTTGGCCTCCAGGAGGCAATGGGCCTCCAAGAGGACCCTTGAGGTTCCTGGGTGAAGAGCCCTCTGTCATGGCTAGCCTACAGGTCAGCTTTGGACTTTGGAAGCAGGAGCAGAACTGGGGTCTGTCCACACCTGGGTACCCTCAGTCAAGGTGGGGCTTCATTTTCCCATCAGCCAACTCCTTGCTGTGATGAGTGGTTGTCTCTCTCTCTCCCCAAGCACAGCCCACATCTGCCTCTGTCTGTGTATTGGGGGGGGAGGGGTGTTTGACTCCGAGGCTGGAGCCTCAGATTGACCCAAGGTAGATAGATAGAGGTGGAAGAAGTGCGGATCCCTTGGAAAGGGCCAGAGTCATTTGTGAGACGAATGGTTTCTTGTCCCAAAGAGAGGAGAGTGTATGTGTATGTGTGTGTGTATGCACGTGTGCATACATGTATGCATGTGTACACATACATGTGTGGTGGGGGGGCATACAGGGCAGCTTTTGACAATAAGAAAACAGTTGTTCAGCTGATGAAAGGAGCCCCACAGAGCTGGGGAAGAGGACCAGAGAGTTGTCCCTGCTGGGCTGTCTCAGACATTGGGGGCATGACTAGCATCTGCTTTGGCCAGGCCCCCTGGGACACAGCCCTCCCCACCCTGTGCTCCCTGCACGTACGCCTTCTGTCTCTTCTCTTCTCTGCTCCTGTCTCATCTCTCTCTCAGTTGCCCTCAAAAGCTTCTGCTCACCTGCCCTGATTCCTGCCTGTCCCCCTCCCACTGTGCCTTCTTACTGTCCTCTGGGGAAGGAGGGGCACACAACTTGGCTAGTGGAGTCATCTCTGGAAATCTCTGCATCCACACCTAGATCCTTCAGGAGAACGACCAACCTCAGAGCCCAGACCCTCATGCAGCTCAGAGAAGCTGTGCCTCATCTTACCAGGGCTGAGGGGCTTGGCAATATGATGTCATAGGGCCAAGGAGAGTGGTCCACGTCTGGTGTTTCCTTCTGGCTGCAGTTCCTGTAGGAGAACCTAAGCCTTGGCAGCTATGTGGGGACTGAAATATAACAGGCTAACAGATCTAGGTGTGAATCTCTCCTTAGCCACATACTGGCTATATTACTTTGGGCATATTGCTCAGCCCCTCTGAGCCTCAGTTTCCAGCTCTATAAAATGGTGCCAATAGTGCCCATCCAAATAGTGTTCTTGCCAGGTCCAGGAGCACTAAGAGAGGGAAAGCACCCAGTCAAGTATATGACACAAGTAGGATCAGAACAAATGTTAGTGTTTTCCCTTCTAACTTTCCTCAACATCCAGACCAGAACCCTGGAGAAGTTCCAGCAATGGGCAGCAGACTGACGCTCTGTCCTCAGATGTGGCATGAGGATCCCACACTTCCTGCTAGCTGCTGGGGTCACTGACCCAGGGACGAAGGAGAGGGGGTTTCCCCCCAGGAGTGATCTAGGCCTAGATGGCTCAGAGGCTGCCACCCACCACACTATTGGGGCTGCCCTCAGCCAGTGCCTAGAGCAGCTTAATCTGGGGGGAAACACCCTCCAACATAGTCCATGGAAACTCAGAGACCCCAAGTACTTTAAGGTGTTAGGGCATCCATTACCTCGTCTATCAAGTGGGGCTCCCAGGCCCATCCCTGCCTGTGATTATCTGCACCCAGGAGCAGCAGATTATCTGCAGGCATAAGGGGCAGCAGGAACTGGGCTCTGGGGCAACGGGGTTACAGAATCTTTGCCTTTAGGGATGCCCAGCCTTGTGGAGAGATGAAGAGGCAAGTTCATCTCCTCTTCTGAGTAGAGAGACTTCCGAGTTCTTCCAGGCAAGTGCAGGGGAGTTCTGGAGTGGTCCCCACCCTAGCTTACAGCACTGAGGGTCAGAGCTATGGCCAGGAGGTCCAGGAGGTGCCTAGAGGAGGCTGGGGCCTTTGTGGCCAACGAGGCCACAGGAGCAAGCACTGAATCTGTGCTTTCCATTCTGTCCTTTGGGGCCCTCAGCAGTGAAGGAGGGAGGGGGTGAGTCCAAGGCTGCACCACTAGTTAGAACTATATCAGGGCCCAGGTCCTGGAGGAGGTTTGGGTGACACCGAAGGGGCATTCCAGGGGGAATAGCAAGTGCAGAATAGAGGGAGAGAAGCAATAGCCCCAGGGACCACCGAGAGGAGCAGCCTGGCTGCCACAGAGTTAGGGGCTGCCTGATGAAGGGGAAGCTCCTGCCTTGCCTTGCCCTCCAGCCATGGACAGAGTATTTAGAACAGATGGTGCACATGTGGATTAAGTGCTCTCTGTGTGTCTGGCTCGGGGACATCTTTGAGAACCTGGGTGTCTGGACCTCAAGACATAGGACTTTTCCCTACTCCATGTTACATTTTACAGACAGGAACCCAAGAGACCAGACCCTACTGTGTAGCTGGAGGGGAGGGAGCTCCCTGGGTCCTGGCCTCCACTCTGTCTAGTCCCCGCAGGCCTTGGATAGGGCCCGCGGAGAGGCTGACTCGCCTTTCACCTCCCTGGCCTGAGTTTGGGGCTTCGGAGAGGAAACAGCTTGCTGCCCCACCCGCCCTCCAGCCAGCTGGCAAGCGGGGCTCCTGGCTCTTAGGCCTGCCTGTGTGCCCTGGCCTGGGCCTCAGTTTCTCCATGTTCAGTGTGAGAGTGAGGTTGGGTCAGCCGACTGCTCTGTCCTTCAGCAATAGGTGGAGGTACCTGGAGTTGGAGCCAGGAGAAGGGGGCTGGGGCAGCCAGGAGGGCCAGGGCGGAGCACGCTGCTGGTGGGAGAGGCTTTGAGGGAGCTCTGGCCTTCTTCTCTGACCTGGAGCTGCCTGCGGTACAGGGGCAGATCCAAAGCTATGACCCTCCTGAGTTAGGGGGCAGGGGTGTCGAGCTGCCAGGGAGAGGGAAGCCTGTGGGGCTGCCCGTGGGCAGGGGAGTGTGGCCACAAGATGGGGGAGAGGTTTTTCAGGGTATAATTAGTGCACTTTCTGGCACCCACCAAACTTCCCCTTCCTCTTGACAATTTGCTGCCAAAACAGCCCTGATTCCTGTGGACTTGCTTAAATCTTTACCAGAAAAAAAAAAAAAGAAAAAGAAAAAGAAAAGAAAGAAAAAGGGGGGAAAAAACAAGAGGGTTGTTATTTGTAAAATTGCATTTCCCAGCCATGAGGATGAGTCATGCCGTTTGGAGCTTCAAGTTTCTTGTTTGGATGAACTTTTCTCTGGGAGGCCGGGGCGACAGCCGCTGCCCTCCCTTAGGCCAGTTTGGGTGGGGAGAGGCCTAGCGTCAAGTGAAGGAGAGACCCTGGTGTTGCAAAGTCCACGTGCTCCCAAAGCCAGTTGGGGCTGGGCTGGTTGTACCTGAACTGTCCGGGGGAAGCTTTAAAATGCTGCTCTGGGCTGTGGGGAGAGGGAGTGGGGAATTGGTGCTTAATGGGGACAGAGTTTCAGTTTGGGATGATGAAAAAAATCTTGGAGGTGGATGGTGGTGATGGTTGCACAATAATGTGAGTATACTTAATGCCACTAAGTTATACACAATTAAAAATTGTTACAACTTAAAAACTGTAACAATTTAAAAATCGTTAAAATGGTAGACTTTATGTAACGTATATTTTACCACAATAAAATGATGCAGATTCTGGGTCATCAGTCCCAGGGGGCTGTTTTGGTAGTTCTGAGGTGGGGCCTAGAAAATTATTCCCCAGGTCATTCCGTACAAGTCTGGACACACTTGTCTCATCTGTAAATGGGCATAATGACTCATAGGTGGGCATCAGCTACCTTCATGAGGGTAAAGTTTCCAATGCCTGGGACACAGTAGTGCTCAGTATATGTTACTTTTACCATCTAATCCCATTTCCATTGGCACCCTCCCCATGCCTCTTAAGGCTGTATAGTATCTGCTGGAATACCTTCAGGGTGGAGGCCCCCCTGCCTGTCAGGATGGACAGCTTCACTGTGGGCCCTCTGAGAGCTGGAGAGCTGCCCTCAGACTGAACGCAGTTTGGGTGCTATCTCCTGCTGGTCCTGGGCTTCCTGGCAGCCCTTGGCAGTGGTCGGGCGGAGGTGGTCATTAGGAGCCTTGTGTGCTGTGCCCAGTCCATCGGCTGACTGTGTGTTGGCCCTGGGTGGCCCTGGATCTGGTGTCTGTACCTGTCCTCCCAGATCTCCGTCTCTGGTCCAGACCCACATGAGGGAACAGGCTCAGGGAGGGAAAAGGCTAGCGGAGGGTCATGTACCAGAGTGTCTGGGGAGCCGAGAAGACTAGTAGCATGCAGTGGGAAGGCTGAGTCCCCCAGGAAGGGACTGTCAGACCCCAGAGGTGGGCTGAGTAGGGACTGAGGGATACACGTGGAGGGGCGGGATCCATCCTGGGCAGGGAGGGCTACTGATCGCCTGGGGCCAGCCCTTAGCCCTTCCCACACTGAGGGGACGTAGAAAGGACTGTCCCTGCCCTAGGCCCCTGTGTGCTCCATTTTTGTAAGGGAGCCTGAAGCAGCTTCCTCTCATGGGCGCTTCTCCCCAACAAGGCTGGGGACTACAGAGAGCAAGGTTGTATCTCTCCACTAGACCCAAGGCTCCCCAGGGTCCACAGTTCACTCCTGGAGTTCTCGAGCAGCTAAGCTGGGGCCAGGGGATGTCCAAGCCCCATGCCCAGGTTTGTCAGTGACCTTCCTGGAGAAGCTGCCTCTTTCCAACCTTGGCCTTGCCCCAGGAAAGGGAGCCCATGGCTGTTCCCTGCCAGCCTCACAGGCCCCACCTTTGCTAAATTCCAGTGGGCCTTGCTGCCCATAGCCTGTGACTCCTATAAATAGTGGCTGTATACACTAGGAGGGGGCCTGGGCCGTGTCTGCTTTGAAGCCAGGCAAGACATCTGGTTCCTGTCAACTGGAGGTGGGAGAGGTGGGAGAGGTGGGAGAGGTGGGAGAGGTGGGCCGCTTCCTCCCTGGGCTCCCAGAGAGCGGGCCTGGGCCAGGCTGAGGGCTCCCTGGACACAGTCTGCACAGGCCTAATGCTGCAGGAGACCAGACAAAGCACTCAACTTCAGTCTTTTCTTATGTACAACAGAAACAGTGCTAGAAGCTGATGTTCCTCTTCCTTGTAAGATGGGGAAACTGAGTTAGCTTGGAGATAAGTAACTTGTCTAAAGTCACACCCCCAAGTAAGTGGCAGAGCCCACATTTCAGAAGTTGCTTCTGCTATACCTCCTTACCTCTTGCGGTGTGTAAGGAAGAACTAACAATAACAGTCATCAGCATTGTCATTTACTGAGTGGTACCTAAGTGCCAGCAAGAGATAAAGTGCTTTATGTCTGTGACCTCATATTAGCTTCATAGAAACCCTAGGAGGTAGCTACTGTTATTCTTGTTTCTCAAACAGGGCCGCTGAGGGCCATAGTGGTTAATTGGCTTATGTATGGACACAATTAGAATTAGGATTTGAATCCAGGCTCCAGGGGACCAGAGCCCATGGGCAGCCGAAGGGTCCGTAGGAATTCACATATGTATGTGTGTGTGTGTGTGCATGCGCGTGCACGCATGTGTGCATACATGTATCACCCATGGGAATTCCTGAGGCCACAGCTGCAAATGAGTGTACCCAGGCTCCTAGAGCCCTCACAGCCTCTGTCCCCACAGGCGCTGAGCAGCAGTGTGTACAAGGGGGCCTCACCTTACGGCTCCCTCAACAACATCGCAGATGGCCTCAGCTCCCTCACCGAGCACTTCTCCGACCTGACCCTCACGTCTGAGAGCCGCAAGCCTAGCAAGCGGCCCCCACCCAACTACCTGTGCCACCTGTGCTTTAACAAAGGCCACTACATCAAGGACTGCCCCCAGGTAAGGCGGCCTAGCCCAGGTGGGGCTGAGGGGCCTCTCCTGACCTGTGGACCAGCTTCTGTGGGTACGCAGACCCAGCAGGGTCCCTTCCCCATGGCCTTCTGGTCCCTGTCTTTTTGTCTCCTCTGGCATTTCTGAGGCAAGGCTGGCTGGTGTAGACGGGACAGCCCCAGCCTGGGCCTGAAGTGGCTAGTCAGCAGTCTGGGTGGGAGGCTCCAAATAATGTTCTGGGTCTTCCAGCCCCCCAGTCTTCCTGCTAGGGTGGGCCCCGTTACGGTGGGGCAGGGTGGGGGCCAGTGGTCCCCTCAGCTCTTCTGAGTCCCAATCTCCTCACACTCACAGGGAAGGAATGCAGGCTCTGGGCCAGGGATCCAGATGTGCACCCCCCCAGACCCCACCTCTGCAGCAGCATTTCCTCCTCAGCACACTGTCCGCTGCCTACTGCCCCCAACTTTGTGCCTCCAGGACAAGTCTGGGCGAAGGGACCATGGCATGTCTCCCTCAGGGTGGGGATGGGGCCAGGAGATTGAGGGTGTGTGTTGGGAGCAGCTACCGGCTCTCACCCAGTCTTTTCACCAATGACAGGGCAGGGCCACAGGGGCCATATCCCACTCACAAGATGACCCCTGACTCTGACAGATAGGGCTTGAAATCCTGGGGAGAGAGGTTTAAAGTTGTTTACATGCAGTACAAGATTATCAGTGATTTTTTCTAGTATTTTTTCATATTTTCTAATGTTTTTATAATGTGGTACTACTTTTATTTTATGTATGTAATGGAAATGGAATCCTGGAAACCCAGAAAGTCCATGAAGTCTTACCCTCCCAATGCTGGAAGCCAAGGGTGGGGCTGGGTGGGGCTGGGTCTCATCAGGACCACTGGGAGGCCGAGATGTGCTTGTTGCTCACGGCTCTTCTCAGAAGTGGCCATGCCCTGCTTGAGGTCCTTGCTACTTACAGAGTGGCTGGGCACAGCTGCATCATTGCTGCTGGGAGCTTGTTAGAGATGCAGCATCTCAGGCCTAGCCCTGACCTGTGTTTTAGTAAGATCCCCGGTGGTTCATGTACACCTGTGGTCTCAGCCTCCCCCAACCCCGGGCCCTGAACAGTGGGAGCTAACCCACTGCTGGCTGGCTGTTCTTCAGATCTGCACGCCAGTGGGCTCTGTGTGCCCCTCAATGTACACACGAAGCAAGGGGCCCTTGGCAGGAGATCTCAGCATAGGGTAAGGCACCTGCCCGCCAGGGTTCTCTGTGTGGGACAAGCGGCAAATGGACAGCTGAGGATCTGGTTGCTCCTCAGAGATGTGCCCATGGCCCACCAGTCAGCAGCCCCTTGTGCCCCTCCCCCAGGTGAGCCCCCAGCACAGGAGGCCTCAGCCCTCAGTCATTCACTGCAATTCACAGTTCACAAACTTCCCTGCATCGCCTCCTGCCTGTGAAGTGGGCAGGGCAGGACTTAGCCCCATTTTAGGAGGAGGCAGGCTCTGTGCTGCGTGCTGCCCTCTCATTGTTGCATTAGATGCTCACAACTACCCACTGTGTTCAGTGCTCTTATTAGCCTCCTGTTACATGATGCTTTGCATGAGTCAAGAACTCATACAGGATCATGGAGGCAGTCATTGGAGGGCTGGGATTTTAACCCCGGCAGGGAGATGACAACTCGGACACCAGCGGGTGTGCCCATGCTGGGCTTCCAGCCTGGGAGAGCTTCCAGGAGAGGGAGGGCTTGAGTGGGGCTGGCAGGCTGTTGGTAAAAGGGTGACCAGTACGCAAAGGCAACGGATGGTGAGCCAGGGGTGGAGAGATGGCGAAGGCGTGTTTTAGAGTGTGTGTGCACACACTGTGCTCTCTCCAGACGGGGCCAGTGCTCTTCTCACTGTGGGGGCAGAGGGTCCCTGCCTCGGTGCCTCTCACCAGCACAGTGCTAACCCTGTTTCTTCCTTGATATGGATTACACAGCATGCTCACTCATCTTGTGCTGGGCTGTTAACTATGATGGAAGCAGGAGTGACAGCCATATTTTACAGTTAAAGACAGTCTCAGGTGCAGTGTGGAAGAGAGTGCAGAATGTGTCTGAGAATGCCGGTCTTGGAACCTTAGCGCTCTGCTTCCTTTTACATCCATGCCATGCCCATGCCAGGCTCAGATTTCTATGGCCTATTGAGCCTCAGTTTCGCCCTCGAGCTCGTAGAGGCCCTCTTCTGACTACATCTCAAATCTGATTCTATTTGTGACTCCTGTAGGCCCACGGATCTCCTACCTTTCATGAAAGTTTCATCATCTGTAAAACGAGGCTAATGAGAACACTAACACATAGGACTGTTGGAAGGATTCGATGAAGTAATGCATGGAAAATGTTTAATACATGCCTGGCACCCCATAAGTGCATAATAATTGCTGGCTAGCATTGTTTTTTTTCCCCTGGGTCACAGTGGAGAGTGCACCTACCTGGAAAAGTACTAGTTATTTTGTAAGACTGGAATATTATAGAATGCTCCCCATCCCTCACCTGACCACAGGTTCCAGGGGCATGTGCTGGGTTAGATTCATCTCTGTATCTTCATGCCAGCCCAAGATATGGCACACAGCATGTGCTCAGTACAAGTTTTCCTGAATGAAGGAACATGGAAACCTTTGTTTCAAATGAAATATTATGTAAGAGCTTGGCATATATAATATTTAAAAGTGGAATGCTGCTTTTGCTAACAGCTTTAATGAGACAATTCACATACCATATATTTTACCCATTTGAAGTGTACAAGTCAATGATTTTTAGTATATTCACAGAGCCATGCAACTGTCACCACAATCAATTACAGACATTTTTGTCACCTCAAAAAGAAGCCTCATACTCTTTAGCTATGACTCGCTAATCCCCAACCCCTAAGGATTGTCAGCCCCAATTAGATTGTCAAACACTAATCTACTTCCTGTCTCTAAAGATTTGCTTATTCTGTACATTCCATATAAATAGAATCATATAATATGTGGTCACTGGATTATTTTGCTTAGCATATTGTTTTCAGTGTTCATCGATGTAATAACATTTATCAGTTCCATGATTTGGGAAGTGTTCCATCGTGTTCAATTTTCTAGAACAGTTTGTGAGTATTTAATATTAATCTTTTAAATGTTTGGTAGAATCCACCTGTGAAGCCATCAGAGATTGATCATTCTTTTGTGGGTAGATTTTTTAAAATCACTAATTCAATCTATTCGTTATATAGGTCCATTCAGATTTTCTATTTTTTCTTGAGTCAGTTCCTATAGTTGTATATTTCCAGAATTTGTCTATTTCATCTAAAGTTATCTAATTTATTGGCATACAGTTGTTCTTAATATTCTCTTATAATCCTTTTTATTTCTGTAAGGTCTGTAATAATGTCACTCTCTTTCATTTCAGATTCATATAATTTGAGCTCTTTTTTTTCTTGGTTACTCAGCTAAAGTTTTGTCAATTTTGTTCAGTTTTTTAAGGAACCAACTTTTGGTTTAGTTGATTTCCTGTATTTTCTATTCCCTACTTCATTACTTTCCACTCTAATCTTTCTAAAAATTAGTGGTAAAATTCATATGATGTAAAATTTACCACCTTGGTCATTTTTAAATGTACCGTTCAGTGGCATTAAGTACATTCACACTGTTGTGCAACCATCACCACCCTCCATCCACAGAACTCTCTTTATATCTTGCAAAACTGAAACTCTGTACCCATTAAGCAATAACTCCCTATTTTTCCCTCCCCCAACCCCTGGCAACCACCATTCTACTTTCTGTCTCTATGAATCTGACGACTCTAGGTACCTCATGTAAGTGGAGTCACACAGTATTTATCCCTGTATGACTGGCTTATTTCAGTTAGCATAATGACCTCAGAGTTCATCCATGTTTTAGCATGTATCAGAATCACCTTCCTTTTTAAAGGCTGAATTATAGTCCATCGTGTCTGTGTTCATCTGTATGTGTATATATGCACCACATTTTGTTTATCTATTTATCCATCAATGGTCAACTGGATTGCTTCCACTTTTTGGTTTTTGTGAATAATGCGGCTGTGAAAATGGGTAAACAGATATCTCTTTGAGTCCTTGCTTTCAATTTCTCACTCTAATCTTTATTACTTCTTCCTCCATCTTACTTCAGGTTTAGTTTGCTTTTCTTTTTCCAGCTTCTTGAGGTGGAAAGTTAAGTTACTGATTTTACATCTTTCTTTTCTTTTTTATGTAGATGTTTACACCTGTAATTTTTCCTCTGAGCTGCATCCCTTAAGTTTTGGTATGTTGTTTCTTCATTTTCATTTATCACACGGTACTTTCAAATTTCTCTCATGATATCTTCTTTAACCCACTGGTTATGTAGGAGTGTATTGATTAATATCCACCTATCCATGAGTTTCCCAAATATATCTTTTAAATGATTTCTAATTTTATTTCATTGTGGTCAGAGAATATACTTTGTGTTATTTCAATGCTTCTAAATTTATTGTATTTTTCTTCATAGCCTAGCATTTGGGCTATCCCGGAGAACAGTTCATATGCTCTTGAGAAGAAGATATTCTGCTGTTGTGGTGGAATGTTCTATAGATGTCTGTTAGGTCTAGTTGAATTATAATGTCTGTGTCTTCTGTTTCTATTAATGTTCCCCTAGTTCTTCTATCCAGTATTATAAGTAAGGGTATTGAAATATCTATTATTGTTGAATTGGCCATTTTTTAGTTTAATTTGGTCAGTTTTTGCTGCATGTATTTTGGTGTTCTGTTATTAGCTGCACCTGTGTTTACAGTTGCTGTATTTTTCCCATGGATCGATCCTTTTACCATTATAAAATGTCCCTCTTTATCTCCAGTACCATTTTTGTTTTAAAATCTGTTTTATCTGATATTACTGTAGCCAGCTTTCTTACGGTTACTGTTTGTATGATAGATCTTTTTCCATCCTTTTACTTTCAATCTATTAATATGTTTGGATCTAAAGCGCATCTCCTGTAGACAGCATATAGTCTGGATCTTGGATCCTGGTTTACTTTTTATCTAGTCTGAAAATTCCTGCCTTTTGTTTAGATGGTTTAGCTCATTTGCATATTGATAATGCTATTATTCATGCTTTTTCATACATGCTATTATTGATATAGTTGGATTTAGTTCTGCCATTCTACTTCTTGTTTTCTAAATTACTCATATCTTCTTTTGTTCTTCTGTTCCTCCTCTATTACCTCCTTTCATACTGTGATAATTTTCTAATATAATGTTTTAACTTCTTTAATGCCCTTTTTCACTATTTTTTAGCTATTTCCTTAGTGGCTGCCCTAGGGTTTATTTTATACATCTTAACTCATCAGAATCTGCTTCAGATTTATACTAACTTAATTCCAATGAGATACAGAAATGTTACTCCTTTATAGCTCTATTCTCTTTTCCCTATTTTGTGGCATTATGGTCATTCATATTATATCTATAATTCAACAAACAGTAACCATAAGAAAGTTGGCTATGTTAATATCAGATAAAGCAGATTTTAAAACATGTAATTTTATATGTTTTAGAGAAGCTGAAAGAAGAAAGGAGAGCAATTTTATATCTATAGCTTTTTCATATTAGCCTTCTTAATTCCCAGTTTCAGTTCTCTTCATTTGTTCCTGTGGATTCAAGTTACCACCTGAAATCATTTCCTAACCCAGACAGATTTGCTCCCCCACCATCTCCTGTGTGCTGTTATATATTATAGCACAAATAATACAATTATACACATACTGTTTTATACAATTGCTTTTAAAACCAGCTAAGAGAAGAAAGGAAAAGAAATATGCACTTACACTCTTTTACAGTTACATAATCACTTTACAGGGCTCCTTGTTTTTTCATGTGGACGTGTACTATTGTCTGGGTTCACTTGCTTTTAGCCTAAAGAACTTCCTTTAGTAATTCTTGAAAGGTTGGTGTGCTAGAAATGAATTCTGTTTATCTGGGAATGTCTTTCTCTCACTTTCAGTTTGTAGAGATAGCTTTGCTGGGTATAAAATTCTTGGCTGACAGCCCACCCCCACCCCCACCATTTTGAACACATTTAATATGTTATCCCACTGTCATCTGGCCTCCATTATTTGCGATGAGAAGTCAGTTGTTAATATTATTAGAATTTCATTCTAAGTAACATATCATTTTTCTCTTGCCACTTTCAAGATTTTTTCCTTGTTATAGCTTTCAGCAATTTTGCTATGATGTATTCATTTTGTGTTACTTGGAGTCTGTTGAGCTGCTTGGCTGCATTGATTAAAGTTTTTCATAAATTTGGGAACTTTTCAGCCATTATTTCTTTGAATATTTTTTTCTGCTCTTTTCTTTTTTTGTGGAATGATTTTTAAATGACCTAAATACTTTTCAAATCTTAAATGGTCTAATTGGGGATGGAATGTGCATAACCCTGGATCAGCCCTGCCTAGGCCCTGAAGCTGCCCAGGAAGCCCCAGGCTCTGAGGAAGGCAGCAGTGAAAATCCTGTTAAAACATTCACTGCCAGTGGCTGGAGTGGTAGGACACAGGAACCAGGGGATGGTGACCTATTAACTGATTCTTTTCCAACCTTAAGGGTAGAGAGAGGTATCCAGAATTGAGTTTATCAGAAAGATGGCACTTCTCATGGGTCCCAGGGGCAGTACAAGGGGGATTGAACATTACAGAAAAACTGGGAACCTCAAAAGCAGAGGCAGAAGATGCTGAAGATCAATTTCCAGTGTTCTTGAATGGCATCCCCTCTTTGTGGGGTGAAGCTATGCCTGGGCCAGGGTCCATCTCCAATCAGTGTCAGCATTGGCCCAAGAAAGCCCAAGAGTCAAGAATGTCTACCATTCAGTTCTTGAAAAACATCCTGCTGTTCTCCCCACAGTATGCCAGGCTTCCAGTTCAAGGGTAATAATATTATTAACAACAATAATAATAGTCTCTAAGCATTGACTTTACCACTCAGCTTAATATGTGGTATGCATTAGCTCATTTAATTATCTCAAAAAATCTATTGGGTCAATCGCCAGATGATAAAACTGAGGCTCAGAGAAGTTAAGTGACTTGCCTAAGGCCACAGAGCCAATGAACAGAAAATCTAGAATTGGAACTCAGGCCTTCCTGATTCCAGAGCCCTTGCTTTTTAAATTAGGTTCTACTATCTGCCTTAGCATCCAGAGTTTGACCTCTACTGTCCTTCTCAGAAAATCATGGTTCTTTAAAAAAATAGGGTGCAGGAAATAGAGACAAGGACAATGGTGACAGAGGCCAAATCATGCCTGGTCTGGCCAGGTTGATGTGTCTGGTAGATTACATTCCTGATTTAGTCCCAGGGTCTAGTGCCCTAGTGCAGTCAGGGTTGGGGGTGGAGGGTTCTGACTGCCAGCTCTGATGGCTACAAAAAATCCCAGCTGACTGTAGGAGAGTCATGCTTTCTGCTGGGCCTACCTGCAGAATGATGTATGCATCTAACACTGGCCTTGCACACTGACATGGCAGAACTGTGAAGACCTGAGTGTCAGTGTCTCACTCTGAGACAGCTGTACTTGTCTGCATGGGTATGTGTGTTTGTAATGGGGGCTTGACTTGGTGCCACATCCATACACAGGACACAATCACTTCACCCTTCCTGAGCTCCTACTGTGTACCAGGCCTATGCTAGATAAAGCCCTAACCATGTCCTCAGTGGGATAGACAGAAACACTACTGGCTATAGAGTGTGATCAGGGCAACAGCTGAGGTTTGCACTGAGAGACTAGCTCAACCTGGGGCTTCATGGTAGGCCTCAGAGAGGAGGAGTCTGGATATGGCGTGGGGAGGCTTCCAAGCAAACATGTAAATAGCAAGAGTATGCTTTCCGGGAACCATAAGCCCTTGGTGACTGCTGGCACTTTGGGTGCCTGAGGGGAGGAGTGGTAGGTGTGGTTGCAGCAGGTGGTGAAGGGCTTGCGTGCCAGGCTGCACAAACTTGGACTTTATCTGGAGGGCAGGGAGAAGCCATCCAAGGGTTTTAGGTGACATGCTCATATTGGCATTTTGAAAGATTACACTGTGGCAGGTTGGAGGTCAGGCTGGAGGAGGCAAGACTGCAGATGAAACCAGTCCAGGAACATGGGTAGATGATAAGACCAGATTTAAGGCAAAGGTGAGCAAAGGTTGAAGGTGAGGGGACAAATTCCTGACACTATGAGAAAATATCATCTAAGGAGCATGGTGACAGGCAGATGAAGAGGAAAGGGATAAGATGTCATAGAGGTGGCCATCTGGACAAATAGGGTGCTAGTATACTGGGATACAAATATATCTGCCTGAAAAAATAGGCTCTCCTTCACTTATTCATTCAACAAATAGTTATCAAGCAGCTACTATGTGCCAAGCACATGAATCACAGTGAACAAACCTGGAAAAGTTCCCACTCTCTTGGAGTTTATGTTCTAGTTGGTGAAGCCAGGCAATAAGCACAAATCAAAAAGAAACTGTGGAGATATCAGAGAGCAAAAAGTGCTCTGCAGAATAGGGAGGCTTTCGTAGAGTGTCAGACTGACTCTCTAGTAGGAGGAACAGCAGGCACAGTGTTGAGGGCCCATGATTCTTTTAGAGGCCCACAAAAATGTTTTAATTTTTATTTATTTTAAAATTAAAAGAAAAATACACATAAGAATAATGAAAATTCAGAGAGGGAAGAGAAAATATAATAAAAATGAAAAAATGGATATTTGTTTATACCAGTACAGTTGCAAAATATCATTTTTAATAACTTTTTGTTTGAGGGAAGGGGCCCACAGTAGTGATAATGTGACCCTAAGAGTGTCTGGTGGCTGCTTTAGATTGGGTGGCCACCGTGGGCCTCTCTGATGTTAGTCATGAAAACTCCAGCTACTACTGTTTCTTTAGAGCTAGACAGTTTTGAGGGTCCATAAGCCAACAATAAGGACCCTGATGTTAGTTAAGGGATATCTTGTTGAGGTCAAAGGAAACAGCTTCAAATTTATCGCCCAAAGACCAAAGTTAACTATTTACCAGCTGTGCTACCTTAGACAAGTCACTTAACCTCTCTGGACCACCTTTCCTCATCTGCAAAACATATCTGCAATTTGGAGTCATGCAGGGCTCCCTGCTTTGATGGCCCACTCAGCACCTTGGTAGAAACAGAAGCTGGGGAGTGGATGGGGGCAGTACAGCTAGGACCCCGTGTCCCTTCTCTAAGCCTTCAGGCCACCCTCATGGCAGTCAGGACGAGCCACGCCCAGCCTGGCTGCCCCCTTCAGGCGCTGAGCTGAGAGCAGCAAGTCTCTAAGCCTTCAGCTTCCGCCCACTCCCAGGACATTCTCGGGGAGCTGGTTACTCCTTTTAGGGAGGCCTGAGGGATGTCGTCACCTGTGCCCTCCATGTGCATGTGTCCAGCTAAGGACCAACCAGCCACAGTGAGGGGTCTGGGGAGGGCCTGAACCCAGGGGAGCTGCCATTCCTGAGTCAGCATGCCTGGGGCTGCTAATGAAATCCAGATGTCAGACAGAAAACAATCATCGCCCCCACCCATCTGGCAGCTTGGGTTTCTTGGAGATTGCAAAAGAAGAAAAATAGAGCAGGGAGAGAATCAAATCCTAGAACAGCTGAAACCTTAGAGGCAGGATGGAAATAGTTTCAGGGTCTTGCTGAGGGGAGGGGCAGGAGGCAAGGGGAATGCAGAGGCTGGCCAGGCCCCCTTCCTCTCAGCCCAGTCTCTGCAGCTCTGGGCCCCCAGCCATTGCACCTCACCCCAGGCCAGAGCAGAGCAGGTCCTGTGGGGTACATGAAAGAGCCGGGAAAGCTGTGGCCACCAGCCCATGTCTGATCTCTTCCTGGGGTTTCCAAACCCCCATTCCAGCCCTGACCTCCCTGCAGGCCTGACTTTCCTCTGGGGCCTGAGTGGCTGGAACCTGGGGAGGGGACAGGCAGAGAGAGGGACTCAGGGTGTGCTGGGCTTGACCTGCGGACCCTTGGGCCTGGGACCATTGATTAGTTCAGAGCTGCTAGTGTCCTGGTGGGGAAACAGGTTTTCTCACAGGCTTCCATGTTATGGAGGCCCAGCAGAGGGAGGACGGGCTAGAGGGGGAAGAAAGGAAGGAGGCAGGGAAGAGAAGAAGGGAGGAAAGAGAAGCAGCGTCATTACATGATTCCGTGAGGAAGGCCTGGCCCAGGGCAGGTGGCCTGTGTGTCTACATAGTAGGTATTTCAGGGGTTCCTCTGGAACTTGGGGCCATTTGATGGCCACAGGGCCTGGGCTGTGATGTTCCAGCACTTGGCACAGCCCCTGGAATGTCGCGGGCACTCGGGGAATGTCAGCTGGCATGGGTGTTGATGAGGAACAGTGTGGTGCCTGCTGTTTGGCACAGGTGCTGACGCTGAGGAAGTACCCCAAGCCCAGGGTCTCTTCCGTGGCCGTTTCCTTGTGATGTGGTGGTTCTGAGCCTGGCCCCTAGAGTCTGAGGTCAACACCCAGCATGCTTCATGCTAGCCATGCACCTTTGGAAAATTAATTCAATGTCTGTAGGCCTCAGTTTCCTCTTCTGTAAGATGAAGCTAATAAAAACCTACTTCATGGGATGTTGTGAGGGAAAATGAGTTACTTTATCTGGAAGGCTTAACAGAGAGCCTGGCACCTTGTACACACTCTGGTGGCCGTTGCGACTGCGCTGTGACTGCTCTTACTATCATGCCTTGGCTCAGAGGTTTCATACTGGTTCAGGAAGAAGTTCCAGAGGTCTGAGAAGGTGCTTCATGGCTGGGGGGCCATCATAGAGGTGCTGGTCCTCCCATCCCACCCTCATCCCACACGGGCATTGCCCAGGGGATGGGCTGCGGGGAGGCTGTGTGATGAGGCTGAGCTTTCTCAGGAGCCTAGGGATGAGGCAGGACAGGCTCTTGTGACATTGGGTCACCCAGGTTGGCTTGAGGGGTGAGAAGGCACAGGCTCATCTCTATGCAGGTAGGTGTTCAGGAGGAAGGTGATGGGACACGGTGGAGAGCCCTGCACCCACCTGTGGGCTGTCAGCTCCCTTCTGGCCCAGGCAGAGGCATGGATCCACCAAGTGCTTGCCCGGGCCCAGACAGGCGGGAGCAGCTGCAGGGGGGTGCATGGAGAGGTGGGCAAAGGGCGTGGGTGCTCATGCGACGGCCACTCACTGGTACATCCTTCCTGCAGCCCTGAGCCTGGCAGGAAAGCCTGAGAAGGCCAGTTTCACATCCTTAGCTGCCAGTTCTCCTTTTAATGAACATCAGATGGTGACTCGGAGCCCCCAGGAATCTCACCTTGTCACTTGGCCTCGCTGTCTTTATCCTGAGGGACAGAGGGGCTGGCGGAGCCTGGGAGCAGGGCCCCGACCCACGGCCTCTCGTGTGCCAGGCTCTTGCCCTGCACTTCTCACACAGCTCGTTTTCCTCCTGGAGTAGCTCAGGGTGGTTTTGCAGGCCCCGTGGGAGGTCCTGGCTGGGTCATGCCTTGGCCCCCTCAACCTCTGAGGGCGGGAGAATGCAGAGCAGACAAGTCTCACTGAGCTGGGCTTAGACTTCGCTTCTGCTCTGTCCCGGCTGTGTGTCCTTGTGCAGATTGTGTAACTTCACCCTGGCATCTGGAAAGATGGGCTCATGCCACCTTGCAGGATGTTTGTGGGAAATGTGTGGGCAAAGCAGCCAGCGCGGTGCTTGGCGTCCCACAGCATTCAGCAAACCCAGCTCTTGTTAGTATTCTGTGTGTGGTTGCTGGGCCTCCTGGGGCCTTATCTGCCCTCAGTGTGAGTGAGACTCACGAGCCTGGCTTCCCAGGGTTGACATGATGTAGATGAGAAGCAGCCTGGGACACAGCAGGCACTGACGCCCATCTTTCCCTTTCCCTGCCCCCGCCCAGCCAGGCCACTTGACCACACTCACACCTGGGGCTCGCTAGCCTCTGTGCCCTCGCCTATGCCTGTCCCCTGGCCCTGCAGTGCCTTTCCCTAATTGCTTCCTTCTGCCCCCTTTCACGGCCCATCACTGGCCTATAGGCTGTGCTCTCTGAACCCCACTTTTCATGACCAGCAAGCCAATGCAGGACCTGGTTCTAAGGCCTTTGATGGCCTCTTACTGTCCTGCCTCCCCATCTAGTCCCTGGAAGACAGAGAATGCCCCATCATTGTGTGGCCCCAGCCTGGGCTCCAGGAGGTGGTTCCCAGTTGTTTGCCATTTGAGTTCAGCTGAGCCTTCTTACACCCCAGGACTTTGCCTGTGTCATGCTCTCAGCTAGTAATTCAGTCTCCTTTTCTCAACTGTCTCCAAGGCCAGCCCAAACGTGCCCTCTCCTGTGGAGCAAACCCCTATGCCACTCTGTGCTTACTCCTACCCTGTCTTACTGAGCCCTGCCTAGCCTGGGATTGATCATCTTGGCACACCCCAGAGGGCTCATCCCAGGCAGGGTCTGTGTCTGGTTGGCTGGAAGAGTGGGCATTGGCTTTGGGGTCAGAAGACCTGAGCTCTGGGCCAGGCCTCTGCTTAGTAGCTGTTCAACCTTGACCAAGTCAACCCTGCCCTTGAGCCCCCATGCCACCAGAATCCTTGAAACAGTGTCTGCAGTGAAGCCCACCCTCAGGGCTGCTGTGAGATCCAGAGGCAAATGTACATTGAAAGCTGTGAAGCTGTCCTGTCTGCCCAGCACCCAGTGAGCAGCCAAGCACAGGCCCTGCGTATAGCAGGTCCTCGCAGAGAGTTTACCAAAATGATCAGTGGTGAGCGGGGAAGAGTGTATCAGCCTCTGGAGCTGGGTGTGAGCCAGAGGGCTGCCCTGGCCCCGCCTTCTGCCCAGGGGTCTTGGGGATGTATTTGTGGTGGCAGTGGTTTCCCTTCCTACTACATCCTGGGTGGTGTCCCAGGATGGAGACTGCATTCGGGTCCCTCCTGCACCCTGTAGCTTTGTCAGGGGCAGGAGGTGGCTCAGCCTCTGGGTTTGAGGACTTGATACCATTGCCTTGGCCTGCCTTTAAAAGCTGGGCTCTCTTCCCCAAGGTCCCTGTACCCCCATTTTAGGGTTTAGACTGTGGAGAAATAGGGCGGCAGATGTAGGAAAGGGGGAGGAGGTGTCCCCAAGGAAGTGAGCATGGTGACAAGGGGTAAAAGCCAACAGAAGCCTAAGCTCCTCTGGTCTTGCTGGGGAGTATGAAACTCAAAGAGGGCCGTGCATCCCCTCCTCCCATAGGCCTGGGCTCTCCACATCCGCCAGTCACTCCCTTCTCTGTGTTCCCAAAGGCCCTCACACAAGCACCTTAGTATTTTGTATTCTGAGTATGATCATGGGCAGGGGTGGGGTTGGGACAGGAAGTCCATGAAATCGCCAGCACAGTGCCTAGCATGTAGTGAATGCACAGCAAATGTGTGCTACTTGGATCCCCCGGTGTCTGCCATGGCACCTGTGCGGAGCCGGGACCATCATGTGGACATGGTGCTAATAGCACAGTAGCTAACCCTTGCTGGGTGGCCGCTGTGTGCCAGGCACTGCTCTAAGCACTTTTCATGTATTGACTTATCCTTACCACAGCCCTCTGGGCAGGGCACTCTCATTTCCCCACTGCATGGAGCAGGAAACTGAGATGCAGAGAGGGTAAGTGATTTGTTCAGGGTCACACAGGTCAGATGCCATCCTAGGCAGTCTTTCTTCAGAGGTAGTGCTGTCATAAATTTGTGGGAAAGGAAGGAAGAAATGAATAAGACTCAGTTGGGTGTGGGGAAGGAAAGGAGGCAGGGAGCCAGTGTTGGCTGAGTACCCTCTGTGTGCCGAGAGGCCATGCTGAGTCCTTGCACATCAGAGCTGCCAAGGAATTCTCCCAGGGTCACACAGGAGCCAAGGTCATGACTGGGATTTGAGCCTCATGAGCCTGGCTCTGCACTGGGCTGATTCCTAACCCCCTGTTTCACCAACTCAGCCTACTGGGAACCAAATCACGGTTCAGGGAGGGCTCCCCAGAAACCTCTGATAGGCCTCAGGGCAGAGGAACCAGCCTCTGTCTCCAGACTTGGGTGGAGGCAGAACAGGGAGTCTCTGGGTAAGGCCTTTCGTTGCCAAGGCATGTGATTCTAACCAACCTGAGAAGAGGGAGAGTAGCCAGGGGGGTAACCTTGAACAAGCCCTTTGTCCTTGCTGCACCTGTGTCTCTTCTTTGCAGCAGACCCAGAGACAGGTGCCCTACCTGCCCCTCCCAGCTGCCGTGTGCATCTCATGAGCCCATTGAGCTGGAGCGAATTGTAGGCCAAGCTGAACAAAGGGGTTCTGAGGAATAAAAAAATTTTATTTATGCACATCTAAAGGCTTGCTTCTCAAAGTGTGGTCTGTGAACCATCACCAGGAGTTTGTCAGAAATGCAGGAACTTGGTGCCCACCCCAGACCTGCTGAATCAGAACTCAGAACCTGCATTTGCAGAAGCCCCCAGGTGACTCATGGGTATATTAGAATTTGGGAAACTGGTCTAAGGAGTATCTGGGCTGCTCCTTCCCCATTCCAGAGGCTGCGTCTTGGGTCTTCTTTCCATAGCCTGACAGACGTTCTTGTCTGGAAATTCCCATCTCCTTGGAGTAAACATGCTGGCCCAGCAGTACCACTGAGCCACTAGTCTGCTTAGGAGTTGTGAGCTAAACTAAAACAGTTGGACAGAGGCTCTGACAGCCTCTGTCACTCTCGCGGCCCCTGATGAAACCACCCCAAAATTTGGGAGAGTGCAGCTGAGCCAGTCAGACCTACAACAAGGGTAGGGGAGAAGGGTTGCCCTCAGCCAGGGTGCGGGAGGGCTGGGGATTTTCTTTGAACAAGTAAAGGACATTTGCACCCAGGTAGTCTCTGTCTTTATGCAGGAAAGCCAAGGGCTGAAACAGTAGATGGAATATTTCAGGTTAGACATAAGAAGGAACTTCCTGATTGACTGGGAACAAGCCAGTGATGGATGCCAGGGGCTCCATCCCCTTAAATGTGTGGCCATGTTGCATGAGATCAGGAGACTCAAAGGGATGCCCAGAGGTTCTCTGTCCAGCCTGGGCCTTAGACCATTTTGACCTAGAGAAGCCAGCTGACTTGTCTAAGGCCACACAGCAAGCTAATGATGGTGAGGACCCCAGGCTTCTGACTCCCCATGCCTGGGGCCTTTCTTTATTACAGACCTCCCAGGAGGCTGAAGCTGACCTTGATGAACCCTCCAGCTGCCCTTTATAACAACGTGGAGGACTTTGAGCATATGGGTGGGGGAAGGGAACGGCCGGCTTTGAGAGCCTTACACCCTCCAGGTGTCTCACTCTGTCCCAGCCCACTTGGTCCCCAAGACCACTGGGAACACCTCTGTAGTAGGTGGCCTCTGAAGTAGATGCAGCAAGTTGGGGACAGGGCTCCTGGAGCCAAAGCATCCAGGTTCAGGAAGCAAGTTGAAGTCTGAGGGGCCTGACCTTAGTGTAGAGGCCAGAGACCACCGTGGTCGGTGTATCCTTGGGCCAGTTACTTCCATTCTGTTGGCCAGTCTGTAATAGGAAGAGAGGTTGACCAGATCAGTGATTCTTCACTGGAGCTTCACATTAAAAAAATCACTGCAGGATTTTTTTTTTTTTTTTTTTTTTTTGTGTGCAGGAAATTCTGATTCAGTAGATGTGGGATAGACTTGACCATGGCATTTTTCGGCTCTCCAGATGATTCTGTGCATAGCTGGACAAAAGCACCTTTGCCCGGGTCTGAAGTGGTGGAAAGCTGAGGCAGGTGGTGCAGAGGGCCTCTGAGCAAACTGTCTTTGTCCTGAGATTCTGAGAATGCAAGATTTCAAGGTTGCATGAGACTCAGAAATGAATGTTCCAGGGGGTCCCACTTTTACCCCTGTATGATGTTCAATCCCAGATTCTTATATCATGTGATTATTATTTGGGGAAAGTAGGCTTCCTGCACTGAATGATTCAGAAACTTGTTTGTTCTGAATTTTGTGGGTTTTAAGATTCTGAGGTACTATAATCATTCCATATCTAAATTGTGTGATTCTGAACTCTTCCACGTTTTTCTGTGTTTTAATATGCTGTTATTATTGTTCTTTGAAATGAGGATTCCCCACATCTATGATTTGGGCACATTACTAATCTGAGTTTTAGAGATTCTAAGGATCTATGCTACTATGGTCTAACATTTTTAAAAATCCTAAATTCAGCAAATGTGTGATCTGTCATTCCGTCTGGGCAGTTGCCCATCAAGGCCCAGAGCTTGGCCTTTGTCTCCCCAAGACAAGGTGGTGATTGTGTAAGTTTGGACGCTTGCCCCCTCCCCTGCTTGCCCTAGATGGCCTCTCCTGAGGGGAACCGTGGGGGTGGGGAGAGCGGAGAGCCCTACAGAGCTCTTTCTGCTCTGGCTCCTGCTCTGTCCCTGATGGCAGAGCGGAAAGTGAAGCAAACGTGAGTGTGTTTGGCTGTGCAGCAAGAGGAGCAGTGCGCTGGATGTGTAGTTTCCTCTTTTATTGCTTGGTGCATTGGCCCCATCTCAAAACAGAGCTGCTGGTTTCCAGAGTGTCAGCTTTGGCTCAAACATTAGAGACTGTCACATCCGAAACACCTCCCTAAATACACACACACACACACACACACACACACACACACACACCCCTGATTCCAGATGGGAAAACTGAGTCACACACACACACACACACACACACACACACACACACACACACCCCTGATTCCAGATGGGAAAACTGAGTCACACACACACACCCCTGATTCCAGATGGGAAAACTGAGTCACACACATACACACACACACACACACACACACACCTGATTCCAGATGGGAAAACTGAGTCCCAGAAGGAGGAGGTAACTTGCCTGATAAAGCTGGGGCCCAAATCCAGGACTCCTTAGTGTCCAGCAGCTGCATGGTACCTTCCAGCCAGTCCTTCTCATGCCTCAATTTTTTGCACAGAGCCTCAGCCTTCTATAGGACCAAGTCAACTTTTCAGTCCTTTTGAAGTGACAGGGATTGACAGCCCCACCCCTCAGGGATTACACATTTACAGCCTGTAGCCTGGAGGATTTCACCAGGTCCAGGAGTGGCTCTCCCTGCTCCACGTGACCTCCAGTGGTCATTTCCTGCCTGCCAGACCACACAGTCTTCCGTTTCACTCCCCCAGGACTGGTGCTGGCATGCGCCAGCGCACGTCAGGCTCGGAGACCAGGACGCACAGGGTGGGCTGGGAACAATCAGGCGTGGGGTGGGAGTACTCACTGTGTGACCTTGAGAAAGTCCCTGCTCCTCACTGGGCCTTTCCATGCTGCTGGCCAGGGGATCGTAACTCACCATTGCTGAGGATTAAAGGAGCTTCTCTATGGGAAAACCTGATGTGCTGGGAAGGGGCAGAGGCCAGCCTCATCCACTGCCGGCTCCTCACCTAGAGCCTGGCTCTCTCCTGCTCCTCGTGTTTGCTGAAGGAGACTGAGTGGGCTTATTTATATTTATGAGAGGGGGAAATTCAGGATTTTGGAGACTTGCCTGAGTTTTCAGAAGGTTGGCAAGATAGGGAAGAAAGAGTATAAAGGCCTCGGACATCTGAGATTTTAGGCAAGTATCCATATAATGGTGATGAGGAGTATGAGTGACTGAGTTCCAACTGTGTGCCAAGCACTTTGTATTCATAAGGCCATTAAATCTTCTCATTTCCCCACCTGATAGATATTATTATTCCCACCTGAGTGGTGGGAAACAGGCTCAGAGAGGTTCATCAACTTCCCCTGGTTCTTGTTGCCAGTAGTCAGAGGCAGGATTCAAACCCAGGTCCTGGGCTGCATGGCCAGAGCTCTTTAATTTTGTGCTCAGCTGGCTGAGAGGATGGGGGATCAAGAGAGAGATGGTGGCCACCTCCTCACACAGAGAACAGGAACAGCAAGGAACACGCCAGGGAACAGGAAGACATTGTCTAGAAGAGACAAGAGTGGTTGCATTTTCCCTCCCTCAGCATGGCTCTCCCAGTTTTCCACACAGTTCTTTTTGTCATTTTGAGAAATCCAGGGCTGCCTGTGGCTGACTGGCCCTGACCTACCCCTCATCCACTGAAGCTTGTGGAGCAGAGGGTTCCATGTAGCCATGCACACGGTGTATACACACAGAGCTTTGAGTGTGTGCGCCATGATATACACCCCCACCAATGTGCCAGTGCACACTCACACAGAGGCTCATGTTGCTGCACGTCACTGCCAAGCCCCAGGAGCCATAAGGTTGCTGGGAAGCTCAGCAAGCCTGCCTCCCATGGGGTCCTAGAGCAGATTCTAGAAACTGCTGTTGCCCTCCTGGCTACTTGCTCCCCAGTTGACTAAAAATGGAGTTGGCAGGTCATCTAAAGGTGTGTGCCCATGAGAAGTACCTGTGCCACACTGAGGACCAAGAACATCGGTGGCATGCTTGTCCAGGAAGTCGCCAGGCTGCTGCTCTCCCCACTCCCCATGCCTTCCCAACCCCACCTGACTTTCTCCTGTAGCTACTTATTCCAGGCTGACAGTAATGTCCAAAATGGCCACTCTGTCCTTTACCTTCTCCCAGAGGTTCCCTGCTCTGAGCCAGGCCTATGCTTGCCCCTAGGACCAGAGGAATCCTACATGGCTTCTGCCCCTGGGGACAAGGCTGGGGAGAAGGTGACAGACACACACAGTGAGTAGGACATCCTAAGTACTTCCTGCCAAGATGTAATGCAGGGCCAACCCCTACAGCCATGCCAAGTGATTAAGCCAAACACCTCCGAGTCATTCTTGAGCCCTGGCTTTCCCTCCTACAGGGCACCCCTAGTCCTGTTGACAGTACCTCCTTCCTGTCTCTGGAGTCCCTCCACTTTTCTCCTCTCTGCTACCTGTCCACAGACCACACCACCATCACCTCTTACTGGCCATTGGAAACAGCACCTAACAGGTGTCCTCCTGTCCAGTCCCTCCCCTGCCCCATTTGTTCTACTCTCCACATGCAGCATGACCTTCTTGAAATGGCAGGCGAACCTTCCCACCCCTGATTTTACACCCTTCCCCGGGTCCCCATGACACCAACTCTGCAGCATAATCCTGAGCCCAGAGTGGTCTGGCTTCTAAGGAAGCCCTCTTGGGCTTCCTGCACCAGCCCTTTGCAAAAGCTGCTCTATCCACGCAGATCCTCTCCCCTCTATCTTCACCTGGCTCTTCGTGTACTTCCAATGCCCTCCTCCCCAGGCACCCTGGTCATATACTCCTAAAACAGAGGGCTCCACTCCTTCGGAGCACATCTCTCTGTGTACAGCTCCATGCTCAAGTGCGTTACTTTCTTCTTGAATTCAGCACGAATTTACTAAACACCACGATGTGCCAGGCACTGTTGTAGGCACAGGGACATTCCATAGTGAACAAAAAGCCCAGGGAAGAATGCAGCTCACATTCTTGTGGGACGACAGAGAGTAAAGAAAGAGACACAAACTGGTGTGCTCTGGTGTTGGGTCACATTCAGATACCATTGTCAAGGACAGCCTCTGGGGAAATGACAGCTTGAACAGACAAATGAAGCAGGGAACAAATGATGGGAGATATGCAGGAAGGACACTCCTGGCGGAGGGAACAGTAGGAGCAGAGGCCCTGAGGGGAGGCAAGGATGTGCTTGGCCTGTTCAAGGAAGAGCAGGAAGGCCAGTGTGGCCCTCCTGACAGCCTCACCCGGAGGTGGACTGTTGGGGAGGGGAGAAGCTGAGGCACAGGGCTGCTCCCCCTTCTCCCACCTCCTCCCCCAGCTGGGCAGCCCTCCTCTGGGGTACATAGATGGGCACTTGTCTTGAGAGCCCCCCTCCCTCCCTCTGTCCCTCCCAATGCACACAGGGACAGGAAGTGTTGGCCCTCGCCTCCCAGCTGCCCGGGTGGGATGCCACTGAGCCAGGCTGGCCTGCCTAAGGAGGGACAGAGGCCCCATTGAGCCTGTTCTCTAGACCAGCAGGGACAATAGCCACACTGAGGACCAAGGACATCGGTGGCATGCTTGTCCAGGAAGTCGCCAGGCTGCTGCCCTCCCCACTCCCCATGCCTTCCCAACCCCTCCCGACTTTCTCCTCTAGCTACTTATTCCAGGCTGACAGTAATGTCCAAAATGGCCACTCTGTCCTTTACCTTCTCCCAGAGGTTCCCTGCTCTGAGCCAGGCCCATGCTGGGCCCCAGGACCAGAGGAATTCTACATGGCTTCTCCCCCTGGGGACGAGTCTGGGGAGAAGGTGACAGACACACACAGCGAGCGGGGCATCCTAAGTACTTACTACCAAGATGTACAAAGTGTAGAGGCTCTGCCATGGGCAGGGGACTATCTGCCGGGAGGGCTGGTAGGGAAGGCTTCCTGGAGGCAGAGTCATGGTTCTACAGCACTTCTGCTGCCAGGGTCGTAGTTTGAAGGCACAACAGCCATGTGGCACAGGTAGGGCCAGACTAGCACCTGTTACAGACCCCGAGGTGGAAGGGAGCAATGGCCTCTGCCTCACAACAAGCCAGGGCTCATACTGGGATCACGCAGGCCTCAAACTCTCTGCTTCTCTAGCTTGTGTGTTGTTTACCTGAGGAACGTTTGCACCAGAAGGATCTGTAGGGCTCACCTAAGCCAGGAATGCCAATGCAAATCGTGTACCTGTCACCGGCAGCGCTTGGCCGTGGGGAGGTGGAAATCACACCATTCTTGCCTATCAAGTAGAGTAGGAAGCAGCTGCAGAGCCCATCTCAGTACTGCCCTGGCAGCAGGTGACTGGAGGAGACGCACAAGACCGCCTTTCCTGGTTCCATTCCGCTCCCTCGCTGACGCTTAGGGAAACAGACCCAAGTGGGTCACAGAGCATGTCAGTGGCAGTGTGCTGGGGCTGGGATGGGGGTGGGTGAAAGCGGTTTAAGTTGTGATACTTGAGAGGCTGGGACCGACCCTGCCGGGCAGCTTCCCTCTCTAAGAAGGGACCCCGGCACACCTACCCGCTCAGTGCTGTCCTCACAGCTATAATTCTTTGAATGATATACTTTTTTAAAAGAAAACAAGCCAGACTGTAAGTTCATGGGGGCCTGTTACGACTTGTTAGCCATCCTGATCATTCATAGTGGACACTATACATGAATGTGAAGGGCATGAGGGGAAGACTGGGTGGCAGGCAGGCTAAATGCACACAGTGACTATCCCTCGGTCCCGTCTTTGCTCCACAGTGAGTTGTTTGGCTCCCAGGGGCCTGTAGAGGGCAAGAGGGACCCCTGGGGGCAACATGGGCCCAGGCGCCAAGCTGGTCAGGTACATGCCAGTGCACGGTATGCATCCAGCCTGGTTAGGGCTGAGCTTCCTGCAGGGAAACTGAGGCTGGGGGGCCACAGGAATGAGCCAGGAGTCTTGTAGGCTGAGAGCAGGGAGCTGAACCAGGATCTCCTGACTTCTGGGCGCCCAACCTGGCCACCAGCCCCATATGTATAATTCAGGGGCTGACTTTTCCTGACAGCTGGGCCCCTTGGGAGCCGTGCGTGCCAGTGCCAAGGCAAACAGCCGTGGCAGAGGTGGGGCCTGGGATGCCTGCAGGCTCTGAGTTCCTTTGCTCTCCTGCGCAGACAGGGCCGGAGCCCTGAGCAGCCAGGCCGCCTGCTCCCTTCATTGTTCCCCGTGATAGTTTCCAGATGCGGAGGAGTCACAGGTTTGGGACTGAGCCAGGGGAGCCAGGCCAGCCCTCCCCCAGCACGCCGCCACCACCTCCACCAGCACCAGTCCTACTTTTAAAGAGATGGCCCTTCCTCCCACTGCAGGCTATTGCCCCGCTCCCGCCTGGCAGCCTCGTTGTCCTGCAGCCAGCCCAGCTCCTGGGGAGAGGAGCTCTGGGCTCCATTCCCAGCTCTGACCCTGACTTCCTGTATGGCTTGGGTTACTGACTTGCCATCTCTGTGCCTCCATATCCTGGGCTGTAGAATGGGTATGTGGTGGGCCAGGTGGGTGGGGACGAGGTGGCAGAATGGAGAAGACAGCATCTGACTGACACCCCTGCCTTAACACACCGTTCCCAGGATCATCTAGAGCAGTGGTCCCCAAAGCAGGTCGCTGGATCAGTGTGAGCATCATCAGGAACTTGTCAGGGATGCAGATCCTCAGGCCCACCCCAGACCTATTCATTCCACAACTCCAGGGACAGGGCCAGCAGCCTGTGTTATAACAAGCCCTCTAAATGGTTCTGATGCATACTCAAGTTGAAAAACAACCTGTGTTCTAGAAGTAAGAGCTTGAGCATCTGGAGCCAGAAGGATGGAATGCAGACTTGGCAGCTGGGTAGTTTTGGAAATGAGCTTAAGTCTCCTGGTAAGGAAAATGGATCGATATTCCCACCACTGCGTTGATTAAATAAGGCAGCACACATCCTGGTCAGCCCGGCTTGCACACCAGAGTTCTTCTGGGACAGATGTTCCACTCCATGAAGGCAGGTTGCACATCTGCCTGGCTCACGCCACCCCACCACCACATCAGTAGCGTAAAGGAGCCGGCTCTGCCCCCTGGCAGAGGGGGTGTGTGAACAGGTTGCCATGTGTGCACATTGCTTTCCTTCACAGGTATGTAGTGAGCCCTGGTGCTGCTGGAGGGATCTGTGGCACAGAGAGCAACAAGATGAGCCCCACAGGGGCAGAGGCCACAGGGGTCCCTGCAGGCAGGAGCCATCAAGGAAAGCTTCCAGCCAGGAGCTCAGCTTCCACTGGCCGTGGCTGGGAGGGGAGGTGACATATGCCAGATAATGGGACGGTTGTGTGCAGATGTAGGTATGAGAAGGAGCACCACCAGCTGGTCTCCCTCTCTTGCAATGCGTATACACTCCTCTGGGTCCAGCAGAGTTACTGTCCTGTGGGCTGCCCACAGAAAAGGGCAGAACACCTCCATGCCTGCCCCTGAAGGTCAGAGCTGGATACCATATGGGAGGCCTGTGGCACTGTGGGAATCAGCCAGGCCTGGGTTTGGATTCCAGCTTTCCTACTTCCTCGGGCAAATCTTCCCACCCCTCTGTGCCTTGGACCTCTCATCTGTAGGGGTTATAGTGAGGATGGAATGGTGGGGGTAATACTGCACATAGCACGACCTGTGCAGGTTTTACAACTGAGGAGCCTTGGGCCCAGGGAGAGAGATGGAGCATCTAGGGACACACATCGTGGCTCCATCATCCTGCCTCCTGCAGAGCCATGCTGAGCACCTTTGCCCTTGGGGACAGTGGGCAAGGGGTGTTTTCCAGACTTTCCCACCCGCAGGTGAAGAAAGAAGGTCAGCTACAATCTGGGCTGTGGGGATGGGAAATATCAGGCTTGCTGCCTCCCTTCAGCCCCCTAGAAGTCTCACAAGAGTGCAGCTGTTCCTCTGCCAGGACCCACCCTAAAGGAGAAGAACATGCATAGGTTTGTGCTGCAGTCTGATGCCTTGCAGTAACCGTGACATGCACACATATGCATGTACACACACAAAAACCACACATATCTGCATGCACACGCACCCTCTTGCCCATGGCCTGTTCTCTGATTTCCAACACCAGCAACACTGTGGAACCATGGCAAAGGCTGGCAAATGCCTGGGCAAGCCCCTAGAACCTTTTAATCCCTGCTCTGCCCAAATACATTTGCTACAGGTGACCTTGAAACCAGTCCACAGCCTTCTGGACCTCACTAGGCAATGAGGGAATTGGACAGCAGCCAGAAAGACGGGTTCAAAGCCTGCCACTTAATTTCTTTGTGACCTTGGACAGGTGACTCCACCTCCCTTGGCCTCTATTTCCTTATCTGAAAATGGGGTCACAGTGAAGCTACCTGTCAGTCAGGTGCATGGCCAGCACCGGCATGCAGTGGGCACTCAGCACAGTCAGTTCCTGTCTGTGGTGGGGGTCTCCGAAGCAACTCAAGCTCCAGCACTCACTTTATGAAAGTTCTCAGAGGTGGGCAGCATGCTTCTCTTTCTAGCCCTCAGTGGCCAAATGAGGAGATCAAGGCCCAGAGTGAGCAGGGATTGATGTGACGACAGAGCCAAGGCCGGAAGTAAGGCCTGCAGCCTCTCACCAGGCAGCCATGGGAGCCCCAGCCCCTGGCCTCTGCCGGAGTGGCCCCAAACTGCTGACTTCAGTGTTTCACCCGCCAGTGCAGATCAGCTTTCTTCTCTGGCACTCAGCCACCCTCTGCACCCTTCCCCCGTTGCTATTCTGAGCTGAGTTCCCCTGTCCGCTCCTCCTAGGGCTATGGCCCTCACACCCAAAGCCCCATTCCAGGCTGCGGCCACCACCTCCTACTCTACCACCTTCTTGCCCCCTGCTGTGCCACCAGGATTTGTGTAATGCCTCCCTCCAGCCAGGTAGGGCTGGGCTGGGCAGGGCCCCATAGAGCCAGGTCATATCCGACTAGGCCTTGCTTAGGGACAGCCTCAGATGCAGAACCAGGGACCTGCTAGCCTGTGCAAATGGCACTTCTAGGCTGAGGCAGCCCTTAGAGTGTTCAGTGCAGCCCAGAAGGGGCGTCCTGGGAGTGGAGAGAATCCATGCCAAGACCAGCCCCAGCATTTCCAACTCCTGCCTGCGTGACCATAGCCCACACATCTCACCCAGCATGTGCACGCGTGTCTGCACTGGTGTCCCCTCCAGATGCCAATGTGTTCTTAGCCCCACCCAGGGTGCTCCAGGGGAAACAGGAGACACAGGGGGCCCCACATGGCCGCAGTACACTTACAGACTAGTGGGAAACAAGAAGGCAGAAACAGCAGTTTTTGAAGATTCTTTAAATTCAGGATAAAATCTCTGGCATGCTGGAGGCCCGGTCAGGGCAGGACATGACCCAGAACCGAGCGAGTGGTGCAGACCACAGAGTCCCCAGGGAGTTTGGGGAGCCAGGGCCTGCTCCAGGGAGGCAGTGGGAGGGTTCTCAGCTAGTGCGCTGAGCCTTTAGTGAGCTCAGCCCATGGAGGGAGCACCCCAAGGAGGGCAGTTATCCCTGTTGGGGAATGGGGAGGCTAGAGGGGTGGCTCTTCAGCTTGGCCTTGAAGGATACATGGACATTCTCCAGGTGGGGAAGAGTTTGGGACCTAGGGTACAGCAAGAGCAAAGGCATGGGTGGGGGAAGAGGGTGAGAATACATCATTTGCAGAAAATGATTCTGTTGTTTGAGTGTAAATTTTATAGTACGAAATCACAGCACGGAAGGTTAGAAGGTCACCTTGAGTGTTTTGCCTCAGTCCTGCGGGTGATGGGGACTGTTAAAGTATCTGGGGAAGACCCTGCCTGGCTGAACCAGGGTGGCAGCTGCAGTGGGGGAGGGCATAGGCAGAAGAAAGGGCTTGCTGAGCAAACGGCCACCCAAAAGGGACGCACAGGGACCTGGGAACACTCCGGAGAACACATGAATGGTTTGCAGACTTAGTAGTGTCCAGCTGTGCGCCAACCACAGGGAGTCTGCAGATGCTGTCACCACCCCCTGGGGTGGCGGCAGGGTGGCCGGGGCTGTCTCCACAGTCACAGGACGGGAGGGAAGCGCAGAGCTTTTGCAATTGCTATGATTCGGATGTTTTTCACCCCTTTGGCCCGGCCCCTCTTCCTCTCCCCGCCCCTGATCTCTGATCCGTGTGGTTTGCTCATGGAGGAAAGCCAGAAGCAGGAAACAGATAACTTAGGGAGTGGCTGTTCATGTGATTAAAAAGTCTGCTTTCCAAAAAGTTTCGCCTGAGAGTACTTCCAATTGCTTGGCCTCGGGGTGGGATTTGGAGAGAGGGGCTTCTGTTGCCTTGTGGGCCTGGGCCCCGCAGGGCCACGGGCACTGTGCTGGGAGGCATGTGGGGGTTCTGGGCCTCACACACCTGGGGGTCCCGGAGGGGCTTCTTGGTCTCCTTCGGGAATCCCTCTCTGTGTCCACGTGTCTGTCTCTTTCCTCTTTGGATCATTCTCCCCCCTTCTCTCCCTGCTCCCTGTCACCCACTGTCCTTCTCTTCCAGACCCTGCCCTGTCTGGCGCTCACGCGGTTCCTACCCCACCCCACCTCCCAGCATCCCCTTATTCCTCACGTTTGCTGCCTCTCTTCGCCCATCTCTCTGTCTCCCTGTTTGCCCTCTCTATGGTGGCTCTTTCCCTCCTGTCCACCCCCCACTCTGTGCCCCCTCCCCAGGGTTTTCCTGAGACCTTTTCCTGGCACTGTGAAAGCTTCCATTGTTCCCCTGCACTTTGACAAACCCCAGTGTTGTGGAATCAGGATGGCATTTTTGAGGTGGCTTTGGGCTGGGAACGGGGTGGGAGGGGTGATGAGGAGGCTGGGCTTTCTGGGCCCATGCTGGGCTGCGCCAGGAACCCAGAAAAGGGGAGGGGGTCTGGGGGAGGTATTGAGGATGCCTGTGCTAGACAAGGGGGCCCTCGAGGCTCTGGAGGAAACCGAGGGTGGCCTCTCGCAGCATCCCTCCTCCCAGCGGCCTGCAGGCCCCAGCCCAGCCCCCCTGCCCCTCTGATCCCTGCTTCCTCTGCAGCCTCCATGGAGTCTGCAGCTACCCGAGCCAGGCTGCAGAGGCTGAGGCGGCCTCCTGCCTGCCTCCCCGGCTCTGGGTGTGGATGTGTGAGTGTGGGGGTCTTTGGAGGGTCCCTGGAGCAGTGTCACAGAGCACTGGGGAAAGCAAACTATGGGTCCTCACACTGAACAGACTTGACCTTGGATCTTGGCCCCACTGCTTATTCATGATGTGACTTCGGACAAGTTGCTGCCCTGTCCCAAGCCTCAGCTCCTCCGTCATTAAGGTTAAGAATGCAGAATTTGTAGGCCTGTTGTGTTGATTAGTGATAATCTCATTTGTCATGCAGCAGCCCCATGCCTGTCACCTAGGAGGACTGGGTGAAGCATCGCCTCCGTCTGAGGGCATGGGTCCAAGAGTGTTTCTATAAGTGCGAGTCTGACTTGGACCCGAGCCTGGAAGTATGTGGCCACAGGTGTCTGTGACTGGTGTTGACTGGCCACAGTTGAAGAAAGGGTCTCAGGGTTGGCCCCTTGGAAGGCCCCTGACTGTGAGAGCGTCCCTCATCTGTCTTGTTTACTTTCACATTCCTGCTGGCTTCCACAGAGCCTGATGCAGAGTTGGGTGCTCAATACATGTTAGTTGAATGAATGAATAATGGAGGTGATGGCCAGGGGCTGAAGGTCAGAGGTGGGGTTGTGTTCCCAGGAACAGGCTTCTTCTCTGATTTCCTCACAATCATTTCATGGAGAGGCTGTGCAGGACATGGGAAGTGTTGCCTGGGAGCCAGTAGGTAGGCTTCACAGGGTGCTTGGCCACCCTGGGCTTCATTGCACTCTCCTGTCAGTGGAGAAGTTCTGTTGGGACGTGGCTGGCGCATAGTAGGTGCTCACTTAAATGTCAGTGCCCTGGCTCATCTGCTTGGGATGCCCTCTCACTTGGTGGAGGAATAAACTCAAACTCCAAGATGGGCATGGGAGAACCAGGACCCAAACCCAGGCCTCTGACCACAGCCTCTGTTTATTCCCCATTGGCCAGGCTTGAGGAGAGACAGCAAGGAGGGAAAGGGGCACCTGTGGGTCTGAGGAAGGGGGCTCAAGAGAGGAGGCTTCTGGGAGAAGGGTACCACCTCCTCCAGCAAGGGCCCCTAGCCTTCAGAAGGGTCCCCAGAACCCTCTTGCGCTATCAAGGAAGGGCCAGTGAGGCTGTGCAGAGTCCTGCATACACAGACCAGTCCCTCTGGCCCCTTCATCCTCTGTGTCTTCATCTGTGGAAGGGGCATTTTAAACTCCTGAGAGCCAGGCCTCTTCCTCTCTCAGCTTAGGCCAGGACCATGTCAGCTGCCTGACTGCTGGTGCACAGCTGACAGGTGGGACAGTGAGCTCTCCAGGGGCCCATCTACTCCCTGTTTCCTCCTTCTGCTCCTCCTGGCTCCAGTCACTGCCTCTCAGCTAGACACACTGTGGGCCAACCTGGCTGGCCTTCCATGGTGGAGAGGGGCCACATGAGTGGGGCTGCCAAACACACTGACTTATGGGCCACAGAGAGGAAAGTGACCCTATCCAGTGTCTAGTGTCACCCCCATTCCAGAGATGGGAAACTGAGTCCCAGAAAGGGGAAGGGATGCTTCCAGGGGCATCCAGTGTGCCAGGACCCATGACAGTAGCAACTCTTTCCAGCTTCTCCATGCTGGCTGGGCAGGTTCCTTATCTCTGTGCAATCCAGGCACTTTGCAGGGCAATTGAGAGAGTGAGTGAGAGTCAGATAGCCTGAGTTCAAGTCCAGATTCCACCATTCACTGCTGGTCTAGCCTTGGACAGATGACTTCACCTCGTCGAGCCTCCATGTTCTCATCTGAAACCAGGGACCAATCATACTCAACTCATAAGGTAGTGGTGGTTATAAGAATACAAAGAGGCCCTAAATACCCTCTTTAACATTAGGTATCTAATTAGCCCTGACTAGATACCTAATGAGTGTGGCTATGACTTTGTCCCAGAACTTGGGCAGGCACAGGCAGAGATGGTGCAGCCAGGGCTAGGGGCAAGGCCTGCATGTGGGGCCCACAGCCAGAACCCTGTATCCAGAGAGCAGAGGCTGGCATCCTGGGGCAGAAACCGGCATGGAGTCCTGATGTACAGGGCATAGCCACAGGTACTTAGCACCCCCACTCCGCTCACCCCTCCTGCGCTCAGGGTACCAAAGGCAACAAGGTCATCTTCTTGCAAAAGGGACTCAGTCTAATAGGGACCAAGGGGAGAGCAAGCTTCATGCTAAAGGCTGAATCACTCCTGGTAGGACCTGATGATGCAGGGGCAGGGAAACTGGTGGGCAGAGTGAGCAGCCAGGCTCTCATGCCGTGTGACAGGTGCGGATACTTTCATCTGTCCTCAAAATTGAGGGAGTGGATAGGATCTAGGAGGTAAGAAATCCACTCCATGGCTGTGCGGAGAGAAGCCCTATGGGCACAAACATGGTTCAACAGAACCAGCATCCAGAGGTCAGCCAGTGCCCAGTACCCAGGCCCTAGGGTCCACATCTGTAGGGGCAAAGGGGGTACAAATATGGACAGAGTTGCCGTCTCTTTTGGGCTCCCAGCACCTTGGGATAGCGCAGGGCGCCCCCTTGTGGGAAGGAGGGACCTGCAGACCCAACATCTCTCCATCAAAGTCATACCTACTTGTTAAAGATAATTAATTAATTAGAACAGAGCATCCTATCTCCCGGAGGCAGC
Organism: Manis javanica; assembly: GCF_040802235.1. Classification (NCBI taxonomy): domain Eukaryota; kingdom Metazoa; phylum Chordata; class Mammalia; order Pholidota; family Manidae; genus Manis; species Manis javanica. The sequence continues at coordinate 37,324,605 of NC_133162.1, forward strand.
CTCTGAACCCTTCTCACTGATTTCCTGCTGGCTCTTTTCTTGCCCATTTTTCCTTTTTACAGTTTTACTCTGGGAGCAGTCTATATTCAGTCTCTTATCCTGCTTCCCTTACAAGCATTTTCCCCAAACCTTTAAAAAAATCCTTGTAAATATTTCAATGCCTTTTTGTCATTTGTCCAATGGATGTAACATCATTTAGGGAACTAGCATATTGGTGTTAAATATTTAGCTCATTCCAGTTTCTCACTATCATAAACAATGTTGTGAGGACCATCCTTGAATCCTCTGTGATCCGCAACTCTGATAATTTTTTTAGGATGGTAGTGCAGAAATAGATTTGCTGGGGGGAACAGACATTTAAAAAAGGTTTTAAGGCTTATTGCCAAGTTGCTCTTTTGAAATACAGTAGGAAATGTACCTGTTCAGCCCCTACCACCAGTAGGGTCTGAGATTGCCCCCTCTCCACACCTGCCTGGTTGGGAGGACCCTCAGAGTTACCTAGTCCAACTGCCTAACCAAGGAAGAAGTCCCCTCAGCACTCTGCTTACATAATGCCAGTGACAGGGAGCTTACCACCTCCTGGCCAGCCACAGAAATCTCAGGAGCTGTTGGGGAGAAGATACTGGAGAAGGGCCCAGATGGTGTCAGCACCTCTGCCCCGTCTGCTGGCTTGCCTGGATGGCTCCTCCCACCCTCCACCCAGCCTTGCCATCGCTGCTCCTTGGCACAGGCCTTTCCCACCCTCCCAACAGCAGACCGCCCTCCACAGAGATTCAAGCCCTGGCCTGGAGGTCCAGACACAGTCCTTCCTCACAGCTCACTCCCTGATTTGCTGTGTCCTCGAACAAGTCCCCTTGCCTCTCTGGTCTCCAGGGGGCCTGTCTGTGCTACAAGGGGTGGCTTCTGAGCCCCAGTGAGCTTTGCCTGGGCTCCTGGCAGATGTGATTCCCCAGTGGGGTACGTGGCAGGGGCCTGGGTCAGGAGAGCCTGATCCGGCCTGGCATCCTTCCCAGCCTGGGCGGGTGGCGGGCCCTGCAGAGCCGCAGGCAGTCACTGGCTGTTTCATGCTGAAGTTTATGAGAAGGGGCTGTGCCTTTCTGGGAGGAGGCAGGGGGAGAGTTGGGGGGCAGAGAAGCCTTTGTTCTATCAAAAATTCCTGCTCCCTTTCCTTGCCCTCGTCCGTAAGCATAAACAATGTTGGAACCGAGCCCTTCTGGGAAGCGGCTCCCAGCTGCCAAGAGCTGCCCACTGGCCTGTCTTTCCCTCCATCCACTGCCTCTTCACCCCGACTCTATAGGCCATTTCTTCCCTCTGACCTGAAGGAGGGCACAGCCATTGGGCTGGGCTGAGCCAGAGGCCCTTGGGACCAGGGGATATCTCCTCATGAGCATGGGCCACAACCTCATGGGACACACTTGGGGGTGACAGACAGAATAGGTAAGCCAATCAGGGAAATGCAAATTAAAACCACAATAAGATATCATCTCACACCAGTAAGGATGGCCAGCATTGAAAAGACTAAGAACAATAAATGCTGGCGAGGTTGCGGAGAAAGGGGAACCCTCCTACACTACTGGTGGGAATGTAAGCTAGGTCAACCATTGTGGAAAGCAGTATGGAGGTTCCTCAAAAAATTAAAAATAGAAATACCATTTGACCCAGGAATCCCACTCCTTGGGATTTACCCAAAGAATACAACTTCTCAGATTCAAAAAGACATATGCACCCCTATGTTTATCGCAGCACTTTTTACAATAGCCAAGATACGGAAGCAACCTAAGTGTCCATCTGTAGATGAATGGATAAAGAAGATGTGGCACATATACACAATGGAATACTATTCAGCCATAAGAAAGAAACAAATCCTACCATTTGCAACAACATGGATGGAACTAGAGGGTATTATGCTCAGTGAAATAAAACAGGCAGAGAAAGACAAATGCCAAATGATTTCCCTCATTTGTGGAGTATAACAACGAAGCAAAACTGAAGGAACAAAATGGCAGCAGACTCAGAGACTCCAAGAATGAACTAGTGGTTACCAAAGGGGAGGGGTGTGGGAGGGCAGGTGGGGAGGGAGGGAGAAGGGGACTGAGGGGTATTATGTTTAGTACACATGGTGTGGGGGTCACGGGAGAACAGTGTAGCACAGAGAAGGCACATAGTGGATCTGTGGCATCTTGCTGCACTGATAGACAGTGACTGCATTGGGGTATGGGTGGGGACTTGATAATATGGGTAAATGTAGTAACCACATTGTTTTTTCATGTGAAACCTTTATAAGAGTGTCTATCAATAATACCTTAATAGAAATTTTTTTTAAAAAAGAGGAGGTAAGCCAAGTAAGTATACCTAGTGGGGCTCAGTGTGCCTAGCCTCCTGCTTCTCAGGCACAGGAAACTCTTTGGCAAGTCCTGCCCCTTCCCTGTGCCTCAGTTTACCATCTGTTAAGGGGTTGATGATATTCCCTGCCCCACAAGGTCATAGAAAGAGTTGAATAGGAGCCTGACAGGCCATGGAGCCCTTAGCACAAAGTCCAGCACATAAGTGGTACTTCATAAATGCCTGTTCTCTTTGCTCTTCCCTTCGCCCTCTGCCAGCAGTATCTATAGAGCCTCTACAGCCTTTCTCTCTTTCTTGGTTCCTCCCTGAAAGTTCCAGAAGGTGAACACACCTAATGCTATTCCTTTTTGTTTGCCGTTTCCCCCACAAGCCGGGGATAGTGAGCCTACTCTCCACCCAGGCCTCCCTTCCATCTTTGAGACTTGCTTCCTACGATTTATGCCCACTGGTCTCAGCCTGGTCTCAGACCTAGCCACTGCGTCCCTGAGAACACATCTGCTCCCTCTCCCTATACAGGCCCCAGGAGAGCGTTGTGCTGAAATCGCCAGTGGTTACTGAGCACTGGCAACGTCCAACCACGAAGTGAAGATTTTCATATGCATGAATGCATCAGGTCCTTCCAGCCACCTTGGGAGGCAGGCCCTTTGTCATCACCTCAGGTTTCCTAGTGAAGAATTCAAGGCACAGAGAGGCTGAGTAACTTGCCAAGGGTAACCCAGATAGCCACAGGCAAGGCAGAATGCAAGCACATGTGTCTGGCCCTGAAATGCAAGGTCTGAACCCCATCCCATCTGCTGGGGGGTCAGTTCCTGGCCTGATAGCAATGCAGCAATGGTGTGCTGAGGACATCTGGTCCTGCAAAAGGCCAGAGTCCCTGTCCCTGGGCCCTGCCCAGCAGCTCCCAGTCTGTGATGGACAGCTCCAGGATGCCTGGTTTTCCAATTACGTGTGGCAAGGCCTCCTGACTCAGCCCCCTTGCTCTCCTGTCCTCTTCCTGCTTCTCCCTTTGGTGCACACTCTGTATCTTTATTTGTTTGGGTTTCCTTCCTGCTCGTTGCTGAAGCAGAGACTTTTTGGGAGCCAAATTGTCAGTTCTGCCCCAGTTCTTACCCTGCAGTCTGCTGAGTGCCCCTGGGATGCCTTGACCCCTGCCTGCCCTTTGTCCCAACTCTATGAGGTCCTGTCAGTCTCTGAACCAAGTAGCCTACAGAACCAGAATGGGCCTGGTTGGTGATGGTCCCCAAAATTTCCCCTTCAATCAAGAAATAGTCAATAGTCTCAATCAATCAATAGTCTCAAATCCTACTATTGTGAGGCACCCCATGCCTGTCCCTCATCCCCCTATAAAATGTGGGTAGGGTGCCTTTATGGACAGGGGGAAATGAGGGAATTAGTTCATCTAGTACATTATTTCAGGATTACTGAAGAAGGGCGGCCGTAGAAGCTGGGGTTGCTTAGAAGCTGTGGGTACCAGGCACTAGCTAGAAAAGGTGGCCCCAGAAGGGGTTAGAGGTCCCCCTGTGCACTCACTATCCTGAGACCATCAGAGCTCACAGGGCCCTCAGAGGCACATGTTGACCTCTCTCCTGCAGATTGCCTGGGCCACTGGCTTTGCCTGCATGATGGGTGCTCCCCTGAGAGCCAGCCCTGCCTCAGCACAGACTGAATCTTCTCCCCAGTATATCACAACTGCCAGGAGGCCAGTAAGGAGCCAAGGCCCTTCCTTAGGCAGAGGGCCCAAATATTCAGGGTGCTGTTGCCTCTAAGTTTAGATTTACACATTCAGCATATATGTCCCTTTTTAGTGTTTTGCCTGAATTCCAGCAGGCTGTCACCAAGTGGTGGTAATTGGTAACTGTCCTGGGCTTGGAAAAAAGTAACATGATTACTGAAGGAAAATTATTATTTTATTATTTTATATACTGGTTCTATTATTAGCAAACAATAATAACTAATATTCCAGTTTTACTTTTATGTGTGAGTCACTATTCTAAGTGTTTTACATGCATTATCTTATTTATCCTCAGAACAGTCTTACATGGTAGTTCCTATCATTATCCTTGTGAAGTAACTTGCCCAAGATCACAGAACTAAGATTTGGATTCATAGTCTGTGCTCTTAACCTTCATGCTTTCTAAATAGGCAATCACCTAGAGAAACTACTATGGAAACAGATCATCTCATAGCCCATGCCTCTTAACTCAACGACATATAAATTCCCAGGGGCCCTCGTTAAAATGCAGATTCTGATTCAGTAGATCTAACAGAGGGCCTGAGATTCTGCATTTCTAAGAAGCTCTCGTCATGCTGCTGATGACAATCTAGGAACCACACTTTGAAGAGTCACAGTGTAGAACCTGTGTTTAAGCCTGTCGCAGACTTAAAGTGCCAAGTAGGTGACATAAACTCAAGGAGCATCTGGTTGGAAGGGAGGTGATGTGGAGGACGTTTAGCGGTCAGCATGGTGGGGCAGTCATTCTTCAACATCAGCTGATAGTCACCAGTAAGAAGTCTGGACCCATGCGGTCATATTTCTATGTGAAATCTCCCATTGTCAAATATTGGGGCAACGGAGTCAACTTTATTAAACACTATACAACTTGTATGTGAATGTTCATAGCAGCACTACTCATAATAACCACAAATTAGAAACAACCCAAATGCCTATCATCTGATGAATGAGTAAATAAAAGATGGCATATCCATACAATGGAATATTATTTGACAACAAAAAGGAGTGTAGTACTGATGCATGCTACATGGATGAACCTTTAAAACATTATTTCTGTGAAAGAAGGCAGACACAAGAGGACAGTTATTGTACAATTCTGCTTATATGAGCTGTCTGGAATAGGAAAATCCATAGAATAGAAAGTAGATTAGTGGTTGCCTTGGGTGTGGGTAAGAAGGCGGGGTAAAATAGCAAGTAACTGTTAATATATACAGTTTTCTTTGGGATACAGTTTTAATGGATACAATTTCTTTTGGGAGGTGACAAAAATGTTCTAAAATCAGATTGAAGTGATGGTTATGTAACTGGATATACTGAAACCCATTGAATTGGACACTTTAAATGAGTGAAATGTAGGGCTTATGAATCATACCTCAATAAAGCTATAAAAAAAGCACCATGCAGGAGAGAGCTAGATTCTTTAATAGATAAAATGCAGTTACAGATCAACAAGAAAAATACCAGACCCCAGCAGAAAATAAAACGCCAAAGAGTATAAAGTTAGTTCATGAAAGGAAACACAAATGGTTCTTGAATGCATAGGAAAATTCTCTCTAGTTCATAGTAAAAGACACACAAGTCAAAGCTACTCTGGGAAGACATTCTACCTCTTAGATTGGCAAAGATGAAAATTCTGTTGGTGAGGATGTGGGACATTAAGTTGGTACACCTGCAGTGAGGTGGGGGCAGCAGCAACTTGTCATCATCCTTAAAAATAAAGTGCACATACCCATTGACTCTGCAATTCCATTTCTAGGACTTTATCCCATAAATATATATACTCTTATGTGTGCAAAATGATATGTACAGATAAACAGGTATTCATTGGAGCACAGTTTGTAACAGTGGAAGAGGGGAGATGTTCTGTAATCATGACCATCAAACAGTGTGGAAATGGCATGGAATACTGTGCAACTAGGAAACAGAAGAGGGCAGCTTCAGTACTGATGATGTGGGTCCTTGTGAGTGAGGGGCAAGAAAGAATCCATGTGCATATGCAGATCTTGCATGTGTTTGCAAATGCAGGCTGTCCTTGGAGCCCTGTGAAGGAAATTAAGATTGCCTCCAGATAGGGGAGCAGCCATGGGGAGCAGGGGTGAGGGGGAGATGCACTTTCACTGCCTACCATGTCGCACCAGCTGTGCCCTTGGTGCCCCTTCAATACTCATGTAAACCACATACCGTGTGGGCCAAAGAACAGTTGTGTGCAGGTATGTGTGACTGCCAGCTGCCTCTTTATGATGACAGAGTTAAAGAGGTAATTCCTAGCCACCATCAAGAATTTTGGGCCTCCCAGCCTCGGGATTCCCATGTGTGCTCTGAGGGTGACCCTGGTTTTCTCCGGATTGGAGACAGACGGTGCCTGTGCACACGGACAGAATATGAAGGCTGAAGTGGGAAACTGGGGACCTGGTGAGCATCCCCACATGAGAATGAGCAGCATGTTGGCCGAGTGGACTTGGCCGGGTGGACCTCAATCCCCGCATTTGCTTCCTGTCTTCTAGGCACGCCCCAAAGGCGAGGGTCTGACCCCATACCAGGGCAAAAAGCGCTGCTTTGGCGAGTACAAGTGTCCCAAGTGCAAGAGAAAATGGATGAGTGGGAATTCCTGGGCCAACATGGGGCAGGAGTGCATCAAGTGCCACATCAACGTGTACCCACACAAGCAGGTGAGCTGGGCAGGGCCGGGCCTGGGCCACAGGGCGGTGACTGCCCCATAGTGGGTCTCAGTTTATCCTTCGTACAAGGAGGGTGAGACCAGAGCTCTCCAAGCCGGCCCTTCCTTCCTGACTCATCTAAGATGGGAGTGAGAGCACCATGTCCCTAGGGAGGGAAGGAGGAAAATGGGGCTGAGACCACAGACCCCAGGTGAATTTTGAAACTAAAGAGTTGGGGGTGCTGTTGGGAGACAGGAAGGGTGTGAGGGTAGCAGGATGCTGTAGAAAACGTGCCTCTCGTTCACTTATTTGTCAGGTTGACTCGTATATGGGGCAGCTGTTGTGTGCCAGGCACTGTGGTGGGGCTGGTGGCCAAGGTACTTGTGGGCCTGTCCAGGTAGGAGGGGCAGAGGAGCTCACCAGGGGGGACCTACTCACTGCGGGCTGCAAAGAGAAGGCCATTTACTCTGCTAGACCTGTCACAAGCCAGGGGACAGCCATCCTAAGAAGAGGGTACAGTAGGTGCAAATGTCCTGAGGCCACCTGAACTTCGGGTGCTCAATGCCCAAAGCTCAGTGTTGTGTATAGAGATTAGTCTGTTGGGAGGATGGGAGGTTGAAAGTGGAGAGACCAGTGGGAAAGTAATGGCCACAGTTGTGTGCCAGCTGATAGAGGTCCGAACTAAGGAAGCTGCTGTATATCTGGATCCCACACAATGGGTCAACGGATTGGATGTGGAAGGTGAGGGAGGGGCGGAATCCAGGAGAACAATCACACTTTGGGCCTGCGCACCTGAGTGGATGGACATGGTTGTTACCGGGGCAGGCAGTCTGGGCTGGGGCTGGGACATGGCTGTCGGAGATAAAAGCCAAAGTCCTCTGATACACATGCTACATCGGAGATGTTCCTGAAGATCCGAGTGGAGATGTAAGGAAGGCAGTTGGATTTGTTACCTGCAGCTCATTGGAGAGGTCAAGGTGACTCTACATAACTGGGTATCACTGGCCTAAAGATATTAGGGACTGGATGAGATTTCCTGCCAAGTGTAGACAAAGTGGAGAGGGGATTCCCCAGAGCACGTGTTGTAGAATCACAGCACTGGGTGTCCAGATGGAGGAGAAGGATCCCCTTGAGGAGGGGACCAGGGAGCGTGGAGTCCTGGAGGTCGGGGGCAGCACTGTTGGAGAGGGTGGTGCTAAGAAGTCAGGTTTAATGACTGCCCTTAAGATTTGGCGACAGGGAGGTGGTCCCCAAACTTCGTGGACCATCACTTTTATATGGAGAGCTTGAACTAAAACCAAGGTTTGAGAACCACTGAAGCCGATGCTCTGCAGGGCAGAGCGGAGAGGGGTCGGCCTGCAGCGGACCTGTTGGCTGGGGCAGTGTCCGAGGAGCCGTGACGGGAGACTTGGGCCGGGTTGCAGAGAGAATGCCTTCACTGTCCACCCTCTCCTGGCTGGGGTGTGGGAGCCAGGAAGCTGGACAGAGGGCAGGTTCCTGAGGAAGATCAAGTCCAGGACGTGGCCGAGGGGGTGATGGGAGAGAAAGCCGCTACTGATGAGGTAGTCGGGGCACTGAGGAGCTGGGGGGCAGCGAGTCTCCCCTGTGCAAACTCAGTCACCGAGAAGGCTGGCAGGCCCAGGGGTGGGAGAGGTGGAGGGGTGAGGGGTGGGCTTCAGGAGCCCTTAGGGAAGGCAGCCCTACTGCTTGATCTCAGGGGGAGGGCAGTTGGTAGGCCAAGGGTGCAGGGCGGAGTGGCCCAGAGGGTCAGGGTGCACTTCCGGTGAGGGAACAGTGAGTACACGGTTGGGGGACAGGCCTGGGTACGGAGCACTAGAGGAGCAGAGGGCTGAGGCAGAGTTCAGAGGGAGAGGCTGGGCTGTGTGGGGCTGCCTGGGAGGTCGGCACGGAGTTCGATCTTCATTGTACTATAAGCAACTGGGAGCTGCCCTAGAGGACTCCTGCGGCCGAAACATTTGGTGGCTTTATGACCCTCATGCGGGCCTCCATTCCCTCTGCTTGCTGACCCTCCCTCCTGCTGCCCCCAGGGGTCTCCACGTTTCCCACCCCCCACACTATAACACACAGGCAGACAGACTCAAAGCTGGCTGTGGTGGCCCAGCAGACCAGTCTCCTTAGTGGAGGGGACAGGCCCACACCTAACGGCACTGGGGGAGAGACTGAGGCCTGGGAGCACTGAGACAAGCCTGGCAACGCAGTGGGTGGACATAATTTTCACAGTGTTTTAGGAGCACGGCCAGGGAATGGGGTGGGGGTGCAGTCTGAGGGAGACACGGTGTCCTGGTTCCTGGAAATGCCTGAGACGGCTTGGGACTCCAGTCCAAATACACCTTCCCTGCCATATCCAGCTGTCAGTCAGCACTTTGCCCCCCGGGCTGTACTCTGCTCTCCCGGGGGTCCTCTGGGCTTGGCTGGTGCCACTCAGAGGGGTCCATTTTTTCTCTCACTGGACACACTTGGTGAGAGCTACCCTAGAGCCAGACCTACAAAGGCACCAAAGGAAGACTACGTTCAGTGGCTCCCATTCTCCCAGGTGCTTCTCCAACCGGAGAGACAAGATTCCATCACCAGGGTCAGCGACTGGCATTTAGAGAAACCTTGTCCCCACTCACAGGCATGGTCATCCTCTGGCTGCCATTTGTTGAGCCCCTACACACCCTTCACGTGTGCTCTGCCCTCAGAACTGGTGCCCCGCTGATCCGCATTTCCAAGGGAGGGAAAGCACCATTCTGAGAAGAAGCCATGTGGCCTCCCTAAGGTCCCTGGGTGGGAAGTGGTGCCTTAGAGTTGAACTTGCACCTGTGTTTGGGGACAGTCTGTTAAACTGTTGGGAGCCAGCCCTGAGGCCAGGCGGGTGTCAGTTGGTGTCCCATGTTGGCCGCACATGAACTGGGTGTGATGGGAGAAAGTGCTAAGCTGTGCTCCCAGCTCTGGAGAGGGGGTAGGGCCCCTGGTGGGTCTCAGCAGTGGGAGATGGTGGGTATCGGAAAGATTATAACAGCACATCCTACCTGTCATCCCTCCGCCACCCCAAGAGGGCAGCTCTATTGTCTCCCCATTTACAGAGGAGGGAAGTGAGGCAAGGGGACGTTAGTGACTTCCCCAAGGTCAGTAGAGAACCTAGAACACTTGAAGAGGGATCAAGTCTGGACCAGAGGAAAATGTGGAACCTGGAGGGAGCAGATAGATGACTGGCCTGGGAGGGAGGAGGGGAGCAGGGAGAGCCAGTCACAGAGGCTGGCCGGGGGTTCGAATAGGTAAAGGGCCACCTCCTGCAGGGCTCAGACTTATGGGTGCTTACGTCTGTGCTGGGGATCTGGGACGTTCAGACCTTATGACTCTCATACCCTGTGCAACCTGGGCAGAGGGGCAGGGCCTGGCCCATGCACCTGAGACAGGAGAGACCTGCCACAGTGGCTCCTGCCTCCTCAGTGGGCCCCTATATTGCCCTAGCATGTGGCAGGGCACAGCAACCATGCCCCTTCCAAGACACGGTCCATTCTTGGCTTCTGCCACCTTCCCCAGATCAGCAGTGGCCCTCACTGGCCTCATCGTCTCCATCCTGCAAAAACGTCAGTCCCAGTGTGGCCTCCCTGACCAGCCCACATCTCCATACTCCCAACCAGTCTCACGGGCCCAGCCCAGAAGGCTCTTCTAGGGCAAGTGGCTCTGTTCTTCCCCTCACCCAGTGAGTCAGCCCTGTTTGTTGAGCACCTACTGTGTGCAGTAGGGAAACTGAGTCCCAGAGAGATGGGACTGGAGCAAGGTCACCCAGCCAGCCAGTGCCATGGGCCTGCGGCCCAGATCACCTGCCATGCAGCCCCAGGCTCCTTGCATGGGCCACTGCTTCACAAGGCTCTTCTCCCTCAGGGAGGTTACAAGCCAGGCAAGGGGTGGTGTCCCCGCTGCAGCGCTCCCCAGCAGTCAGAAGCCCGGAGCCTTTGAAGAACTGAGAGGAGGGCTTGGAGTCCCCATCCCCCAGATCCCTTCTCTCAGTGAAGAGGGGCTGCTTTTTTTCTCCTGCCCCCTGAGCTCTGACCTGTGTGGCATCCCTCTCCTGAGAACCCTCCACTTCCCCCAACTTCCCTCCCCTACCACATCTGTTTCCCGTCAGGCTCCAGCTGCAGCTCCCCCCTGCTGGTCCTCTGCCCCAGGAGAAGAAAACACTAAAGGGCTTGCCTCACCGCAGGGGGTGGGGATGGCCCTGGGGAGATCAATCCCAGCAGCTGAATGTTTGCCCTCCACAGAGGAGAATTCTTGACAGCTTCCCCTAGCTCTCCCACCCAACAGTGGTGCAGAGCTGAGCCAGAACCCATGGAGAGAAGGGGCGCTGATAGGCTCATAGCCAAGGGGCAGAGGTGACAAGGATATTGCAGGGGCTTTTCCACAGGGACTCAACTGGTTTGTCTGCTCCCAGACGGTCCCAGCCCTACATAAGAATAAGAATACCTGATATTAAATACTGGCCAACACTTTGCTCTTTTGTACTATCAGGTACTAATCTAATAATTCTCCATTTATTAATTTATCTGTTCTTTACTACAACCCTATCAAATAGGTACTCTTATTAGCCTCTTCCATAGAGGAAAAAAATTGAGGCACAGAGAGGTTAAGTGACTTGCTAGAGGTCACACAGCAGTTACCGAGTCTTGTAGAGTTCTTTGTGGTTATAAAGTCCATTAAGACAGTCATCCATTTGCTTCCCTATCAGACATACAGCAAATGTTACTAACCGCCCACTCAGGTTACAGAAGGGTAAGTTGAGGTTCTAGAGGAGAAAGGTGTTGCCCAATAGCCCTTGGCAGATAGGTGGAGCTGCAGGCCCCTGGGCAAGACCCTTAATATAAGGGAGCCTCAGTTTCCTCACCTGTAATATGTAAGGATGGTAAGATGCCCCTCACAAGAGGTTGTGAGGCTAGATGGTCTGATTTATGTGGTAGCACTTTACAAAGTATAAGCCATGGGGAGCAAGGGTGGTGTCAGGCCGGCTTGCTCTGGCCTCTCCAGCCCCACATGGAAGGCAGGTGCAAGGAGGGGGCCCTGACCAGCACGGGAGTCAAGAAGAGGAGCTAGAAACCAGGCTGGGTTTGGTCTGGAGAAGCAGACACTTCAGAACCCACACCAGACCTACGGGAGCCAAGCAGAGAGTCTGTGGCTGAGATCACTGGGGTGGCCGTACAGGGACCCCGAGTTCAGCTCAGGATCAGAAAGCCCTGCCTACAGAGCAGGCAGTGAACTGAGCCAGGCTGCTCTCCTGGCAGGGAGCTGCACAGCCCTGGGGGCTTGCTGGCCATGCCAGTGGGATGCTTGGAAGTGTTCATCAAGATGTCTGGGAGAGCAGGTGACGTGACCTAGAAAGGTCGCATCCTTCCCGCTTAGAACTGTGGCTTCAGTTTATACTGACCCACTGGTATCCCCCTCCCGTTAATAATAATACTAAACAATAGTAATAGCTGCATGATTTCCATTGAGATTTAACAGTTGCATGAGGAAAGTGCTATGAACATCCCCTTTAACGGATGTGTAAATGTAGGTTAAGAGGGATCGGGTGGCTTGCCCAGGCCACACAGCTCCTAGGTAGTTTGGGTCAGGTCTGACATGAAGTCAAACTTTTTCTCCTCTTCCCTGGCCAGAAAAGCTGGTTATTTGAAAGGCCCTTGACATGAAGCCAAGGCTTCTGCCCTTTTTCCAGGACTTCCCTGTGTGGCTTTAGGCCTAAAAACACAGAGATGGGCTTTACGATCTCTTAATCAGAACCCTGCCCACCCACAGTCCCTATGCTCACCTCCTAGAGCCTTCTTTCCTTCCCCAAACTGGCTCTGTCAGGCCAAGCAGTGCAGAACTGGGCGGGAAAGCCACTGTTCTCCTTCTGAGCAGTTTGCAGTCTGCCTAGGGGCAGCACTGACCCACAGCTCCTGCCCCCACTGGACCATCTGGGGTCGTGGTCCCTGGCACAGAGGCTCCTGTCATTCCTGCTGCCTCTCCTGAGCATGTGGCTCCCAGGGGGCCCAGAGTCCCCCAAGGTCCATGCAGGGGACTCTTTTGCAGGTAGGGGTTGAGGGTGGGGCTCAGGCTGCCAGCCAAGAATCTGTCTTGCCTCAGGAGCTGTGCCTAATAACCTCCATAAATTTTCCAGGCAAGCAAGTCTTTGCTGGCTTTTAAAAGCCAGGGAGGGAGGGGAAAGGGGAGCATGGAAGCTCCCCATGTAACAGGTATAACAGAGATGTACCTGTACAGGCCTGACACTGTTCAGTTTACAAACATCTAGACATCGGAATCCTCCCAATGCCCCGCCAACATGTGCAGTGACGGCCCACCTTCCCACCTTACAGATGTGGGTGCTGAGGCTCCCTGAGGCTCCCAGTGAGTGAGCAGCATCATAGGCCTGGCAAGTCACCTCCCTTCCCTGGGCTTCCATTTCTCTGTTAGGAAACGTGAAGGTCCACCCATCTGACCCCTTAACCAGGGCAGTCACTGGGGCAGGCCCTGGGATGAGGGGCGAATCAGAACACCAGCTGCTGGCCCCATGGAGCTAAGGGCTCTCTCACTTCAAGCCTGAAGCACTATAACTATGTCCAGGTTAAACTCTCCTCAAATCCTGTGGCAGCACAAGCAGGCACAGGGTGACAGGTGGGTCACCTGGGAAGACGTTCTGGGTGCTGGGAGCCAGGAGATGTGGTCACAGGTCTTCCTTGCTCTGGGCCTCGGTTTCCTCACTGGGACAATGTCTGGGCGCCGCTGTCTTGCCTGCATCCCGGGCTTTTGTGAGGTGGTGGCTGCTCAGAGAGTCCTGGGGAAGGACAACGGGCTCTGGGTACAGGACCTCCCTCCCATAGTGCTGGCCCCCGCCCAAGGCCTCGGCCTGTGCCTCCTGGGACGCGTGACTGCAGCAGGCCAGAGGCAGAAGGGCCCTGAACACATGGGGAAGCCCTAGGCTCTCTCTCTGGGCCTTTCTGTGTATCTGTGTCCCTCCTCCTGTCCATCCGTCTCTCTGTGCTGCTCTATGTCTGTCTCCTCCCTGCTTCTCTTTGTGTTTCTGCTCCCTCCTCCCCACTCTTGGGCCTCTTCCCCCTTCCTCTCTGCAGAGACCCCTGGAGAAGCCTGATGGTCTGGACGTGTCCGACCAGAGCAAGGAGCACCCCCAGCACCTCTGCGAGAAGTGCAAGGTGCTGGGCTACTACTGCCGCCGAGTGCAATGACCTGGCCTGCCGCCTGCCGTCCCCGCGGCCACCCTCCTGCCAGCCAGAGAAGACACCACCTCCCCTGTGTTTCTCCACGTTGCTGCGTGTCCCCGTGTGCATGGGGCTACCCTCGCAGGCTCGCAGGTCTGGGCAGGGGCAGGCCTAAGTTCTTGTCTCATGTGTGTTGACAAACAGTGTTACTAACGCAGCTGTCCCAGGGAAAGCTGGGTCTCTGGGACTCCCTGCTGGTGGGCCTGGGGTCTGTGGGAGGGGACAGGGCTGAGCAGAGGTCAAGGCAGAGGACCCCACAAAGCCCTTGGTGTTCCCCTCAGACTCTCCTGCTCTGAGACTCCCTTTGGGGTAAGCAGCCTTATATTGGCCACAAGTGCACTAAATTTACTGTGAATCCCAAAGCCTGCAGGGGACTGTCTCCCCAACACTAGGCAGGCTGCCTTTTCCCACCCCATCACCTTCCAGTTTGCCCTGTGTGCAAAGCCACTCTCGGAAAGCCCCATTTTTTTGTCCTGTTTAAGTCAGTGATCATGGGGAGCTGACACCTGTTCTAGCAGCTGCTGGGGAGCAGGCATCTCTGCCCCATGCCCGCTTTGAGCCCCAAACCTGATGTCACCAGCATTGCACCTGGGTGCCACACACACACACCCTTCCCTTCCCCCTTCCCCACCAATAGATCTAGAGATGGGGGCACTGAATGTTGGGCAGTGTTCCCAGGGGCGACTTGAGACACAAAAGGCAACACCTTCCCTCCTCCAACACACATTTATTTCCCCGTGGATTTTGTCAACCACATTCCCTTCCCTTCTTTGCCTGCCACCCACACTGGGGGACCACCCCTTGATGGAGGTTGCAGGGCCCAGTGAGGAAGCCACTCTGGCAGGAAGGACACAGGCCTGGCAGTCTGGAGACCTAGGTGCAAATGCTGGCCCTGCTGCTGACACACTACATAACCCTGGGAAGGATGTCTCATCCCTGGGCCTCAGTTACCCCATGGGCTAAGTGAGCGAGTGATTCCAGAGAGCCGAGAGGCCCACCTCAGTTCTGATACTCTGGGATCCAGCCTGGCTGAGCACAACCTCCTGAGCAGAGAACTTTATTGGGAGAGTTTCACCAGGTTTCTTACTGCACACCATCACTATCAGTCACTTAAGAAGTCAAGCTGAGGGATGCGAGTCCTCCGTGTCACCCCCTACACCCCCAGCCCTGCCTGCTGTCCCCTAACCCTGGCAAAATGAAAGGGAGGGCTCCCACTTCCTCCTCACATGGGGCAACCCCGAGACAAGCTACAGAACCTCTTGTTTGTAAGATGCGGACAACGATTTCCCACCTCCCAAGGGGGCAGGGAGGCTTCTGGGCGCAACACCCCGCTCAGGGAGACCGCAGTCCTGCCTAGCAGGAGGGCTGTGCTCCCTGCCCCCACCTCACCGCAGGGGCCCTGTTTTCACTGTCACGCCACCCTTCCTCTCTCCCAGGGAGCCAGAGCGAGCCGTCTCTCAGGACGGGGCCCCTGCTTGTGCCCTGACATTACGCCTCTGTGGAAAAAAGTCAGACCATGAAACGGCCTGAAATTCAGTGTTTACCACGGCTCTAGGACACCCAACCAGTGCCCAGTCGCCTTTTGTTTTCAAATGAAAATGCTTTGTACAACTGAGGAGTTACAGTGAAGTGCTAACTGGGGTCCGGGAGTGATGAAGGTGAAGAGAGGAGTGAGTGTGTTGGCAGCTGGAGGGCTGCAAGGCGGACTTCAGGGCCTGCCCTCTGAGCACTTAAAGAGAGTCTGTGCCCGGCCTGAGCCTCCAGCTGCCCCCCTGCCACCCACAGGGGCAGAATGCTCTGCAACCACTGTGAACACCTGCCCCGCCCTCTGGCTAAGCCGCTGCGGACTCTCCCAGCAGTTCCTGCTTTCTCCACAGCGTCAGGGTGAGCTGGCGTCCCCTAGCCAAAGCTCTCTGTCCCCGAGGAGAAGCTGTTACTGTCCGTCATCCCCACGCACTGCTGAAGATAACGTTGGCAGTGGTAGGTCATGTGCTGGTCTCTGCTGCAAGAACCAGGCCTTGGCCCCTTCAGGGACCCAGCTCCACATAAGGACCATGGCCCCTAAGTGGACTTTCCAACTGTGCTGCAATGGGGGGGAGCCCACACCCTACAAAGATCCCAGGCAGCAGACGCCTGGAGGCCAGAGCCTTCCACAGGCCAATAGGAGATGGGATATCACCCCAAAGTGACCTTTTCAGTGGGCTTGTCCACCTGGCAGCCATTGCTCCTGCCATCTGTGCAGAGCCAGCCACCTTGGGGGCTGGGCCCTCTTGCCAAAGGCGGCCCCTCTCCACTCCCTCTCCTGCACTACTCTGGCTGAAGTGGGGAGCTTTCTGTGGTCAGTAAAAGCCACTGCTGTCCAGGCCAGGTGCTGTGAGAATTAAGTGCTCAGAGGGCCTGGGAGTCCAGGGGACAAGAAAGTGTGTGGTTTTAGTAACGTTCAAAAGGGACAATCGCTCGCAGTTAGATCTAGTGATCTAGTCAGAAGATAATGGTGTTTACCCCATATGAAGTATTTGATAGTTCTACTCGTGAATTTGTATTTATTTTGAGTTATACTTGACACAGAATTCCTTTTTTTTTTTTAAAGAAAAATACTATGTGTGTATTTTGAAAAAAATTCATAGATGTTAAAACTTCTGCATAGTTACCAATTTTTCTCACAACACTGAATTTGTTACCTTCTCCCGAAAAATCTTCATGATGAGTTTTGTCTGTATATATTTGAGGGCCTTTTTTTACAAAAAGAAAAAGAAAAGAAAAATATAATTGCTGGGTTTCTGAGATTATAAAGAACAAACAAAAAGAGAGGTATTTTCAAAACTTCGTAGCTTTCACCAGGGCAATAGAATATCAAAAGATTTCTGGAAGTATTTTGCAAACCGTCTGGTTGAGCTGCAAGGGAATATTTATGGTAAAAACTTTTCTCTTTTTCCTATTGTTAGTCTTTTTCTTTTTCTTTTTTTTACTATGCTTTGATCTGTAAAAAGTATGCAACTGAATTACATTAAGAAGGAAATATTGTCTACATAGAATATTATATGAAGTTGGTACATAATTCTGATGAGGAAAAAAATCTTTGCAATTCTTTAAGCCATATTGTTGTTATTCTGTGTTGTTTTCCTTGGATGAAAATATCAGTATTAAGTAGCCAGCATAATATTCAAGTACTTAGTATTCAAGTATTAATATGTTCCTGTCGTGTATTTATACATATGTGTATTTTGCAGACTGTTGCCTCTTTTAAGGGAAGCTAGTATTAGATATGTAGTGAAAAAGGGAATGTGAGCCCTTTGAGCTTCTTCAGCTGAGGATAACAAACACAGCGTTGGGAATCCATTCTCTCGCACTTTCTTGTTATTATCTTGTTAATTATGGTTATTAATTTTGTAGAAGGGTGGGCAGGGAGTTGGCTGGGGGAAGAAGGGGCCAGTGCCTAACTAGCCCCTCCACGGGCAGCCAGCCCCAGAGACAGCCTCCGCAGCTGGGCAGAGGGGTCCCGGTCCACAGGGCCCCAGAGGCAAGAGGAAGGGGGAGGCGGACTTCTCCGCACCCTTCGTGGAGCTTTGCCATCTGAGCCAGGCCTCAGGGCCCCATGCTCTTTGAGCTTGGATTTGTCAGCCAGAGTCCTTACACCTGCCCTCCAATATCTAACAGACTTGAATCTACCCTAAATGAATATTTAATCCAGCATCACTACATTGTAGCCCAGTGCGACAACTAACCCTGAAGTCTGGGAGGCAGTCCAGCCTTCAGGGAGGTGGCTGAGCCGTCCCCGGGAACTGGTGGCAGCTGGGCCCATCGCTCTCTGCTGCCGGCCTCACTGTTCAACCTCCTCCACTTCCTGTAGTGACCCCATCCATGTCTGTATCTGTTAATACATGTGTGTCCAGCTAAAAAGACAAACAGAACCCGTGGGCCCAGCCTGGAGGGTCTTGGAGAAAGCTCCCCACCTCTCCGAAGGGCCGCCCTCGGGATGGCATTCCGTTGTGTGCCTTATTCCTGGAGAATCTGTATACGGCCTGCCTATAGAAGTATAGCCTTTTCGTGCTGTATTAAAAAGACTTGTGAAAACAAGAGGCTCATGGTTTTCCTTGTTTACACAGAGCATCGATAGGGAGCTGGACGTTCTCAGACGTGTGAGGCTGACCAGGGTGGGAGGGACGTGGGATGGCCTTTTGCCCCTCTGCATCTGGGTCATTTGTCTTTGCCCTGCCTCCACACCATTGATGTGCCTCCTCCCAGCCTCTCTGCCCCCAAGTGGACACTTTCCAAGGCACAGGCCCTCCCCAAGTTGGGCCGCAGACTGGGTGAGATTGTCAGCATATTAGGTCACACATTAGCTCAGCAATGGGACTCCCGGTGACCATATATAGGAGTGAATCTTCCTTAGAGACGACAGCCCCGGGCCTCGCTGCTGTGGCTCACACAGCCTTCTCGCCAAGACTGGGATTTGGGTTGCAGACACTGGGCATCACACAGCAGTCTAAAGTGTCTGGGGCCTCCTAGGAAGTCCCTGGGGTGGCTGTCATGAGATAGGACCCTTACTGAGGGCGATGGACAGGGAGCCACCACCTGCGTGCGGCCCTTCAGCTCAGGGTCTGTGCTCTGGCTGTTCTCAACCTCGCCGCTCACCTAACTCACCTATGAGGGCCATGGTCCCACCCCAGGGATGCTTGAGAACTTGGCCTGGGTGTGTGTCCTCAGGTTTTTAAAACCCCCAGATGAGTCCAAGGTGCAAGGTTGAGAAGGGCTTTGAAATGGTCCTTTGTGGTTCTGTGAGGCTGATGGTGACATCAATGAGGAGGCTGGTGGGAGGTTGGGAAGGGAGAGCTCCAGCCACATTGGAGGGGCACCCCATCCTCAGCTCCAGCCAGTTGTTGCTATTGAAGAATATACTACTTGGAGAGGGGCAGGGTGGACAGCACTGGAAATCCGGGTGGTTATATGAAATTTTCCCATTTTTTAGTTTACTAAATTTTTATATAGTATACAAGTCAAACCATATGTCTGCAGGCAAGTTCATACCTCCAGACTGCAGCCTCTGTGATGGACCACTGATCAGAGAGGAGTGGGGAACAGGCAGGAACAGAGACCCCCCTTGACTCCAGAAACAGTACCTGTTGTCTTATTTGAGGTACACAGTGAATCCTGGAAGCTACCAAGCCTTCTCCTGCTTATTAGCACAAAGGGAGAATTCGCCTCCTGGTGCCTGCCCTCAGGGTAAATGGATAGCAGGGAGGGCTGGGAAAGCCTGCGCTGTAGATGGGTATCAGCACAGCCAAGCAGGGGGTTGCAGAGGGGACACCCAGCCCAACAGAGAAGAAGGATCTGCAGCAGGCACTCTGCCAGCAGCCCTGGAAGGGTGCTGCCCTCCTCCATACAGAGCTGAGGACAGGAGCCCGAGTCTGTCTCAGATCACCCCTGCACCCAAAGCCCTGTCTGGCCCTGGCTGCATAGCTGCAGCTACCCCAACTTCCCTAAGGATAGTGTGCAGATGAGACAGCCCAGTGAGCACGAGCCAGGTGCAGGGCTTGGCACCCAGGGAGTCCCAGGGCACATGGATCTCTTGCCCCCACTGTCTGTGGCTCAGACAAAAAGCCTTGCTAAAGATCACACAGGGCAGAAGGGGAGTCAGGCCTCCCACCCAGGACCCAGGGTCGTTTGCTCACCCGGCAGGCATTCACTGAGTGTCCACTGTGCTGGGGCTGAGGCTTCAAGGTTAATGGTTGGTTATCTGCCCTTGTGTGTCAAGGTGCATGTGCCTGTGTGTTTGTTTTGTTTTGTTTTTCCATGGAAAGAAAACAAACCCAAGGCAAACACAGCCTGCATTTTGACATCTCTTGGAGCCGTGGAAACCAGTAATTGCCCTGGACAGGAAGGATTTCCGGTTGGACTCAGTGTCCATGTCCAGAGGCAGCCAGCTGCTGAGGGCTGAGAGAGATCAGAGTCCACTGCAGAAAGGAGCATCAGGGGACCCAGAGAGGATGCCTGGGACCATCCCTGCCTCCCTTTGAAGCTGATATCCACCTCCACTCCCAGCATTTCTGTCTGGGCAGAATTTGAGGCCCCAGGGAAGGGCTCATCTGAGGTCACCAGTGGGCAAGTGTCAGTGTCAGGACTGGAATCCTGAGTTCTCATCCCCGGTGCTGTGTTTTAGAGGTAGACCTGGGGCTAAGCCAAAGGCAGCAACCTGCACCAGGCCTTGGTGGAAGGAGCCCCCAGGTGCCTACTCCAGACACAGGGAAGGAGAGCAGCTCGGAGGCCCAGGCCAGGGGGAGAAGCCATGGGCACTCAACGACTCCACCCTTTCCCACCTCTGCACCAGAGCCCCTGGGAGCTCTAGGGCACCTCCTGTAACCTGGACAGGCTCCTGGCACCACTCTCTTCTCAGGCTGCAGTAGATATGGGGCAGCTCCTGCCCCTGGAGAGCCGCTTCTCTTCCTGCTGGCCCCACTGCTCCCCTGTAGCTCCTCACGCCAGGAGGCTGGGCCCAGGTGCTGGCGGGCTTCTGCACTGGGCCAGCCACAGGCCCAAGTCTTCCCTGGCTCTGTGGCCTCATGCATGCTCCCAACAGTCATGGCAGGAACCAGGGTAGGGAACAATACGACAGAGAGAGAGAAACCGAAGGCCAGGGAAGGCCCTGATATCCAAGACTGACAATTAGGGTCCTCTGTTGCGCCCTCTGATCTCTACACTGTGCCGTTTCTGACCCTGACAGGAGACTGTGTATGGCTTTCCTTGGCATCAGGACCAGTGCCCTAACCCAGGGCTGTGCCCCACAAGGAACGCCTGCCTCAGATACCCTGATCCCTCTCTCCTTGGCCTGGGAAACCCAGGGTCAGGCATCCAAATGCCACCCCAAGCTGTTCCCCAGCCAGTGCTGCCTGGGCCTGGCTCCCTGTGGTGTTGGGGAGAAAGAGAAGAGTCAGGAGGAGCTGTAACAAGGCAGGGCGACAGGTTCGGCCCCTCCAAAGTCGGCGCCTGGTTGTTCCCTGCAGCTCTGGCCAGGCCAGGAACAGCCTGTCCTCAGGCACAAAGGCCCCCCTAAACACTATCCCCCATTTACCCAGTGATGTGAGAGGCCTGTTGCTCACCCCGCCCCCACCACACACACTCACATACCTATTTGCACATACTTGCACACACTTAAACATCCACACATTCACACTCATGCCCACAATGAGGCATGAGGCAGCCCACTGGGACTCCTGTTGGGGTGGGGAGCCCTGGGACACCGTCTCCAGCTAGACCAGTGCTACTGCAGGCAGCAGCCCAAGCCCCCAGGGCAGGCCCTCACCCTAACCCTTAGCCAGGGGCCACTTTTAGGGAGGAGGCAACTCTGGCCCAGAAAGCTCATGGCCTGCATGTAAATCTGCCCATCTCCTTCCCCACAGGCCATGAAGCCCTCACCAGGAGCCAAGAACCCTGAAACCCTCAGGCAGGTGAAAGAAGCCAAGCCCCACCCAGCCCAACACAGTGAACAAGCTCTGTCTCTGTACCTCAGACAGTTGAGAGAATCCATGTTTTGTTAGGTGTGATGGTAGCATTGCAAGCAGGTAAAAAATGTCCCCATCTATTAGACACTGAAGGATTCATGGTGCAGTGAGACAGCACCTGAGCTTTGTTTTCAAATAATCCAGAATATAGGATGGGTTGTTGAAATGGTGGGATGGCTGAAGCAGGGAGATGGGAACCTGGAGACCTATGTGCTATACTGTCTACTTGTGCGTATGCTTCCACTCCTGGGTGGGAATGAGGCCAGAGGGGAGCTGGCCAAGCAGGTGCACCAAAATAAAGTGTGTGGGGGGAGGGTCCCCATACATGTTCTTGCCCCCACCTAGCACCTCCCATGATCCTCTAGAGGGGCTGCTCAGGCTTTACCTATGCATCGCCAGTGCCAGTGTGGCCTGGCATATGGTAGGGTTAAATGTGGAATAAATGAGTAAACAAGATCCTGCCAACATCTACTGAGATCCCTGCTGCACCAGCCAGTGTGCTTCTTGACTCACATGCATCATTTCTAATCTTTGCAACAACCCTGAAGTGCCAGGATGAGTACCATTTTTCAGATGGAGAAACTGAGGTCCAGAGACGTTGGGTAACTGTCCAAAACTGTTGGGCTAGCAAGAGCAGTGCCTTCTGTGCAGCCCCTTCCAACCCATCACCACCAGGGCACGTCAGGTCCAAGGCCTAATCCCTGGCTCCTGCGGCTCTGCTGCCTCCCAGACAGCCAGGCGGCCAGGCCAGCCTGCCCTCAGTCCTGGGCCCCTCACACCTGCCCAGCGCAGCCTGCCAGCCTGCCTGCAGGAGCTTGCAGCCAATAACCATCTCACGCAGGCCCTGTGGTTGTGGTTTATGCAGGGCTGTGTGGAAGCCAGAATCCGGGCCCAGTTCTTCCTCTCCCACCACAGAGCTCCCACCTCTCCCTCCACCTCTGTGCTTGAAAAGTTCCCAGGGATCCCTATTCCCAGGTACAGGGGCAAGGGAACCCTGCTTCTGCCTCCACTGCTGCCAGGATGAGCCAGGTCAGGCACCTGCGCCTTTTCTCCCTAGACACTTGCCCATCCTTCTCCCCAGAGCCTTCCTGAAGCCAGTTACCCTCCCACATCCTGCATCTGGATCCAGGAAGTGAGGAATCTTCTCCCCAGCCCAATGTGTCCAAGCTGTGAGTCAAGTAGCATTGTCCTCTACCACCCTCCCCACATGCCCCACTCCCACCTCTGGTCACTCCTTGAGGTTGGGGCTAGCCCCCACGGCCACTCCACACCCAGATCCTGAAGCCTAAGGGGTAATTGAAGGTCCAAGTCCTATCTTGTAAGTCTGGAACCTCCTATAGCCACCACCTCTGCCATCCCATCCACATCCTGCCAAGGACCCTGGTGTCAGATGTACTGTACACAGAACTGCAGTTTCACTACCTAAAGCTGTCATCTTAAGCAAGTCACCTCCCGCACTGAGCCTCAGTTTTTCTTGTAAAATGGGAATGATAATGCCTGTCTACCTGAGGGTCATGTTTAAACAAGGCAAGGAGGCAAAGCATTTGGCACCTGGCATGTGCTCAAGAACTGTTAGCTACTGTGTCAGTCACAGAGGTGATGACAGTCCCCTGGGCCTGTGCCGCCTGGTCCTCCACGATTCCCTTCCGCCTCTGCCTCCTGTCAGCCCCTTGAGCTATGCGTTCAGAAACCTTCACCTGACCAGGCAGCAGGAGATGGAGAGCCTGCACCTTGTCCCCTGGAGGGACTGGGATCGGTTGGTTCCTTGGTCTGCAGGCCATTCTCCTCCCCTCTCTGGGCACCCACGCCCTCTTCAGTCCTGGCTGGGATTCTACCTAGCTTTCCTCTTGTGCTGAGGCAAGGGTCCTTTGCCTATCATGTAGCTGGTCCTCCTCTCCCTGGGAACCTGACCCCAGCCCCACACCAGAGTAGACTCTGTTTTAAGTTGTGTGGTTCCCGCTCTCCAATCCTCACCAGCTCAGAATCCCAGCTTCCTTATTGCAGGCATCAACTGGTCCCTGCTTCCCCCTGGTGGTTAAATCTGAGAACTGCAACTTCCTGCAGGCAGCAAGCCCATGTAAGAGACAAAAGGGGAATTTTTTTCCCCAGACCTGTGAGTCCTGACCTCCCCAGCACAGGGCTACCCAGGTCTCATGCGTCTATGCTTGAATAAGTGGTAAGATCTGAGTTTTACTCCCTTGGTTAAAAAATAATGCATGCTCCAAGAAGAAAACAAATCCTACCATTTGCAACAACGTGGACGGACTTAGAGGGTATTATGCTCAGTGAAATAAGCCAGGTGGAGAAAGACAAGTACCAAATGATTTCACTCATATGTGGAATATAAGAACAAAGGAAAAACTGAAGGAACAAAACAGCAGCAGAATCACAGGACCCAGTAATGGATTAACAGTTTACCAAAGGGAAAAGGACTGGGAAGGATGGGTGGGAAGGGAGGGAGAAGAGGGGGGAAGAAGAAAGGGGGCCTTACGATTAGCATGTATAGTGTGGGGGGGGGCACGGGAGGGCTGTGCAACACAGAGAAGACAAGTAGTGATTTTACAGCATCTTATTATGCTGGT
Organism: Manis javanica; assembly: GCF_040802235.1. NCBI lineage: Eukaryota > Metazoa > Chordata > Mammalia > Pholidota > Manidae > Manis > Manis javanica. Next base: position 37,348,671 of record NC_133162.1, read on the forward strand.
GGACAGTGACTAATGGGGTATGTTGGGGGGGACTTGGTGAAGGGGGGAGTCTAGTAAACATAATGTTCCTCATGTAATTATAGATCAATGATACACAAAAAAATAATAATGCATGCTCAATGTGAAATGGAAACAACACAGAAAAATAGGAAGTAGGATGTGAAAATTCCAACAGGCCAACATCCCCCAGAGGTCACTGCTGCCCGGAGTATAGCCATATCCTTCCCTAGTCTTCCTGCTTGTATAAATAAATGTATGTGTAATGTGCACACAAGCACATGCTAACAGGATTATACTTGACACACTGCTCTGTAACCTGCTGTCCTCAGCATCTTTCCCTGTTAGCACAGAGATCTTTTGCCTAACAGCTGATTGGACTCCTTCATTGAGTAATGTATTTATCAATTCCCTATTGAAGGATTTGAGGCATTATCGTTTTTAAAAGTCAATCTGTTTTTCTTGATCACCTTCCTATTTGGAGCAGTAGGAAGATTTGGCACCAGGAGAGCTGGGGTCTGAGTTGACAGGTCTTAAGCCACTGTCATCTATCACAACCCTGTGGCACTCCAGGCCTATTTTCCCATCTACACAATAGGGCACGGAGCTCCATCTAGAGTCCTTCCCTCTGATGAACCTTCTGACCTATGATTCCATGTTGGGTTGGCAGGGCCCACAGGCTGCCATGGGGTCATCATACAGTTTTTGGGGTGGTGCAGGGAAGGGAGCTGAGACCCCCAAAAGCACAAGGTCAAGGGCCCCAAAACCTGACGCCTGGGGTCCAGTGATCACTTTGACAGTTGTGGAGAGGAACAGTTTTAAGATGCTGCCTGCTCAGACCTGGAAGGACCTGCTGGCCCCTAGTGGACAAGGCTGACTCTGAGGGGAAGCTGCGGTCTGCCCCACCTTCCTCTTCTGCTGCTGAGCGCACCCGCAGGGCTTGCTGGTTTCTCTTGGAGAGGAATGTGGGCATCTGTAATGGGCTTCCCCACTGTGTTGACTCTGTGTCTTATCCAAATAGTGAGAGACTATAGTCTCTTTGTAAACAATTCAAATAATACAGATTTCTGCTTCTGGCCAAGATGGAGTAAAAGAGCATGGAATTACCCTCTCACTTTAAACAACAAAATCAACAGAACAAACATATGCTACGATGGTTTTCAGACATTGGACAAAGGCAGCAGCAGCACAGAACAGGGATTCCTGAGAAAAGGAAAGCAAATGAGGCGAGCTCTGAGGTTGCAGCGTGTACTGTCTGGACCATTTCCAGGTCTCCAGGCAAGGACAGGGAAGCCACACAGAGCCTAGAAAGCTCCCACCATTGAGAAGACAAAGTTGGCAATTTAGGGAGGCAAGCGATAGGTAGAATTTTCAGATCAGAGGACTGGGAAGAAGAGATGTGTGTGGAGAATGGAGACTGGCAAAGAGAGGAGAAAGATCCCAGACAGAGGGGCTCCAGGTGTGTGCATTTAGCTGAAAGCTGATCAGTAAATGCATGGGATACAATTACCTAAAGCTGGTGAAAGGACCCCCAAAAAGGAGCAAGCAGAATTAAAATCCCCAGAGCTAATGGGGGCCAGAAGTGCTTTGATTTCCTACTGGCTAGACTGGAAAACCTCATAATAGAGTACTTAGAGCAACGTGACCTTGTAGAGGGACAATACCGTCTCCCACAAAAGGATGCTCCAGTCTCAAAAACAAGCGCAAAAACAAAGCGCAAAAACAAGCCTCAAAAGAATAAAACTGTTTCCAAGTAACTTATTTGCATTACAGAAGAAAGCTTAAATATAGGTGCTTGCTAATGATTTTCAGCCCTAGGCAAGTTCGCTATGAATGATAGTAGAAGGTTCTTGGGTCAAAAGGGTTCATTACCAGCTTGTTCTCCTGGCGGTAGATAGAACACTAGAGTTACATCTGCATCCAACAGTCCACAGGTCTGTAATCCTCCGTTGTCTCTACCTCCTCGCAGAGCACTGGGCCGAGCTCTTTATATAGTGACTCAGTCAATAATAGCTTATTGCCTACGGGTGTGGAAGCAGTAGCCTAGCAGCAGGCTAGTTACACCATCAAGTGGTTTAGGTACAGTGAGGATCCTGGCCATAGGAACCCCAACTTTCCCCACAATAGGAATACAAAAACACCTAACACTTAACAAGGTAAAATGTCTGGCAACCATTTAAAAGCTAAGTAAAGAAACAGAAATATGATCCATTATGAGAAGAGAAAAAAATCAGTAAAATCAGACACAGAAATAACACAGATGATAGAATTAGTAGACAAGGACGTTAAAACAGTTATTATAATTGTATTCCATATGTTCAAAAAGGCAGGGGAAACATAAGCATGTCATAAAGAAACACGGGAACTACTTTTTAAAAGAAGTATCTCAAACTGCTAGTGATGAGAAAAAATTTCTGATATGAAAAACATACTGCATGGATTAACAGCAAATAAAAAGAAGAAAAGATGAGTGTCTGAAGACATAGAAACTATCCAAAATGTAACACACTGATACAAAATGATTAAAATAAAAGAACAGGGTACCATTGAGCTGTGGGACAATTCCTGTCAGCTTAATATACAAATCAGGAATCCCCAAAGGCAAGGAAAGAGAGGGAAAGGCAGAGAAAGATTTTCAAGGAAATAATTTATAAAAAATTTCCAAAGTTGATGAAAACTATAAACTCAAGCAGCTCAGTGAACTCAAGAAATAAAGAAAACCAGATCAAATCATATCATAATCAATTTGCTTAAAAATCAGCAATAAAGAGAAAAATCTTTAAAGAAGATGGGGGCCAAAAGGATACATTACACACAGAAACAAAAATTAAAGTGGTAGCACATTTCTCATCCAGGAAAGAAATTCAAGGCAGACAACAGGGGAGCAATATCTTTAAATTACTGAAAGAAAAGAAGTGTCTACCTAGAATGCGAACTCAGCAAAAACATCTTTCAAAAACGAAGGCAAAGTAAAGACTTTTCAGATACATAAAATAATTTGTCACTAGTAGGCATGTACTACAAGAAATATAAAAGTTCTTTGATCAAAAGAAAAAATGATACCAGCTAGAAGTCTGCATCAACATAAAGGGACGGGACATTGGAAACGGTTACAATGTGAGTAAACACAAAAGCCTTTTAAAAATTCTGATTAAAATTTACTTTGAAGATAAATGACTGCTTAGAGAAAACACAATCTCAACATATTTTGAGTTAATGTCAAAATAAAATGTATGATGACAGTAGCACAAAGCTCTGCCCACACTGGGGAGGGAAATGTGCTTTACTCAGTCACTAGTTCACATGTGAATCTCCTCCAGAAACACCCTCACAGACATACCCAGAATAATTGTGACCAAATGTATGGGCACCTCATGGCCCTGTTGACACATAAATTAACCATCCCAATATAATAGTAATAATAATGCCATGATAATTCTGGACAGCCTCTAAAGGCTGAGACTGATCTGAGAGGCGTAGTAGAACCAAAACTTTCTCTGCAGTGGACCTTGGGCACGGATCTGACTTCTGGCCCCCAGAAGCCACTCACAGAGGAATGCTGTCCAGTCTGGGCCCACCCATGCCAGACCCTCCTGATGACAAAGGAAGAGCTGCGGCACCTCCACAGGCTGAGGCATGGGGAATTCGCCTTTCCCAGTGCTATGAAAGAGCACACTGCCCACCAGCCCCCCAAAACTTGGGCTGACAGGCTGCCCCTACCCACCATCCTACAGTTATCAGTCAGACTCCTTGAGGAAAGCAATTTTTTTAATTAAGTTATCATTGATACAATCTTATGAATATTTCACACTAGCAGCATTGTGGTTATTACATTCAACCATATTATCAAGTCCCTCCCCAACACCCCATTGCAGTAACTATCCATCAGTGTAGTAAGATGCTATAGTCACTGCTTGTCTTCTCTGTGCTATGCCTTCCCTGTGCCTCCCCCTCTACATTATGTATGCTAATCATAATGCCCCTTAATCCCCCTCTCCCTCCCTCCCCACCCGCCCTCACCAACCCCTTCCCTTTGGTAACCCCTAGTCCCTTCTTGGAGTCTGTGAGTCTGCTGCTATTTTGTTCCTTCAGTTTCGCTTCGTTGTTATACTCCACAAATGAGTGAAATCATTTGGTACTTGTCTTTCTCCACCTGGCTTATTTCACTGAGCATAATACCCTCTAAGTCCGTCCACGTTGTTGCAAATGGTAGGATTTTTCTTCTTATGGCTGAATAATATGAGGAAGGCATTTTTGTAAGCGCAGGATCTCATACCGGATTCCCAAAGCATCCACCTGAAAACGTTTCTAGAAGGAAACTATCTCTAGTGAGCTCCCTTTGAATTATGCCCACTCGAAACTACATGAAAATTCTCAAACTTTAGCAGAATTATTCTTTTAGAATTCAAATACTTAGATCCCACCCTCAGAGATTTGTATTCACTAGGTCTCAGGTGTGGCCCAGGAAGTCCCTGATTCCTAGAAGAACTGCTCTAGTCCTGACCAGACCTGGGAAACATTTACAGACAGACCTTTTCATGGAGCAACATTCTACAGAGCCCAGGATTGTGTTAAAATTCTCTTACATTCTCACACATGCCATACAAAAGAAGTCAATCTGACAAAAAAGTAAATCCTGCATGATTCCATTTATACAAAATCCTAGAACAGGTGAAATTAATCTGTAGTGATAGAATTCAGTGGCTGCTTGAGAAGGGGCACATGAGTATCTGGAGAGGTGAAAATGTTCTCTAAATTCAGTGCTCAGTGTATGAATTTGTCAAAAGTTGTTGACTATCCATTTAAAATGTGTGAATCTTACTATATAAATTATACCTCAATGAAATCATTTTGAGAAGTTATCATGTGTTTACTCAGAAAAATACTTCAGGTATTTAAACACACCATGTTCACATGACATCACATGATTATAGCTATGAGAGTACGTGTGACTCACTGCCTCATTCATGCATTAGGAACCACATGCAGGCAGTAAGTCAGTATCTTATTTGTATCTTACTTAGGCTCCCTTTTTATGTAAGACCAGGAGCAGGGCCTTGTGCACAGTGCTCAGAAGAGAACTGCAGTGAGTGGCCCCACCTTCAGCAAACTCAGTTTTTAGGAAATTCCTGCATATTCCATATTCCTACCCCATACAAGACTCCTCTGGATGGAGGGACACACACACTCCTCAAAGACAAGAAAGTGCTCTGAGAATTAAACAAGCCCCACAGGCTCTGTGACCCTGAGACCCCCTCAGAAATCACCACGGGCCAGCAGGACACACCTCAAGTGGCTGACCCTCCAACTTGTCAACAGCACCCTTGCCTCCTTAGAGTCCTCAGAGGTCAAGAGAAAACCCCGCAGGGACTGCAGGCATGGCTCTGACCTCAGCAATCAGAAGAGCTCTGAATGTGCAGGTCTGGGGACAAAGGGTATCTGTGCATTCGGAAAGGCCTCCAGCAGAAAGCCTGCTGATTGGCAAGTCCTGGGTTCTAGCCCTTGCTCTGCCAGTTGACTCACAGGGTCACCTTGAGCAATCATGGCTACTATTGGGGCCTCAGTTTGCCCATCTATAACTGTAACTTGGGCTGGTTGAATGATTACCAGTTATTATTTGGCTCAAGATCCCATTCTTCAAATGAAACCCCTTGTAGTATCCCAGTAAGAATGGAGGTTATCTGTGACTAAAAATGGGATTCAAAGACCCATGCCCCAGTCTCCCCCTTATTTAACTCTGAGACCCGCTAAGGCTCTTGAAAATTGTTGAAACTGCTAGGCCAGCTGAGCTCCCAATCCACGCAGCTCAACCCTAACTTCATGGAACTCTCCATGACTCCCAGTGACCCAATTCCAGCTGTGACTTCAGGGACCACACAACCTGTGACCTCCTAAAACCTGACACAAGGAACCCCATGCTCTCTCTGACGCAGCTCCAGCACCCTGACCTCAGAATCTGACTACGGACTTGGAATCTCATATAATCTGGGAATCCAGTGTGAAAGAATACTCTCTACACCAGTAACTAGATTGTGGGTATTCTATTGTTCAAACAGTATAGCCCCTGGCTTTTTAAGAAGTTCTTAATCCTCCTCCCATCCCCTAACCTGCCTTCCCTATGATTCAGAAACACCTAGAACTTAGTTCCAAACTTAAATGGCACACCTAGAATAGAGTCACTGCCTGACCTTAATCACAGATCCTTCTCCTCTAAGACCCTGTCTCACGGAAATGCTATTACCTTGTCACTCCAGAGTGCTTAAAATGATGTGCTAGGCACTGTGATATGCACTTTATGCGCATTGCATCTGACCCCCACCACCCTATGAGGTTCACATCGTTATCCCACTATGCAGCTGAAGAAAATGGTGACTCAGGGTCACCGAGAAAGAGCTGGGATTCAGGGTGGGGCCAGGGTTCAGAGGCCAGTTGGAGTGGGCCCAGTTTCCTTAACTGTAAAACAGGTTGACAATCATACCCTCCTAGGTTGCTGGGGGATTAAATGAGACAATCTATGTAAAAGCCCTCAGGATAGCACAGGACCTGCAGTAATTCAATAAAGGTTGGCTCCAAATACTTGCTTCCTACACCACCAGACACAGTCTTTTATAGAAAATAAGATTTATTTTCACATTTAAAGTGAGCACAAATAAATGTTCCAGAAGTGTATCATACACATAATCAGTAGATGTAATTAGACACAGGAAAATCAAAGCTCACCAGAAAATACACACCAACTTTTTCCAGAGCACATGGCACTCACAGGCCATTCCTGTTTTCACCTCAGGAACTCACACTCACTAGGCACAGCTTGCAGGGTTCTGTTCCCAGGTGCATCTGTTTCTACCCCAACTCTCCTCAGAAACAGCAGCAAACCAACGGGATTCACAGTGGCTGGGATAAAAGGCCTCGGCGGTGGCATCCTTCACAGAAGCCCCAATGCTATTCGAGAGGCAAAGCTCTGGGGTTCTGTGGTCTGTGCCACCAACTCAGGTCAATCCACAGGAGGGGGCAGTTAGTGTTACAGTTCCACCTCCAGGAAATCTCATTAATTAAGTTACTCCAATTAGGAAGACAACATTAAACAGATACAACTGCCCTTTTATCACAACAGCTCTCCTCCTTGGTCAAGGGAAAGGCAGAGATGTGCATCTGAAACCAGCCCATCAGTGCCCCCCATGGTCCAAGGAACAGGTAAACGTGGTCTGGGCCGCCACAGGCAATGCCTGATGAGGAGTGGGGACATGATGTCCAGGTCAGTTGTCCAGAAATGGGGCTGTGAGGAAGGGCAGATGTTGGGGAAGCAGTCTGGTGAGTCCTGTGGAGGTCCAATATTCCTGAGCCTTCCTCAAGCACACACAGTGACAGTGGGTGGGCACAGCCAACTCTTCCAGGCACCTCTGCTGGGAGCCCGAGGCGGCCCCCTGGCTGAGTCAGCACACATGGCCGCTGCTACTGGTCTAGCGCCCTGGCCGCGGCAGGTTAGCTCAACTGGCCACAGTCTGTGATGACGATCTTCTTGGACGTCTTCCCACTCTTGGAGCCAAAAGATTCTATTTTCTTCACGACATCCATGCCCTCTTTGACATGGCCAAACACAACATGCTTGCCATCCAACCTGTGAGGCGAGCCAGGTAAGAGTAAGAGGACTGCAATGTCACCCAATGTCACGGTCATTTGGCCATGGAATGATTAAGACAGTCATTCTGAAGAGAACCCACACTGAAAAGCCAGACCCACCCTGTAAAGTGCTGGTGTCAAGCTTTGCTGAGTTCTGCTAAACAGCCTGGAGAACGCCTCCCTTCTGGGGCATGTTCTGCCTCGCAGTCTGCATGCCCGTGCCCTTGCCCTTGGAATCCTGGTGACCTCATCTATGAAAAGGGGATCATTCTAGTTCTGCACAGGGAGATATTAAGATACTGACTACTCTGAAGAAATAAGAGGTCTGTGTAAATGGAACTGTCTTAAGCCATGAATTATAAGGTAAGAGCCAAGATGACAACTGTGGAGAAACTATGCAAATCCCGAGCAGCTCTCAACTTGAGAGAGTTCCAAGCATCTAAAAGGGGGTTTAGTCCCATGCCAGTAAGGCTGAGACTGGTTACAGCCAAGGGCAGAGCTGCAGGAGCCACTGGGGCTTCCATGGAAGAAGCAAAGAGCAGGCAGAGCCAGCAACAACCTGCCCAGCCCAACAGCTATGTCCTTTCTGGCCTGGGCCTAGAGGTGGTTATAATATCTCCCCACCACCCAGGTCTCCACAAAGTCCTCAGAAATGAGCTTTATTAAATCTTAGCTCCCAGCCAGCTGTTGTCTGTCCCTCAGCCACAGATGCCTCAGGGATAGGTCATAGGGGGCTTTGGGCAGAGAAACTTACTAGATAGTAGAAAATTTACCAGGGAACACATCCCTAAAATCCATGGACATGTGGAAATGACAGCCTGATGAGAAATCTGCTATGACATTCAAATGCCTGCTGTGTTCCCCAAGGTGCACTCTGAGGTGGAGGTAAGCCAGAGAAATGACAGGCTGAACCGAGCAAACAGGCTTCCCTACAGGTCATCTGGAGGCCTAATATGTTCGCAGCATTTCCCAAATGTATTTGCTAAAAGAACCCCTTTAGTGCGTGTGCAGAACACACTGAGAAAATGCCAGCTGATAGCACGAATGGGAAGCTTAAAAAAGGCAGAGCTGCAAGGACAACCCAAATTCTTCCTCAGTGCTTTCCTGAACTTTCTCCTCCTCAGAGAGACTCACAGCCCAGGTGAGGGCCACCAAGCCAGAGCAGACCGTCCAGTCACAGACTATCTTGCCCTGAGAACACACCCACCCTCTTCCAGCTTCAAGCCCACCCCCATTCCCAGAGGGCCTGCAGCCAGGGGCAGGGAACTCACCAATCTGTCTTTATGGTGCAAATGAAGAACTGGGAGCCATTAGTGTTGGGGCCCGCATTTGCCATGGACAGGACACCTGCAGAAACAAGCAGGAATGAGCCACGCTGCCTCAGGAGGCATCTCACCTAGCAAGTCATTCGGAAGAGCAGACAGCTCAAACCACACCAAGGACATCTGGGTCTGAGGATCCTGAAGCTCGCAGGAGAACCAGGGCCCAGAGGACAAGCTCCCCAGAGCCTGCCCGCCTTTGCTGCAACAGAGAGGAAGGCCTTGTGGAAGCCTTCCGTGGTAGAGCCAGAGCGTCCCCAGCCCCGACACCTAGGCTTTTCCACATTGCATGTTGGGTCTTAAAGGTGACACAATGCTGGGGCTTCACTTAAAGGCTCAGTCCGCTGAAGGAAGGAAGGTGTATCATCGGATACTGAACAATCAATTAGCAGACTGCAGCCTCCCAGGCTTGCCAGGCAGAGCAGAGGCTGAGTCAAAGCTCTGGGGCACTCTGACAGGGACCAGCAGTCCCCACTCACCTGGGCCCACATGCTTCAGTGTGAAGTTCTCATCAGGAAAGCGGCTTCCGTAGATGGATTTCCCTCCTGTGCCATTGTGGTTGGTGAAGTCACCTGCCTGAGAGCAGAGCACCTTCTGAGTGGTCGTCCACTGGGGCTGGCAGGGGTGGGGAGGGCACCACTGCATTGCTGGGACGCAGCCCCCAACCCACCCAAGGCCCATCCAGACAGCAACAACTCAGGCAAAAAGGTAAAAAAAAAAAACAACCCAATGATATAGGGACTAATACAATATGGAAAATAAACAAAAATAAAATAAAGCTTAAGTATTTTCTGCTACAATAACTTCCCTGATTTCCAAATGATTCACTTTTTGTCTAGTAAGTTTTTAAATGATCCCCAAAGGATCTAAAGGCAATTCTGAGATGATTCTTAATAACCTAGAATTTTCTACCCACAACTTTTGGAGGGTCAATAGGGAGGTGGCCAGGGCCCCCCATTCCCACATCTGGTCTGTGGGAGCAGCAACAGCTAATATAGAGCCAGTTCTCTATGATAAGCCCCCCTCCCTGCCCCAGCTTCTCCCCTTACCAGGCCTAATGGGTTTGCCAGGCCTCACAGACCCAGCAAAGACTCCACCCAGGGCTGGCATCTTTCCTCATGGCTTGCCTGAGGCTTCCACCAGGAGCTGCAGCCCAAGCCCCCAACCATGGTCAGATTGCTGCTTTCCTGAGATGGGATCCTCAGGTAAGAGGGTGACCTGACCAGCCCAGCTGAAATACCCACAAATGCCAATGAGGTATCCCCAGAGAAGGATTATTCTAAACCCTGGCCTGGGCCTCCCACTGCTGCCACCTCATGCCTCAGAGAGCCCTCCAGTTTTAGAAGTCCCTGCCCTTGCCTGCAGCTGTTCAGAGGAAGACCTAGCCTGGCCCAGGACATCCACGTCAGCTCCTGCTTCATTTCTAGGCAGAGCTGGGAGGCTCTGCGGCAGAAAGCCACAGGGCCCAGCCAGGCCTGTCCCACTGCCACAGCCTCCCTGACACTCCTGGCATTTGCCACATTCACGTCAGCAGGCCCAGGCCTAACCCACTGCCACTCACCATGATACGACAACAGCCACCAGGTCAGGGTGGAGGGAATGAGGGGAGAATTCCGGGCTGAAAGGACTTCAAAGAGGTCATGACATCCATGCCCCTGCCTCTGCTGGCTTCAGGACATTAACCCTTGTCTTAGCAGGGTCTGACCTAACAGAGAACACCCCCAACATAGCTTGGGTCCTGACCCCTGGAGAAGTTCAACGCCTACCTCAAAACCTCTGACACAGGAACACTAATGTTTTTAAAAACCAGGTAGGACACAGGACTATAGAACATATTCGTTTAACTGGACAGAGAAGCTCTGAGGACAGACCACCATGTCCTCTCCCCGCCACCCTTATCTCTCACACCAAGTGCTCAGCAGGACATGATCAGATTGTCTGAATATGTGGTCCTCCAAAGCCTTAAGATCTACCCCTGAACCATGCCCAACCAACCTCCAATGCCAGGTCTCCCTCCACAGGCTCAGCTTCCCCAACCAGAGAGGCGGGGCCGTCCTGCCACTGGCCCTGCTGCTTCCAGGCAGGGAAGAGCTATGGCAGCCCAGGCAAGCCACAGCCTCTCAGGGTGAGACCAGGCCAATAGAGCAATTAGAGTTGCCCCCACCCTCACCCCCACCCCATTCAGAACTTTCCAGGCACAGGCACGAGCTCACTTGTTGATCCTCCTAACAGTCCCAAGAGGTTCCCCGTTATTATCCTCACTTAGAGAAGTGGAACCCAGGGCACAAACAGGGCTGCAGTACCTGGCACATGAAGGACGGAATCACTCTGTGGAAGGTGGAGCCTTTGTAGCCGAAGCCCTTCTCCCCGGTACACAGGGCTCTGAAGTTCTCTGAGGGTTGGAGGAAGATGCAGTTCAAGAGGGCCAGGCCTCAACTCCAGGGTCACAGCTGGTTTTAGCCAGCTGCCCCTCTAGCCCCCAGGAGGTGAGCAGAGAGTGATAAAGACCCTAGGCCCACCCCCTGGGCCAGCTCTCACTGTGTGACCTGGGACAAGTCCTCTCCTTCCCTGACTTCAGCATCCAAGCACTGTGGCAAGAACACAAGCTAGTGGCTCTTCTAGAACCAGGTCAGTGGGCAGGGTGTCTAAGGGCTGTGTAGCCACAACCCTGCCCCTTCAGGTACTAGGAGAGAAGTTATCCTAGGGGAAACTTCTTTGTACCTTTTCCTGATTCTGAGGCTATGCCTGTCAGGTGGGCAGGGCCAGTACTGAGGCTCAGGGAGGGACAGAAGGCTGCCTTGGGTACCCAGCAGCTGAGCCACACATGGAACTCCCATCTGGTCATCAGTCTCTGTGTGCTGACTCCTCATACACACCAGCCTTGCCTGGCCCCTCTCTCCCATGGAGGCCAGACTCAGAAGGCCCCAGGCCCTGTCTTACCTGCTGTCTTTGGGACGACATCTGCCTTTAGCTGGAGGGAGAGAAGAGGGCCAAGAGAAGACAGTCAGTCCAGAGGCAAGTAAAGGAAGGAAGCTCCTGACCACCAACCCCCACAGCAGCCAAGGAGGCTGAGGAAGCATGGCCTGCCATTCCAGTCCTGTTACTCTCAACCCTCTGGAGGAGGCAGGCTAAGCAGCTATCACTTCTGCCAGCTGCTTCCTGAATCCAAGGCTGGGAGAAGTTGCCTAATGTAATCCTGGCCTACTACGGGGAGTGGGGGCAGAACTGGCAGAGCTACTACTAGGAGGCCCAAAGCAACAGGGACTCAGGGCCTGGAGGAGACGGGGGCCCTGGGAGGAACCAGTCCGTGCTCTCCATGCTCAGATGGGGAGCTGCGGCTGCGAGACAGCAGGAAGGGTGGGGGGAAAGCAGAGGCTGGAGCCCCATCAAGGCCACTTCTTGCCTCCCAGCTTCAAGAGCCCTCCATTTTCCAGGAGAGAAAACTAAGGCTTAACGGAGGCCCCTTTGCTGAAAATGGGGACGGGCCTGAAGGCTGTGGCGTGAACAGCTTCTCTCCATTACCTTAGCTTCCTTCTGTTACCTTTCCTAATATTTTCTTGCTTTGCTTTTCAAAAAGGACCAGGAGTCAGGGGCAAAAGCTGAGTGTCGCCCCCAGGAAGATGGCTGGGGTTGGAGCTGGGATGAAGGGCTCCGAGCACACTGCTCCAACTCTCAGGAGGGCCATTTCGGGGTCCACCTGGTGACCAGAGCCTACCCGGCCGCATCGCCCGCGAGGAGGCGGGCCTGAAACCACCTTTGCCCTTTTCCCAGAGCCCAACCTGAGAGCCGGTTGGCAGGAGCAGGGCCAGGGCCCGCTCAGAGGTAAGGAAAGGCCTCCAGGCGAGCGCCCGCCGAGGCCCGCAGCCCGGCCCTTTAGCCCCGACGCCCACGTGGGCTCGCAGCCCGACTCTAGGCTCGGAACCGCGAGGCCGACCCCTCCCCCACTCCGAGGCCGCCGGCGGGGCCCGGCCCTCTCCGCCCGCAATCTGACCTTGAGCTCTCCCCTCCACACCTCCTCCCCTCCCGCCTCCAGTACTCCAAAGCTCCGAGGGGAGACCAGTGGAGGGCAATCTGATGACCCTGGGAGAGGGGGAAACTGGGGCCCAGAGCCCAGGAGGGGGCGGCAAGATCACCCGGGGAGTCAGACTCAGCGCCGAGCGGGGGTCCAGGGCCCTGCCAGGACCGTTCCCCACGCCCAGTCCAGAGAGGTCCGGTCCAGTGGTCTCACCTCGAGCACCACGCGGCCGAGCGGCTGCCCGTCGGCGCCCACGTCCAGGTACACTAGCGGGTTTCCGGAAGAGGAGGACGGGTTGCGGGTGCCGCCGCCGCTGCAGGCGCGGGCCGCGGGGAGGCGCCGCGGCGCGGAGCGCGGGACCGGGAGCAGTCCGAGCAGGCGGGGGCCACACCGCAGTGCCAGCATGGCAGGCGCGGGTCTGGGGAGACCAGCGGTGTCGGCAAAAACGAAGGACAGCGAGAATCCCGTGAGTCCGGAGGGCAGAGTTTGGGGCACAAGCGCGTCGCCGCTTTTATTGGCCGATGGGCCTCGTGGCCCCGCCTCCGCCCGCCCCGCCCCCTCCGGGCCTCTCCGCTGGCCGCGCAGCCAGGCTGGCTGGTCCGCGGAACTTGAAGTCCCTCGAACTCTCCCCCAGTGGGGTCAAGGAACAGACCTGAAGGACAGACATGACCTCCCAAAGGAAGGCCGGTTCCACTTTGTGAGGGTCCCAGCAGATGAAAACAAAAATGGAAAAAAAGGATAAAACGTGGTTAATTCCAAAATATGAGCATCTATATGGTTTTATTTGAATATAACAAAAATCTACATTGAGCTGTCCCTAGCCCCATTGGCCCTGAAGAGAGAATGAGAGAGACAATGGCCCTGAGAGTAAAAGAAGGTGGTGACCAAAGGCAGGGTTAGAGCGAGATGGGCCGGAAGAGCGAGATGGGCAGGAAGAGACGGGCAGAGACACCTCCCATGGAGCCTCCAGGCCTGCTTGCCTGGCGGGGCCTGCCTCCTCTGCTTCTGGAGACTGGGCTCTTTTCCAGCAAGACCGGAGATTCAGCCTGGGCCCCTCACTCTCCCACCAGGCTTCCAGGCCTCCACCAGGACTGGCACTGACTCCCCCTCTCCAACCCCACAGATCGATGGCCCTAGTCCCCAACAATCAGGGAATCTGGCTGCTGTCCCCCTCCTTACCCCTACGCACTCCGAAGCCGCACCTGCACCTCCAGCTAACAGCACAGGGGCCATTCCATAGGGAGTGCGAGGGAAAGTGAACAAGCAAGACAAGAGACAGGGAACTGCAAGGAACCACAGTGAAGGGGATTTACCCCACACGCTGATGCGGGCTTCACGGGGGCCAAAGAGGCACAGGAGGCCTGCAGTAAATGAGCAACAGCCAGGGGCCCTGAGAGAGCATCTGGGCTGATACCTGCACTCTCCAGATGGGAAACTGAGGCCCAGAGAGAGGAAAGCACTGCCGAGGGCCAGGAGAACCCCGGAGTCCCCACTCCACCCGTCAGCTCACATAGCCCTTAGCCACGCCAAGTAGATTAGTGGTGCTCTGCAGTTCCTCAAGCCTGTTCTTGGAGCCTCAGTTTACCCCCCACCCAATGAAACATGAGGAGCCCTGCCCCAGGTATGAGTGGCCTTCAAGTATGTAACACTTTAGTTCTCAGAGCCCTTCCCCAGCCTCCAGCTGCCTGCTCTCCTGCACAGCCTGCAAGGCAGGTCCATGTTACAGATGGAAAAAGCAAGGCTCCAGCGGAATGAGCCAGGGGAATGAATTGCCCAAGGGTGGAATGTTGAAGCTGGGAGTCTATCTGACTCCAAGATGAGGGTTTATTGCATATGTCAAACCCTTCTCCCTGTCATCAGGAGCTCGTAATTGGGGACAGGGTGAGGAGGGCAAGAGAGACAAGTCTTAGACAACACAGCAAGATAGAAACAGAGAAGTTAGGCCAGGCTGTGGAACTCAGGGGACAGGGGAGATGGCCTCTTCCTTGGGGTTCAACCTGGAGACACCTGAATTTGAGGGACAGAGACCCTCAAGATTCCAGAGGGGGATGAGCCAAAGCCAGCCCAGAGCTGGGAAAGGTCAGGGCACCTTCAAGGAAAGGCTACAATATTGACTGCAACTGGGGAGGGGCCTTGGGGAGGCTTGTTGGATGGCACTGGGGAACCACTGATGGCACAATGCCTCTACCCCCAGGCCCCTGAACTGAGAACCAGCCTCCTTCACTCAAGTCACTCCTTCCACCCTCTTTGGAAAAATGAAAAACTACTTCCTGCCTGAGCCAGAGAAAACTATCTTTCCCACAAGCTCAGCTATGAAGTCATCCCTACCTGTACTGTGGCATCAGAGGGAGGGACAGTCCCTGGACTGAGCCATGACCTGAAACATGCCCAGCCCACGAGGACTCCCAGCCTAGGTGAGATCAGCAGTGTCAGCACTCACCTGGCTCTAAGGCTACTTATAGGCTCTGTGTCATCCTCAGAAACAACATTTTCTCTCCACTCAGCCCAAGGGCTTTCTCATCCAGGGTGTTAATGGTTTTTAACACCTGGGGATCCTGTAACACCATCTTTAGGCCTCACAGAGCCAAAGTCCAGTCTGCTCATGCTGACATTCAAGGGTGGCAAACTCAGATGCCGCTGTGGGCATGGATGGGGAGGGGTTTTCATGAATAGTCACTTCCAGGGTCAGTCGCTGGGACAGTGCCTCAGGTAGAAGGAGGCCTTGGACTTCATCCCTCTTGAGGGAGCTGGGGTCCAGAGAAGCATGTGTCATGGGCAGCTGACAGGGAACCTGGAAGAACAGCTCTTGGGTAAGAACTCGAAAAGCAAGCCAGTGCTAACAGGCCAGGGCGATTGCAGCACTTTCCAGCAGTGTCCCCAGTGACATTCCCAGCCTTCACAAAGCCCTTAGGAATGCATTAGGCTCTCTCTGCTGGCTTCCAGGAATCATGGGTGGGTCTGGTCCTGAGCATGCTGTGAACCAGAGCATGGTGGGAGGCAGGGAGAGGCAGTCAGGGGAGGTTTCCCTCAGGGAAAACCTTGAGGTAGGGTGGTGGTAGCACACTGACCAGACAGAGGCCCCAAGGGAAGATCTAATCAAGCTCTCCTTCCAGGGTTCAGGGGGGCTTTAAAAGTCACTGTGTGATCTAGGCGGCTGGAGGTCCCTGGGAAAGGCAACTGGAAAGGCAGGGCAAAGCTCACTCCCCGAGCTGTCTGGTTCTCGGACAAGCCATCTGACCACCAAGTAGAGTGCACAAGAAACTTACTTTCTGAGTGTATCTGCTGTCCACTGTGATCCAAGTGGCTCAGGGAGCTCAGGCAGATTTCCTGAGAAGCTACCACCAAAGGGAAGAGTTTTAAAGGACAGTGAGGGCAGGCCCTGGGTCCTGAAACTGTGGATTTTGGAGACAGGCAGAATTCAACTAGAGACCTGGCTTCCCATCTCATTCATTCTTTCATCCATTCATTCGCTCCACAGCTGTTATCTGCACCCCTGGTGTGTGCCTGACACTTTTCTAGACACTAAAAATACAGTGGTCATTAGATGAAAAACTAAACTTATATTCTCATGGGAGAGAGTGGGAACAACAATAAAGAAAAGAAAAGTAGAAACATGATCTCAGATACTGGCATCTGTTACATGCAAGTGAAGCAAGGCAATGTGCTATGGTGTGACTGGGTGAGGGTGGTGCCCACGTCATCAGAGGGCTCATTGTGGCCTGACCAAGGAGGAAACATCTGGACCAAATCATATGTGGCCATGTGAGCTCAGGCAGGTTGTATCTGGCTTCTTCGAGCCCCTGTTTCCCCATCTGTAAAGAGGGCTTAATAATGTCTATGTCACTAAATTGTTCCTACTAAGGAAAATGACATGGTAAAGGAGCCTTGAACATACTAGGGCCTGAGTGAATGAATGAATAAATGAATGCACATCACCTAGCCCAGGCCAGCTGAGGAGGCAGAGTCGGGGTAGGAAGGGTGATTGGGGTGAATGGTAGTATGCCCTAGGGATATGTATCCAAAGGTGCATGCTGTGGGAATTTTATGAATCTATTTTTACTACTGTCCACCCAAGACCGACACTAATAATATGATAATGCTGTCTTCACACCAAGAGGCTTTCTTAAGTATATGCACAGCCATCCCATCTTTTGATAGACGAAACAGCCTGCAAGATTGGCTGGGTCAGGCTATTATCTCATTTGACAGGCAGGGAGGCAGATACACAGTAGCAGGAGGCGGGCAGCCCCATCCTACACAGAACAGACAGCATTTGAGCCAAGGGCATTGGGTTTGGGCTCTTTCCACTCAATAAAAAAGTTGTGATGGCACCTTTCCCCCAACCCACCCACCGAGGCAGTAAAGATGCCCCCCTGGTTGCCATGGCCTGCTGTAGTCCCCTTGCCCTGGGTGTGAGCTGGGCCTAATGACTCCCCCCTTATGAGCAGAATATGGCAAAAATGACTGGTTGCCTCTTCCAAGATTAGGATACAAAGAGAGTGGTTTCTGCCTTAGGCTTGTTCTCACTGTCTCTGCTCCCCAGCTGCTATGTTGTGACACTCAGGCAGCCTGTGGAGGACCCGCGGCATGAAACCAAGATTGACAGCTATGTGAACGATTTAATGGTCATAGATGTGTAGTCTGCCAACAGCCATTGGAAGTGGAGCCTGCTGATCAGGTAGAGTTCTTGGGGTGGCTCTACCTGAGCCAGAGGTCCGGCTAAACCACGCCCAGACACCTGACCCACAGAAACTGGAAGATAATAAATGTGTGCTGTGCTAAGCCCATCAGTGTTGAGGTCCTTTGCTGAGCAGCAATAGAAAACTAATACATGGGGCATCCCGTTCCCAGTCAGGGCCATTTAAAGGCCAGCTCCATTCTCATCGCTCCATGCCCATAAGTCATTTGATCTGCCATATCAGCAGCCTTGTATCATCGGCCACTCTAGGTAAAGACCTCATGGGCACAGTGGGGGGGAACTGACCCCGAAAGACAGAGTTGACTTGTCTTGGTGAAGACATGGAATGGGCTGGCTATTTTTATCTCATTCCTCTGAAGGTAACTACAGGAAACATGAAAGAAGAAGCTGAAAGGGAGTCCTCAGCAAGTTGGGCCTGACCCAGGGTTTGGCCATAGCATCTCAGTAGCCTCTGGGAAGGAGATGTTACCTCACTTTATGATCCATGCTGAGTTCTGCACTAAGCATTTTCTAGACATTGCCCCAATCCTCAGGAGGACCTCACAAAGTGGAGATTAGCCCTATCTTACAAATGAAGGAATGAGGGCCCAGAGAGTATAAAAAGGTCACACTAATGCAAAATAGGGACTGGAATGCTCAGTTCCTCTTGGCCGTGTGCCTTCCTTCAGGAACTGGGGGGTGCAAATTGCACCTTTTAGATGGGTTATACCAGATATCATCCCTTCCATGCAGCCTTTTCCAGCTGGCCTGACACTGTGCTGGGTGATTTAGATCCACCAGCCCATCTAGTCCCTGTGATAACTCTGCAGAGGAGGGTCTGTGGTCCCCATGTGATAGATGACAACTTCAAGGCCGAGAGGGAGCCTGCGAGTTTGCCCAAGACCACACAGATACCAGGTGGCTGAACTGGGTTTGAACCAGGTCCCTCCTCTGACTCCAAACTCTCACTGACCCTCCACTGGCTGGGCCTTCTTGCGTTAAAGAACCTACGATTGCCTTCAAGTCCTTCAGGGATGGTATCCACTTACACAGGTGAGCAACACGTAAACACACAGCCCTGAGTTTATTCTCACGGTTCCTCCCCAGAATCAGTGACCAGCAGGACCCAAGAGGTTCCCAAGCACAGGCCAGGTCAGCCTCATGCACACCCCATTCCCACTTTTGTCTACCATGTAGTGGTTGGCATCATTTCCTAGGAAACAGGGCCCCACTACTACGTTCCTTCTGCCAAAACTAAAATGCTGCTTTGGCAGGCCTTGTCTGAGCTCTGGGCTCCCTGCCCATGGTCACAAGGAGGCAAACAGCCTGCAATTCTGTAATCGCCTTTCCCTTTTTTGGTCTGTTTCTCCTGTTGACCTGTGTAATTTTCTTGAATCTATCGGTTTGACCCTTTCTCTTGACTTACTAACATTGATACCTCTCCTTCTTCCTTTAAAATAAACCCCCTTGGAGTCAACAATGCCTACCCTCTAATGGATATTGCCCACTGGTGATGGCAAGTGTTTGTCTCTTCTTCCAATTAAAATAAGCACTACAGTCTTAGGTGCTTGATAAGAAGAAGAATAGCTAACATTTACTGCACATTTAATACATTCATGTGGTAAGAATTTACATTATTTCTTAATCCTGAAGAGCAGGTACTAGTGTTAACTGTTCTTTATAAAGGAGGCCCTGAAGCTGGCAGGGTTATGTGAGCTGTCCAAGATTACACGGGCCTTCTCTCAGGTTAAGGTAAGTAGCCAAGCACTCTGCACTTGGCCCAGCTCTGCCTAATCCCAGGACTTGGCTCCTCTATCTCTACTGTCACTGAATTTTAGTATAAAAGATCAGGTCAGACTGGTAAAGGCCTCTATGTAACAAGAATCTCAGATATTAGATGAGTTTGAGGCTCAGAAAACTGATTGATTCTCAGGGTGTATTCCTAAGACAGCACATCAGTATCACAGGTTCTGTGCTGGGCTGGGCTGAGCACGTCAGATCATGGCATAGGCCTCAGTTGCACATGGACAAACCCAACAAAGTCAGCAGAAAATACAGCCAGGAAGGGGAGTGGGGCCCCCTGAGAATCAAGGGTGCAGAACAGCCCTAGCAATACATTGAGGGGTGGGTGGACACCACGCCATCTCTAGACTGATGAGGACTGTCACAGGCAGAGAACACAGCGCGGCTCCCTAGGCCTGGAGCGGGACCAGTGAGACCCAGATTTGGGATTATTTAGAGGAGAGAGCTTTCTATCCATCAGTGATATCATATAACAATACTTTGAAATAGTCAACTCCCCGTGGCTGGAGAGACGCAGGGGCAGGATTCCTACCCAGGGTTGGGGATGGGACCAGGTGACCTGTGAGGTCCCTTCTAATTCTGAGACTGCAGTTTAGTTCCCTTAGGTGGAGGCAGTGTAGGGGAGAAGAAATAGCAGGACACAAGCTCAAATTCATTTATTGGCCTGCTGGTGCATGAAACCATAACAGTCAGAAGAGAATACTGGGATATGGTTACTGTTTCAAAACGGTCGAAAATTTTGAAGCACAGAAGTAAATGGAAGAAACCATAATGAAAATGTGGAACTATTTGGTGGCATGCATATTCATACATGTTGTACACATCCTTACCTGCACCCACCCCTGAGCTCACTGCCCTCCAGCTTCTGCCCTCCTCACCCCACCCGCACTCTTCTCCTGGACGGGTTCCTCACGGCTCCTCATAGTGGCTGCTCCTGAACCTCACTGCTGCCACCGATGCCCTTCTCCACAGCCTCAGCCAAGGCCGCTCTCTCTGATGCTAGGCTGTCCTGTCCTCATCTCCTGGTTTCCCGCTGACCTCTCTGGAGACTTCACATCACTTTCTCAGCGCTCCCTCCACCTGCCCAGCCCTCTCCGGTGGATTTCCCAAGGCTTTATCTTTTGCTCTCTCTATTCTCTGTCTACACTCCCGCCCAATCCCAGGATTTCTCTGGACTCAGGACTCTCAACTCCTCCAGGTATAGATAAGGTAGTCTGTGAGAGCGCTTGGCATGGGGTAGTGATGGAGGAAATCCAGGGAGGCTGAGCAGCTCTGGATGGGCAGCTGTGTGAGAGTCTAAACTATCGGCTGGAAGCTGAGAAGTCCTGCAGAGGTGGCGGTCCTAAGTGACCTGTGCTGGGGGACTTGGAGGAGGCTTGATTGGAACTTTCACTGGCAGATGATGGTCATCCATAATGGGGTTTCTGATAGGAAACCCCAAGCCTGGGGCTGGAGACAGGGCCAAGTTCCAGGGAAAGGGAGGCACGTCTCCATCCCAGTAGTCTGAATGTCCCAGCAAAGTTGGGAAACAGGACACAGAAAACTGAGGCCCAGGCAGGGTCCAAAAGTGGAGGGTGGGTGGGGCTGGGTTCCAGGCTGCCCAGGCCCTGGGTCACTCTCCCTCTTCTCTCCCTTACTCATGCATTCCCTTACTTCTTCACTGAGTAACTACTAGTAAAACTCAATTACGTTTACCACAGATGCTGACTCTGGTCAGGCCATTTGTTACCTGAGCTTCCAGAATGCTCCAGTTAGAAGTAAGACTCATCCTAGCACCTGCAGGAGCTGAGCTGCCAGTGTTTTCAAACATGTCCACAATTCCATTGCCATTCCTGACTTCAAGAGATGCAGCCTTATTCTTCTTCTCGCCTCAGTGACTAGCTTCTAACCAGCAGAATGTGGCTAAAGTAAGGCTGCTAGTCTTCCTGTGCTAGGCAATAAAGGCCACGTGGCTACCGCCTGGCTCTTGCTTTTGGTACCCAGCTTCCATGCTGTAAGGAAGCCCAGGCCACGCAGGGAGGCCACATGAAGGCATTCTAGCTGACAGCCCCTGCTGAAATCCCAACTACCAGATGTGTGTGGGAAGCCTTTGAAAGGACTCCAGTCCCAGCCACCATCTCCCTGCAGCCACTTGAGAGCCCTGAGTGAGAACCACCCAGCTGAGCCCCATCCACCCAAGGAATCATGAGACATGAGAGTAAAAAATGATGGCTATTGTTAGACACTACTAGCTTTGGGGTGGTTCGTTATGAAGCTGAGTTAACGGGAACACCCGGTGGGGGATGTGGTGGACACCTGTTGGGGCTGACAGCTCTAATGGGTCACTTCCCTCATGGGTCTACAGGATCTTCCGACATCATGGCCTAGTGGGGGCTCACTGTCCCTCTTGCCCCATCCTTCCTCCCTGATGTCAAATAGGAGCACTGCCGTCCACCCAGCTCCAGCTGCAAACTGAGTGTGTCCGTTCATTCCTCCTTCTCCCTGACTTGTCCCATCTAATCTACCCCCACACATCTATCCATTTCACAAAGCTTTATGGAGCAACCACTCTGCGTCAAGCTTTGCACTGGCTTCATGCATACACTAGAGAGCTAGGCTGACCTGTTCCCTGCTCTCAGGAAGCTTACAGTAAAGCAAGTTTTTCATTATAAGTGGAGCAAACATGGATATCTTAATCCTGGTGTGCATTAATTAATGTAAGCACAGTGCTGAGCTCTTCAGATTCATGCAATAATTGAATCCTTTTAATAACCCCACGAGGAAGAGATATCCTCAGATAACATTAGCTCCACTTTTCAGATAAGGAAGCTAGGGCACTTAGTGGCTGGCAGGTCCCTGAGGTTGGGTCGTTAGGAAGTGATAGCACTGAGATGGAGCTTCTTTCCAGCCCCCACTTCCTCTCTACCCTCCTGCTGCTGCCACGGGGGACACCCCACGGGTCCTCCAGTAGCAGAGGCTGAGGCAGAGGTTTCCTGGGGGATCATACCTGTGAGTGACAGAGCAGGGAGCACCACCGGTGGGGACAGCCAACTTCCATGCAGTTCTGCCAAGCCTGGACCCACCCCCAGGAGCCCCTGCACACAGGTGGCCATTAGAGGAGTCCCACAGGGTTCAAAAGGCCAGGCCTGCATATCCCACCTTGAGAAGTTGTTACTGGGACTGCCCAGTGGGGAGTGGCCTTAGCTCCTGATGGTGCTGTCAGCTCAGTCCATTCCTTGCTGGGGAACCTCAAATTCTCTCCTGAAGGGAGAGCCCAGGGTGCCCTTCATGGCTGCAACCTGGATTATCGGGACAGCCTCTGCCCAACTGTGTCTGGAGTGACTGTACTAAAACATGTATCTTTCCCCTGGGAAATCCACTGACCATTCCCATCTCCTGCAGGATAAGGAGCAGATTCTCGCGTGGCCAATCAAGGCCTCCACCCCCCCACCTGATGCCCTCCCCCGCGGTGCTGACCCTTTAGGGACACAAGCTGGAAGCAGACAGCCTGAGCTCGCACAGGAGCTCTTGGCTGATTAGCTGGGCAGATCATCATTAGCCTTCTCTTTAGGTCCTCCAAAGATGGCTGCAGGGTTCAGCACCACTGGGAAGGCACTGAGCTCGGAGCCTGGCACAGAGGAAGGGTGGAATGATCTTCTGAGTCCAGGCTGGCCTCTCAGTCAGCATGGCCACAGAGCCCATGACAGGCTGGCTTCAGGTCAGGGGAGTCTCTGTCCCCCTTAAGCTTCTGGGAGAAGAACAAGTGAAGGGGGCACTTTCAGGTTCTCTCCATCTTGAGGGACTAGAGAGGCGGGTCCAGTCACACAGGCAGAAGGGGGTGTGGTCCCTGAGCCAGTCCTGGCAGGGTCACCATAAGGGGCTGAGCTCAGGCAGAGGTGGGGAGAGGGAGAGGGAGGAATCTGCTTGACTGTGAGTGTGTGCCTGGTGAGGGTCCGGTGGCTGGGCCCAGGCCTGCTCACCCTCCTGCCTGATCCCTGCTCCAGACCCGTCAGACACTGCGGTCAGACTGCTGCTCAGTGCTCAGTCCTGCCCGCACCCTGCAAGCTGCTGTGTAGGAGGTCTTGTTTGCTGACATCCCTGGTCCTGCCTGGCACCAGCCTGGCCCAGTTGGCTGAGCCCCCGCCCAGGCCTGTCCCCACAAGCCATCACCTCCAACAAAGGTCCAGTGTCCTCAGGAGGGCAGGTGCTATTGAGGCAGGGCAACAGCCAACCTGCCAGGGATTCTGGGCGGCCAGATCACAGGGGAGTGACCAGGGCCTGGCTGAAGGCTAGGGCAGGCAGGCGCTTCGTTTTTTCTGTTTGTTTTTGAACCACTGCCCCGAGAAAGAGATCAAGCAAAGGAGGCAGGTAGAGAGTTGGGCTAGGGAACTGCGCCATATTCTTCAAGTTAGTGGCTTGAGGTCAGATGAGGTTCCCCCAGGAGGGGCATGTGTTCTCTACCTCTCCATTGCTGGCTCCAAGCCCCACCCCAAACCCCTGGCCCAGCTTGACTGGAGACCCAGCAGCAGAGAGCTGGAATCTATAGCCTTCAGCCCGAAAGGAGACCACCCTTCTGTGTGGCAGCCTGTGCCCTACCCCTCTCCCAGGCCCCATTTCCTTCCTGGCCAGCTCTGCCCGATTATTGAAACTCCTGCTCAGGCCTGCTGCCCTGCTCTTGGCTTCCAGATTGGGCCACCCACTGGTCCCACAGGGCCAGCTTTCAAACATCCACTGCTGGCCAGTCAGCCCCAGGGGAGGTGGCCCCTCCAAACGGGGAGTCACCTCTCTCAGTGCAGGCTGGCCACAAACAAGATTTAAGCCAATGGTGAGCTAGGGATGTCAACCATCTCAGGCCACATCAATAAAGGACAAGTTTCTAAAATGAGGGAGTTGAGAGAAACCTTTGCTCTCTGCAGCTCTGGCCTGTGGGAACTGGTCTATCCACAAATGCTGGAAGGACTGTCAGAGAACAAGGACAAACGAATGGAAGTTTCAGAGAGTAATGAATGAAAGCCACAGATTTCAGGATGTAAGTCTAGACAGGAATCTGTCAAGAATTTTGAGTATGCTGTATTTTTGCCACCAGATCATATGTCCCTTGGGGGTCTTGTTCATCTCAGTAACTCCACCACCATCTTGGTGTCTTTCTACCTGTCATGGCTCAGCTCATGGTTATGGCAATAAATACTGGAGAGATCAATAGGTAGATGGATGGATGAATGTGTAGGTGCTGACAGAGGATTTTGGGGGTCAAATGGGTGGGTGGATGGATAGGTGGAGGGAAAACTGATAAACAGCTGACTTCACAGACAGGGCTGGGGAGTTAAGTAATCCTGACTGAATCTTGCATGGACCGAGGCCAGAATGGAAGCCACATGACCCTTACCAGCAGAAAACCTAGGCTTCTCAAAGATTTCTTACAGAAGATGCAGAAAGCATTAAACATAAGAGAAAAGATGAATAACTTAGACTTGTTAAATTAGTAACTTCTCTTCATAAAGAAAATGAAGACACCATAAAGAAAATGAAATAAAGTGAATCTGTGAAGTATGAGAGGATATTTGTAATACATATATCTGATAAAGTTTGTATTCGGTACATATAAAGAACTACTATACATCAACACTAAAAGTAAACAGTGGTCAAAAGACTTGAACAGGATTTCACACACACACAGAAAGGGGTATTCAAGTGACCCATAAGCATATGAAAAGATATGCAGCATCATTAATCAGGGAAAAACCAATTAAAACCCAAGTGAGATACCATTATACTGCCACCAGAATGGCTAGAATTAAAAAGGGTTGGGGAGAAGGTGGTGTAGCTGGAACTTTCACAAGTTGTTAATGGGAGTGTAAATTGGTATAATCACTTTAGAAAACTCTTTGACAGTTATGTATAAAGCTAAAAATATGTTTACCTATGACCCAGAAATTCCACTCCTAGGCATATATCCAAGAGGAATGAGTATATATGTCTACACAAATACTTTATATGACTGTTCCTAAGACCCTAAACTGGAAACAGCCCAAATGCCTGTTAACAGTAACACAGATACATACATCGTGGTATGGCCATACAGTGGACTGCCAACCACTTAGCAATAAAAAAAGAGCAAACTACTGACACTCAACAATATGGGTAAATCTCAGACATTATGTTGAGCAAAAAAAGGCATAATATATACAGCTGGCCCTTGAATCACTCTAGGGTTAGGGGTGCTGACCCCTGTGCAGTTGAAAATCATGTACCACTTTTGACTCTCCCCAAAATTGAACTGCCATTAGCCTACCCTTGACTGGAAGACTTACCAATAACATAAACAGTCAATTGACACATATTTTGTATGTTATATGTATTATATGCTGTATTCTTACAATAAAGAAAGCTAGTGAAAAGGAAATGTTTTTTCAAAATGTCTCAGATCTCCAAAAAATTTTCCAAAATATTTATTGAAAAAAACCCCACATGTAAGCAGGCTGGCACAGTTCAAACCAGGTTGTTTGAGTGTCAACCATACTGTATGATTCCATCTATAGCAAGTACAAGAGTAGGTAAAACTAATCTATGGTGAGAGAAGTCAGAATAGTGGTTACTTTTGGGGACAGGATTGGCAGGGTACAAGAGGGGACAAAGAGCCTTCTGGAGTTCTGGAAATGCTCTTAATCTGGGTGGTGATATGTGTATAAAATTCCTCAAACTCTATATAATGAAGGGGTGTGCTGTCATTAATAGTACACCTCTATAAAGCATTTTAAAAAATATATCCAAGTTCCATTTATTCCTGAAGAATTCAGTGTGCTGGCATGGAAGTGGGGTAAAAGGAGGAGCCCAAAGGGAGCAGTAACGTGGCCCTTCAAAGATTCACAGTTCTCAGGGTTCACAGAAATCTCAGGAATTTCTTAAGAAGAGGCTGAGTCCTTGCCTGAGGCAAGGGGCTGGGTCAGATGATGAGTGCAGGTACTTCTGGGGAAGTCCAAAGCACATGGTAGATGACGACAAGGTGACACATAACTGGGACTTTCCCGCCAGCTCTGCCCCACGCCCCCACACACCGCACCTGCTGGGGCACACAGAGTGAGCCTGCTGGGGGCTGCTGTGGCCTCCCTGCCCTGCTGGGCAGCACCCCAAAGGACAAGGTAACTCACGAGTTTCCCGCCCACAGGTGCCAAGGAGAGAAGAGTCTGTGTTGGCTGCTGTGCCAGCGGCTGCCCACCCTGCTGATATCAGAGGTGCGAGGGAGGTGGCAGGAGGATGGCAGGTCTTGAGCTCCTCCCCTGCCCCTCAGGGCCTCAGTCCTCTCCTTGGTTAGCTACATGGGGTGGTTGCGCCACACCTCCCAGGCAGTTCTTACTGGAGGCTGCGAAGGTTCCCTGGACATCCCAAACCACCCCCAAGCCGAGGGGTTTGGCCAGGCCTACATCCTCCTCCCCACAGTGTAGTGAGCACTTCTGGAAAGCCTATGGCACTCGGCTGACCTCATGGAGCTGAAGTCACCTATGCTTCTCCTCTCACGAGGCAGGGAACATCACAAGACGTTGGCAGGTGACAGCTGGTGAGGCCTCTAGTCAGGGCAGGGCACTCTGCACATCGGGAAGTGGAGCAGCCCAGGCAGGAAGCCCACAGGATGAAGCGCGACCAGGATGAGGGCTGACCCATCACAGGTGCCAAGAGGAAGCTGTGAGTTGCGCCTGCCTCCTCCCTCTCCCAACTGGCCCCTTCCTGTCAGAGGAGTGCCCTCTCCATCCTGCTCTCTCCACCTCCGTAGCATCCCTCTTGTCTGCCCTCCCTCCCCATTCTGCTCCCCTGCCTCAGGCCTAGGCCACAGCCCCTCATCTTAAGAGACTGCAGGAGGCCCTTCCATGTGCTCCAGCCTGAGCCCCTTGGTCCAACTCCCTCATGCTTCCAGGACCTGTGCTTTGACTCTAACTTATTCAAGTATAATTTAAATTCAGTAAAATGTATAGATCTTAGGAGTAGAGTTTGAAGAGTTTTTTTTCGCATGAGCTGATTCAAGTACCCTCAAACCTTTTCTTGTCAAATGTTTGTTTTAACCTAAAATCAGAACTTAACATTCATTGCTGTGAATTTTTTCTTTAATTTTTTTCCCTTTGGTTCATTATTCCAGCATCTCAAGAGATTTTTGGATCCTGATTATTTTTTACTACCTTTTGACAACCACCCATTTTTCCTACCCCCTGCCTCTGGCAACCGCCAATCTGTTCTTTGTATTTGTGAGTCTGCTTTTTGTTTGTTTAGTTTTGTTTTAGATTCCACATGTAAAGGAGATCTTATGGTATTTGTTTTTCTTTGTCTGACATTTCACTTAACATAATGCCCATAAGGTCCATTCATGTTGTCACACAGGCAAGATTTCATTCCTTTTTATGTGGTGGAATAACATATATATATATATCTTTCTTTAACATATATAGAAAGAATTTCCTCTTCATTCATCCCTTGATGGAAACGTAGGTTGCTTCCCTATCTTGGCTATTGTTAAGTAACACTGCAAGGAACATGGGACTGCATGTATCTTTTCGAATTAGTGCTTTCGTTTTCTTTGTGTAAATACCCAGAAGTGAAATTGCTGGATCGTATGGTAGCTCTACTTTTAATTTTTTGGAGGAACCTCCATACTGTTTTCCATAGTGGCTGCACCAATTTACATTCCCACCAACAGTGCATGAGGGTTCCCTTTCTCCACATCCTCCCCACTTGTTATTTATTGTCTTTTTGACAATAGCCATTCTAACAGGTGTGAGGATGTATCTCATTATGGTTTTGATTTGCATTTCCCTGATGATTGGGGATGTTGAGCATCTTTTCATGTGCCTGTTGGCCATCTGTATGTGAGTTTAAAGAGTGCAGCCAACACCCTCATCAAAGTTTAGGACATTTCCATCACCCTGGAAATTTCCCTTGTACCCCATTCAAATCACCTATTCTACACCCAAACAATCTCTGCTTTTTTACCCCCACAGACGAGTTTTGTGGGTTCTTGAATTTCACATAAAATGAAACTTCACAGTAACTATATAGTACATATTCTTTGTATCTGGCTTCTTTCAGCTGACATGTTTTTCATCCTCATCCATCTTTTGTGACTTGTTGGAGAAGATTCCATTTTATGAACATAGTTCAATTTGTCTAACCATTCTTCTGCTGATGGACAGTTAGGCCATTTACAGAATTTTGTACTAGGAAAAATGCTGCAGGTTTTTGTTTGACATATATTTGAATTTCTTTTGAAGAAATACCTACAGGTTGAATTGTGGGGCTATGTATTAGACGTATGTTTATCTTTATAAGAAATTACCAAACTTAAAACTCTTAGAAGAAAACATAGGCAAGAATCTCTTGAATATAAACATGAGCAACTTTTTCCTGAATGCATCTCCCCAGGGAAGGGTAACAAAATAAAAAATGAACAAATGGGACTACATCATGCTAAAGCTTCTGTACAGCAAAGGACACCATCAGCAGAACGAAAAGGCATCCTACAGTATGGGAGAATATATTTGTGAATGACAAATCTGACAAGGGGTTAACATCCAAAACATAGAAAGAACTCATATGCCTCAACACCCAAAAAGCAAGTAACCCAATTAAAAAATGGGTGGAGGATATGAAGAGACAATTCTCCAAAGAAGAAATTCAGATGGCCAACAGGCACATGAAAAGATGCTCCACATGTCTAATTATCAGGGAAATGCAAATTAAAACCACAATGAGATATCACCTCACGCCATTTAGGATGGCCAACATAGAAAAGACTAGGAACAACAAATGCTGGTGAGGATGCAGAGAAAGGGGAACCCTCCTACACTGCTGGTGGGAATGTAAATTAGTTCAACCATTGTGGAAAGCAGTATGGAGGTTCCTCAAAAAGCTCAAAATAGACTTACCATTTGACCCAGGAATTCCACTCCTAGAAATTTACCCTAAGAATGCAGGAGCCCAGTTTGAAAAAGACATATGCACCCCTATGTTTATCACAGCACTATTTACAATAGCCAAGACATGGAAGCAACCTAAGTGTCCATCAGAAGATGAATGGATAAAGAAGATGTGGTACATATACAAAATGGAATATTATTCAGTCATAAGAAGAAAACAGATCCTACCATTTGCAACAACATGGGTGGAGCCAGAGGGTATATTTTGCTCAGTGAAATAAGCCAGGCAGAGAAAGACAAGTACCAAATGATTTCACTCATCTGTGGAGTATAAGAACAAAGCAAAAACTGAAGGAACAAAACAGCAGCAGACTCACAGAACCCAAGAATGGACTAACGGTTACCAAAGGAAAAGGGACTGGGGAGGATGGGTGGGAAGGGAGAGATAAGGGGAAAAAGGGGCATTATGATTAGCCCATAAAATGTAGGGGGCATGCACAGAGAAGGCAGTAAAGCACAGAGAAGACAAGTAGTGACTCTATAGCATCATCTTACTAGGCTGATGGACAGTGACTGTATGTGGTTGGAACTTGATAATGGGTGGAATCTAGTAACTACAATGTTGCTCATGTAATTTTATATTAATGATACCAAAAGTAAAAAAAAAAAAAAAGAAATTACCAAACTTTTCCAAAGTGGTTATACCATTATGAACTCCTGCCAGTAACCTATAAGACCTCCACATCCACACCAACATTTGATATTGTTAATCATGTTAATTTTAGCCATCTTTTTAAAAACCATATCTAAACAACACAAATGTCCATCAGCTGATGAATGGATAAACAATTCGTGATAAATTCATACAATGGGATACTATCTGGCAATAAAAAGAAATCAAGTAGGTAGGTACATGTTACAACACAGATGAACCTTAAAAACACTGTACCAAGTGAAATAAGTCAGTCACAAATGATTACATATTGCATGACTCCTATTCTCTGAAATGTGCAGAATAGGCACATCTATAGACAGAAAGTAGGTAAGTGCTTGCCTAGGGCCAGGGGGATGGGGAGGTCAAGGGATGACAGCTAACCGACATGGAATTTCTTTTTGGAGTAATCAAAGTGTTCTAAAATTGATCATGCTCATTCAGAACTCTGAATATACTAAAAGTCATTAAATTGTACACTTTAAATGGGTGAATTGTATACTGTGTGAATTGTATCTCCATAAAGCTATTTTAAAAACCACACCACATTTAATTAGCCAGCTGTCCTCTGTATCTCCCCAATGTCCTCAAGGTAAAAACCCAGATTCTCAGACCCAGATTCATCAACATCCTCTCCCTCTTCTACAAGCACAGCAGAAATCTTGCCATTGCAGATGTGCCTCTGAACGTTTGCACATACTCTTTCTCTTTCCTGGAATGTTTGTTGTTCCACATCATTTCTGACTCACTCTTGGTGACCCAGCTCACCTGACAGCCTTGTCTTATCCTAACTCTTCTGTTCATTCATTCATCCATTCACTCAACAAGAAATTATTAGGCATCTGCTGTGTGTTCATTCATTCATCCATTCATTCATTCAACAAGAACTTATTAGGCATCTGCTGTATGTTCATCCATCCATCCATTCATTCATTCAACAAGAACTTATTAGGCATCTGCTGTATGCCAGACTCTATTCTAGGCACTGCAGGTGGAACGGGCTACATCCCTAATGGAGCTTCTGTGACTGTCTGCATGAACAAATATTAACTGAGCACTTAGTGAATGTGAAGCCTTGTGCCCCTCTGATCTCCTTTGTGTTCCTTTGGTGCCATTTGTTTTTCAAAGCCCTCTGCACTTTCACAAATTGACAGTAGATCTGCCTCCCCAACAAGGTTAGGGACTCTGTGGGTTAGGGACAGGTGATAGAGCAAGGATGACGCCCTTCGATGGGCATGTCCCTCCACAGCTTATAAAACCTTTGTGGGTCCCTGGTCTCATCTGCCTGCTCAGCTTCCCTGCACAGCAAGTGCGGAGTTGTGAAGAAGAGATGAGGAGGCAGGAAGCCCACAGCCACTGGGGCCCTGAGAGAAGAATGGCTGGATTGCAGGAGGTCACACAGCTGCTGAAGAACTCTGACAGGAGGCTGGTTTATCTCTCTGCCCTGGGAAGGCTCCTTGTGGCTTAGCCAACTGTGAAGGCTGAGGGTTGATGTCCCCATGCCAGAAAGTGGTTCCATCTCAGTTGGGAACATGGCCCAGGGGCTGATGCTGTGAATCACTCTCTGTGGGCATTTCCATCATTCAGGCCGGGGCAGCATGTGGCAGGACTGTCAAAGGGCAGCTGTGTGTCTCCTGAGCTCCTTTCCTGCCCTCAGCCTGGGTCAGGTGAGTCACAAACACCTAGTATGAAGTTGTCCTCTGGGCCTCCTCTTCCAGGAGGTATGCAGTTTACATGGAAAACCACAGGAAAGGGCCTTGCAAGCACGCCTCCTTAATGGTGTGATTAATGCTCACGTGGTAATGGTGGCTCAAAGCACCCTCCACGGACACTTGGCTTCTATTTGTACCTGTTCCTTCTGGTCTGTTCTGGCAGCAGCAGGGGCAGGGCTGGGCCTTGAGTAGGCAGCATGGGGTATCTGAGACCTCCCTGTTACCTGCATCCCCAGGACTGTGCAGATACCTCCCTTGGGTTGCTGGGTCAGGACTGGGAGGGCTGGTGAGATGGCCTGCCTGGGTCCTGTCACTGTCCCGTTTCTCCTGCTGTGGCAGGGTGCAGGGGAATTCCTATCACACCAGTGATTCCTGGGGCTCTTCCCTCCTTCAGAGGGCACCAAGTCCTGGGCTGCTGGGTTTGAACCCTGGGACAGGGTATCTCCGACCCTGCTGCACCTGGAGAAAAGAGGCCCACAGGGTATATTCCTATTTCTCCATCTGCATACCACTGGCAGGCTGGTGCCCTGCTCATCTCCAAGGCGCATCAAGGCAGAAGCTGCTGCCTCTCTAGACCTTGAGTCCTTGCACTACTATGGAGCCCAGGGGTCCTGTTAGGACTGGGTCTGAGGATGATGTGTGTGGATGATGAGGGTTTACCCCCATCCTTCCCTTCCCTTAGCTTGTGCTCTTCTGAAATAACTACAAATCCAGCACATCCTACATGGCAGAGATGAATTCCCCTCACACTGATGGTCTGGGAACCTATGGCTGTGTGACAAACTAACCCAGAGCAGCAGCTTCAAGTAACAACTCTGCTCATGGATCTGGGAGCTGACTGGCCCCAGCTATGCCATTCTCCCTAAGCGTCCTGTGGCCTCAGCCTCATGGTGGCTCAGCTGGGTGGTGGCATCACCTTGCAGGTTCCCTCACTCCTATGCCTGGGCCCAGGCTGGAAAGGCAGACAGGTGGGGCTGCAGCATCCAGGGCTCCACGGGCATCTCCACTTCCTAGTGGTCTCTCCATGTGGTCTTCCGATACGGTGGCTCCAGATAGCTAGACTTTGTACATGGCAGCTGGAGGCTCCCAGGTCTACAAAAAGCACCTATGTTACATAAACGTGACCTTTTTCCTGACAGTAACCTTGATGTTACTTGACACTTAGAGGGCTCCCACTCCTCCCTGCTCTAAGCTGCACTGCAATGAACCTCTTCTGTTAACTTGACAGTGACAGTGAAGGGCATCCTGTCCACATCATTTCACTTTAATTTCTGGGTTTCTTCCCAGACCACAGAACTGGTGGAGAGATCTCAGTTTGTCATCAAGACGGACAGACAGAAACACACACACACACACACACACACACACACACACACACACACACACACACACACCTTTGTCATATTCGGCCTCCCATGATTCTTCCTCCTCCTAATAACTCTCTGGCTTCCTTTGGAGGAAATGTTTCTTTCCTACATCTTCTGTCTTTGTGGATTAATGTATCCAGATGCCTGAGCCCTACTGTGTAAGCCAGGGGTCTGCAAACTTTTTCTTAAAGGGCCAGATAATAAACATAGGTTTTGTGGGCCATAAGGCAAAATCAATGTTATGATGTAAATACTTATATAATCATTTAAAATGTAATCACCAAAACACATGAAAACCATTTTTAGTTTATGGGTCCTTAAAGCAGAAGCCTGGTTGCATTTGGTCCAGACTTGTAGTTTATGGACTCCTGGTATAAACTACAGGGGTCTCTGAGGCACCTCTGACCAGATTCTTCCTTAGAGGTCTGTGGGGAGGCGGGTGGGGGACCATTGTGCTGGTGACCTCAGCTTGACCAATCAGAGACTCTCTAGCAGGACATGATAACAGGACAGGAGAAAAAGTTGGAATTCATTCCTTCTTTTCTATAGCTGTGCTGGGGAGGCTACCTGTTCCTGGCCCCAAGCCTTTCTGGAACAGCGCTCCTACAAGCTCATTTCCCATTCTTCCTTCCCAGCCTCTCAGCTCACACACATCCTTCCAATAAATGCCCTTTGTCTTCCCTATGGTAATCAAACTTGGTTTCCATTGCTGGTACCCAAAGCAAACTCTCTCACAGATATACTAGTAATCTGACTTTGGCCAGCCATGATAGAATTTTCTGAGCATGCTTTCTGGGTACAGGATCCCAAAAAAGCCCAGGATGTCGGACCCCATGATCCTCAGTCCTGGGACTTGCTGTGGTCCCAGGCCCTGAGACCTTATCCAGTTTGGCCTTGGAGTCTCCACGTCCCCAGATCCTATCTCCTGTGCACCCCAGGAAACTCACTCTTTTTCTTGGGGTGGGGTGGTGCAGCTAGAAGGGTGGCTGGCTGGCACCAGCCCTGCCCACGTCCACATGTCTTTCAGGGCACTTTCAGGAGTTTGCCCTGCCTCCATCAGTGCAGCAATTGTTCCTAGGTTTAGGCCAAACAAGAAAGAAGGTGCTGCCTTTGCCTGGGAGAGACAAAACTACAAGATGAGAAGAACCCGAGTTCGTGAGTGACCGCACAGATGGCACCTGCCTGGGAACATCCTCATTCAGCTGTGACACAAGCACTGTACTAAACCACTAGTAGTTCAGTATTTATCCACTACCATGGCATACCCCAGCTCACATATCAGGAGGAGCAGAAAGAGGAACGTGATTCCCAAAAGAAGCTAGTACTGTGCCCAGAAGAAGGGAGAGGTGCTGAAGGTGGGATGTTAAGTGTTGCCCCAGGAGCACCGAGGGTCAGGCTGCAAGACCACCCAGAGAGGGAGCCTAGGGCAAGGCTACAGGTCCCTGCATGGCCTCACCAGCAGTGCCCTGGCTGGGGCAGTCTTTCTTGCCTCGTGCAGAGTCCTTAACAGTGAGCAGCAGTAATAGGGAGAGGGGGCCACTGGTGAGACCTCAGAGTTGCTCAAGCCCACTGATGCTGGAAACTTACCTTTTTGACATGTATTGTATGTAGCAGTCACCCTTTTGGTTAAAAAAGGTAAAAAAAAAGCTAGAAACCTCCTTCTGGTCTAGAGGCAGGGGTCAG
Organism: Manis javanica; assembly: GCF_040802235.1. Taxonomy (NCBI): domain Eukaryota; kingdom Metazoa; phylum Chordata; class Mammalia; order Pholidota; family Manidae; genus Manis; species Manis javanica. Next base: position 37,383,455 of record NC_133162.1, read on the forward strand.
CAGATTTAACCTTTGATATCAGAAAATTCCTAAGAAGGAACAAGGAAGTCATGCAGTCTGGAGGGGAGGAAATGAATCCCAGGCTAAGATGGGGGTCTAACAGCAGAGAGCCTTTCTGAGCAGGAAATGTTCAGAGAGCAGGCCAGGCTTCTAGCCCAAGAGGGGACATAGGCAGCTATTCTGCAGTCTTTACATTGCAGGCCAAATTCTTGAGTGAGGGAGGTCATGTGACTGGTCACTGGTCAGCTAATCCTTTGTGTCTGTCCTGGTCTAGTTGGCTGAGGGCAAGGGGGGGAGTTGGTCATGTGGGCCAAACATGGCCGCTGTTCAGCAGAGGCAGTTTCCAGAGAAGGAGGGGAAGGAAGAGTAGACTCCCAGAAGTCTAGTGTGGCATTCTGGGATGGGGCAAATATTGGCAAATATATGGAAGGGAGAAACAGGGTTGTGCATGATGATGGCTGAAAGGAGAGTAAAGTCTAGGGTTGGGGTGGCGGGGATGGTACCAGCTTTGGGATCTGCAGACCGTGGATGCCTCTGAAGGGCTTTAAGCAGGAGCAGATGTCTCCAGTGGATCTAGAGGTTGCAGGACATTGTGTTAAGCTTTGCCCTCTAGAGACCCACAAGTCTGGGCTGCTCCTCAGTCCTGCCACTTAAACCAGCATGTGGCCCTGGTTAGAGGTCAGTGAATGGGAGCCTTTGAGTCAGATGCAGCCCACATCTGGGCTTTATTTGGGCCACACGGTATCTGTGCATATTTTTGTTTGCTTGTTAACAACATTTTAAAAGGTCTGCATTTCCAGATTCTCTTGGAAATTAGAAGATCTAGCAACAACAGGGCCTGCATTCTCACCTGGCAAGAAGCACCTAGAGCTGATGCCCATTGGTCCCAGCCTGTGCTCTCTAGTTGCCCGCAATCTCTACCTCTTCCAACTATCTGCCTAGTACTGATACCCTGGTGTCTTGGCATTTTAGCAACAGCTTTCACTGTTGTTTGCTTACAGTAGAGAAATAATGCTTGTGTAGTAGGCAGAATAATGGCCTCCCAAAGATGTCCACACCCTAATTCCTGGAACCTGTGAATATGTTATGGCACATGGCAAAGGGAAATTGAAGTTGCCCATGGTTTATTGGAAATCACACCCTCTTGGTTAATTGTTAATTTTGATAGGAGACATGGTACAGTGGTTTTCTGTTGCTGCTGTGAACAATTACCATAAACGTAGTGACTTAAAGCAACACAAATTTATTATTTTACATTTCTAAAGGCCATAGGGAGACTTGTTTCAGGAAGAATGGGAGAAAACAAATGTCTTCATGAAAATGAAGAATATTTCTGTGCATTCAATTTGTCCAAATTGTATCTTATACCTGACTCTTTTCACTGAGTACCTTTGCCTGTCTGGTACTGTAAGCATGAGGGTTTGGGATGTCCTTTTCAGTAAATTATTTATGTTGTCTGCTTCTCACTTTTCTCTTTTATAAAATGGCATTTGCCTTGTGGTTTTGTTATAATGAATAAACAAAATTAGACAAATGAAGCAATTAGTTTAGTACCTGACATATAGTAAATGCTTAATAGATGGCAGTATGATTAGCAGTAGCTAGACATGTGAGGAAGGATAAGCTAGGTTTTGCTGCAGTAATGAATTAACACTAAGTATCACTGGTTTGATGTAATAAAGATGTACTTATTATTCAAGGTACATTTCCAACATAGATAAGTGGGAGGCTTGGCTCCACAAATTACTCAAGGACCCGGGTGGATGGAGGCTTCACCACATTGTAGTTGTACCATTTGTGATACATAACCTCATCACATGGCAGGAGACAGGCATGCTAGAGAGCCTCGCAGTAATAATCAAATGCTTTGGTCTAGAAGCGCCACATATTATTCAGACTCATGACCCATTTTCTAGAATTGTTCACACATACCTCACAAAGTGGGGAGGTGTAATACTCCCACATCCCTGGAAGGTTAGGAGAACCGTATGAGAGAGTGACAGAAGTCTCCTTCACAGTGGATCTGAAGAGCACAAGACTGAGGCAGAGAGACCAGTTAGGAAGCTGTGAAGTTGTCCAGAGGAAAGCTAATGGTGGTCTTGGCTATGGTAACAACACTTGGATACAGAGAAGATATCAGATTAAAAAGATATTTAGGGAGTCATCAGAACTTGGTTGTTAAGGTCATAGGAGGGATTGAGATACACATGGAGAAGCTGCAAACTGAGAAAAGGGTACAAGACCAACAGAGACTGCAAGAACGAAGAGCTGCTGTGTTACGTGGGGCTCTCTGGCATCAGAGCCTGAGATGCAGATTCTTGTGAAGTTGATTTATTGAGGGATTGCTATTCAGAAATAACCCATAAGACCTGGGGTGAAACAGGGAAAGGCTACCCTTGGCTTGATCACAGAGCAAGAGCTTTGGAGCGTAAACTGTACCACAGAGTAATCATCACTTAAGGAAGAGGCCTAGCATTTTGTACTCTGTATTAGTCATTATTTGTGGACTTCCCCCAAGAGGCTGCAACTTCCAAGACACAATATTACCCAGGGGCCTTTCTCTGGAGACGGGATAGTTGTGAGCTTTAAGAGCCAACATGCATGGCAGCTGGGGGATGGGTGCCTTGGCCCAGCAGAGGGGCTGTGTGTAGAGCACCACCATGTCTACTACAGTCTATTCCCTGTACTGTTCAGATGCACCTGCTTCTCACATCAGGCTTATTCCAGCTACCTACTGATAGACATAGAGGGGCCAGTGGTTTAGGAAGTATAATGCAGACTGAAGGACAGCATCCCATTCTCAAAGGATGTCATCTCCAAGTTGGTACCTCAGCTGCATCTTTAAGAGGCCATTCTACCATTTCTCAGGCCTGCAGCTTCTGACTGTTGCAACATGTGGTAGGACCAGAGTAAACTTGCCACCAAGTTTCTCATTGGTCTCCTTGTGGGATTTCTGTGTCAGGGGTCAGCTTTGGTCTGTGTTGATGATGGGTTTGACATGTATCAGTGGCAGTAGCTAGATCAGCTTTGGTGAGAGGGAGCCCCACCTGTTGTGCTCATATATAACTTGATCTCTGTCTCCATGGTGCTCTGTTTGCCAGCCCACATTGTGGGAGCACTGGGTGGAGGGTGAGAGGTGAGGACCGAGGTTGGCTGACACCCACTGGCCAGACCATTCTGCGTCCTGGTGGTTCAGAGCCTCTTTTGAGGTGGACATGCTCGGGTGCATGTTAAAATGTGCCACATGGATCCTCACACTTGCTGCCGAGTCTCATAGATCCATCTACACACCTCCTTCCCAGTCCTCCCTGTCTCTGATAGTCCCATTTTGCTCTTTCCAGTTCTCTAACTGGCTAGCTAAACCATTTGCCACTGCCCACAAGTATGTGTATCTCCTTTTCTCAGGTCACTTCTCTCTCTATGCAAAAGAGATGACCAGGTGCATTGCTCAAATCTCTGCCCAGTGGAAGGATTCCCTCTCACCAGAGGCTTTCAGCCCCTTGACTGGGCCTCTAACACAGACCCAGTCCACTTGCAGCTCACCCCTTCATACCTAAGTGCCTCATCTGTGAACCAAGTTCAGGAATTTTCCTTCTCTGCCAGATGGCTATAATAAACTCTCTATGTGGCAATAGATATTGCCAAGGGAGAGATGTTGGTGCAGCCATCCCCCTCCCAAGTCTTGGGGTCTCACTCCTTCCCTACTGGGGGCCTGATTTGGGCAGCAGGCCTGGCTCCACTGAGCACGCAGCCCTCTCTGAAGTTCTTCCCCTCCCGTGGTTAAGTCCTTGCCTCATGGCACTGTCTGCCATCCAGCTGCAGAGGATAAGGGTGTCTCAATGCTTCCTGCCAAGAGATTCCTCAGCCTCTTACACTTTGTTTTCAATCACCTATTAAGAGTTCTGAGACTGTAATTTTCTTTCTTCAGTGAATCAGCAACACTCAGCAAAAGCCACTCAATTCCACAGTCTTAACACTTATTCTTTCCTCCCACATCTCAAATCCAGAGATATTGCACCAGCAGGCGCACCCTCACCTGTGCGCCATCCCAGCTCACAGCAAGCGGAAGTTGCAGCTGATTTCAGCTACCCCGTGCCCTTCACGATCAGCAGTGATGATGTGTCACTCACACCTGGTCACTGATCTGCCTCCAACGTTCTGTCCTCAGAGGTGGTCTCCCAGACCCATTCCTGCCACATGCTGTCTTAGGCCTGGTTCCGTAGGGGCAGAGCCTGAGACAGGCTTTCAGATTCCCAGAACCCATTGAGGAAGTGCTCTCAGAAGCCTATAGGAGAGGGAGGGAGGCAGAAAAGGGAAAGGGAAAGAGGGCAGCAAGCCTGTATCTTCCGGCAAAGTCTAGTCCTGACAGGATCTACAGGGAAGGCTGGAACCCTGACCACACCACAGCCAAGAGGCTGTCCTTTGATTGCTTTTAGCACTCAGTCTTTGCCTGGGGGCCTCCTGGCCATCAGAGTGGGAGTGAGGGGGTGGGTCACCCCCCAGGTGAGGAGGTCCCTGTCTGCTGAGGAAAATTCTCTGGAGAGGAGAAGTTGTGAGCTGTGGCCAGCCAACACCCTTAGCAAAGGAGAGATGGGCACCGGCAGGTAAAGGAGACCTTGCTGGAGCTTCAGAGTACCGAGTTATTACAGAAACCTGTGAAGATAACAAAGAAGGCACATCAGAGGGGCTCACAGAGAACCAGAGACCCAATAGAGGGGGCTGTCACAGAATCCAAGAGAAGTGCGTTTCAAGGAAGAAATGGCACCTGTCAAATGCAGCTTTGAGGTCCAGTCTTCAAAAGCAGCATGGACTTTAGCAACCAAGAGGTCACAGGTGAGCTTGCCAGAGAAGTTTCAGAGACCTTTACAGACTAGGCAGACAGGCATCGAGGATGACGGGTGATCAAGGAAAGAGTGAGTATGGGCAGTTTCCTCCACTAAGAAGCCTGCATGAAAAGAAATAGAGAGACTGCAGTGAAGGGTGGTGACAAAGGCTGTCAGAGCTCATGATGCCGGGGCCCAAAGTCCAGACCTGGGAGGGCAGTTTCAGGAAGGGTTTGGCGGATGATATCCCTCCCAGCAGAGGAGGCCATGGTGTCAGGGGCTGGTTCTGACTGGGGAAGGGATACCACATCCTCTGGGGAGCCTGGGTGGAAGATAGGTAAAGCTGGCGGGGGGAAGCAGGTTTGCAGGGAGTTAATAGGGGTCTGGGTGGTGATTGCATGGCCTTCTTAGAGCGAGGTAGGCATGGCGGAGCAGGAGGCTGGAGCAGAGGATGAGGGAAATGGGTGGATGGATGGGGAGACCATGTCTTGAAATCTCAGTCAGGCTGGAGACCCTGATCTGTCCTGGCATCAACCTGTGGAGCCAAATGACTTTCCCCAACAGCACCCTATGGTCTTATATGGAGGGACAGTCATCGGGTGCAGATGGGGGATTTGTGTGTGGGACTGGGGAGGATGACCCATGGGCTGGAGGGTGTGATATGTGGCCCCAGGGGTGGGGAGGGAGGGCAGCAAGAGGTCCGGGGGACTAAGCTCCAAGCTGCCCCTTGCCAAGCCCTCAGCTGGGCTTTTGCTGTGGACTCTCCTCATTCTAGGCCCACGGTAGGAAGCAACCCATTTCAGGAGCTGTCAGAGCGCTGGGTCCCTGTGCAGCCTTGTGAGGGAGTCCCAGGCCTGTGTCAGCCACATCCCTGGGTTCAGGTTCTGCGGCTGGAATACCAGCAGGGTTTGTTTTTCATTGCGATGTTGTAGGGCCCTGTCTCTCCCTCCTCACCCCCTGCCAGCTTCCTCCCTTTAAGGCAATGGCATTCAAACTTTTTGTTTTTAACCACAACCCACAAGTAAGAATTAATTTCACACCATGATTCAGCAGACACACACACACACACACACAACTGCAACGAGAGTTTCATGATACAGTCCTCACGCTTGCTTTGCTTTGTAGGCTTTTACTGTTTGCTACTTTATTCTCATTCATTTCATTAAAAAGTGCTGGTTGCCACCACCCAAGCTGATTTCTCAGGTCACTTAACTGGGAAGCACTGCTCCGAGGCGGCAGGGAGCTGCCCCTTGTGGAAGCTGTCACTGATGCTCCCCGCCCCTCTTTCTGGAGGAACATTCTCAGAGAAAACACCTCCTGCCCTGGGAGTGTTGGCAGAAGATGCCTGCAGTTTAGTAGGGAGCAGGATTCTTTTTTTAACATAAATTTCCTTCTCCAGTCACCTTCTATCTCCCAAGAAGAGAAACAGGCCATCTTGGAGGAGCCCAATGTGGGGACTTTCAGGCAGCTGATTCCCCACTGACTGTTCCGTGGCTGCTGTGACCACGCACCCCACATCCTGCTTGGCTCCTGCACACACGCCCCGTCACCTAAGACCTTCACACTCTCCTGGCACACCTTCCCACACATACCCCCGAGACACTCCAGGGAATGTATTTTAGGGTGCCGGCCCCCACTTCCTTCTCTGGACTTGCCCTCACCCCACCCCCAAAGGGGAAGGCTGCACATGGCAGTCACAGTCTGTTTTTTCCTACAGAGGCCGGAGCTAAGTGGAGGAGGGGCGGCGACTGGCTGCTGGGCTCTGAGAGTCAGATTCACTTCCCCAAACTTCCATGGGAGACACAGGAAGGATGGTGTCCCTATCAAGGGCTGAGGCCACTTGACAAGTTAGGACTACGGCCTGGGGAGGGGCCGTACAACAGAACCCCATGGGAAGTGCAGCCACAGGGAAGAGAAAACCCACATTCCCCTTGGTGGGAGGCAGGGGTGTTGGGAAGTGGGATGCCAGAGGGCGCCACTGAGAGACAACAGGGAGAGCTGCCTAGTCAGCAGCCCAGGATCTGTGCAACCTCATTATGCTTCTATTTATTTCTTCACTCTGAATGTTTGGGCAGCACTCTCTGGGCTGAACATGGATAGGTTCCTGTTCCTTAAACTCACAAAATCCGTGGGGTGCTTGTTCTCAGGCATCAATCAGCACCACATGCCCTCCCTACGTCCTCTGTGCCCCACACAGGGCCTGGTCCTATTCAGGCCCCCTTCCAACTCCTGCCGGTCCCACTGCCAGGATCTGGGGCTGATGGCGAAGAGGAGCTGGCCCCAGGTCCCGACACCTCTCCCAGGGACACCCATGCAGGCGCTCCTCCAGCTCAGTGCCCAAAGCCCCCGACTACTTCCTTGTTTTCTGTTTCTGCAGGGTAATGGGGCAGGGGTGGTGGTTTAAAAGCAAAAACAAAAACACCCAAACCACCCCTTAATGTTCACAAAATAGCTAATTCGCCAAACCTTCATTTTTGTCAATTTATTTAGAAAAAAATTAACATGGGCAAATGAGATACCTCAGTGTTACAACAGAGTATAGAAATGTCTAGCAATAGTCAAATAATTTGATCTTTAAATACAAAATAACCACATGAACACCTAATATACAGGTTTCATCTGAATACATATTTATTAGATAAATATTAGAGGTTGTCACATCATCTAACTACATACAGCTTTGCAAGACTAGAAATCACAATTAGTTTTCTGACCAGTTTAAAGTATGAAATGATTGCATTGTACGTAGATGTACAAAGACGATGGCGGTGTCTGTGGGAGTTACTTCAGGCTGCACTGTGGATGTGTTTATGTGTGTACGTGTGAATCACCTGCGATCATGATATCAAAAATTATACAAAGTATGAATTTGGTTACAATTTTCTTCCGAAATCCATTTCTTTTCATTATTTCCATAGCACCCTAAAAATACACAGGTGGCAGGACTAGTACACTGAAGCTAAATAGTACATGTAGGTAAAATAAAAACAAAACGGAACAAAAATTGCTTTCCACACAGTGTCAGAATATATTACATGAGGGACAAATGTGGAGAGAGACCTCACAAACGCTAACAAACAAGATCTAGCTTTTCCACTTTAGGATGGAGTCCCAAGCCTTTTTTTTTTTTTTGTTCTGTTCCGTAAAATAAAAACAATACACATTCCAAGGGAAATGAATGCATCTGTTAACATGTCTCTATTTCTCATTTACATATGTACACACGTCCCTTGAATCGCTGCTGCTGACGTTACCCTATCTAGATGGGTCAGGCGGAGGGAGCAGACGTGTAGCTCTCTGAGGGGTTGGGGCTTCTGTTAGGGAGAAAGTTATTAGAAGTTTCTTAAAAAATAAAATGGCTACAGGGAACATGGTACATGGGTAAAGCTTCAAACCAAGACGGGTGATTGCCTGTACCTGGGCCTTTCCGCTTGCCCACCGGCGCCCTGTTCATCTTGCGGAGGCAGCAGAAACATGCCTATGGCCTGGGTGGATGCTTGCCATGGAGAAGTGGCTTGCTGAGGCCTCGTTTTTGCTGAGGTTACTTATGGCTCCAAATAGTTGTCCAAAAGGATCAGGAAAGCGTCTGCCCGGAGTTCAGAACCGCCCACTTGGGGAGGCTGTCGTCGCCTGAATCTGTTGCCAGCTGGGGCTTGCTTCAGTCCCGGATGCCTTTATGCCTCCCTTACCCCTTGGCCTGGCTCCAAAACCACTCTGCTGGAGTACAGTTCCAGAGTGCCGGCTTCAGGCACCAAGATTCAGGAAAGCTATTCGCAGAGCTTGCTGGTGGAGGCTTGCCTGGGAGGGGCCCCAAGAAACCTGCCTCAGGTGCTGAGCCCACGGCTTTCTCAGAGGTGACTGAGGGAGGTGCCTGGAGCCCGGGCTGTGGACAGCAAATCGACCCCCTGCACCAGAAAGCTGTGGATAGGTCAGTGAGCAGACACCCCGGTAAGAACCAGACCAAGAACCCCGGCCTTTCTGGGACAAGGTAGCTTGGCAGGAAGCAGGAACTTCTAAGGCAGGCATCTGTCAGTCTGTCTGGGGCAGAACATTCCCAGACGGTCTGACACAGAGTGCGCCCACCTGCTGGGGCTGTCATGCCCCGGCCAAGGACGGCCACATGCTAACCCGGTGTCTGTCCCCACTAGCCAACTGGGGATGGCTCTAAGCAGTGGGCGGCCTGGTCCTCTAACTCATGGTACAGCCGCCCATGCTCTTTGTCCCTTCATCTGTACAAATAGCCCTGGTTGCTTTTTTGTTTTTGTTTGTTGTTTTTTTTTTTTAAAAAAGGACTCGGTCTTTGTCATTGAGTCAAGGTATTTTAAAAACACCAGCAAAGGCTATAACCAGGTCATGAAAATGTTGAATATTATCAAAGACAATACTAAAATATTCACAAAGATATTTACAAAAGCAATTCTTAAAATAATTGATTTGCATACTGAACACCACGCTGTTTGAAAAAACCTTGACAACAGGACAAAGGAAAGGTGGCGGAGGTGGGGGGACAATGGCAGCTTTCCTCCAGAAAACCTTACGCCAGTCATCTGGTCCAGCGGCTGGAAATCAGCTGGAGCCACTGTTTCTGTAAAATCCAGGAGTGCTGGGGACCACCAGCCACAGAGGGAGGCGGGCACAGGGAATGCAGGCAGGGCACAGGGCACGGGAGAGGGCCCCAGGCAGCAGCAGGGAGGGGCGCAACGAATTCACAGGCCACCAAAGTGACTGGACAGCATCAGGCCACGTGGCTGAGGGGAGCACAGAGGAGCCTGAAACGAAACGGATGCACACGCTACCCGGGAGACTTGGGAGCGGAGGATGGAGTGAGGCAGTGGAAAGCCAGAGGCTGCTTCCGCTTGAGCGAGCAGGAGTATGGGTGAGGGACACAGGGAAGGAGGGGCTGGCAGCCAGCTGTGGCGTCTGCAGAACCACTATGCGGTGCTCTTGGGCATATCCCGGCACACGCGCTAACAGCCTGGGCTGGAGGCGGGGCGGCCTCGAACACAGGGACAGGCAGAGAGGCCGGATAAACACCAATGCCTGGCATTCCTGCTCCTAAGTCTACACGGACAAAAGAGAGCTAGGACAGAGGGAAGCGGGTGTCCCACATTAACAGCCTGGGAGAGGTGGGTGGGGAGCAGGAGGAAGGAAGAGAACAAACACATGGAGAGAAGTGGTTTGCTTGCTGTCCAAGTCCAATGTTCCTTTTCTCCAGATGACTTTGTAGCTTTAAACTGTCACTTAAAAAAGGGAGTGGCTTGGAGCAAAACGATCAGTTGCTGTTCCTATTTGACTCCAATTCTGCTGGCGGCACTGCCCCGCCTCGACTAAGGGCACAATAATTTTGGCTGGGTACTCTCTCTGCCCCCTCCCCCGCCCCAAGGCGGGGCCCTGGCCTGATTCCACGGTGGCAGAGCCATCTGCTGGGTTGTCCTGGCTCTGAGGAGGCCCCTTTCCCACCAGTCCCTAAGCAGGAATGGCACACCCTCTCTCAAACAGATTCTTGTCCTTTATCTCTGCTTTCTGAGAGAGTGTTTACAGGGTATCTTGGCTTAGAGGTCAGGGGGCCAGAGCGATGACCTTGGCCCCGAGAGAGTTCTCTTTCCCAGAGGTTTGTGCTTTTCTGTGGTGGGTGGTGGTGGTGGGTGGGCTGTTCTCACTCCTGCCAACTGTCACTGCTCCTCCAAGGCTTGGAGCCCACCTGGGTCTCAGGGGGCTTCTCTCAGGCTCAGTCACTTGAAAGAGGCTCTGGGCTGGGAAGCAGGGAGGCAGGGAGGCAGGGTTACAGTTTAGAAACTGGAAGAACCTTGGGGGCCTGGGAGGTCATTTGGAACCAGCACACAGAGGGACCAGGAAGCCATCGTCGGGTGTGTGCCTCTCAGTGGGCCGGCTCCCCGTGGGGAGGGGCATCTTCAGGGCATGCTCTGGGCATGGGTTGCAGCCCCACACAGCCTTCACAGTGCGCCTTCCCGCCCCCTCCGCAGCAGGGGCAGTCTCAGGACAGGGCTCCCTGGGGGACAGTGTGTGTGGGACAGACAGGGAAGGAGGCAGAGCGGGAGGGGCGGCCCCGATGGAGGGGGGTGGGCTTCAGTTGTTCTCAAAGAGAGACAGGAGGTCATCATTACTATTGCTCGGCAGGTCAGGGGGGTCCAGGTATGAGAGGAGCTCGTCAGGATTTGTGAGTTCTGGAAGGAGCTGGAAAAGAAGTGCAGAAGCCCAGGTGAAGTGCCAGTCGAGGGGCCAGGTGGCCCAGGGTAAGGGATGCAGGGACCCCAGGCCTGTGCACGTGCCCTCTGCCTGCCTCCGGGGACCCTGGCCCAAGTGGGACACTCTTGAGTAGGGGCTGTGCCCAAATGCTTCCAGGCCAGCGTGGTAGTCTGGGGCACATCCATGCTTATTTCAGGTCTGGGAGAGAGGTGCCCTCAGCCCACGGGCTGGGAAGGCCCACGGTGGGCTTCTTCGTGATTGGAATATTCCTCTGGCCCTGAGACCCTGCCACGAGGAGCTGCCAGTCACGTGGGCCTTCTAGCAGAAAAACTGTGGCTCTGCATGTAGTCTGTGGTCCCTGCAGCTCCTACCACCTGGGGCCTCTCCTAAGAGCTCGCTGCTCCTTGGTGAGCCTGTGGCTGCTGGCAGCACCATTCTTCCTCATGGCCCCTGGGCCAAGGCAGCACACTGTCCCTACCCACTGTGAGGTTCCTGGGGTCTGCCACATGCACACCCTTCATGAACCTAAAAGCACCTCCACTGGCTTGGTCTGAGGAGGGGATCTGGGTGAGAATCTAAGATGGCCACACACTGAATAAACCCTATTCACCATAAAGACTCTGACACTGCTGGGGCTCAGGGTGACTGTGGGGCTGGGACGCAAAGGACGGGAGCAGACCTCCAAGCTGGCAATCTAGAGCCTAGGGGTGTGGGATGATGAGGGCGAGTTGTGGTCCCTTCCCAGCCAGCTGCCAGCCCCCACTGTTCTGAGCACCCTGCCCCACCCCACTCTCCAGGCCACTCAGGTCTCAAGACGGGTGACCCCTGAACCTCAGATGCCCACTGCTGCCTCAGTAAGCTGCGGCGTGACCGAGGCTGGTCCTGCTATCACCCACAGGGGTCTCTCTCAGAGTGAGCGATGGAGCAAGCAGAAGCACAGGGCATGAAAAACACACGGACATAAAACTGGAGACAGACGTACACCAGCGAGACAGAAGGACCCTGTCCCTCCAGCCCCTCCCCTGCCTCAGGCCAGAGAGTGTGGCAGACACGGAGATGGCAAGCTCAATGTGGGGGGAAGAGGAGGGGGTGGGAGGAAGGGAAGGGATCTTCCTGAGCTGCCTCCAGAAGCCCCCCACAGGGACTCTGTGGGGACCTGGTGGGGAGGCGGGGCTGGGCTGCAGGCTGAGGCCAAGGGGCCAAGGGGTGGGCACTGGCAGGTGGCATGGGGATGCACCCCTCAGTGAGGCTTCCTGACTGTGGGGTTCCCTGGTGCTACAGCCAGCAGAGGCAGGCTGGCTAGGCCCCCATCCACCACCCACCCACCCGCTCAGAGCTGTACCGCCTCCACCCTGGGCCTTGAGCCCTCAACACCCACCCCTGCTCTTGGGCAGGTCCTGGTGCCAGGCCTAGCCCCCAGCCAAAGCAAGTGGCGACCCCAACTTACATCCAGCGAAGGCTCCGGCATGTCAGATGCTCCCTGTGCTCCGGCCTGACCCTCTAAGGCTGAGGAGGGGTTAAAGGTCAGGTCGCTGTGTGGATGGTTGCTGGGAGCAGCCTGTGGCGGTTGCCGGGGAGGCTGGGAAGGAGCAGCAGGAGCCCCACTGTGATGTAATGGAGGCCCTGACTGGCTGCTGGGGTGTGGGACGTGCAAACCTTGTGGTATGGAGGGATGGGGCTGGTCAGAACTGCCAGCATGTGGCATCTGTGGAGGAGGAGAGAGCAGGAGAAAAGAAAGGTGAGGTGACGAGGTATAGCGACGAGATGCCTGGAGAAATGAAAACCAAACCAAACCAAACCAAACCAGGAAAATAACAAACTCCCAAAACAAAACAAAGCCACCCTTTTACAAAGCCAGATGGTTTTGTTTCTCTTTTTTTTTTTTTTTTTGCAGAGAAACAAACAAAAAAGTCCTCCCCAAAAACTGCCAGTCAGGGAGGTGTGGAGAGGAAGGCGGGGTAAGGGGCCTCTGAGGCTGCGTGGGGCCGGCGGGGCCGCGGCTAGGGGCTCTGAGATGAGCAGACACTGAGCGCCCGGCTGCCTCTCCAGCTCAGACCCATCCCCACAATGAATGACAGCGAGGGCAGAATGGAGAAGCAAACGGGCATGTTTCCAGGGAGCGGGCAGGCGGGAGGGGTGCTGTTAGCAGCGTGGCGTGGGCCCCCGAGGGCCAGGGAGTAGACAGCAGACACGGACAGACAGCATGGGGCAGGCGTGCAGCTCAGATGTGGGTCTGCGCCCCCACACGGGCCTTGCGTGGGAGGTGTTGATGGGCAAGCAGGTTCCTTCTGAGAGCCCAATGTGGCAATAGCCAGTGCCTCAGCACAAGCCCTGCCTGCTGCCAGGGGTAGGGTGGAACTGAACCAAAGTCAACGGAGCAGAGCACAGGCTTCTCAGCACTGCCAGACCCTTCCTCCTGGCCACCCACCTAGGTGGCTACAGGCTGCACCTGCAGGATGCCTCCCAAGGCATGTGAGCTCACCAAGGGGCTGTCTTGCTGAGGTTGGGACAGATGGTACTTCTCTAGCAGATAAACTAGAGGACTCCCACCCCACACGCCATGTGCGATGCACCTGAACACCAACCGCCTGGACTGGGTCGGGCAGGTGGGGGTGGCGGGGGGCGCATGGCAGTGAGATCTAATCTCCCCTGCCAGCTGTGTGCTGTCCTGAGATTTGGGTGGAAGGCTGAGTCCAAGCCTTCATCCACTACCAGCAACTCTGGCAGGGCCCCAGCCCCACCTGCACTGTGCTAGTGAAGGGGAGCTCCCTGCCTGGCCAGGCCACTTGCTCAGAATGGGCAGCCTGGTGACCGAATGTCTTCTTGGTCTTTAGCACCTTCCTCCCCACCCTGTCTTCTGGACTGCGTGGAAACATTACTTTCTCCCCTCCTGGGTTTGGAAATGGCAGCCACACCTTCCCTGATCTTCTCCAGACCCTCGTTCCTCTTCCTGTTTTCCCTACAAGCTGCTGTGGGCTGGCTTCTGTCTGGTCCAGGTGGCCCCAGACAGCACAGTGCCCCTTTAGCCAAGAATGGGTGAGACCATACAACCAGGGGGTTGGTGACCCTGGGAGACCACATGTGGGATGCACACAAAATACAGAGACCAGGAGAGGCTGGAGGGACAGTCACTATTGCTGTGTGAGACCAGCTTGTGATGCCCACCTGTGCCCGTGGACGCCCCACAGTGCACATCCTGGGGGGTAGGAGGTGGGTCCACACTCCTGGAATAGCCCATCCCAGGACACAGTCCCTGGATCTGATGACACAGCTGTACCCCTTGGCCCTGACATCCTGCCAGAATGCCCCAGGGCCTGGAGGGGCAGGTGCTCACTGGGACCTGCTGAAACACCTGCCAACCTGCCACCTGTCATGGGAGAGTCCTCGTGTGAACCAGCACTTGGTTGCAGCCCTCCTGCTAGTCCCCGTGTGCATGGGAATCCTTCCCAGCCGCATGCTTAGCCAGGCCTATGCCTGTATCACCCCACCTCACACAGCCGTATGCCTGGGTCCAGGTGCCATCTAAAGAGCCCAGAAACGCGGAAGGACAGCGCTTATCTAGGGAGCATCCTGGGAGGCTGTGAAGTCGACTCACAGGCTTAGGTCCCTCTACAAAGGCCCCAGGCAGTAGGACTAAGGCAGGAGAGAGCCAAGGGTTGGACACAAAGGGCACCCGGCTACCCAGGGCTGGGAATCTTGACAGCTCAGGATGTGAGTGTAGGGGGCGATCTGGGTGACTCCTGGGAGTGCAATGCTGAGGTCTTAGGGAACAGAGCTGGGAAAGGGGGGCCAGGAGAGGTCCCCAGAAATTGGCAGCCCCATGGGGCAGAAAATAACGTGCAAAAATGTGCTGAAGCCTATGTTGATGGACAGTGACTGTGAACGGGGATGTGGGGGGGACTTGGTGAAGGGGGGAGCCTAGTAAACATAATGTCCTTCATGTAATTGTAGATTAATGATACCAAAATAAAATTAAAAAAAAAATGTGCTGAAGCCTGATGAAAGAAGCTTTTCCCGATTGGCATTTTGGGGTTCCACGGGGAAGTTGCTGTGGTGTCCCTCACCCAGAATCCTGGTCGATAGTCACTCATGCTGAGAAGTGGGCAGCTCTGGCCCATAGGACAGCCTCTGGCCCAGTGGTGGACCAACTCCATGTGTATACAGAACAACCCAGAGGCCCCTTGCTTCCAGGCCCTGTGATGGAGGATGGGAGGGCCTGGAGTGGCGCCCTCTGGTGGGGGCCCACCCAACTCCACTGACAAACACTGGCGAGATCCCTGGAGCCTTTTCTTGGGCTGGTGTGGCCCAGGACCCACAGCCAGGCCCTCAGTGACCGCTCCTCCTTCTCCTAAGGTGAGAGACCAGGGACAGACAGAATGACTGAGGCCTCAGACTTCAGCCCTCAGGCCTCGGTTTCCCTGAAACACCAACTGTTCTCCCTCCATCCAGGCACCATCAGAACTTCCGCCCCATTGGTGCACGGCTGGTGTCTGTCCTGCTGACACCTGATACCGGGCCCAGCCCAGAGCACAGGCTCAGGGAATGGTGACGGGGCCCATCTGGTGCTCACCAGATGGGGACTCTGGAGGCAGCTGGGCCTCCTACAACTGTCGTCGGGGCGACAGGAAGGGGAGGTCCCTGGATGGCACGGGACACTTTACCAGCGAGGGGCTTTCTCAGCAGCATAGAATGTGTGATACTGTGTAAAACAGGATAAGAAATGAATACCCTCAGGATAATAAGACATTCCAACATTTCTTTTTACAGAAGGTGGTGATACCCTAAAAATTCACACCCCTGGGGAGTAATTGCCTAAGTTTGGGACAAAAAATCTAGATGGCTGGGGCCTTCAGTATGTCAGTATAAGCGTGTGTGTAAATGGAGGGCTGTGGGGGGTGGGGGCTGGGGGCATATGTGGGGCGTGTGCCTGTGTATATGTAGGATGGAGCCTGAAGCTTCCCCCATCTCCTGAGAATCCCATGCCCTGGGGTGAGATGCCAAGTCCAAGGATGCCAACAGGCCATGACCAGCCTCAGGCCTCACCCTCCCTTCCCAGCCCCCAGACCCACTTCTCAGTCCTCCCCCTTTGCCTGGGAGGGAACTAGGCAAACAGCAGAAAGGTCCCAGGGGAGCCCTCTTCCCCCACACCCCCCTGGGGGTGAGGGAGGTACTCACAGTCTCCTGCATGGGGTGACTGAGGGGTTTCTCGAGGGTGGCCATGTTGTTGGGCATGTCCGGTGGGTGGGAGAGCTGGGGGGGCCCGTGCATGAAGTCATTCATGGATGTCCCGCCAGGATTCCCATGGGGGAAGTCAAAGTTGCCATGGCCCTGGTAGTTATTGCCTGGGGAGGGAACAAGAGGGCAAGGGGCTGTCACCCAGAGGGAAGGGAGGCTGCAGCCTTAGACGTCCCGGCTGTAGGATGGGGCAGCGGGGCAGCCTTCTCCAGTGGGCTCCAGTGCCCCCCAACGGGTGCGGTTCTAGGTAGGCAGAGGGGCAGCATGGGAGGAAGGGGTGGCCAGGCTCCTGCAGGTGGGGGGAGGACATGGCATGAGGCCCAGGTGTGAGCCTCCCACAGCCCCCCTGCCTCCACATCACTGGGCAAACCCAGGCCCTGGAAGGAGGGCAGGATCTGCCAAGTCTACAAAGAAAGTTTCCACAGACTCACGATGGCACCATTAGAAGCCAGCTGTCTGACCTCCCTGGCCACTCCCCCCTCTAGCACGTGGCTGTGCTGCGAGGTCCAGGGATCAGCACGCTGGGAACTCTGGCTGGGTGGCTAACCTCCCTGGGCCTCTAGGCACCCAGGAGCCCCAGGGACTAAGAGCAGGGATCCTGTGGGGACTGCCATCCTGTGCCGGAGGTGGGATGGAGACTTGCTAGGAACCTAGCACAGTATGGGTACAGCTTGGTCTGGGCAGCAGGGTGAATAAAACCCAGGAGGGCCAGGGAAGGGCCACGAACTCCAGTGGGAGTGCTCTGTTAGCCCCAGGGCCTGGCACCTGCTTGCCCAAAGTCAAGGAGCTGTCCCCAGGGCTCCAGGAGTCCGGAGAGGAAGCCGGGCAGGGCGGGGTGGCAGAGGTGGGAGGCTGGCTCACATGGCAGCTCCTCACTCTGCCTTCCTAGCTGGGTGCCAATCCACATAGCTGGATGGAGCCAGGGGGTTGGACAGAGAGGGGAGAATGGCATTGCGTGGGCCCCTGTACCCCTGAGTCCGGTGATGCGGGGTTGTCTTTGGGGGTGTATGTCACCTCTACCTCTTTACCTTATGCTCTCCTGGCACTTGCCACCATCAGCCCAGAAATCCTGTGCCCCTGATGGGACTTCTCCCTCTCTCTCTACTTGTCCAGCATCGCCTACCTTGGCTGCTGTAGTCACTGGAGTTGGTGCCCCCAGGCGGAGGTGGGAGTGGGTAGGGGGATGGCCCAGGGCCCAGGGCCGCAATCATCTCCATGACGTTGGGCATGATCATCTGGCTGGGACTCATGGTCTTGAACCGCTTGGAGGGGATGCCATCAGGGTCATCTTTAATATGTAGGTCCGACTTGATGGGCACCGGCCGCCAGCTGCATGTTGGGTCAATGGTGACCTCTTCAAACTCGGAGCTAGGGGAGTAAGGGCGTGGTGTGGAGGCCTCCGCGTGCTGGGCTTGCACACAAGCACTTGGAGCTTGGCAGATAATGAGATGTCCTTGTCTAGGCCCCTTGCCCCTATTCTTGCCACATTCTGCATGACAGAGGTGTGGGGAATTTTTATAGCTGTTTGAAAGATGGGGAGACTGAGGCTAGGAAAAGCAAGTGGCTGGGCACGGGGCAGCTGGCCCCAAGACCTCCCACCCAGAGAGTGACTGCTGGGGGCACTGACAGCATCCTGCTGAGTTTGGTCCTTCCCAGAAACTTGATTTGCCCCCAGGTACAGAACAGTCTGTGGTAGAGTCACAGAGAGGTGGGAGATGTGGGGGTGTGGTCTGACAGCCTAGGGAGGAGGGGATCTCAGGGATGTCCACATGCTTACCTCGTCCAAGCCAGGCCAGCACTACCCGACCCCACCCCTGCCCGTACCCCACGCCCCTAGCCAGGGAGGCCCACTTACTGCTGGATGGCATTCAGGATGCCCCACATGTACTGATCCACCTCCAGGCCCTCAAGCAGAGCGGTTTTACTGGAAAAGGAGAGAGAGAGTCTTGGCGTTTGTTTCGGGACCCTGTCATAGGGCACAGCTCTCCTCCCCTGCTCCATCTTTAAGACCCTGCTCCTACTGCCGGTTACTATTGGGGGCGCAGAGGATCCTGAGCTCCTCCCCTCCATGGCCAGGTGAGGAAGCTCCCGCTGGGTAGGGGACATTACTCACTTGCACACGGGACACCTCCAGGTCCCTCTTTCACAATTCAGCTGCAGGTATGACTCCAGATCAAAGCACTGGGGAGGCCAGGAGACAGATAAAATCAAGACTCTCAGAAACCACTTAGATGCAAGTTCTGTTGCCACTGGGACCCATATGAACCCCTCCCACGAGGGAGGGAAACAGGTGGTGGGAGAGACTCAGGGGTGGCTGCTGGGTGGGGTGATGACCAATGTCACCATTCTGCGTCTCACAGAGTGAACTGGCCACACCGATTCCCTACACAACTCTGCTGAGCACTCCCCTCAACTGTCCCTATGCCCAGATGGCCCGCGCCCATGTCCTCTGAGAAGCCTTCCTGCCCGCCACCCCTCCACGACTGCTCATTGATTCTGCCACATGACAGTCCCTCACTGAGGAGGGCAGCGTGGACTCCGGCCTCTCCATCAGCCCAGCCCAGGCTGAGAACACACCTGGTCCAGTCCATCAGTGGGTGCCTGAGAAAGTGACCTGATGTCCCTCGTGCTCACAGTATTGTTCCAGAGGGAGGCTCTTGCCCATGAGGAAGCCCCAGGGGCCAGCTGTGTGTGAGGGTGGGGCTGAGAGCCCAGCCTGGCCCTGAAGCCTCCTCTCCTTCCCCAGCCCTCCTTGCATGCCCGCACCAAGGCAGGGAGGGCTTCTTGTCCCCTCTTCTGGGGTTTCTTCTCTGAGCAGCCCCTCTCCCAGGAAATGCCACCCATCTGGGCTGCCCACAGTCACTTGACAGCCTTTCATTCCTCCTCCACTTCCTGAGCACCTGCTCAGAATAAGACCCTGGAACACAACAGCCACCAGGCAGAGGTGTCCCTGCTCTCAGGCTCCAAACCAGCTGTGGCCTTATGTGCAGGATTTTGGGCTGGCATCTGACATCTGCCAGAGCAGGGACTATCTAAATCCAGTTCTGCGGCCCCTTGGGAACCTAGGCCTTTGCATGCAGAGAAGATTCTCAAAGGATAAATGATGGCTGGAGTGAGGGACATCAGCTGCTTTCATGGCCATGGCATCCTTTGTGGATCTGAGACAGGCCCTGCTGCCCCCTCTGCCTATCCCCACCATCCCAGCCAGCCTCCAGGTGGCTCCCCACCAAGCCGCTCCTGCTGGGACCACCCACCTGGACATGCTTGCAGTCATGGCCTCGAGCAGGCAGCTGGATGCGCCGGAATGTGATAGGGCACTTCAGGGACACCTTGATGGCTGTTTGCTCCACACCATCCTCCCCATTGAGGGTCGTGTTGCCTGACGAGGCAGCCACGCTGCTGAAATTCCTCTTGACTGTGGGGTGGGAGGCACAGGTGCATAAGGAGCATAGGGCCATACTGCACATGCCCCCATACCCTCATGGGGCCAAAACACCTGCTTCTCCACCACCCCCAAAACACTGGGAGGTCCTGGCAAGAACTGCAGTGCACCCAGCCTGGGCAATGGTGAGTTTGACCTGCCAGGTGCTCTGGGCCACCCAGTACTTTGGAAAGGCAGCCCCCAGGTGCGATGTGTGGAGTACCCATGCCCCTGCAGGTGGCCATGTCAGTTCCCTGGCTTATGCAGAACTGGTCCCCCCACCGCCACCCCCTTTCACTGGGAAGGGAGACTTTCTGCAAAACTTTCAGAGACCCAGTCTGGCACTTCTGTGGTTTTCCATGTTCGTAGACGAGCCAGCCACCCCTCAGATACTTTTGTACTTAATACTTCAAGGGTAGAAATGGCAAAGGGCAACTGCCTGGCAGGATTCTAGGGCCCGGGGGTAGCAAAGAAGCACAAATGAAGTGGGGAGCAGTGTGCAACTTCCTGCCTGGCACCCCCAAGAGTCATCTCTGCCAAAGGAGTGGACTCTGAGCCAAGGCCCTCCCTCTAGAGTTTGGGCATGAGATGTTGAGGTGGGTAGTCTGGAATCCACTCCCATGCCTCCCTCCTGGTGAAGATTCCTGCTTCTCCAGTTCCACCCATCCTTCTAGGTGATCACCTTCTCCAGGAAGCCGGGCTTGTCATTTTGTTTTAATTTGCCTCACGCCCTGTATGACAATAAGCCAGCTCTTTTAGGTGGTCCAGAATTACCTCCATGTCTTACTGTACCATGTTCATCTGATCATCCCCACAGCCCCAGATGATGGGCATGAGTTGGGGGTGATGGTTGGTGACCAGGAACACTGAGGGCCCTGGGTGTTGTGCATGGAGCCGAAGGCTGGCCCTGGGTGGATGCCGGGACTGAGTGGGTCTGGGGGCAGGTCTCACTCCCTGCACCCCACTCACTTTTTGTGATGCAGTGCTCTGCAGGCAGGAGGCGCTTCTTGAGGAGGCCTTGCAGCACAGAGCGCACGGAGGGCCGGTGGACCAGCTGCAGCACGAAGAGGTGGGACTGCCGAGAAAGAGGGGATGCTGGGTCCCTGCCCCATGGCCCAGTGATGCCACCCTAGGAGCATGTCCCCAGGACTCGGGAGATAGTCCTTGAGGCCCAGGATGTGTCCTGGAGCCTGTGAGCCTGGGACTCAGGACAGGGTCGCCACCGAGGGACAGCTGCTGCTGCTCTAGGCTGACAAGCTGACACTGACACTGACACACTCCTGGGAGGAAGTTATGAGACACCCAGCATGGATCCTGGAGATGGCCTGGCTTTTTAACCTCATCCACCATTGCTCCCCATCTCAGGCCCTCTGTACTTTCTGCCAAAGGGTATCGTCCCTGACTTCACTTCTCTAGGAAGCCTTCCAGGATCCCCACAAGCCCCACAGGCTCCTCACTCTGACAGCATCCCTGGCCCTATGAGCCCTGTCTCTGGGTGGCTTCAGGATCTCCTGTGTTCATAAGGATCAGAGCTTCCCCTTCTCCTGTGTCGTCCACTGAGGCCAGCAAAGCAGGGAAGGCAATCTACCTCTCTGCAGATCCCGAGCAAGCCCTGCGTGCCAGGATCATGGCTCAGATGGGGTCCTGGATCAGTGAGTCACAGATTTGAGGGACAGACAGACATACAATTCTAAGACAGGTGGGCTGGGGCAAGAAGGGAGAGTTGATGCCAGACTTGGTGGAGCTGGGTCAGGGGGAAAAGGTGGTTAGAATATAACAATTTCTTGACAATGAGGCCAGAAGAGAGCATAGCTTGGAGAGGCACACCTAATGTCACAAGTCCAAGAAGGTGGTGGGCACAGGCAGATGTTAGGAAGGGTCTGCGGGAGTAGCGAGGTGAGTACACAGAGCAGATGGAGGCTGCAGTTCAACTGGGGAAAAGGCTAAGTTTAAGGCTAGAGCAGTGTGGCTTTGAAGGTCCACCCGGGTTAGGATTTTATTCCACAGCCATGTGGAGACTGGCTGCCTGTTTCTGAAAGATTCACTTTGGTGGCAGTGGGGATGGGGGATAGAGACCCATGGGAAAGGCTGAGGACCCCAGGGACTGAGGATGCGGACTCCTGCGCTGGGCTCCCGGCAGTCCCCACACTCACGCAGCAGCAAGCTGTGACGGTGATCTGGATGGTGTTGCGGCCTGGCTGGCACACGTGCTTGAGGTGCAGGGGCTTGTGGGAGGTCTTGTTGTCACCGCGTTCAATGGTGAGGGGCGTGGCGTTCACGCTGACCTGCACCGAGGCGGGCCAGTTGGTGTTCATCTGCCGGTCCTCGTGGTGGTAGCACTTAAACTGCAGCTCCAGGTCAGACCTGGGGGTGGGTCCAAGGCCCAGATTGGCTCTGTGAGAGTGCTGCCCTTGCCTCGAAGCCTGGACCCTAACTCGCCATAGCCCCACGAGTTCTAGGACCCCTCAGGACCCCATATCCTCAGCCACGACTGGTTCCCCAGCCCCAAGCTCTCCCTTCGCACCTAGCTATTCCCCCTGTCCACATCGCCAATCAAAACCCACCCCAACGCTTCCAGCTCCTCCCAGCTCCCTCTACAATCTCCTCTAGTCCCCCTCCTATAAGATGACTCCTGTTCCCCAGAACCGAGACAGAGGGACAGAAAGGACAGATGCTAATTTGACAGGACTAGCTGGAAGGCTGATGATGCCCATCCTGGACAACCGTTAGGAGAAGCCACCCAGGCCAGAGCCACGTCTGGTCTGTTCCCACTGCAAGGTGGGCTGCAAGGACATGGCACTGAAGGAGTGCCCATGACCCCAGTACAACCCCAGAGAATGAAGAACAAGCAGGGCCGGTGGCCAAGGCCCCCGGGGGCAGGGTGAGCACACCCCTGTGCGGGACTCTGTACCTTCCTGCCCGAGCAACTGAGCTCCTGGGCCCTTGCGCCAACCCCAGCTCTGTCTCAGCCCTCACTGAGCCTGCTCAGTATGGCTGAGGCAGGCAACAGGCAAGCTATGTGTGTGTGCCCACGCCCAGGGCAGGCCCGTCTCAGCCCTCAGGGTGCTCCCTGGCAGCTGAAGGGCTCTGTCATAGGCCCTGCCAGGCAGTGGGAAGGGCTGAGGGTGGGGACAGCAACAAGTTCAAGGACCCAAGCCCTGTCTGCTCCTGCCAGCTGTGAGAACCCCACAAGCCAACCAGCTTCTCTGGCCTCACTGTCCAGAGAGCAAGCACTGCTCACTCACAAGATCAAACGAGATCAGGTGTGGAAGGAAGGGAACACAGGGCCTGGCCCAGCCAGGACTCTGCATGCTGGTGTTCCAGTGTTTGAGCAGCAGCCCTGCCTGGAGGCCAGCCCCTTGTAATCTGCAGGCACGACTCAAATCTGGTCCTGCCCAACTCAGCCTCATCTTTCCACATCCCTGGCTCTGGATACAAGCCACGTTCAAGGTCCCCCTTGCCAACTCAGGGCCTCCACAGCGGTACCTCCTTCTCAGCCTTTAGGTCTGAGCTAGTCTCTGGGAGGTTGTCTCTGACCACTCAGGGTGGCCTCACGACTGGGGTCACAGCTGCTCCCTGCCCTCAGGCCCCTATGCCTACTGAGGCTGCCTGTTTTTTTTCCCTGTACCCGCAGGTTCCCTGTGACATCCCCAGGACCTAACACACAGCAGGGCCCAGCCCATGATGCTGAGCAGGTGAAGATGGCAGACAGACACTGCTGCCACCTCTCCAGGGCAATGCTGGGGCCCAGGGATATCACCACCAGGTGCCTCTTCCACCCAGCTTGGGCCCATTTCCCCTGCCCCCCATCCAACACTCACCTCCACATCAGTGTCTGGTGGACTGTGGGCCGCAAGTGAAAGACATGGTTGCTGACGGCCAGGTTGTGCTCCAGACGGAAGGGCTCCAGCACCACACCATCCCGCACAGGGAACGTGAGCCGCAGCTCATCGTTATGGTTAGCTGGGGCGGGGTAGGAGGTGGATGAGCCACAGCCTGTGGCCACCACGGGCACACAGCAACATGGGCTCCAGGTGGGTGGGGGTCACTCACCCTCATGACGCACAGGAACACATGGTGTGTGTGTGTGTGTGTGTGTGTGTGTGTGTGTAAGTAAGCAGGGCCACAGAGGCTGGGCTGTGTGCCTAGGCACACCTCAGGGAGCCCGTTTCTTCAGCCCACCTGACCCATCCCGAGTGTGTGTGTGTGTGTGTGTGTGTGTGTAAGCAGGGCCACAGAGGCTGGGCTGTGTACACCTCAGGGAGCCCGTTTCTTCAGCCCACCTGACCCATCCTGAGTGTGTGTGTGTGTGTGTGTGTGTGTGTAAGCAGGGCCACAGAGGCTGGGCTGTGTACACCTTAAGGATCCCGTTTCTTCAGCCCACCTGACCCATCCCGAGTGTGTGTGTGTGTGTGTGTGTGTAAGCAGGGCCACAGAGGCTGGGCTGTGTACACCTCAAGGAGCCCGTTTCTTCAGCCCACCTGACCCATCCCGAGTGTGTGTGTGTGTGTGTGTGTGTGTGTGTGTGTGTAAGCAGGGCCACAGAGGCTGGGCTGTGTACACCTCAGGGAGCCCGTTTCTTCAGCCCACCTGACCCATCCCGACCATTCCTTCTTCCCATGTCCCACCCATCTCAGATCTGCATGCCCTCGTCCCCACCTGCTCCTGGCTCTCCAAGGCCCAGGCTTCTTCTCTCAAAGCCTCCAGCCACTCAGGCAGATGGGAAGGAGGGTTATTCGTAGCCCAGCCCCAAAAGGCAGTCCGACTTCCATGACTCCCACCCACTGGAGCCTCGCAGAGCCGGCCAGACAGAGGGAGGGACAGTGGGGTGCTCACCTGGGGGTGGCGGCAGAGCGCTCATATTTGGCTTGATGTCAGGTGGAAAGGGTGGTTTAACATCTTGGCTTGGAGACAGGTATGGGGGGATGCTGCTCCCCGGGGTCATGGGGGGCGTGGGGTTCCCTGGAACAGGTGAGTGGGGGTAATTTGCCACAGGAACTGGCCTGGGTGGCTGGAGGGAAAGAGAAACCACATAGATTATAGGGTCACAGAGATAAGGAGGGGACATGGCTGTGGACCCCCCACCAACTGCAGGGTCCTAGGGCTATAGTCCCCACTCCCCTGAGGAGGAGAGCTCCCAAGGGAAACCCTCCCATCCTCCCGGCTGGCGCTCAGGCCTCTGTTCCATCAAAAGACAAATGAGACAGGCAGGTCCACCCTTCACATGGGTCATGGCACTGCTGAGTTCCTCCAGTGTGCCCTGCCCATTGGACAAAGGGGACACAGGCTCAGGGTGAGGGGGTACTTGTCTAATATAATCCTGGGAGGAGAGGAGAGCTGGGATCAAGCCCAGATCAGAACTCCAGGCTACACCCTCCACCCCCACCCCACTCCATGGGGGACCCCAGGAGTCAGGCCTGCAGCACCAGGGGGGCAGCTGACTCCCCAGCAGCCTCTTTCCCCTTATGTTCTTGGTTCTTGCCTTGCATTCTTCCACACTGGCCAGGTCCACACTTGTTCCTGGCCCACCCACCTGGAGCTGTGGATTCTCTGTCCTGGCATTACCATGCCCAAGAGCAGGTGACCCAGGAGTGCAGTCCCACCTGCAGGCCCTATTAATGCCCAGAGAGGCTGTAGCAGGAACGGTCAGACCCCTTAGGCACACAAGTGCATGTGGGTACTAATTCCTAAGACAAAAACGGGAACATACCCTATTGACGTTCCCCTGGCTGTAGTTACTGTAGCTGCTTCCCGAGAAGGTGTTATTTTGTCCATTAAACTGCTCTGGCTGTTGAACAAGATAATTCCATGAGTGTGGAAGGCAAGAAAACCTATCAAAAGCCCACTCTTCCTTCTCATATGAAAATCAGCAGGAGTACAGAGGATGCTAAAGAGGCCACCCAGTGTAGGGGTGAGGAGCAGGGCACCCCTTTGGGGCAGCCTTTCCATTCCCTGTCCACAGCTAGTCATTCAGCAAGAGTTTACAAAAATAGAAAACACCCAGTGTGCTAAAGTTGGAGCAAAAATACTAACCATACATGGCAGGTGGTCATGTAAGTTGGTAGGATTCCTTGGCAAATAAATGTAAAGTATTTCCAGAGTTTTCTTCCCTCCTGAAAATTACTTTTATAATAATCCCAAAGAAGGAAAAAACTATGTGCCTGAAGATACTCATGTTGGTGTTATTTCAAAAGTGAAAAATCAGGAACAACGCAATGTGCAACAGAAAGAGAATGGTAAAGTACAGTGCATCTATCTCGGTGGAATGTTAGGCAGCCATCAAAAGTGAAAACCACGAAGACTCTGACTCTATAGGAATAATAGTGATGTGCTTAAGATTTAAGGTCAAGTGAAAGAAACGGATTCAAAATTATTACATAATATGTTGGTGCCTGCATGCATGTAAAGAGACAAGGTTTAGAATGAAATGTTAATATGCTTAGGTGGCTGCTGCTTCTTTAAATGTATTTCCTTATTATTATCTTGTGTGTGCTGTAAATAGTAAAAGGAGAAGGAAAACCACTGTCTTGAGCCCCATGAGAACAGGAACCAAGGAAAGCCAGTCTGATGGTTTAGCCACCACATGCAAAGCTCTCAGCACACGAGGACATACCCAGAGATCTCTGCCTGTCCCCTGGTGACTTTGGGGGATACCCAGGGGACAGATGACATAGGTGGGGGTAGAGATGTGAGGTGGTGGGACTCACCTTGTAATACTGCCCCATGTTGACCGTGGGGGGCGGGTACTGCCCAGTGTTCGGCTGGCTGGGCATCCTTTGCCCAGGGTAGCTGGGAGAGGTGAGTGGCCGTGGGGGGTTGGGGGTCGGGTACTGGCCTGGCTGGGTGGGAAACTGGCTGTTTGGTCCATATTGCTGGTTTCCATAGTTGGGCTGCGGCAGCAGAGAAGAGAGAGGGGAAAGGTCTTGAATGTCATGGAACTAAGCCATTCTCTGGAATGCCAGGACTGCCCAGCCCCCTCCCCGCTGTCCCTGAGATTTTCTACCCTCAAAACACCCTCCCCACCCAGACATGGGAGAGGCTGAGCCAGATGCCGAGGCCCCTTCTTCTGACATCCAGGGACACTACCTTCCGCCTATCGGGCTTGAAGGCCACGAAGCTGTCTTTCTCAGAGCACCCTGCCCCCTAAACTCCGGGGGAACTCTCAGAGCCTCTTGTTCCCACCGTTATGAGGGGGTTTGATTCTAAAGCCCGCTTTGCATCTAGTGCTTGGTAAGTGACAGAGGAACACAGGCAGCAGGATGTGCTTCCAGGCAGGTGGCCTTCCTACACACCCTGCATTCAGAGGCTGGGAGGTGCTGTCCCTGTACCCCACACTGAGGTTCGGTTTAGGGCCATCTGTGCAGAGGTTGGGAGGACCAGGATGGTGAAAGGACAACCTTTCTCAGGGGACAGTTGACAAAGAAGACAGCTTCAGGGTGGGGCAGGCTTGGGCCTCAGAGATCTCCCAGGTGACACACACCATTCCTGCTTACAATGATCCCCACCCTCTAGACACCTTCCCCATCTGCAGGATCAGGTGACCTCAGGGCCACCTGCCACCCAGACACCCGAGGCCATTATGTCTTGAGGAGTCAGTGGTTTCTTCTTCCCTGTCTGATGAAACTCCTCATCTATTAACTGTCTCTCCTGCCCTCTAGGCTCAGGGTCCTCTAGGCTCTGGGAGGCAGCTGCGTCCCAATGTCTGGCAAAAAAACAGGCGCCCAGTAAATACTTGCTCAACAAATGAAAGAAGGCCCTGGGGTCAGATGGCAGAGGAGGGGAGATGTCTGTGTCAGTGCTGAAGAACTTTGTGCTGCTTGCCCTGTTGTGACATGGTGGCTGCTCTATGACACTGAGGTTCCCGTCATATCACTGGAGGAGAGGAAGCAGAGGCTGAGGCCTGCCCAGCAGGCTAGAGAAGAGACTTGGTGGAAACAGGTGAGCAGACTCCAGCCTCTGTCCCAAGGTTCCAAAGACTCAAATATTCTGTGAGCATGCCACTGCAAGGTGAGGCCTGTCTTCCCACACAGGGTCAGGCCAAGCAGGCTGTGATCACTCAGTGTCACAGCCTAGTGTCAGGCATTTTGAAGCTGGTAGCATCAATATTCTATGAAGAGGATGGCTTAGTAAACATAACCAGGAAGTTTTAGGGTGCCCTGTAGTGGCAGGAAGAGCTGGGAGCACAACATTGCTGCAGGCTAGTGACTGGGAGTCCCACTGCCTTTTCCTTAGACACTTCCTTGGGAGCCGGGAGCTTGGAGGCTTCAAGTACACCCCTAGCCGGGCCAGTGGGGACATGGGCAGTTGAGAGGAGAGGGCTGGGAGGGCACAGATTTGTGTTGAACTGCACGTGGGGGTGAGGCCAGCAGCTTGTCCCTCCTGCCTACCACATACCAAGGACAGCCAGGGCCTCCGGAGCCACCATCCTTCTCTGGCCCCATCCTGGAGTGTCAAGGCTTGACCCAGGCTCCTGAGTGTCTGAGGAGGTCCCTGACCTCTCCCTATCATAGACTCAGGACTCCTCCATCATGGCCAAGTCACCCTCTAGCCTGAGCTTGGATGGATGCCAAAGGGAATCACACAGACAGAATCACACAGACATCCAAGGAATTTTAGGTCTTTGGGCTCTAAACCCACTGTAAGCCCAAGCTCAAGGCCATAGTTCTGAGAACAGGTGTGCAAGCAGAGTGTTGGGGGGAATGCTCTGGAAAGGGCTTTGTCTGGGTAAAGAGGAAAGATAGGCCTCCTGAGGAATATGTTCCAGGCCAGGATTCTGGGGCCTGTGTCTTCTGCAGATGCACTATATCCTTACCCAGATAGGCTACCTGCTGCCAACTCCTTTCTGAGTGCTAACTGAAGGCCTGTGACACCTGCTCCAGGGAGTCCTCCCTCTCAGACCTCACGGTAAACTCCATACACCCCATCTCTTGTGGGTTCCTGCTTAAAACTTATCTTTCCTGCTAAAGTCTCAGTTCTGGAGGACAGAAGGTGTGGGTTATGCTTCCCTAAATCTTCACCCCACCTTTGTCTGAGCTGGCTGGGCAGCCCAACAGGCAGGGTTCCTCCCAGCAGAGCAGCTGGGAAATATACTGTCTGCCTTCCAATCGCTTCTCAGCAACACAGCTTTCAGATATTTTCAGGGTTTTGTCTCATCTTTCATTCTTGGAAGTGAGAAGCCCTCCATGTGGGTGTGAGGAATGTGGACCCAAGGAGGTTTTGTACTTTACCAAAGTTACCAGCTAGTGTCTATGCCAAGACAGAAGAGAATACTAACAGCAAGTCCTGCCTGCTGAGTGCCCGAGGATGCCAGCCCACGGCAAAGTGCTTCTGGGACATCCTGTCATTCAAGCCTCCCGAGCAGCCCTGGGACGGTCACTGCCATTCACAACTAAAAAACCCTGAGACTCAAGAAGGAGATATGACTTCCACAAGGTCTTCCAGCTGAGAAATGGCAGAGCTGGTCTTTAAACCCAGAAGTCCCTGATGCCCAAGGCTTTGCCTTTTGGTCCAGGCTTTCCGAAGGTCAATCCATTCCCCTCCCAAGGTACCATTTCGATGTTTTCAAGCCCCAGGTCCTCCTCACCTCCCACTTTGCCCACCACCTGTGTGCTGTCACACTCACCTCTCCTGGGTATGGCCTCTTTATGCTCTGAATGGGAAGGGACTGGGGCCGGGGGCCTGGGTAGGTCTGCTGGGGCATCCTCTGCCCATGTGTGCCAAAAGGGCTGATGCCGGGTGGCCGGGGCTGGTTCATACCCATGGGAGGGCCGCTCATCCCCGAGGGTGTCATGCCAGCCGCCATGCTTGCGGGGTTCATGCTGCCCCCCATGGAGGCAGGCCCCCGAGGCCCGGGCTGATTCATGAATTGGCTGTTATACGCCTGGGTGGGACCCATCTGGAAAGAGGAACAGACCTTCAACGGGAGAAGAAGAAAAAAAAAAGAATAAAATGCCACATGCATTGAAAGTGCAGGGAGGGAAAGGTGGGGGAGGAAGGGGACTCTGAGTTCGGGGGACACTTTCCTGTGTGGCTGCAGCTGGTGACCAGGCCCCAGGGAGTGCTGGTCTCCTGGGCTCAGTGCTGCCCTCTGCAGGCCACACCAGAAAGATGCAGCCCAAGGAGTGTTACAGGAAGGGGCACAGTCAGTCACTCCAAGGTACAGGCAGCATTTCCAGGGAGGCAGGCAGGGTAGCGGAAGAGGGTGGAGGGGTGGGGAGGGGTGTGGGAGGATGGCGGTAGATGAGGATGGAGGCAGGAGCCCCTTTCTTGGAAGCTCTGGCGGTGCCCTTGGTCGCTGGCCAGTGGAGACACACCCTTCATCCACGAAGTCTAATGCAGTCCCAGCTCCCACCTCTGCCCCCCTGCCCCGCGGTCCCCTTCCTGTAATCCCTGCCGCCATGCCTGCCCTGGATTTCTGTGGGAGCTCCCCCGCTCCTTCCAGCCCCTCCTTCTGAAGGGCATGTGAACAGAGCTGCGATCCGGGCAGAACCCTCACATGGGGTAACTAGGAGAGCACTGGTCTTCAGAGGCCACCCAGGGGACAGACTGATGATAAGGCTATTTTGGACACTGAGCCTGCTTTTTGGTGAGTAGGGAGGGGCCAGAGAGACATACGGAACCTTTCTCCATAGGCAGACACACGAGCCACCAACCCACACAGAAAAAAACACAAGCACCCAAACGCCACCCTGGCCACACTGACATACCCACATCCTAACACACACCCGATACTTCAGCTCCCCCAGTGCACACAGCCCCACAGGATTCCTTGGTGCTGTCTGCCTGTCTGGTCAGGAGTGCAGGACTAGTGGGGTTCTTACCGGTCCATACTGGTTTATATCCTTGTTCTGTGTCTCCTGCAAGGCTGCCACGGTGGCCGTGGCTGTGGCTGTGGCTGTGGCAGCCGCTGCTGCCACTGCGGCTGCTGCGGCGGCAGCTGCCGGCTGAGTGAAGTCAGCAGGCGGCCTGGTGTGTGGAGGAATGCCCATGCCTGCAGGGGCATTAGGACCCCCGGGGTAACTGCAGTGGGGAGAGAAGAAGGGAAGAGTTACATATTGCCTGGGTCTAAAGGGGAACCCACGACAAGCCTTGGAGTGTGAGGGAGAGAATGGGGCCATTCCAGGGGAAGCATCTAGACCCAGTGCCCAGACTAACAGCCCAAGAGGACAGGCGCTTCCCTGTGGGTTGGCAGTTATTTGTGCAGGCGCTCGGTGACCGCCAAGCTGCTGTGTTCCTGGCGCCCTGGCTAGGTGCCAGCTGGTGCTCTCTGTCATGTGTATTAGATCGCTGCACCTCGGCTGCCCCATTCAGCCCATCTTCTGGAGGACACCTAGCTTCAGAGAACCCAAGCAACTTGCCCACGGCCCTGCAGAGCTGGATCGCGGGCTGCCATGAAGCTTCAGGTGTGCCTGGCACCTGTGTTTAACCACCGGCCCTACTGCGCTGACACTTAACCAGGGCTGACGTCAGCCCCTGGAGCTGGGAGGTGTGAACCTGAGGAGGCGGTCTTGGACAGAGCAGGGCGGCGAGACGAGGAATGGGTGCCTCTGCCCCACCCCACTTCCCTGGGACACCTTCCTGGGGTTCCCTGTCCATTCCTCCCTTCCTCTTGAACCAGGGGATTCTCAGCCTCTGAGCAGTTCTGCCCCAATAACCCACGGGGTAGAGCTGGTCTTCCCACACCCCATGTACAGCTGCTCCTCAGCTCTCCCGGTCCAGCTCTCTCAGTGTCTTCTAACTCATGATGGTAAGAGGCAGAGAAAGGCCCCTCTGGGGAATGTGAAAGAAGCTCTTCTACCCCCACGGGCTGCTGGCTGCCACATGCTGCCCAGCTGCTGTAGCATCTAACCCGCAGATTGGCCCTGAGATTGGGGGGTGCCTGGGTTCCCTCAACTGATGTGACAACTGGAAGGAAGTGCCAGGGCTCAGCCCCACTCCCCAGGCCAGGAAGTGTGGTGCTGGGGTCTCAAACTGATTCTTCTGCCTGGATGGAGGGCAAGAGGAGGGCTGATCGTGCTTCTGAAGGTGGCCACCTGGGCCAGCCTGCTCACCTGGCCCCGAAGCCCCCACTGCCGGGGTAGTTGGGCCGGCCGTACATGCTCTGCTGGATGTAGGGCTGAGTGGGCCCGGCCTTGGCTGAGAACTGCTGCTGCTGACCAGCAAACTGCGGGGAGCTGAGGCCGGGGTTGCTGGTGGTCATGCCCGATGCCATGGGGTTGCCGCCTGGATTCATGGGGTTGTTGGCATTGGCCATAGGGTTCCCGAGGACCTGTGGGTGGAGGGAGTGGTTGTCACCCAAGCAGGTACCAGAGGTGACATGGAGAGGAAAAAGGAGAAATCAAGGTGGGTGGAGAAAGTGAAACAGAGGACAGTGAGGGAAAGGAGAGAAAAATGGGGCATTAACTGTTCCCAGGGCACACTGATTAGAAATGAGTAACCCAGCCTGGAACCAAGCAGCATAGATGAGACCCTCGGCCTGGGATGGAATGAGGAGGGGCTGGGTCTGCTCCAGGTGGCAGTTGGGACACCCTGGCCTTCTCAGCTCTCCTGCCCTGCAAAGGGGCCCAGATGCCCAGAGGATCAGGCCACACAGAGACCCTGGGCTGCTGCTTTGTGAGGGAGAAGAGAAGCCCGATTTGCCAGCTCTGGAAGGCAGCAGGATCCTGGTGGAGGAGCCCCTGTGGCCCAAGACCACAGGTAAGCCCAGTGGTGCCCTCCAGGGCAGTGATCAACCCTGAGCCTTCCATGTGGCTGTGGCAGAAGCCAGGCAGGGAGAGAAGAGTGGAGGAAGTAGGATGGAGGAGGGAACGAGGGCAGGAAGCAGGTTTGACTAAAGGCATGGAGAGGGATGTGCCACAGTATAAAGCTCAACATTTTGCTGAAATCTAATCCAGGCCATCCAGGGTCAAAGGCTCCAGATGTTGGAGTGCGGGGGCCATGAACACCCAGGAAGTTCTCCTGTTTACCCAACCAAAGTAAACGTGGGCTAGGGAAGAACACCCAGTGGTCTGTCAGATGAAAGCCATTCCCCTAGGAAGGCCCTAGGATGGGGGAAGTGCCACCCTCCTGAGGCAGGTGTGGACAAATCCTGGGTGGAGGCATACCCACAGCTGGGTGTGCCCTAAAAGCTGGTCTTTCCAGCTGGGCAGAGCCTAGCAGACAAGGAGGGCTGGCAGGGAATGGTGACCAAGGGCCCCAGGGCTCGGGGGATGGTCCTGTCTAGGTACAGCTGTGGCTGGGGGCAGGACAGGCTCTTACCTGGCTCTGGGATGTGTTGGTCACTCCCCAAACCGTGGTGACCACGGAGAGGGAGCCGGGAGGCTGGTTGGTGTTCTGCTGCCAAGGGACAGAGTCATAGGGGAATGACCCATCACTGCAGAGGGAGACAGAGTGGGGATCCTCAAGGGCTGCAGACAAAGGCTTACAGGGAGGCATATCCCATCACCCCACCATGTTCTGCATCTCCCAGCCAAGACTGGTGACCCTCATCTCAGTCAGTCCTGGATCCCTGGGCCTGGCACAGTGTCTGATCTAGAACAGGCATGGCAGGCATGGTGAAGGACTGTGCAAGTGACCACCTTTCCCCCCATCACTGCAGAGGGGCCACCCATGGCCATCTGTCTCACCTTAGCCTAGGTCCACAGGCCATACTATGGAGCAAGAAGGGGGACCCACCCACAGGCGCCATCTAAGCTCTTCCTTCAACCATGCATGGACCTTAAGTAGCATTCCAGTAGGCACTCTGGCTCCCCGCCAGCTTCCCCTTGGAACTTCCTGGGCGCTTCTCAGAGGCCCCTTCTCAGTCTCAGCTCTGCCCCTCCCTCACCACTCCTTGCAGCAGGTCCATGCAGCTGTCCTGGGATTTGGCCTTTGGGAAGAGCTTCCTTCCATCACTCTCCCTTCCCGATTTGGATGGCTGGTGCAGGCCCACCTGCCACGCTTCCTCCCGTTCCCACCCCAACCTCTCTCGTGACCTCACCACGCTAACCTTCCTCAGACACCCAAGATCCTCTGCACAGAGACCTTCAGTGGCTTCTGGTGTTCACAAAGCAAAGTCCAAACTCACACTTCAGAATTAGTTCACCCTGTTGGCTAATCCCGTCCAACCCTGCTTCCCACCTCGGCTCCCCTCTCTCCCAGAGCACCACAGCTGTTCCCACATCTCCCCAGTCTCCTCCTTGGGCCCAGCAGTACCCACCTTGTCTGGTGACATCTCCTGAGAAGCCCGCAAACATCAGAAGCCAGGACTTAACCCAAGGCCTGACACCCCACCCTGCGCACAGTAAGTGCTTAATAATGGCTTCCTCTTAGTTGCCGTGATGGAGGCAGAGTGAGATCCAGCAAGCCCTGGGGAGCGAGTCGCAGGGGCATGAGCCTGAGAAAGGGTTGGCGGGCCCACAGCCCGAAGGAACCGACAAGGGTCCCGGCCCCCAGGAGTGCTGGGCCGGGCCTGCCTCTCCCCAGTGTGAGTCCTGTACTGACTCTCTGGCACCTCTCCCTCACAGAAAATCCCAGACGCGGCCCCAGAAGGCAGAAAAGCAGAGCACCCATACCTGCGGCCCCACCTGTGCCCATGGCACACCGGTGGGGGTGAGGCCACGAGGCAGCACTGTCGGGTACCCGGCAGGTTGGCCGGGGAAGGGGTAGCAGAGGGTGGTGTGGTAGGAAAGCGCCTCGTGCCTCAGTCTGGCTTGTGCCTTTATCACAGGAGGTCAGCAGAAGGCAGAAGTTCTCACTCATGCCTAGAGAACTCTTAACCCAGCTGAGTAGCCAGTCCGGGCCCTGGAAGTACAGAGGGGCTGGGAGCTGGGAGCTGGCCTGGTGGTAAGGACAACTAGGAAGGAGGGGCAGTCCTGCACATCAGGCAGGCAGAGGGGAGCTGGGGTCTGAGTCTTGCATCCTGCTCCTTGCCTGGTGGCCCTGGTATTGGTCAAGTTGGGTGGGTGCCCTGCACAGGTGGTCAGACTGGAGGGGAGGCCCATGTATGTGTCACTGACTGTCTGCCCATGCTTGCTGTCCCCCTGCCTGGACACCCCCTCTGCCTGGCCATCCCTTGGCTTCTTGTCTCTGCTCAGAAGTTGCTCACTGGAGGGGCCTGCCTCAACTCCTGGTATAAGAGCAGCGTCACACCTACTCCTCTTCCCTCTTATCCTGTACCCTGGGTACAAATTCTGGACTGGTTCTTCCCTGACTCAGGGCCCTGGCGCAAGTTCTCAAGACTGCCTGTATTCAGTTTCCTCATCCGTAAAATGGGCATAAGAATGGCAACCCCACTCCACTTTTCCAGCATGTTCAAACTTCAGGTCATGAAATGTGAGCAGGTCATGACACTGAAATGGCATGAGGAGAGAAAAGACGGAATGAAACAGAAAGTAATCAAGTGTGAGTACACAGTAAGGGTGAGTATTGTTCCCTGAACTTATGTCTCGGTTTTATACACAAGTGTGTGTAACCCGGGTCACGGTGTAATAGCTGCATTTACTGTGGGCCTCAGTCAAGACTGAACAATACAGGCCTTGGTGCTGTTAACTCTTAGTCAGTGTGAGGTCTCTAAGCATAAGGCTTAAAGGGGAGGATACAGACAGAAAGGCTTTCTCCAGTGGAAAGTAACACACACTTTAGGATTACTCATGATTTCTGGGGGACATCAATAGGCCTAGGACTTTGTAGAAAGAAGCTGTCCTCAGGGAACCCAGCTCTCCTGCCTGCCCCCTGCCTCTGCTGGCCAGATGACATGGATCAGCGGAAAGGGGACGAGGCCTAGATGCACAGGCCAAAGGCGACAGACAGCTCACAGTCTCTGTATCTGGGGTGGCTGACCGGGGACCTGGGAGTCCAGAGCTTGGGCGGGGCTGAGAAGTACAGAAAGTAGGCAGTGGCCCTGCTCCTCAGCACAACTGGGCTGGAAGAAGCTCTGCTCTCGCATGGTGGCCCCTGAGGACCCGGGCCACTGCCTGGTCCCAAGGGCTGGCACACCAGAGTCTTGCAGGGAGGCCTGGAAAGGCCATGGTTTTAATAAAAAAAGAGGAGACTCTTGGCCAACCCCTTTCCTTGTGCTAGGTTGACTGGGACTGAACACAGAACCCTGGAACTTAACAGCACAAGCCCGAGTCTGTCTTCTCTCCCCAGAACACCTGCCCTCCAAGCTCCCATCAACCCCACAGGCTGGTGTCCAATTCTCATCAAGGTTCCTATCCTTTCAGAACATGCCTGGCTGGCTCAGGGAGTGAAGGCCTTGGGGAGGGCTCCATCTGAGCCCCGGGGGGCTGGCAGCTGCTGCCTTACCACCTCAGGCGGGGAGGCCCCAGCACACTGGGATACTGCACAGCTCACAAACAAGCTCCCAACTGCCCTGCAGCTCCGTGGGTGGCCCCTGTGGGCGGAAAACGGCTCCTTCCTGTTTTGTCCCCTCCACCCCAAACTCGGTGAGAAGCAAGCCTAACTGACGTTCCCAAACTGAGTATCCCGTCGTCTGGCCAGAAGGTTCACTCCAGAGCCCAGGCACGTACCTGGTGTGCACGCATGTGGATGGGGGACACATGTGCATGCACATGGGCCCTGCTGCCATGTTGCTGTGCACACACGGGTAAGAGACAGGCACACACATGCAGGAGTGGTTTCGGGGACCTGCCACCCCCACTCGCACCTGCTGCAGAAGCAGAAGTGGTAGCCGCGCCAACACGGCTGTGACTCATCTCCTGGGGAGACGGTCTTGCTGCCGCGGTGAAGGCTCTCGCCCCCACAGGCCCATGGCAGCTGTCAGCCCTGGCTGCACTCACACACTGCTATCGGGGGTGGGTGCGGGGCCCACTCCCCTCAGCCAGAAGAATAAGACAGGTTCCTGGGCCTTGTTGGGGTGAGGGGCCTATGGTGATGAAAAGGAGGCCTAGGGGATCTTGTGGGGTGTCCTGAAGCCCCTTTCCTCTCCGGCAAGTACTATTTAACCAGCAGATATGCTCAGTCGGGTCAGAGGTCCTTACTTAACACTTTGGGGCCGCCCACTGGGAACCACTTCCCTCCTCTTGTCCATACCTGATAGCAGCTCCGAGGGACTCCTAGGCCCCTGGGATCCGAGAATCCCACTTCTGTAATCATGCCCAGCTCTGTGCACCCCCAATACAACAAGCCCTGGTCTCATACCACAAGCTGCCCCTAGCCACAGTCCTGTTCAGCCCAAACTACCCCCCAAATTCTTTTCCATGTACAGAGGCACCAGTGCCAGAAGCCACTTTGGATCTTAGCAATGTTCTGCCTGCCAAGCACCTCCTAACAGCAGGGCAGCTGCTTTCTCACCTCTGGGCCTCTTCTCAGCCTGGGATGCTTCATCCTTCCTGTGAAAAATACCACTTATCCTTTCTAGGCTCCTCCTCCAGGAAGACTTTGTCAGGTCGACTGGCCTGAGCTCCACTTGCTCCACCTGTTCCTGGGCCCCTAGAGGGAGCCTGAGTGACAACCTTCCTGCCTTTTTCCTTCTGCCCCAGGAGCCCCCGAGTTCTCAGGCTACCTGTGCCTGGCATGATGTCTTCACATACCCACAGGGTACAGGAAATCTTTGCTAACCAAAGTGCCAAGGAGAAACACCACCTCTCTGTGCTTTTCCTCTGATGTATGCGGAAGAATGAATAAATGTATCTGTTCATTAAGCCTGCTTGCTGACCACCTACAGTGAGCTCGTGACCACATGGGCACTGGCACCAGGAAGTGAGAGGTCCTGCCCTCCAGAGAGGGACACAAGGAAGCTAATGAAGGAGCTACTTTCTCTAGGGTTCAGTGTCTTCATCTGTAAAATGGGGATGAAAATAGGCCCTTCCTCAGAAGGCTGTCTGTCATGAGGATTGAGAACTCACATGTATAAGGCAAAGGACCATGTCCAGCATACCTTGGGCACCTTAAAATGGTTCCTGCTATTATTGTTATGATTTACTGAGTGGCTTCTAGATGCAAGGAACTATGAGAAGTGACATTCACCTAAGAACTCATTTAATTCCTTGAAGTAGGCTTAACAGATGCATCTTGTAGGAGCAGAGGTTCACAGGGTCCCAGAGTTCATTGAGGGCAAGGGTACCAGGTGGGCTTGAGCACATCCACTGTCTCAGGGAGCTGAGTACCCAGTAAGGCAGCACTTCCCCAAATAAAGATGGTGATAACAAAAGGAAGCAGGTGCTATAAGGCTGTCTGAAAGTCCACAAGAAGGATCCAAGAAGGGGTATAGCTTCCAGGGGTTCTCAAGGATGTCATGTTTGAGAAGCCACCCAGTTAAGGGACAGAAGATACATAAAGAGTTTGGCCTTAAAGACTGGCTGCAGAGAAAAGCCAAAAAGTGTCCCCAGAAAAAAAACAGCTTATACATCAAATCACTAGTTGTGGCCTGGACTGAGTATAATGGCAAACATTCAGGGACTCTGACTAGACATTTTTAAGGCTGGCAGGGGGAGGCCTTGCAGACAGTGGTTAGCTACCTGGCCTCTGAAGTTAGACCTCTTGGGGTCAAACCTTGGCTTGGCCACTGACGATTTCTATGACCCAAGTCAGCCTCAACTTGCTCATCTGTAAAGTGGGACCAACACTCTCCTGGGATGAAACATATGAATACAGGTAAAGTTTAGCACAGTGCCTGGCACAGAGTCCCTAGGACTCTCCTGAGCAAAACCAAGGGCATTTTCCTCTGTTTCCTCAGCACATTTTTTTCATATAAAAGAGTTCTTCACACTGTAGTTACAGTAGATAGCTTACATGTCTGTTTGCCGGCTCCATGGGCACCAACCAATGTTTGCTAAATGTGAGAAAATGAGTAAAGCCCGCAAAGAGGGACTGAGGTTCCTGGATGCCTCCCCTGGCAGTGTCTATAGACATTCATGGAGGGATGAGGAGGGGAGGGATGAGTTATTTCTTCCTTTGCACTTCTAACAGCCACTTTATTTGGGAGAAATAACAAATTCCTATTAAGGGTATTGTCAAACCCTAATTAATTTCCCTGATCTGGCTATACTGGTCCCATCTCCATGCAAGGCTACAGTGTTACCACTAATGAAACACCCAGCCGGGGAGGAGCTGAAGCTCCCACCCTCTTTAATTTCGGGGAGCCATTAACGGTGCTCTCCATCATCACAGTCACTGGGGCCTGCTTCCTTTCTTCCCTGCGGTGAAATGTGGAGAGGAACTTTGCAGCTAACTGCATATTACAGGGGTTTAAATTTTTTCATTAGGAAGGGGGAGAGGAAAAGAGCGTTGCATCTTGGCAATCTGGAACTGATGGGGCAGGATTTATGCCCCCCCTTATTGCTTTTTTTAAAAAATTTTCTGGGGGCAAGAAGAAGGGTCTATGACAAACTGAGCTTGGGGTACAGCTATGTACAAAAGAGCAAACAATTTAAGCTGTAAAGGTGGTGTGATGGGACCAAGGAAGGGAGCCTGGGGGTCAATTTTGATCAGCCCCTTCTTTGTTAGTAGATCACCAATGAGCACATCATGGTCTGATGGCACTGGGTCCATGAGGCATCTTGTGTGCTAGGCCTGGGAATGCGCTGTAAGCCCCGCATTGCTGTTATTCCATTTCTCCAGGGGAGGAAACTGAAGCACAGAGAGGTTATGGAACTGCCTAAAGTAACCCAGATAGAAGATGGCACAGCCAGAATTCAAAACCCAGCAGCCTGGCTCTAGGGCCTGTGTGCTGCTGCACAGAAGGAAGGCCATGGCCCACACAGAGTCCCAGGGGAGACCAGGGACCACCCAGGAACCCCTCCTCTAGGGGCTGCAAACCTCTCACCTGGAAGAGGACGGGTGGCACCCGTCAGCTTTGGAAGCTTCCCCAGCTCTAGCAGGCTTTGATTATAATCAAATTGAGAGTGTAAACAAGATTTATTAGGCTTTTAATTACCTTTGCAGCACTGATTTGCATACGGACAATGTGCTAATCACAAATGACTTTTTTAATCATTCATTAAAAAATCTGGGGAAGACAGCAATATTTGTTGGCTCAAGTCCAGGTCACTACAGGAACTGTGAAAGGGTCCTACTGCCTGGCCGCAGGCTTTCCCTGTTTGGGAAATTACGTGAGGGACTTAGAAGGTGACGCACCCTGCTGGAGTTTCCCTGGAAATGAGGGACTTCCCCCCGGGGAAATTCATGACGATACAGTAGAGGCTGGCTAACTTTGAATCAGGGGCCTCAACAGCCACAAGCACTCAGCCTTAGCCCTGGGCCTGAAGGGACATGGCTGGTCTTGGTTCAGCTGATGACACGTTCTGGTCTCAACTGCCCCACAGTAAGATGGAAAATAAAGTGCAATGCAGATCAGAATCAAGTTAAGGATCAGATACCACTTTCCAGATCTTGAATGGCTCACAGCTGGGTGAAGGGCAGATCTCTGTGTGTGGTTCAATACCCTGCCCTCCCCGACTTTCCCTTCTGATTCTGCCATTCAGGGTGGGAGGTGTTTTCCAGAGTGCCCGCCCCCTCAGTGCCCTCTGGTAGGAGGCTGCGTTCCAGGGAATCAGCTGGTTACCGGTCAGTACTTCACCAGCCTTCCAACACACTCAGCTCTCCCTTCTCCGAGAGGCTCCTCTTTGCATTCTGTCATTCATGGGTATGCACAGGGAGCTAAACTAGTGGCTCTTCTGCCCCCAGTATTTCTTGGGAAAGTCAGTCTGAGTCAGTTGAGTTCACAGAATGCACCTACCTACCTCCCAGACCATCTCTTTCAAAGTCAAGGCCCATGTCCTCTGGGCAGCCTCTTGACAGTCAGCCTGGCCATCTTCTTCCTTCTGAATCCCAAGGCCAAACCCGCCTGTCACCTAATCGTGACTCTGCCTTGATCTGCCAGCTCCCAATCTTGCTTCACTAAGTCTTAGTCTCCATTTCTCCCTTATTTTTCATACTTCCTGTTTAACCCCAGAACCAAATGGTCTCATACCTTCAGCTTAACTCAGCAAAGGCCTGGCAAAGGGCTAGTTGTGGTCCAGATCTGGGGCACTCAGTGGTCTGAATGGCCACAACCAAGCAGGTCTGAGGCAGATCTCTGGGGGGACTACTTGGCAACAGCTTTACTAAAATGACTTGGAGGGGGAAACGATGGAAAGGACATGAGATGTGCTAAGATGAAAGGCAGAATGATTCTGGTAGGACTGAGTTAAAGGAGCTAAAGTGTAACGAGGGTAAATGCTGAGTACACAGCGCACGATGCATCCAGCCACAGCCTGTTCTCATGGCCAGGCAGCTGTTCAGAGAAGTCCTGCAGCTTTTAGCTGAGCCAGGGGCAAGAGGTGGAAGGTGAACAGAGGCAAGCTTTGCCTCTAGAGCAGTGGTTCTTAACCACAGGTGATACCCCACCCCCAAAATGTGGGAGGGTGCTTTTGCAATGCCAAGGGGGGCATGAGAAGAACCAAATGGGTAGGGACCAAGATATTAAATGCCCTGAAAAGTCCTGCACCATGAAAAATTACCTTGGCCCAAATGCCAACAATACCACCCTCCCCAAGGCCCCCAGAAGCATGCACAGAGGAGGCCTATTTTAAGAGCTGAAGTTGTCATAGCCTGGTCAATAGTGAGGCAAAGTCAGTGATAGTACAAAGTGCTTCTGACTGAGGCAGGAGCCGCATGTCGAGAGCTATCCTGCCCAGGCAGGGGGCTAGACCAGAGGAACTCTAGGGTCCCTTATGGCTCCGAGAGTCAACAGTCTCTAATTCGATTTATAAAGCCTGGCCAGCATCCAACTTTCTGGCAGCACCTCAGTGGTGTAACCCGGGTCTCCTGCAGGTGTTCTCAGCTGCAGCTGCCTAGGTCAGAGCTCTGACTGCAGATGGCCCTCTGGGTCACCTAGAGGGGCCCACACAGGGAGAGCAAGCAGCATGGCAGGCTCTGTGGTTCCAAGGTGAGCCTAGCCGGTATAGTGCGCAGAGTGCATCTCCAACTCACCAAGGGACCTCTGAGCAGAACCTGGGGACCTGCCTGCTGAGGCGGGTGCAGGGCGGACCGGCCAGTTCCTTGGTGCCGGGCAGCTTCTGGCAAGCCCATTCCCACCTGTGACCTGGGGCTCCTGGTGGCTCTGGCCCTGACCTGGGGTCCCTCTCAGCTCCTGTCTGGCCAGCCTGGGCTGGCTCTGTCCTTGTCTGGTGGTGGGACCACCAGCTCTGTCACCTTCCTAAATCCCTTCTGGCCCTGGTATTTCTGGGTTTGCTCAAGATCCTGCTCAGGAAAGAGGGAAGGCCTTGGGTCCAGGAGTGTTAACTTTCTGTTGGAAGTCTACAGCCTGAAGAAGAAACCCACATCCACCAAAGGGACAAAGAAGTCAGGCTGGGTGAGTGAGACCAGTCCTTGCAACCAGTTTTGATGGAGGAGAAGCAGTGCTCACTCATGAGGATTTAAGAAAACAGCTGCATTTTAGAAAACGTAGTATCTGCACAGCTGCTTAGAGGCCCCACCCCAGAGTTTCCTTCCACCTGAGGGCGTTTCGAAGAGACGTGTGGGGCCGAGCACCCATCCCAGCGGCCCTGGGCCCCGCCCTGGGGGCACAGGCCAC
The DNA here is from genome assembly GCF_040802235.1 of Manis javanica. NCBI lineage: Eukaryota > Metazoa > Chordata > Mammalia > Pholidota > Manidae > Manis > Manis javanica. The sequence goes on from NC_133162.1 coordinate 37,425,657, forward strand.
TCACCTGTGTGACAGAGTGGGTTTCATGGAGCTCATGGAGCTGAGGGAGGGCTGCATGGGTGGCTTCCCGGGGGGGTCACTCTGGCGGCTCTTCTGATGCCGGAGCAGCAGCAGGCGGCCAAGCTCCTCGCACCAGGACGACAGCAGGGCTGGAAGGAAGGACAGGATGGTCAGCAGGCACCTCGGCCGCCAGGCCCTGCAGCGCCCACCCACGCCTCGCTTCCCCAGGCTGGGTGCTGTGGATGCTGGCTCTGCTCCCCCCTGGGTGATGGTGGGAGAATCACAGAGCTCCCTCAGGTGGCCTCAGTGCTCTCACCCGGAGGTGGGACCAACACCCGCAGGACGACTAGGAAGCTCCTGCTGCCAGAGAAGCAAGTCTAAGGAGGCCTGATTTTCACTTTAATGAAGGCAAAAACCAAGTGGCCAGGGTCTTCAGGCCCAGTGTCTCAATGAGGAGCTCCTCAGGCCTTGTCTGAATCACACCCTTTACCACCTTCAGCTGGCACTAGGGGAAGATGCCCACATGCATGAAGCCCCAGTGGCAATACAAGGCTGCCACTTCAAACTACCCAGATCGTGGACAGAGTCCCCTGTCAGCCCAAAGTCCTGACAGGTAGGGCTGGGGACCCTCTGAGACCCTGCCAGGCTCTGGCCCTGCCCATGGCTTGGGCAAGTTCTATCAGGAGTGGGCAGTGAGTGGGGTCTGACATCCTGGGGAGCAGTGAGTTCTTTCCTGCCCCTCACTGGATGGGCAAGTCTAGGAAGCAGCTATTAGACTAACAGGAGAAACCTGTCCAGTCCCTATGAGCTGACTGGAAGGGAGGTGCCCATGTTCCCAGTAGTCTGCTGGGGGCCAAGGGGCAAGACAAGTGTGGTGGTTTTCATGGGGAATGGGGCCGGGTAGCAAGTGGTCCCACCACAGCCACTGAGTTCATTTGCTTGGCTTATATAGTGGCCAATCAAGATTGCGCATGGGGCTGAAACCCAGCCTGTGTCCCCTCCCAAGAGGGTACCTGTTTCTCCCTCCAGGAGGGGATGCCAGTGGGCAAGCTGTATCTTAAAAGCTGTGTCCTACCCCTCTCTGTAGGGTTCATCTTGCCACCACTTGCACAGGGAAGAGGGTGCCAGAGCGGAGAGGCCCCCCCCCAGCCCGTGTGTGTCTGCCCAGAAACTGGTGCCCAGCACACATCTGCTGCAGCTGGAGGAGAAAGCATTCTATTCAGAGACACTGGAACAAACAGAAACGAATTTCCAGATTGCTCCATTCTTTTCCCAGGTCCCTAGTTGCTGCTTCTTGTGCGGGAGGGGCACTGGGCATCTGGAAACTCATTTGCATGCCAAGCACGAGGCCTGCTGGATCGAAGTGATGGAGGGATTGCTTGGCTGCCAGCACAAAGGACGGCCACAGATGGTGCCGCCTGCTGCCCACTCTGCCCCTCCCAGCCCTCGCTCCTCCCAGGGACCACTATGACATGTGGGAGGGGATGGGGGGCACCATGGGGGCATTCAGAATCTTCCTCCAATGTCACAGGGCAGCCCCCTGCTTGGTCATGGACAGCCCTTGTTTTCCTATCCCTGGTGGAGTGGTTCTCCATAAAGGGAACAAAGGGAGGCTGGCGGCATACTAGGGCCAGGCTGTAGAGGGCCTAGGATGCTGTGAACAGATGTGATGTATCTGACAGCCACGACACAACACAGATGCCATGACAGCCACATTCCTACAACCAAGAGGGAAAGGATGGAGAGGGAGGGAGGCACCACCCCTTGCTCCCTCAGCCCAAGTGGCCAGCTAGCACAGAAACCTCGCCGGCAGACCCATGGTGGGCGGGTGGGCAGCCAGAGAGCATGCTCTCAATGCTCTCACCATGGTGCAAAGCAACGAAGGCTGTTCTGAGGCAAATGCCAGTTATGACAACACACGGGGTTCTGCAGCCAAACGGGGAGTCTGAGCACTGTCAGAGACCCAGGGGGACCGACAGACAGAGGCAGGTAGGGGATCAGACAAGGACAGAAAGACAGCCCAGTGGGGTGGGTGTATGGGTGTGCACTGCATGTGTGCCTGGATTTGGGCTGTCTGTACAGGTGGAGCTGATGAGGAGGGTCCTGCCTGCAACCTCTTCTGGTCAGGGTGGGGCATGGAAAGGGCTCCCTGAGCACATGCTCTGGGACTTGGGAGGTATACCAGGCTTGGCGACTCCCAGGATGGGGTGGGTACGATGGGGAGGCCTGGTGAAGGGTGCACAGAGCACGCCTGTTTACAGGAGGAGTTGCAGGAAGAGATACCAGCCATCTTACTGCCTGGGCAGCCACTGTGGCCAGCTGTCTGCCTTGTCCTGTATTAATCACCCCAAGAGTCTGTATTCCACCACTGAGAACTATATGACCTTGGGCAAATTACACAAGCTCCACAGTCCTCAATTTATCTGTTAAATGGGCACAATACTAATGCTCACTTCATAGATTATTACGACATTTAAATGACACTAACACCTATAAAGTGCTTAAAATAGGGTCCGGAGTTCCCGAAAGCATTGTGTGTGGTCTCTAGAGGCAAGGAGGGATGCCTGCAAATGTGCTCTGTTCATGGAAGGCAGTAAAGCACCTCAGGAGCAGGAGGAATGACTCCAGAAGGTGTCAAGGGAGCCCCAGTGGGTACCTGGGCCTGAACCACCCAGGGGAGGGAGGGTGGGGAACAATGGCGGGCAGGCAGTGGGGAATGGGGCTTGAACTGTGTCCTGCCACTCTCTGGCTGTGAGATTTCACCTCTTGGAGCTCCTGTTTCCCCACCTGTGGATCAGACTTAACAAGAGCTGCCTACCCCAAAGAGTGGACATGAGCTGTCAATCAGTGTTGTCAATCAATTACAGGGGTCTCCAAGCAGAAGCCAGAAAGGGAGGACGGGTGGACCAACAGACCCTGTAATCCACAGCAGCCCCAGAAAAGCAGCCCCTCAGTCCCAGCCCCACCACACAGCCCCAGGAGAGCTGGTTGAGACCCGACCCTGGCGCTGGTCCACAAGACCTGATCTCAGCTCAGGTTCTACCACCTGTGTGACTCCTGGAGAAAGTCAACCACCCCTTCCTGTGCCTGCTTCCTCATCTCTAACGTGGGGTGGTGGTAGTTTTACTCCCCATTTCATGGGGGAGTTTAAGGACGAGCTGAGTTACCATCAAGAAGCAGAGAAACAGGGGCACCCAGGAAGCCCTCTAGGCACGTAGCAGGTGCTATGCATGTGTTTGCTACAGTGACATTAGCATTATTGACCTTGGTTGGTAGATGAGTGACTGACAGGATGGGCCTCGGTGTCTCTGTCCACCTCTAATACACAGCAGATCCCAGAGACAAAGGAACTGGGTAGGTGTGCAGCTCTGGAAGTTCACAGGGGATGGGGTGGGCACAGAGTGTCTCTAAGTGCCAGGCCCCAGGCTTTGCAAAGTGGCCCCTTCCTCCTGCCTCCTTTCAAGCTGCTGAAGCGAGTACCAAGGGGCAGAGTAAGGAACACATGATATATCCTGCTCTACCTGAGACACAGGCAGCAATGATCAATTCCCCCTTCAGCCAGTGAAAAAAGGTGCCTGCAGCCCTGCAAGGAAGGTATTTTGGTTTCTCTAGGGTGTCTGTAGGACTCCCCAGGGGGTGGGCAGCACGTGGCTACCTAGTCCAGTGGCAGCTACTTCAGAGGGGGCTCCTTAGGATCCAGAACAGCCCGAAACCCAGGCCTCTCTTTTGGCTGTCGCGTTCCGGAGGGCCACATACACAGGGGGTGTGGGGGCAGTGGCACTGACGGGTCAGTGGAAGGGAGAGCGGGTTCCAGCCAGGGAGAAGACATGACAGGTTGACCTCTCATGCTCCCACTACGACTCTGCAGCCTATCTAGGGAGTCACAAGGGACAGCAGGGTTTCCACTCCAGACCTGCTGTGGACTCAAACAACTAAGGTCATTTGCCAGCAGCACAAGTCTTACAGTTGATGTCACATCATGGTGTGACTGGTTGCATGATTTTCTTCCCTAGCGGTACATAACATAGGGATGTGTGTGACAAGGGGAGGTCTATTAATGGGATCAAGTAGATGCCTCTAGGGGCCCTTGCACCAGAGGATGCTATGGTGCAGGCAGAACAAACTCTGAAAGAGAAATGGAAACAAATGCCGGGTCTGTGAGTCAGGAGGGTGCAGGACGGAGGTCTGAGGAAGGGCACCAAGGGAGCCAAGTTCCTGACATTTGCTCCCCCAGATCTTTCTGGCTTCCCCTTGCAGCTAGCAGCCACTACAGTGCCCTGGAGGGACAAGAAAAAGGAAACCAGATATAAGAGGGAGGGAAGGTCTTGAGAGGAGGCGTGGGGCATCTTTGTCCTGCCTTGTCCCCGATGTGCCTTCCCTGGGGGCAGTAACAGCCCATGCATTTGCCTCTGTACCCTCGGCATCTGGAAGAGGGGATGCCCAGGGTGCGATGATCAGACAGGCTAGTGCAAAGCTGGAGCTGCCAGCTGGACCCAAGAGACAAGAGGCAGTGTGAGGAAGAGGCCGCAAGGCCGGATTTGGGAAGTACCTGGGCTCCAGGTAGGGAGGGTGGAGCTGCATTCTCCAGACCTGCCAAGTTACCAGCAGACAGTGAGCGGGCTCGGGTGGAGAAGAGGCAGAGGCTGGAGTCTAAGCAGGTCATCAAAGAGGTGGACAAACTTGCCTGGGCACATGTGAAAGGCTGCCCCCTCGCCATACTTGCTTTGGATTTGAAAAGGAGCCCAAGACCGGAGGCAGCCATGTGGCCACAGGAAAAAAGGCATTTGTTTCCTATGGAGGGAGTGGGGGCAGGGGTGGAGTTGGGGAAGGCCTAGTCAGTGCGGGGTCAGGGGGTACACATTTCTGTAAGGTCTGGGGATTGGGAAGGGACAGGAGCAGTAGTGGGGGCACATGGCTGTCTCGGGAGGGGGGTACAGAGATCTGGATGGAAGGACCAAGCAGGGCAATTATCAAATGCACAGCAGCCTTGAGAAGCTACACGCAAAATGAAACAAAGGCACATTAAGTATCAAAGAGCATTTTAGCGGCTAGAAGGCTGCTGGAGAACAGGGGAACTCTGTGAGTGTGCGAGTGAGTGTGGGAGGGACTTTGGGAGACCCAGGGATGGGGCAGGGTTCAGGGGCACCCAGGAGGCCCAGCAGCTCTCGAAGCAGGCTGTGGAGTAGGGCTGAGGAAGAATCCTGCAGAGCAAGGCAGAAAGCGTCCCTGGGAGCACACAAGTAGGAGTCACTATTAAATGGAAAATACTAATGCTGCATTTTCAAATATTTCTATTCCATCAGCTTACTAAGTCCATACAAGACCCTCTGAAATGGCAGCAGAAGGTGGTAGTCCCATTTCCTGCAGAGAAGTCTGGCATAGGCAGCTGGAGGGCTTTGCCTGGTGAGTCAGGAGGAAGAACCAGGCCTCCATTCTGGGCTCCTCCCAGCTGCCTTTCCTTCCCCAACCAGCCCAGTTCTGTTTGCACACCCACAAGGATCCCAGGAGCATCTAAAACCACCTCAGGAAGACACTCCCCCACCCGTCCACCCATGGGTCATTGCAGCCTGATTACCTTTACTGTCTCTCCCCTTTGCTTCTGCCTGTTCCAATCACCTTCCGCAGCCCTGAATTATGACAAGAGCGTCCTATCATTTATCTCAGTCTCCAAACCAGCCTCCCGCCAACCCTCACACCACAAGGCAGCCAGAGGAATTTTTCCGTAAATGTATTCTGATCACCTCTTTCCCATCTGTGTCCCCAGAGGGTGCACAGGGCCTGATAGACGGTAGATGCTTGATGGATGCAGAAATGAGTGAGTGAGCTGGGCTACCCAGGGGAAAGGTTGTGGTATTCTACAGCGAGAGCATGAGCTCATTGGGATTCAAGGGTTTCATTTCTGCAAACCTGGGGCCCAGCATGGTGTTTGGCATAGGCTATGCAGCACCAACACAAGACTAACAGGCTGAAATGAATCACAGTTGGATAACCCGACATGCAGAGGGCGGGAGAGATACTGGGCACACCACACCTGAGACCCAACGACCAGGGTAACACCTGTGACCTGGAGTCCTGAGGCTTTCAACCTGCCAGCAGCTCCCCATTCCTTGGGGACCCGGCCTCAGGAGCATCAGTCCAGAACAGAATCTCACCATGATGTGTCCAGAGACTGGCACTGTCACCAAATGAAATCTACAACCAAGAACCCAGCTGCCTGGGTTCAAATCCCAGCTCAGCCACTTACAGCCTGTGTGACCTTGGGTAAGTTACTTAACCTCTCAAGTGATACCTGTTTGGTGACATGCACCCCATTGGTGGGCTACTCCAAAATGGGGAAAGAAAAGCAAGCAGTTTACAGAAACAACGTCAGGCCGTGTCACTTGGGAAGCCAGCTGTAGCTCTGGTTTTTCTCTGCTCACGGGTTGGCCCTCTGCTCATGGCATGTTGACAGAGTCCATCCTGCAGGAGGAGGGCCAAGGGCCTACTCAGAGCATCAAACCCAGGGGTTCCTGGAGATCCTGTTGCTCCTCCTCGTCTTCCTGCCTCCCAGTCCCAGGCCACACCCTCAACTCCCCCACCCGCTTCCTCTTTCCTCTTTCCAACATGGGGTTCTGGGGCCAATGTCCAGGGAAGCTGGGGAGCCAGAGACACTGGAGACCCCCAGCCTGTGCCTGGGGACCAGGGTTCCACTCCCCAGACCTGTGCAGAGAAAAGGAGGAGTGGTGAGGGCCTGGGAGGGGAGGGTGAGGGGCTGGAGGACCCAAGGACTGAGATGACACAGCCTGGGCTGGTCTCCCCATCTCACCTGTGAAGTGCAAAGGCAGTAACAGCTGCTTACTGGCCGGGCGTGAGGAGTCCTAAGGCGGAGGAAAGGCCCGGGCGAGCTTTCATCCGCATGTGGGAGATGGTGAGTCTTGTGCCAGAGTCTCAACTGGAAGCTATAAAGTGCTGACTACCTCCTGCCTCCAGAAGGGAGTGGCCAAGGAATAGATTCCCGAGCCAGGTTGCCTGGGTTCAAATCCCAGCTCAGCCACTTAGCATCTTGTGTGACCTTGGGTAAGTTACTTAACCACTCTGTGCTTTTCGTTTTCCCTTTTTGTAAATGGGCATAATAAATACTACCTCACTTCTAAGGTGTCATGAGGATTAAACAAACAATACATACAAAATGCTAGTATGATGCCTGCCATACAGGAAGGTTTTTATAAGAATGAAGTTACTGTTTCCTTGTAACTAAGAACATGTCCCTTGAGGATATCAAAATGCCTGGGGCCCAGCCTTGTACCTTTTCCTTCACACTGGGTGCCCGCGGGCAGGCAGGGTTGTTCCGTAGCACCCAGCTATACTCATACCCAATGTTTTTCCTGCTCACACTGTATTGGGCAGACCCCAGGCTCTCATGGAATTGAGTCCCAAAAGCTGCTCACTTCTGACTCAGCTCAGGCCCTGCAGCCCGGACCAGTCCTCTGCAGCCACTCTCTCCACACTGGGCCAGCAGGGTGGCTGACACAGGGCATCTCTCAGCCTCTCCTCAGTCCCCATCCTGTGTGTTCAGCCAGAGGTGGGACGGACAACAAGAGCCAAGGTCAGGATTCCTGCTCTGACCCATGACCTCTGAGCACATCACATCTACAGAACTGTTACTCTGTCTGTCCTCAGCAATGGGCCCTCACTGCTGAGTGCCCCAGAAATGGAAAAAGCCCTCCTCCCTGTTTTCTCAGGTCATCTCCTGAGAAAACACAGGAGGCACACACCCATGGAGGGGCAGAGCCAGGAACAGTGACTTAAAGCCCTAGGGCCAGAGGCGGCAGCTGCTCAGCTCAGGAGACCCAGCATCAACCCTAATGCGGCTGCTGACCCAGTTGGGCAGCTGAAGCCATGGGTGCACACCTCTGAAATGGGGTGGCATAACCCTACTAGCGATGGGGAGGACCTAATGGGCTGATAAGAGCACAGACAGCCCTTTAGTCTTCCCAGCTGCCTGACACCCTGTGCCTCATTGCAGCCTCACAACACCCCCCAGCAAGGGCTGACCAAGGATGAGGCTGCCTAGGTTTCAAGAGGCAGAAACGGAGGCCTAGGCAGTGATTCAACCACAGTCCCACCACAGGACAGCACCCTGCTGCTGGTCCAGGATTGTTTCTCTCCTTCCATGAGGCTGTGATGTCACAAATCTGAGAATAGGCACATCCCCAGGAGATGGCTCTGTGTGCCCACGCGCCCCCTCCGCGCCCCCCCCCCCACACAATTCCACTCCATCCTAGTTTCTTTTCCCTGGTCTGCTACCAACTTCCTGTGTGACCTCAGACAACTTCCTCCCCTCTCTGGGCCATATATAAAAGAGTGGGTGGCCCCATGAATCAGCCCTGGTCTCAAAGCAGTGTCGTGTCCCTGATGTTGCTCAATCTCGCAGGTGCTGTGGGATGAGCCGCCTGTCCGCCCACCTGGCCTGGACCCTCCCCCTTCTCCCAGCATGATGGAAATGGCTCCAGAGACCTCACGTTGCTCACATGCCCCCCATTCACTAAAGCCCTGAGCCCACAGTGGGGAGCAGATTTGCTGAGGTCTGACAGCTGGTGTGTGCAGGACTGGGGGTGGAAGCCCAAGGGATGGGTGGGAGGGGAGGGCTCTGGAGCCTCGGCTGCTGAGGCCGCTGAGGGGTAAGCAATTCCCTCTGGTTACAGGAAACATTATTCAGTGGGGGGGGGGCAGGCTTGTGGGTTGGACTTTGGTGGCCCTGACAGCTGACTCCTGGAACATAAAACGAGAGATGTTTTCCTTGCGGGAAAAAATTTTTGCCTTCCTGAAAATCGACTATATCATTGCACGACCAACAGTAGCAGCAGCACAGCACACTGCCCTGTTTCAACGGCTTCTTATTTTTCCAGATCGTTCCCACACTCTGCTCCCTGCTCTGTCATCTCCCATCACTGTGTGGGTAAGAAAGTCCAAACAAGGAGGAACCGTCCTCTGGTCCTTCAGCTGTAAGTGCCCTCTGCGTCTGTCTGTCCTCTGCGTGCTGTGCTCAGGCCCATGTGCAGGAAGGACTAAGCAGGTTGGTGGCGTGGCTGCCCCCAGGTGTGCATGGCGGATCCCAGCCCACCCTGCCCAGCCCTGCCTGCTTCCTCATGCTTGACATCTCGCCATTTCTGGGTCTTGGTCTGGTGAGTGGGCCTCTGGCTGCTTCTTCCCTCTCAGAACGCTCCTCACATACTCCTACCCCCTCTCCCCAAGGGCTGCCCGGGTTGGCAGGAGTTGGGAGTCTCAAGGCGTGTGAACTCACCCTGGGAACTGAACTCCGGGGACCTTGGAGCTGGCAGGGCTGATTCCCAAACCGGTTTGGCCTTCCCTCACCCTGTGGAGGCCGGGCCTGCAGGGCAGGATGCTCCGACCGAGGAGGAGACGCTGGACAGGCCGAGCTTGTCCAAGGGCTTTAGGAAAATCCCTCCCCACATCACACCACCAGCTGGGTCTTCTGGATAACTCAGGGTTAGTTGGAAAGACATCCCCAAGCAAGCTCAAGGCAGCATTTCTATCAGAAAGAGAACGGCCTTTTCTTTTTAGTGGTGCCCCCTCAATCCTGCCAGCCTGGGGAGCCACCACTGCATCTTGTGCCCCTGCGAGGTGCTGGCTCACACACCCTTGCTCCCCAGACCCTCACAAGTTAACTGGTAGTGGGGTAGCCACAGGATCCATCTTAGAGATGGGGAGCAGGCACAGAGAAGACGGTGACTTGGCTCAGTACATGTCCAGGCTCAGGGCAGGCCAGACCAAGGCAGGATTTTCTGTCTTACTCCAGGGATGTTTGCTGGTAGTGGGGCAAGCGTGGGGATGTAGCCCACCTCAACTGGACATTATACAGCATTAACAGCAAAGCAAGTAAGCTGGAAAGGGGAGAGGGTGAGCCACACCAACAATAGACTGAGGCCTGGAGGCCTCTGTGCAGTCACCACCCCCTATTCTGGGAGGACACAGTTTCTAACAGGGCAGATTCCTTTTGCTACCCAAGGACTGACCTTGGCAGGTGCGGTGCCAAGAGCCAAGGGTCTCCCCACCTCCATCTTGCTCCAAGGCAGCACCGAGCAGGACAGAAGAGAGCCCAGAGGTCCTGCGAGACAAGGTCCTGCGAGACAAGCCCCTGCCTCCCCTGCCCTGCCCCCCACGCCCAGGAGCCATGCCCCGAGAACCACAGCACCTGCACGGCCCTCATTCCAGCAGGCGCCACCCTGAGAGCCTATTTTCTATTCTGCACGTACAGTTTCTCCTGGGGGCTAAACACCACTGCCTGTAGAAAGCTGGAGGAGGTAGGGCGGGGTTAAGGGAACCGAGTTCTTCCCTGGGTAGGTTACTTTTTTTCCTGAGGCTTCCCAGCTGAATACTGGCAGTTTGGCTGTGTCCTCCAAGCCCCAGCGCAAGGAGAGGTTGGCGTGAGGCTGGACCCTTCTGAGGATCAGTCAGACCTGGAGTCTAAACACAGCTGTCCGACTTTGCAGAAGGCAAAAGGGCAGTGAGTCGGAGCTCTGAAAGGCCTTGCTGTGCTGCTTCTCCCTCTGCCCGGGCCGCGTCCAGTCCTAGACCCTGGGCTCTTCCTGTGGGAGCCAGGAGCCAACGCCAAACCCCAGGACCCTCAAATGGTGGTATTCTTCCACCCAGCAGGGTTCACAAAGCCAGAGCAAACATTCCTGGGGTCCTAGTCCTGAGACTAAGGATTAGGGGGGTGCTGATTCCAAGGCACCTTTGTTTCAATAAAGGAACCACCTGGAAAGCTTCCCCACCCTAAAGACGGAATGAGGGGGGTGTGCCCTGGTGACAAGGGCAGGGAGAAATTTGGGGCGGCAGGACTTGGCCTGGTGATCCACACCCTTGACTACTCAGAGGTGGCTTCAGGTCACTCACTGCTCATGGAGAAAGAGCATATTCAGGAAAAACCTGCTGACCAGAGCCTCAGCTCTTCTGCCGCCAGTCATTTGGACCACCGTCCCCTCTTCCCGCTTCCTCTGGCTGAGTGACCTGGTTAACCTCCAAGGATCTCAGGTTCCTGGTGCAAGAGACAGACGGTGGTTCCTGTCTCCCCACTCTGGGCCTGGGAGGGTGAGACTGCATGGAGCCGAGGCTGAGCCACACGGCAGGTGCTCAGAGGTGGAGGCGGGCTCCCACTCCAGCTGCACCCACTCAGAAATCAGGCAGGCGTTCGCACTCAGGGACACATGACCTGGCCCCGGGGGTGGCACTTAGTGGCAGATTCAGATGCTCCTTCCTGACCTTGCGCTGTGGGAGACGACATCCCTCCAGTGGGCTCTCTATTCTGAAATGTGTTCAGCATTTCCCCTCTAATCCATTTATCCAGGAAGAGCTTGCACATTTCCCATTTCTGAGTCTTGGATTCCTAATCGGTCCTCCACTCCTTTTCCGAGAAACATTGAGTATGGATATTTGTCAGCACCCAGAAACCACCGGTACCTGGCTGTTCTACTACAGCAGGGGCTGGCCGTGGATAAGCCGGCTGCCCAAAACATCAGTCTGGCCTCCATTCATCCTACTGGGCTCTCTATCTGAGCTGCTGGGGACCTTGATACATTTTGGAGATTGCCATTCTTTCAGCACACTGTCTATTTTAGTTATGTATAGGTAGACACCATTCAAAGAAAGCCTGACATAGAGACTGAATTTATAAAACAAAGGTGGGTGAGGAGGGGGGGAGGAAAGGAGAGTTTTCTCTTTGCAGAAGCTCCTTTATGTGATGATATGATTCTCCGTGGTTTCTTTAAACATCCAGCTGCCTCGTTGCAATGAAAACAAGAATCATTTATAAGAATTCCATTTACATCTAGTGCTTCCTGGCTGCACCTGTTACTCAGAGTATAACAACTGGGTGACGGCTAGATGAATCTGTCTTGGATGGTAAAGTCTCAGGGCAGGACTGAGCAACCTGGGTCTCCAGGTCAGGGGTTCCCAAGTTTGCCTGTGCATTAGAATGTCTGGAAAGCTTGTTAAAATACAAAGTGCTGGGCCTCACCCCCCTGTGGGGTGTCTGATTCAGTGGGTCTGGGGTGGTGCCTAAGAATTTGCATTTCTAACCTGTTCCCAGGGAATGTTGACACTGCTGGTCTGGGGACCCCACTTTGAGAACCACTGCTCTAGATTGAGAGGTGAGCTCGGTTGCCAGTTGGTGCATGAAAGGAGCGGGAGGGAACCATGTCTCCCTTTCCCCTTCTGAGTTCAGAATGAACACCAGCTCTCAGGCAAGGAGAGCCCTGTGCTTGGCAGACAGTCTCCGACACAGCTGCCGATTTCCCCTCATATTTTCGTTTGTGGTCCTGGAGGTCTAACCCTGCATTCCCTTCCTGGCCTTGGTGCTGGAGAAAGAACACTGGGCAGGGAGTCAGAGGTGGGTGAGCCCGGTTTTATCTGCTGAGCTATGAACTGTGTGGTCTTGGTCAAGTCCCTGACAGGTGTGTGCACCTCAGTTTCCTCACTTGCATGTAAACCTGTGTCACCTGGCTGCTCTGGAGGTGTAAGAGGGCAACTATGACAGTGGCTACTACGGGTGCAGAACTTGATTCAGACCAGGCAGTTGATCTGAGGACTTTGCAGGCATCGTCTCATTTAAGCCTACATTCCGCAAGGTAACTTACTATTGTCTCCTCCTAACATGATGTGTTAGCTGTGTGGCCCTGAGCCCTCTCTGCCTTGGGGTCTGCCTCAAAGTGGCTGTCAGGACTGAGGTAAGTCCTGCAGTGCTCAGCATCCTGTGGCTCAGGACGCAGCCCCTGGGTAGTTGCACTGGGCAGCCCAGGCAGACAGGGGGGGACACACAGCAGCCTGGACCATCTGCAGTTCAAGCCTGGCTCCCTGTTTCTCTTGCAAAGCAGGTGGGGGAGGGAACTGTCATTTGTTTAGGCCTCTGCAGTGTTTAATCACCACACAGCTCACCCTCCTCCCTCCTTCCAGCGCCTGCTCTCTCCCTGCAGGAAACAGTACTCTTCCTTCTGCCTCTGATGGAGGCCATGAAAAATTAACAGCACCCAGAGAGAAGCAAACACTGGGACAGAGAGGGGTGTGGGAACCAGATGACCAGCTGGCCCTAGCCAGGCAAGCACCAGCTGGGTAGGCTGGATCCTGAGGGGGCTCTGAGGGGCCTGCTGGTCATACAGCTGACCACCCAGCAGGGACACAGAGTCTTGGGTGGCTGTCAGCCTGGGAGTCCAGGGCAAATCTAACAGCCTCTGAAGGAGCTGGAAGTAGAGCCTGGGCTTTCCAGGGATGTCAAGCTCTTGGACAATGTGAAGACAAGGATATATTCTCTGCCTCTGCCCTGAAGAGACCCAGGCCATGTACGGACATGCCCTCGGGGAGGCAACTGCAGGCCAGGCAGAAACTCGCACATCCCTTTCCTCCATTCTTTCTCTGGACAATCTGTGACGTCAGGATCAGTATTCCCAATTTCCAGGAGGAAACTGGCACTCAGAGAGGTAAAGGAACCTGCCCAAGGACAACCAGCCGAAACAACTGGCATAGTGGGATCTATTTATTTTTAAATGAACAAAATTACCTTTTATTCACATAAGTGATATACAAATCCATTCTTATAAAGCTACCATTTCAGACAGAGACCAGAAGAGGGATTAAGGCCCACATGTGCTGGCCTCCAAACCTATTATTTTTCCGTGATTTCTGATGGTTCCCCTCTATTACATTTCACATCCTCCCTTCTTAACTCCTAAATGTTACTGTGAAGAAGGAATGTGTGCATGTGATTAAAAATATATAGAAGTGGAAAAAGGGTATGTACCGAAACTGAAAAACCCGGTCTTCCTGACCCCACTCTTGTCCAGTTCCTCTCACCAGGGACATCACGCTAGTGGCTTTGGATGTCCCTTCTCGAGTTAGTCTGGCCTTTGCAGTGTCTGCCTGAAGGTTCTTGCCCTGGATATCCATGTGGTTCACCCCCAAATGCCTTTGTCTTACTCCTTTCTCAGTGAGGGGTTCCCTGACCTTTCCAGTTTATTAGTTCAACACATCTCCTGCCACCCAACTCCCTCTCTTTCTCTCCTTGCTTACTGCTTCTTCATAACACTCATTACCTCCTACTTTTTATCTTATGTATCTGCTGAGCCCCACTCCCTGGCCTGGAGCAAAAGCTTTTCCAGTGCAGGGGTTTCTGTGGACTACATTCACTGCCACAGCCTCAGTGCCTAGGACAAAGCCTGACACACGGGCAGCAATCAGCATTAATGGAAGGACCAGCATGGCCATGAGAGGTACAGGCACATCATACCCTGACACAAAGGGTGGCATGTTGTACATGCTGTTCTCAACTTCTTCTTTTAAGAACACATATTTTGGCTCCAACAGATTGTCACACCTAGAGCACAGAATGGTGCCTTTCCTATCGCTTGCCTCTCCAAAGACCAGCCTGGTCTGGGGCACACAGCAGATGCTCAGAGCTCAGAATGACCGTACTGGAAACTTGACCCCCTACCTCACACCACAGACCAAACCTCCCCCACCCCCAATACATTGTCTGGAGGATGATATAAGAGAATATCTCCATGACCTTGGGATTGGGGAAGATTCTCAAAGAGGACATGGTGGGCACTAGCCATAAGGGAAAGGTGATAATTTTTCCAACATTCCAGTGGAAAACTGGTATATCTAGATATCTCAGTAAGAAAAGGCCAGCCCACGGTGTCAGGAGAGTCTGAAAGAGACAGAAGACACAGAGTACATGGTAAGGCCCAGGTTCAAGAGCTCTGGGGAGTTGGGATCCCCAAGACTATTTGCAGTAGCCTAGGAATGCTTCTTAGTGAGGTGACTCCATCTGACTCCTTCTCCAGTTCTGGCTTCTTCCTCCTCCTTTCTGAAAATCCAGAGAGAAGACAGAGCCCCCTGCCCCTCTTCCCTGCCCCACGCAGAGATAACCAAGCAAGAAAAAACAAATTAAAGAGCCCAGGAGCCTGGCAGAGCCTTGGGAAGTTTGGCTTGACAGAGCAACAGCATTTAACAAAGCTCACATCATCCATCACTGGGGCCCAGTCATTTAGATACTGGGCATTTGATTACACTAATATGGGCGGCTGGGGCAAGGCAAGGCTGGGCGCTTCCTACCCTTGCCTACAAATTAGACCATCACATACAATCCGATTACCTTGACTGCCACATTTATCTCAGGAGAGGGGCCATCCATCACCTCTCAGCAGCTGGTGGTGTGCCTCCTACCATGGGGGGAGTGATGCATGCCCCCAGTTTCAGTAGGCCGTGCTCACTTACTTATTCATTCCACCATTCACTCAGCAAACACGGCTACAGATGCCCACTGGGGTGGGCCGTGGACTGCAGAGCAAACACAGGCTGTGTCCTCAAGGACTCCATGGAAGGGGAGGCATTCATGGAGATAAAGGCAATAAAGGAGAGCTCAGTGTGTCCAATACAGCTGATGGGCCCCGTGTATGTCCCAGCTCCCTCTCCTTCAGCTGGAGTCCTGAGTGTGATGTGTCACTGATCTAGTCTTCAGTGTCACATTTGTGAAATGGTTTACTGCAGTGCAGCGCCGTCCACCAGGACCTCTGCTGTGATGGAATCTACAGCTGCACTGTCCAAAATGGCTCATGGGCAATGCGTGCCTACCGAGCACCGGTAATACGGCTACAGTTACTGAGGAGCTGAGGCATTACTTGGACTTAACTTTTGCAGCCACACAGGGCTCTGGCTCGGGTAGTGGGTGCTGCAGAGCCCTGCAGAGTGGGTGCTGTGTTTTCAGGGCTGCACTGAAGGGCAAACCAGGTGGTCTTACAATGTCCACTGCAAAGGTTTGCATATGGTAACTGCTGACCGAGGCTGGGTTACTGCTCGCAGGGAGGGCTGGATTCAGAAGCCAAGGAAACCACAGCTGTTACTAAAAACCCTGAACAGAGAACACGGTCCTCTTTGCCTTCTGTAGTCTGGCAGGGCAGAGAAACACCCGTTTTAAAGGAAAAGCAGTGAGGCTCAGAGGTAGAGATGGCACAAACCATGAAGTGGTAGAGATAGAACTTGAGTCCAGGTCTTTGTGGCCTGAATCCCCTTGTCTTCCCAGTGGACACCTGACTACTCAGGAGATGCACAGCAGAGGCAAAGACTCAGGGTGGGGTGTGTAAGGGTAAGTCTGCTGGGCAGGCAATGGGCAGCAGCCTCTCCCTGACTCCACGGTCTGTGGCTATTACAGCTGTCAGCTTCTCCTCTGGGCTGGTATCCACTCAATGCAGCACTGAGGAGGTGGGTGCCAGGCCCTGCCCAGCATGCACCAGTCCCTCAGGCCAAGCCGAGGGCAGCAATGAGGCCTCTCCTGGCTCAGGGGAGAGCAGGGCCAGTGGACAGAATTTTTGGTCTTAAATATACCAACTCTACATGGGGCTCTGTCCTGAGATTTCTGCAGTGACAGGGAGCCTCAGTGACATTTGGACCAGAAAAAGCATTCAACATCAGGCTTCTCCCTGCTGTATGGGATGCTAGTTAGCAGAAGCCGGAAGGCTGGCAGGCCTGGGTTCAAACAGCTGCCACTGGGAACCAAAGGGCTCTGGGTTGAGTTGAGTCCCCTTACAGGACAACAGTGGGGATGAGGACCACCAACATGAACAGAATAGGGCACCCTGCAAGCACTCTCTTGCTAGGGCCTGTTCAAGTTATAGTTGATGCGTGAATAAAGTCTGAAGTGTGTAGGTGCCTATGCACATGGACTTTTTTCAATAAACACATTGGAAGCTTTTTTGGAGATTTACAACAATTTGAAAAAACTCATTTGAACCACATGGCCCAGAAGTACTGAAAAAATTAATAAGTTAGATATGGTCATGTAGATATACTAGTCTATTTTATCATTTACTACTATAAAATCAACAGTAGTCTGTTAATTCAACAATGTAAAATCAATAATTAGTCGTTAGGTTTTCAGGGAGTCACAAGTTACACGCAGATTTTCAACTTTGCAGGGAGTCAGTGTCCCAAACCCCGATGTTAGTTAAGAGTCAAAGGTATTGGTATTGTCTGAGATCTAGGGGCAGGTCTGACACCAGGTTGAGAGCCCCCAGGCTGTATACTGCAGATCTGGGAAGGCTGGAGAGATGGCTTCTAGGAACAAGAACTACAGTAGGGCCTGGAAGACCCCACTTCTCACTGATAGGCTGTGTGACCCGGCATACCCTGCATCATCCTGTCTCCTTACCAGAAACAAGGAAAAAATCACAAGCACGCACAAACCCTTCTGTGAGGATGAGATAGAACACTCAAAAGCACTTACAACCTGGATTTGGACAAATGTGATGGAATCTCAGGCTGCCAGTGTGCAGGCTTTCCCAGTAACTTCAGAGCAGCCTGACCCTGGAGTGAAACCACCTTCCAAAGTGAGGACAAGGTCCCAGAGAAACAGCTGAGATTGGGAGCCAGTGCACAGACATTCAAAAGACATACTGCTGGCTGTGAACTTCGCATAAAACCAGAGGCTGGAAAGGGGCAGGCCCGGGTTACTGGAGGCCCACCTTGTGAGTCTCTGAAACTTGGGCAGCAATAGCCAGCAGGCTCCCAGGAGTAGGCTGAGTTGACCCACTAGGCTGGGCACTGAGGCCTGGGCAGCTGGGTAAGATGCAGTGGACACAGTGCAGCTGTAGGAGGGAGTAGCAGGCTGCCCTGAATGGAATATAGAAGGTTCCTGGCATGAGATCACCACCAGACTGGAAGATGGGGAGGGAAGGCTGCAGGATGGGGGCCAGACCAGGAGAAGAGCCCAGAGGGAGGAGGTGACCTGGAGGAGCCGGCGATGAGATGGGAGTGGGGAGAGGGATATACCAGGGGAGGTGAGGAGGCCTCCCTGGAACACCGCTCCCCCCAGATTCACCCTTCTCTACTGTCTCAGCTGAAAGCACACTTAGCCACTCACACATTCGTATAGATGCGTCTATAACAAACCATGCCAAGAAGGGCAAGGAGCGGTAATTGAAGGAAAAAGAGTGGGGTCGGGGACGGTGGCAGGAAGCTTTCCCAAGCAAGCCAACTCCTCAGACAAGGAAGACATCTCAAGAGCTCCCCAGTGAGGACCTGCTACTACCAGGACCACCAGTATTTCCCCCACCCTGCTAACACTCTTTTGTTGCCACTTAAACCAATTTGGGGGTAATTCTGCTGGCAATTGTCTTCCGATTTACAATGCGGCTCAGTGATTGCATCGAGGCTGATGGTTCAGGCTGTAATTGTATGGTAATCACTTCTGTTTATGATCGATGTGGAAATCACTATTGTTTTCCGGCAGGCTTGTTAAATCAAAAAAGTGCAGGGGTGGGAAAGGAGGGTTTATTTCTGTGAGTTGGAGCCCTGGGAAAATGAAATTAAGCAGAGCAACCCAAAGTGGGGGGAGGCGGTTCTGATGGCACCCTCAGCTCAGAACTGAGAAACAGAGACAGTCAGGGACACAGAGAGGCAGAACAGTGAGACAGAGGCAGAGACACAAGTGAGCAGAGACACAGGGAGGTGAGCAGGGACACCTAGGAAATGGCCAGGCTTTGGGGAGAGATGGTCAGATACACAGGTACACACAGAGATGCTGAGATGGACCCCACTGCTCATATGTGCAGAAGCAAAGAGAGACATACTATGAGAATTTCCCCTTACGCACACCCACACTTTATCAGACCTGCTCTCACCCGTTCCTAGAGAGGAGGAGACAACTCAGGTGCCAGGTGGTAGGCCCAGCACTACCTGCTCCTCAGGGCTGGAGCCCCCTACCTGCCCCATCTGGGATGTGCCTGCCCTCTCCTTGCCCCTGCCCGTGGCTGCCTACCTGCCGCCTAGAAATAGGGTGGCAGATGGCACCTGGGGGCTCAAGTGGCAGGAGCAGGGCAGTGTTGTGAACTGAGCCGCTGTTGTGCAGAACAGGGGGAGCTGCCCACCTGGCATACAGAAACCCGAGCCTCCCAGAGGCTGCAGGGAACAGGCCTGGGCTGGGTGAGGGGCAACACCTCCCAGGGCAGCCATGGGCACTCCATGGCACCACAGGACTGAGGCAGCCCAGGCTGGAGGCCAGGGCCCTGCAGGGAGTGAGCCAGTACCAGCTGCTGTGCGCAGTTCAGACAAACCTCTAGACTGTAGGTTGAGCTTATTAGCCTACAAGGCATAGGTTTTTTCAACTACATGCTCTTCGTCCCCAGCAAAAAATGTATGGGAACCAATGGGTAACATACTGAAAATCACAACTATGACAAAAAAATATTAGGTATTTAGTTTTCAAAGCCTACAGGCCCGATGCCCTCCACCTCTGCCAGCTCTCGCATTGCCTGACCCCTCTCTACTTGCTTAATTAAGCCACCCTTCACATTTCATGAGATTCCAGGGAAGCCCCACCCCGCCCAACTGGACCTTCCTCTCCTGGCCCCATGGTGCTGGATGTCACGCTGACTGCAGTGCAGAACTTTGGTGGCCCAGACCTGGCTCTAATTAGCTCAGGGAACAGGTATGGGCAGGATGAGCCCTGTCACACGGGTGAACTCAGATGGCTAGCGCGAGAACGGCACTCACCATCCTTCCTACCTGCTTCAGCGTGGGCATGAGGCCACCCTGACCTGATGATGTGGCTTCCCTTACACCCCCACTCTGCTGTCATGCCCTTTGTGTCATCCTCAAAGGTGGCTCTGGGATGATGGGCAGTAAGCTTAGCCCTCCTTGAATGGGGGAGAGGACTGACCCCCATCCCCTGAACTTGCCCTGGCCCAGCTGCCTGATTTCAAGCTCAGCAGGGCATGCCAGGCAGCCGCTGGAAAACCTTACAAGTGGAGCAACCAATCCTAATTGGACTTCCAGGATTCAGCTTAAGAAAACAG